>NC_136429.1:416157689-417357689 GCF_052849685.1 Lactuca virosa
ATGGACTCAACACCATTAAGGTAATCATTGATAGATTAGCCAAAACCGCACGCCTCCTACGAGTAAAAGAGACAAACGAAATGGAGAAACTGACAAGGACTTACATTAATGAAAATTGTACGACTACACGGAGTACCGATATCCATTATCTCCGATAGGGATAGTAGATTTACATCACAGTTCTGACAGTCGCTACACAAACCTACTGGGACTAGATTTGGACATGTGTACAACCTACCACCCACAAACCGACGGACAGAGACAAAGGACCATCCAAACATAGGAAGACATGCTAAGAGCCCGAGTGATAACATTCGGTAAGACTTAGAATACTCATTTACCACTTAGTGAATTCTGGTACAAAATATGTTATCACACAAGGATCAAGGTTGCTCCGCTCGAAGCCCTCTACGGCCGTAAGTGCAGATCACCTTTGTACTGGGCTGAGGTGGGCGACACACAACTAGTTAATGTAACACACATAAAATTCAAGCCAAATTTAAACTTTTAAAACATTCAAAATACCAAAAGTTATTACAAAAAGGTTTTCCAAAATAGTTTAATATCAGAGTTCGCAGAAATCATAATCATAAACCGAGGAAGTGTACAGTCACGCCTTCGCCTTCCCGCGGTCAACCGCTGTACCTGAAACAATAATCGATAAATGTAAGCTCGAAGGCTTAGTGAGTTACCCCCAAAATACCAACCTCATATAACCATAATCATATCATATCAACAAATACAGAACAATGATGCATCTCGAGTCTACAGTGTGACTGGTCCGCCCGCACCGGGCCTTCAGTACACCTGGTCCACCCTCTGAGTCTACAGTCTGAGTGGACCGCCCGCACCGGGCCTTCAGTCTATCTGGTCCACTCTCCGAGCCTCGGCACGTCTGGTCCACCCTCTCGGGGCCTTCAGCCTATCCGGACCGCTCGCCGGACCTTCGGCCTGACTATGTGCCCTCCCGGGTCTGTAGTCTACCCGGTCCGCCCTGGGTATGTTGGCCTACAGCACGAAGCAGGACCCGCCTCAACCCAATCCCTAATCAAACAACCATGTGCATATATAACATATAATCACATAACAGTCTATAGGCAACAAACCGATCTAACAGATCATATAGCATAACAACATCCTATAACCAGGATACCGACCTAACCGGTCACTAACCACAATACCGTCCTAACTACCAGGACGCAGATCTAACAGATCAATAAACATATCATGCAATATACCCGGATACAAATTCGATAAAGGGCCGACCTTGGTGCCGTAGACCCTGTTGATATAGTGAGGATAACTCACATCGCAAGTAGCTCGGAAGGTAGTGTCAAACCCCTCCAAATGTAGTTCCAACTCCAACACCTATATTCACCAATGTCCTTTGCTATAAATATCCAATTTATCAAAATACCCTCAGAAGTCAACTGGTCAACCCTTGGTCAAAGTCAAAGTTAACTGTCAAGGTCAACAGTCCATGTTGACCTTAACTCGTCGAGTACCCTTAGCTACTCGCCGAGTTCCTTGCATAACTTGCCAACCCGCCGAGTCACTCGTGTAACTCGTCAAGTTCCTAGGGTCAGTGGCCGTAACTCCTTGGCCAACTCGCCGAGTTTTCCATTTATAACTCGCCGCGTTCATACGTGTCCAATAGTTGGGAAAACCCTCGCCGACTCGCCGAGTCACTCGACTGACTCGCCGAGCCCACGACAACCTTTATCGGACTCGCCGAGTCGTTCATACAACTCGCCGAGTCTACGACAATCTTCATTGCACTCGCCGAGTCGTTCATACAACTCGCCGAGTCTCTTCAGTCCTTTATTCATACAGACGATTTTAAGCCATGCTAAGGCTCCAAATTGTAGATCCAACTTCCCAATGCACGTTTATCACGTAAAGTTGCAAACTTTACGTGCATGCAAGGCTCTAATGACTCATAATGCCAAAATTAAACTTGGAATGGAGTTTAACTCAAAGGGAAGGGTTCATGCTGTGTAAAGTTGGAGACTTTATGGCTCTAGAGTCCAAGATGAGCTCAGATCTGAAGTGGCAACTTCAGATCCCATCCCATACCCGAAAATGGTTATCGCCCATGTTATAAAAGCCCTAAACTTTAACATGAAGAGATCTAGGAAGAACAAGGTCAAGGTAACAACTTGTTACCTTCAAATGATGCTAAACTGAGGTAGACTTCAGGTCCACACAAGGACCTTGCTGCTAGCAACTTGATCTTCAAGTTCCTTTCTCTAAGAATCTTCTTCCAAGGCTTGAAACACACAATGGAGCACACACACACACACACACACACACACACACGTATTAGGGTTTTTCTGAACTCTCTGGAGGCTGCAAAAGGGAGGCTAAAGGCAAATGATCCTTTAAATAGGGTGCAAAACCCCGAGATTTAGGGTTTCATCCTCCAGCTCCTACTCGCCGAGTCCCTTCTTGGACTCGGCGAGTAGGTCACTTAAGTGCGCGGCCTAACCCGCTGCTACTCGACGAGTCAGGCAACCAACTTATCGAGTAGACCTTGAATTTATGAGAATATATTGTGACAACCCGAAATTTCTAGCTTATACATTCTTCTTTTTATCAAAGTTAGCCTCGTTTTGCTATTTTATAATGAAGTTTTGAGACAATTAGAGTGTTCAAAGCTTAGTATAATCAAGATATGAATGTAGGATGGGTTAGAATGTGTGTAGCATCGCAAAATAGGGCCAAACACACCAAACAAGGTGTGTACTATCGCAGGTTCATTCAGAACTTCTCCCGCATTGCGAAGCCTCTGACAACACTGACCCAGAAGGGCGTAGCCTTTGACTGGGAAGAGAAGCAGGAGAGAGCGTTCCAAACGCTCAAACGAGCCTTGTGCACCGCACCAATACTATCCCTTCCCGAGGGAATAGAAGACTTCGTTGTCTATTGCGATGCATCGAATCAAGGACTCGGATGTGTTCTAATGCAGCGAGGTAAGGTCATCGCCTATGCCTCGAGACAGCTGAAGACACATGAGGTCAACTACACTACCCACGATCTTGAACTAGGAGCAGTTGTGTTTGCTCTGAAGATTTGGAGACACTACCTGTACGGTACAAAAAGCACAATCTTTACAGATCACAAAAGCCTACAACATATATTCGACCAGAAGGAGCTCAACATGAGACAACGACGGTGGGTCGAGCTACTCAGTGATTACGAATGCGAAATTCGTTATCATCCGGGTAAAGCCATTGTAGTAGCTGACGCCCTAAGTCGGAAAGAATATTCTGGTCGTAGAGTCAAGTCATTCACTATGACTATCCATTCACACTTGTCCACACAAATTAAGGAGGCTCAGCTCGACGCTTTGAAACCTGAAAATGTGGCAGGTGAATCCCTGAGAGGAATGGATAAGAACTTGGAGGTTAAGGGTGGCGGAGCTTATTATCTCATGGATCGGATCTGGACCCCGAAACTTGGTGGTTTCAGAGACTTGGTCATGAACGAGGCGCACAACACTCGTTATTCCGTCCACCCAGGTTCAGATAAGATGTATCTGGATCTTAAAAAGTTATATTGGTGGCCTAACATGAAAGCAGAGATTGCTACTTTCATAAGTAAATGCCTTACTTGAGCAAAGGTCAAGGTCGAATACCAGAAACCCTCAGGTCTTCTACAACAGCCTGAGATACCGGAATGGATGTGGAAGCGGATCATAACCAAGTTGCCCAAGACAACGTGTGGACTTGATACCATATGGGTCATCGTCGATAGATTGACCAAGTCCGCACACTTCCTGCCTATCAAGGAAACAGACAAGATGGAGAAACTTACAAGAACTTACATTAGGTAGATTGTACGACTGCACGGTGTTCCCATATCCATTATCTCGGACAGAGATAGTAGATTCACTTCGAGGTTCTGGCAGTCGCTACAAAGTTCCCTAGGAACTAGGCTGGACATGAGTACAACCTACCATCCACAGACAGACGGGCAAAGTGAGAGGACTATACAAACCTTGGAAGATATGCTGCGAGCCTGTGTGATCGACTTTGGGAAAGCATGGGATACTCATTTACCCCTTGTCGAATTTCCTACAACAACAGTTATCACACAAGCATAAAGGCTGCTCCATTCGAGGCCCTCTATGGCCGAAAGTGCAGATCCCCTCTGTGCTGGGCTGAGGTGGGTGATACCCAGTTAGCTAAAGGACGAGTTCCTGAAAGCACTCTCACAGGTCCGGAGATCATACGGGAAACGACGGAGAAGATCCTTCAAATCCGTGAACGATTGAAAGCCTCCAGAGACCGACAGAAAAGCTACGCTGATAAACGAAGGAAACCATTGGAGTTCCAGATGGGCGACCGTGTTCTATTGAAGGTCTCACCCTGGAAGGGCTTGATACGCTTTGGAAAGCGTGGAAAGCTAAATCCAAGGTACATAGGGCCTTTTGAGATTCTCGCTAGAATCGGCCATGTAGCTTATAAACTTAACTTACCGCGCGAACTCAGTAACGTGCATTCTACTTTCCACGTCTCGAACTTGAAAAAGTGTCGGTCTGACGAGACTATTGTAATCCCACTCGACGAGATCGAGATCAACGAGAGCCTCAACTTCGGGGAAGAACCAGTAGAGATCATGGACCGAGAGGTCAAGCAAACGAAACAAAGCCGTATCCCGATAGTGAAGGTTCGCTGGAACGCCAAGCGAGGACCTGAATTCACTTGGGAGCGAGAGGATCAGATGAGACTGAAATATCCTCATCTTTTTGCTTAGTTATTTGTAACTACTTAATTGCTTAAATTCTAATTTCGGGACGAAATTCCTTCTGAGGGGATGATGTGACAACCCGAAATTTCTAGCTTATACATTCTTCTTTTTATCAAAGTTAGCCTCGTTTTGCTATTTTATAATGAAGTTTTGAGACAATTAGAGTGTTCAAAGCTTAGTATAATCAAGATATGAGTCGTAGGATGGGTTAGAATGTGTGTAGCATCGCAAAATAGGGCCAAACACACCAAACAAGGTGTGTGCGGCCGCACACCCGAGTATGCGGCCAGCCAGCCGCACACAGCCAACCGCACACCCATCCAGCCGCACACTCTTCCGTATATATATACTACACTTGTCATTTTTGAACACCTTTTACACTCCTTCAAAGCTAGAACTCGAAATCCTCTCAAGTATCATCCAAATCTTCATCTCGATCTTCATAAAAGGTAGTAATCTTTCCTTTTATTTGTTGATACACGACCATAACTAGCAAAACCTTTGAGTTTGATCCATGAAAACATCCATTTTAGTCAAGAACACCAAGAACACACACTAGTTTTGGACCTTAAAACACCCTTTCAAGCCTCTATAACGTGTGTACACTTAATATAACTTGTTATATGCTAAGAACACTTGAGGATATGCTAGAAAAACATGATTTTATCATGTTCATAAAGGGTGTGCGGCCGCACACATCATGGTGGCCGCACACACCCTTTTTAGATCCAAAAATGGCGATAAGCTTCATATAAGGCTAAGGCATGAAGTAAGAAACCTTCCTAGATGAGTCCTAAAGCTTTAAAATACATTTTGGCACATTTCATAGGGAGTGTGCGGCCGCACACGTCTCCTGGCCGCACACACACAAATAGTGTGTATTTTGACCCTACACTCCCTTGTATAGCCATATACCCCTTATATACAATCTTATATGGTTGTAACACTTCAAGATAAGTGTTTACTAGTCCCTAAGGTGGTTAAAAGTCGCTAATTAGTTGTTATAAGCACTAATTATATTTATATATGTATCATTATATGTTAAATAGGATCCGCGTGTGTGCTCAAGTCTTCACTTGCTACTTAGCATCCTATTCAATCCGTTCATCCAAACCACTCACTACAGGTGAGTTCATACCCCTTAATTAACCTTTTAAATGTTTTTAAATGCTTTTATGGGGGGGAATACAAGTTGAACTTCTATAGTTATTATATCAATCACATGTGATTAATAACTATCAACAAGTGGATTTTCTTACTTTCAAACTATGTTACCAAACTGTTTTACCTCAAACTATTTTACCTCAAACTGTTTTACCTCAAACTGTTTTACAAACTCCTTTTCATGTCAAATACTTTTACTTAAACTCTTTTATACTTTTATATTGTAAATTGCATGCCTATAAATGTATAGTTATATAAGTGATGTTTAAAGGACTTAGGAAGGCTAGCTCGCTTTATCTCATTTTCCTCGTTGGGATGTGGCTTTAGGGCATCGGTTATTCGTCCGAAGGTCGTCTAAATATCACTTATATATTATGTATACATGTATAGACATAAAAGTTCTTTCATTCAGTTCCATACCTTTGGGTAGCAAGGGTATACAAACATGTTCATACATTACTAGTAAGCTACCATAGGGGTAGTTTAGGAAGATACTAAAACTATTACTAGAACAATGAAACATACAAAGAGTCAGTTCATTCATGAGTCAGTACCATACAGAGAACGAGATAACAAAAAATACCATACAGAGAACGAGATAACAAACAATACCATACAGAGAAAACATACAGGCTAGATAGAAGAAGAACATACAATACAGCTAGCACATTCATTACATATACATTATTATATTTATGTGAGCCACTAAACAGGGCTTGGCACTACCTGCCATGACTGTTTTTGTATCCAGAATCTCCTTAATTGGGGAGCGTATGAGTTTGTGTATAGATCTATACTGGATTGACTATCCTACACCTTGCTACTCGCTACAGTGGGACTTGCAAGTCTACGGGTGCCAAACGTCATTTCTTACGACGTCTTACATCGTCGTTTTACTATTGAGTCAGTAGCAGGATACAGGCCGATCACATGGTACTTTAAATAACAAATGGTTTAAAGTAGTTAGTACAATAGTAGTTCCTTAATTCAACACTACAGTACTATTTCATTTTCCCTTTACATTTACTTTGTGATTTCACACAATAATCAATAATGCAAAAACTATATTTTTGGTAAATGATAGTCAGAATTGGGAAAATACATACTCTTACAAGAGACACACACACAGACACTACATGCCTTGGTAGAAGGCTACTTTTAGTAGGAAACATAGGGTTTTCTAGGAGAGTTCAAACAATTACAAACTTTTACAAAACTTATACATTACAAGACTTACAAACACTTTCATACAAATACAGACACTAATATACTTATGATCTCACCAGCTTTAAGCTGATAAACTCTTTCAAAATAACTTGTATTCTCAGGTCGCCAGTAGACAGGTACCGGAGCCAGGTTTTTGAGAAGATGGAGTTCGTTCAAGACTCATCTTTTATTTTTGATGTATATTTTTGGTGTCTATATAACTTGACAGAACAAACTTGTATGAAATTATATTATTAATGCAATGGATGATGTTGTTGCTTATTTACTACTTTGCATTGTTGTGATACTGTACATGACGTCCTCCACCCCCGAACGATTCCGCCGTTCCGGTTTTGGGGTGTGACAGATTGGTATCAGAGCATTGTTTATAGTGAATTGAGTGTATCAACCCATAAAAGATATACGAACTATAAACACAAGCGTGATTAAAATACTCTGATAAAGAGTTTATACTTTTAAATAATAAAATATTTAACTAAGTATACATACCTGCATTCATACTAAAATCAGTGTCACTAGGACAGAACAAAAGTATTACGATTGTTGGATAGCACAAGTAGACTTAGAGACATATGGTCAACCCTGGGAAGATGTAGCCTGATCAACTACATTATCCGAGGAGTGACTAGCATGTGCCTAAGTGTGGTTGTGAGGTTGCAACAAGTCTAAAAACTTACCAACACTACTACAATGAGAACAGTAGAACAGAACATTAAACTTAAAAATACTATAGGAGAATTTTGTGTTACTATAATTACTTATCTGAGAACTAAAGGTCTTTATTTGTATATCAATGGTTGTGTAGTGGATACACTAAGGATCTGTGAATCTTTGCTTTATTCCCTGTCCTCGTTGGGTTGTGGGCTTAGAGTTAGGGTCACTTATTCGAAGGTCTATCCTGTCCCGAATACATATAACTGGTATGCCCTAAACAAGTATTGAAGTAACTAGTAAAGATCATCTTATAATTATCTAATTAGTTCGTCTATTTAGTTATTTCTTACACCTCTTTTCTCGCGTAGATTTAATGGCTGGATTCCATCTTCCCGGAGACCCGTACTTTCCCAATCACGACAATGCTGGATGGCTTGGAGAAGAGCCAGAAGATGATCACCCAATCCCTTTGGATGATCACGAAGCTGAAGGCTTTTCTGATGGTTCTGACTCGGAGCCAGAAGTCAACAACCAACCCCCAGTTGTTCAAAACCCAAACCCTCGTCCCGCATTTCAAGGACCCACACCTCTGTGGGCCACAAACTTGAATAGGTGGAGTCAGGAACAGGGGCAGCCCATGCCCTACCATGGAGACAGAAGCTTCTACAACCTCATTGAGGGAGGTTCAGCCGACAGGGTCCTACCCATAATGGTTCGTAGGATTGCACGGAACACCGAGCAAGGTCGAGCGGCAATCGACCGAGTCGTGGAGATTGATGCCAACTCTGGCGTTAATACCGTCCGCATTCGCCAACTTGAGTCTGCTCACGAAAGGACTCAGGTTCGCAATGCAGTTCTGCAGAGGGAACTTGCTGAGACCCAAACAGAAGTCAGGGAACTTCGAGCTCAGCAAGCAAGATCGGATAGGCGTGTGAGGGACATAGAACGCCTTCTGTCGGATTCAAGAACTCACTCTAGTAGTTCTCGCCGCCGATAGAGTCTTATCGACTTCTCTTTTGGATATAACCTAGTTTGTGTAAAACCTCTAGTCTAATTTCCTATCTTTGTAAATCTTAGACCCGTTAGGTCTTGATTAGGTAGTAGTCTATCAAAATTTTTCCATCTTGGTTGATGTAAGACCTACTTCTAGGTCATTTTTCCCGAACTCATTACATCTGTAATTCCAGTTTTATTGACAGATATCTAATCTTATGGAAATCAATATCCAATTGCGACCATCTGTTAGTACTAGATCTTCATTCAATCGTGCTATTCAAATATGCTGTTGGACTATGGAGAGTTAGTCCATGAGTCATTCTCGTCAATTTTCTATCAAATTCTTATCAATATCTTCATCTTTCTAAACTTATAGCTAAAAGATGCCTCCTCGTAAATCTACAAGACGCGATCCTCCCGCACCAACACCACCTGCTCCTCAAATCGACACAGCAGCCTTAAATGCTGCTGTAGCGGCGGCTGTGGCTACAGCCATGGCCCAATATCATTCGTCGGGTTCCACTGGAGGAGGAACCCCTGTTCAGTCCATTCAGGTTGAAACCCCTTTGCGCTCGAGAGAGTGCTCCTACAAAGACTTCGCAAACTGCAAGCCATTGTCCTTTAAAGGAACTGGCGGAGTCCTTGTCCTCTCGCAATGGTTCGAGAAGACAGAGTCGGTCTTTGAAATCTGCTCATGCCCGGAGGGAAACAAGGTCAAGTTTGGCGCTTGTACCTTCGAATCAAAAGCCCTAACATGGTGGAATAGCCATGTCAAGTCACTATCTCTTGTGACGGCAAATGCTATGGGCTGGGATACTATGAAAGACCTCATGATTGAGGAGTACTGCCCAAGGGGCGAGATCCAAAAGCTAGAGGAGGAACTATGGAGCCTGACCATGAAGGGCTCCGACGTAGTAACTTATACCGCCAGATTCTGTGAACTGGTGGCCCTCTGTCCCAATATGGTTCATATGGAGGGGAAAAAGATCGAGAGATATATAAGGGGGCTAATGCCACCATACCAGGGGAATGTTTTGACTTCCCACCCCACGACATTTGACAGTGTCAAGCGATTTGCACAACGGCTCATAGACCATGGGGTCCGTACCCCGGCTGCAACAACCGCCCTGGCCATCTGAGAACCCGCCAGAACCGCTGAGTCCAAACGGAAATTCTGGGATGACAAGAAGAAGAAGAAGGCTGCCAAAAAGCAGCAGGTCGTGGCAGTTCATGCTGCGATAGCACCTGCCGCTGCTGCTCCGGTCAAGCAGTATTCTGGAAGTTTGCCTCTGTGCAACAAATGCAACTTCCACCACACGGGAGCCTGCCGGGAAATGCATTGCTCAAACTGCAACAGGAAGGGGCACACTGCCCGTTTCTGCAAAGCCCCGGTAAGGCCAATCACCCAAGTCCCCGGTGCTGGTGTGAGCCAAACTTGCTACGGTTGTGGCGAGGTAGGCCACTACAAAAGGAACTGCCCGAAGGCAGGGAATGTCGGTGGAGTGGCAAGAGTTCTGGCCATAGGCCACGAGGAAGCGGTTGCCGACCCCACAGTGGTCACTGGTACGTTTCTCCTCGATAACTCTTATGCATGCATACTGTTTGATAGTGGAGCGGAGAGGAGTTTCGTGAACCAAAAGTTTGCTCACTTACTTAAGCAAAAATCACGAGCACTTAAAGAACCGTTCACTGTAGAAATGGCTAATGGAGAGACGGAGAGCTCTAGCAGTATATTCATAGGGTGTACCCTAACACTAGATAGCCATTCATTTTTGATCAATCTCATGCCAGTCTCAATTAAAAGTTTCGACGTCATTATCGGCATGGATTGGTTGAGTCTTCATCGTGCCGACATCATGTGTTACGAAAAGGCTGTACGCCTTAATCTGACGTCTGGCGAAACCCTAGTAGTTTATGGCGACAAACCCGACACGAACCTTCGTATCATCTCGAGCATTCAAGCTCAGAAATTCTTGCGAAAGGAATGTCGCGCATTTCTTGCTCATGTGGTCAATGTGAGTCAAGAAATGAAAGACATTCAAAACATCCCAGTAGTACGCGACTTTCCCGACATCTTTCTGGAAGAACTCCCGGGATTACCTCCGCAACGACAAGTCGAGTTTAGAATCGACTTAGTTCCAGGGGCTACTCCCGTAGCCAAATCGCCTTATCGTCTAGCACCTGCAGAGATGCAAGAACTGTCCTGTCAACTTAACGAACTGCTCAGCAAGGGCTTTATAAGACCAAGCTTCTCATCCTGGGGAGCTCCAGTCTTGTTCGGCAAGAAGAAAGACGGATCGTTTCGTATGTGCATCGACTATAGGGAGCTCAACAAACTGACCATCAAAAATCGTTATCCTTTGCCCCGGATTGACGATTTATTTGATCAACTTCAAGGGGCGAATTTCTTTTCAAAAATCGACTTAAGATCCGGGTATCACCAATTACGAGTGCTAGGGGAGGATGTTCCGAAGACAGCCTTCCGAACTCGTTATGGGCACTACGAATTCGTAGTGATGCCGTTCGGATTAACAAACGCGCCCGCTGTATTCATGGACTTAATGAATAGGGTGTGTCGTCCTTACTTGGATCAGTTTGTCATCGTCTTCATCGATGACATACTAATCTACTCTCGAAGTAAGGAGGAGCATAGTCAACAATTTCGATTAGTCTTAGAAACCCTGCGCGCGGAGAAGTTTTATGCGAAGTTCTCAAAATGCGAATTTTGGATCCAACGAGTCGAATTCTTAGGGCACGTGGTTAGCGAAGAGGGAATACACGTGGACCCTTCCAAAATTAAAGCCATTAAGAACTGGTCAGCACCGAAGATGCCTACAAAAATTCGTCAATTTCTAGGCCTCGCTGGCTACTATCGCAGGTTCATTCAGAACTTCTCCCGCATTGCGAAGCCTCTGACAACACTGACCCAGAAGGGCGTAGCCTTTGACTGGGAAGAGAAGCAGGAGAGAGCGTTCCAAACGCTCAAACGAGCCTTGTGCACCGCACCAATACTATCCCTTCCCGAGGGAATAGAAGACTTCGTTGTCTATTGCGATGCATCGAATCAAGGACTCGGATGTGTTCTAATGCAGCGAGGTAAGGTCATCGCCTATGCCTCGAGACAGCTGAAGACACATGAGGTCAACTACACTACCCACGATCTTGAACTAGGAGCAGTTGTGTTTGCTCTGAAGATTTGGAGACACTACCTGTACGGTACAAAAAGCACAATCTTTACAGATCACAAAAGCCTACAACATATATTCGACCAGAAGGAGCTCAACATGAGACAACGACGGTGGGTCGAGCTACTCAGTGATTACGAATGCGAAATTCGTTATCATCCGGGTAAAGCCAATGTAGTAGCTGACGCCCTAAGTCGGAAAGAATATTCTGGTCGTAGAGTCAAGTCATTCACTATGACTATCCATTCACACTTGTCCACACAAATTAAGGAGGCTCAGCTCGACGCTTTGAAACCTGAAAATGTGGCAGGTGAATCCCTGAGAGGAATGGATAAGAACTTGGAGGTTAAGGGTGGCAGAGCTTATTATCTCATGGATCGGATCTGGACCCCGAAACTTGGTGGTTTCAGAGACTTGGTCATGAACGAGGCGCACAACACTCGTTATTCCGTCCACCCAGGTTCAGATAAGATGTATCTGGATCTTAAAAAGTTATACTGGTGGCCTAACATGAAAGCAGAGATTGCTACTTTCATAAGTAAATGCCTTACTTGCGCAAATGTCAAGGTCGAATACCAGAAACCCTCAGGTCTTCTACAACAGCCTGAGATACCGGAATGGAAGTGGGAGCGGATCACTATGGATTTCATAACCAAGTTGCCCAAGACAACGGGTGGACTTGATACCATATGGGTCATCGTCGATAGATTGACCAAGTCCGCACACTTGCTGCCTATCAAGGAAATAGACAAGATGGAGAAACTTACAAGAACTTACATTAGGGAGATTGTACGACTGCACGGTGTTCCCATATCCATTATCTCAGACAGAGATAGTAGATTCACTTCGAGGTTCTGGCAGTCGCTACAAAGTTCCCTAGGAACTAGGCTGGACATGAGTACAACCTACCATCCACAGACAGACGGGCAAAGTGAGAGGACTATACAAACCTTGGAAGATATGCTGCGAGCCTGTGTGATCGACTTTGGGAAAGCATGGGATACTCATTTACCCCTTGTCGAATTTTCCTACAACAACAGTTATCACACAAGCATAAAGGCTGCTCCATTCGAGGCCCTCTATGGCCGAAAGTGCAGATCCCCTCTGTGCTGGGCTGAGGTGGGTGATACCCAGTTAGCTAAAGGACGAGTTCCTGAAAGCACTCTCACAGGTCCGGAGATCATACGGGAAACGACGGAGAAGATCCTTCAGATCCGTGAACGATTGAAAGCCTCCAGAGACCGACAGAAAAGCTACGCTGATAAACGAAGGAAACCATTGGAGTTCCAGGTGGGCGACCGTGTTCTATTGAAGGTCTCACCCTGGAAGGGCTTGATACGCTTTGGAAAGCGTGGAAAGCTAAATCCAAGGTACATAGGGCCTTTTGAGATTCTCGCTAGAATCGGCCATGTAGCTTATAAACTTAACTTACCGCGCGAACTCAGTAACGTGCATTCTACTTTCCACGTCTCGAACTTGAAAAAGTGTCTGTCCGACGAGACTCTTGTAATCCCACTCGACGAGATCGAGATCAACGAGAGCCTCAACTTTGTGGAAGAACCAGTAGAGATCATGGACCGAGAGGTCAAGCAAACGAAACAAAGCGGTATCCCGATAGTGAAGGTTCGTTGGAACGCCAAGCGAGGACCTGAATTCACTTGGGAGCGAGAGGATCAGATGAGACTGAAATATCCTCATCTTTTTGCTTAGTTATTTGTAACTACTTAATTGCTTAATTTCTAATTTCGGGATGAAATTCCTTCTAAGGAGGGGATGATGTGACAACCCGAAATTTCTAGCTTATACATTCTTCTTTTTATCAAAGTTAGCCTCGTTTTGCTATTTTATAATGAAGTTTTGAGACAATTAGAGTGTTCAAAGCTTAGTATAATCAAGATATGAGTCGTAGGATGGGTTAGAATGTGTGTAGCATCGCAAAATAGGGCCAAACACACCAAACAAGGTGTGTGCGGCCGCACACCCGAGTGTGCGGCCGCACACCCGAGTGTGCGGCCAGCCAGCCGCACACAGCCAACCGCACACCCATCCAGCCGCACACTCTTCCATATATATATATATATATATATATATATATATATATATATATATATATATATATATATACTACACTTGTCATTTTTGAACACTTTTTACACTCCTTCAAAGCTAGAACTCGAAATCCTCTCAAGTATCATCCAAATCTTCATCTCGATCTTCATAAAAGGTAGTAATCTTTCCTTTTATTTGTTGATAAACGACCATAACTAGCAAAACCTTTGAGTTTGATCCATGAAAACATCCATTTTAGTCAAGAACACCAAGAACACACACTAGTTTTGGACCTTAAAACACCCTTTCAAGCCTCTATAACGTGTGTACACTTAGTATAACTTGTTATATGCTAAGAACACTTGAGGATATGCTAGAAAAACATGATTTTATCATGTTCATAAAGGGTGTGCGGCCGCACACATCATGGTGGCCGCGCACACCCATTTTAGGTCCAAAAATGGCAATAAGCTTCATATAAGGCTAAGGCATGAAGTAAGAAACCTTCCTAGATGAGTCCTAAAGCTTTAAAATACATTTTGGCACATTTCATAGGGAGTGTGCGGCCGCACACGTCTCCTGGCCGCACACACACAAATAGTGTGTATTTTGACCCTACACTCCCTTGTATAGCCATATACCCCTTATATACAATCTTATATGGTTGTAACACTTCAAGATAAGTGCTTACTAGTCCCTAAGGTGGTTAAAAGTCGCTAATTAGTTGTTATAAGCACTAATTATATTTATATATGTATCATTATATGTTAAATAGGATCCGCGTGTGTGCTCAAGTCTTCACTTGCTACTTAGCATCCTATTCAATCCGTTCATCCAAACCACTCACTACAGGTGAGTTCATACCCCTTAATTAACCTTTTAAATGTTTTTAAATGATTTTATGGGGGGGGGGGGGATACAAGTTGAACTTCTATAGTTATTATATCAATCACATGTGATTAATAACTATCAACAAGTGGATTTTCTTACTTTCAAACTATGTTACCAAACTGTTTTACAAACTCCTTTTCATGTCAAATACTTTTACTTAAACTCTTTTATACTTTTATATTGTAAATTGCATGCCTATAAATGTATAGTTATATAAGTGATGTTTAAAGGACTTAGGAAGGCTAGCTCGCTTTATCTCATTTTCCTCGTTGGGATGTGGCTTTAGGGCATCGGTTATTCGTCCGAAGGTCGTCTAAATATCACTTATATATTATGTATACATGTATAGACATAAAAGTTCTTTCATTCAGTTCCATACCTTTGGGTAGCAAGGGTATACAAACATGTTCATACATTACTAGTAAGCTACCATATGGGTAGTTTAGGAAGATACTAAAACTATTACTAGAACAATGAAACATACAAAGAGTCAGTTCATTCATGAGTCAGTACCATACAGAGAACGATATAACAAACAATACCATACAGAGAACGATATAACAAACAATACCATACAGAGAAAACATACAGGCTAGATAGAAGAAGAACATACAATACAGCTAGCACATTCATTACATATACATTATTATATTTATGTGAGCCACTAAACAGGGCATGGCACTACCTGCCATGACTGTTTTTGTATCCAGAATCTCCTTAATTGGGGAGCGTATGAGTTTGTGTATAGATCTACACTGGATTGACTATCCTATACCTTGCTGCTCGCTACAGTGGGACTTGAAAGTCTACGGGTGCCAAACGTCATTTCTTACGACGTCTTACATCGTCGTTTTACTATTGAGTCGGTAGCAGGATACAGGCCGATCACATGGTACTTTAAATAACAAATGGTTTAAAGTAGTTAGTACAATAGTAGTTCCTTAATTCAACACTACAGTACTATTTCATTTTCCCTTTACATTTACTTTGTGATTTCACACAATAATCAATAATGCAAAAACTATATTTTTGGTAAATGATAGTCAGAATTGGGAAAATACATACTCTTATAAGAGACACACACACAGACACTAGATGCCTTGGTAGAAGGCTACTTTTAGTAGGAAACATAGGGTTTTCTAGGAGAGTTCAAACAATTACAAACTTTTACAAAACTTATACATTACAAGACTTACAAACACTTTCATACAAATACAGACACTAATATACTTATGATCTCACCAGCTTTAAGCTGATAAACTCTTTCAAAATAACTTGTATTCTCAGGTCGCCAGTACACAGGTACCGGAGCCAGGTTTTTGAGAAGATGGAGTTCGTTCAAGACTCATCTTTTATTTTTGATGTATATTTTTGGTGTCTATATAACTTGACAGAACACACTTGTATGAAATTATATTATTAATGCAATGGATGATGTTGTTGCTTATTTAATACTTTGCATTGCTGTGATATTGTACATGACGTCCTCCACCCCCGAACGATTCCGCCGTTCCGGTTTTGGGGTGTGACATATATCACCATAAATTGATATTCGAGAATCGGGGCGTTACAATTCTCCCCCACTTGAACTAGACTTCATCCTCGAAGTCTGCTGCGGTGAACATCCTCGGATAGTGCTCCCGCATCTCCGCTTCTGGCTCTCACATCCATTCAGACCCTATTTGGTGCTTCCACTGTACCTTTACCAAAGGTACTTCCTTGTTTCGCAGAGCATTCACCTTTCTCTCCAGAAGGCCACAGGCCTCTCAACATGATTCAGGCGCTCATCGACCGGAATGTCCTCCAACGAAACCACCACCTTCTGATCCATGATGCACTTTCATGATGCACTTTTGCAATTGCGAAATGTGAAAGGTGATGTGAATCCCAACCGAACCTTTTTAAAAGGTCTATCCTGCGTGCTATTTTCCCAACTTGACAAAATCCTGATGATCCCATGAATCTGAAACCTAACTTTCCTCTTCCTGAAGCGAACCCTCTGAGCCGACAGGATAATGCATCCTTCCGCTCCCAAAATATCATACATAATCAGTCAATAATTAAAAAAATACGGACACTCATGCCTGGCCCAATCAGCCTCGGGCTGGATTACCAGGCAAGCCTACGACGGTCCAATCGTCCCTAGGATGGAATACCCTAGATTGGAATACCTCCATGAACATAGCTTGGGTCTACTCATACTGGAGATCCAATGATCTACCCTTGTGTCTCATCCACCATCCTTTGGTTCGTCACAACTTAGTACAACTCCCCTGAACCTCTACAGAACATCCATTCGAACGCGCTCCGGCACCATGAGTCCGGGAATCCCGAATTTGGCCCGACTTCCTGACAAACAACTCTACTGAACCGTTGTCACTTTCATACCACTCACACTAAATCCTGATAATTCGAGGTTCTCACCAATACAGAACCGCAGGTTACCTGCTGCTACGACAATTCAGTGCCTCCACAGATTACACCGAGCCTTCGGCATGACTGGACCGCCCTTCAGGGCCTACAACCTCCCCAGTCCACTCGCTGGGCGTTTTTCCTGACTGGGCCGCCTTACCAGGTCTTCAGTCTATCCGGACCATCCTGGTCCGCTAACCTCCTGCCCCAAATCTCGCTGTTCTACTGAACCTTGTGCCTACGACTTACCGTCGGCCCGCACCGGTTATCTTGGCCTACTGCCTGAATCCTACCGCTCTCCCTGGAACCTATGTGCCTACGACTCACCGTCGGTCCGCACCGGGTATCTTAGCCTACTGCATAGCGCATGACCGCCTCAACCCCATCCAATGCCAAAAAGATCAAGAAAATATCTAATCCGGTTCCCAGAACCTGAATGACAAAACGTCCTAATCCTAAACCCTTCCAAAACTAACGAATACTCATTCGGATCCACTCTCAATCCCCAACTAGAGTATTACCCGATCCGAGAAGATTAATCCTAGAGACACTCCGAACTGATGAGACCACCAAAATCCTCTACACTACATCTGATCTCTAATATCAATTTCGGTTCAACCAAAATACACCGGAGTCCATAGTCTACTCCAATAGCATGTTCAATACTTGGAACAGACTTATTGATTGCTATAGCATAACAGTCTACTCGATGCCCGAACATAGATCTACAAACATATACAGAGTCTTCAGCATGACTGGACCACCTCACCAGGCCTTCAGCCTATCTGGACCACTCTCAGAACCTTCAGCATGTCTGGACCGCCTCTCCGGGTCTTCAGCCTGTCCGGACCGTTCTCCGAGCCTTCGGCCTGACTGGTACGCCCCACCGGCCTTCAGTCTATCCGGACCGCTATAAACTGTTGAGCATCTCCCTAGGCCATCCTCCTGGTGCTCTCTCCCATGCGTCCTGTTCTCACCCACTTGGGGCTTCGAACTCCTGATCTACTTTGTGGACTATACTTCCCCGGCCTAACCCTAGGCCTCATGTCGATCGTCCATCCTCTCGGAAAACCGTGGTCTGATCCCTGACCTACATATTTTCCATATACGCTGAAATCCCACATACGCGTGCTGAAGTACTGTCCGACCTTGGCAGCTAACCGAACCCTCAATGATCGATGTTCCCTCTGAGAATTTCTAATTCTCCCCCACTTGGGACGCTAACCACTACCCACTAGTGGCGAAATCATAACTCTACTTAACCGTCCAAGCCGAGCATTTCCATACCTCCCATAGAATGATGAATCTTGAAACGAAGAATCTCCGCAGAACCACTCTCCTGGCGTGGAGCAACCGAACTTCGAAAGAACCCGAATCCCAGCTGAACACTTCTGCCTTTCCAATTCACAGTCTCTAGCCCTGGAATGGTGATCCTATATCCTAACTTCTGATCACCATCACCACTGGATACTAACCGTCTACAACCCTTGATACTAAATTCATCAACTCTCCTATGCCATATGCAGAAAGGGATGGAAACTTCACAACATAAATAGAATCAATAAGATAAAGATAGAAACATACCCGCGGCTGCATCTGGCGCTGTCCTGGCCTCCTCTGCCATAAGCTGGAAGGCACGTCCCTAAGCCCTCAGGGGCTCTGCTCTACCCTGACCACCGTCAGTAATCCTCAATGTAGTCGACGCTGGAGCATGCACCGGTCTAGCAACTAGTTGAGGACAGTTGGTCTTCACGTGACCAACCTGATGGCAATGATAACAAATCCTCATTTCCTGAACTGGGGCCAGCTGGCGACAATCCCTTGCATAGTTCCCCTCCTTTCCGCACTTGCGGCACGCACCCCCGAACGTACAAACTCCGGAATGACCCTTCCCACACTTCTCATAAGTGCGGCTGCTCTGTCCTCCAACCCTGGAATCAGCGGTCTTGGACCGCTTTCCGACTGCGACTGCACCGGGGCCTGCCTCTGCTCCCGCAACTGTAACTCAATCTCTAACTCACGCCGCCTGGAGGCTACCTGTAGTTCCAACAATGTATCACACCGCTGGGTAGCAACGAACTGTCTAATGTCAGTCTTGAGCATGCTCAGATAACGTGTCATCTGAGCCTGCTCAGAAGCAAACTTCGGGCAAAACATTGCCCTCTCAGTGAACATGCGGGTGATCTCTGTCACCGACTCCGTACCCTGTCTCAACTCCAAGAACTCCTGAGCTAGCCGCTCACGCTCGACTCGAGGAATGTAGCGGGAGTAGAACATCTCCCTAAACCGATCCTAAGAAACTGCAGCTCTCTGCTCATCTAAATAAGACCCTGTCATCAACCTCCACCAGTCCTTCGCCCCGGACCTCAACATGTTCAGGGCACATCTGACCTTTTAGTCAGCCGGGCAGGAACATGTGAAAAAGAATCCCTCGATGTCCGATAGCCACCTCATGGCTATGATAGGGTCCTGAATCCCATCGAAAGTCGAAGGCTTCGTATTATCGAAGTCCCGATACTGAAAATCCCGACTGGCTCCTACCCCTGCCGCTGTTACAGCTTCAGCAGCTACCGCGGCAGCCGCCTCCGCGAGGGCTGCATAGCGCTTGTCAAAGTACTCGACCATGGCGGTCTTCATAGACCCAAAAATCTCCGGCAACTGAGCCCGGAACATGGCAACAACCTCATCATGCAGGATCTCCCGGATCCTGTCATCCATCTTGTGACAACCCAAAACTTTTTTCCTTTTCTGCTACGCATTTTCCGTAAATGAAATTTCAGATCCGTTAACCTTTTCGTCAAAATATTTGGTTTAATAAATAATCTAGTTATATTTAATTAAATTATTTACGAGTCGGAATCAAAAATCGCGCGGAAACCCGAAAATCTCGAGAAAACTACATTTTTGGTCTAAAATCGGATTACGACCGTAAACTAGTTTACGGCCGTAAACTCGTTTACGACCGTAAACTGGTTTACGACCTTAAACTCCGTTTACGGTCAGTGACGAGTGGACCCCATTTTCACCCTATAAATACGATGCCCCTATCCTCATTAGAACATTTCCTGGCCGCATTCTCTCCTCCTCTCTCTAAGAATCTCGAACCGTAAACTCTAAAAACGTATTCAAACCCCGGAAAAACGTTGAAAAACACCGTTTGGAGTCCTTTGGAACGTCTGGAATCACTCATCTCGTCGAAATCAGTATCCAAACACCATTTTCCGAGTTTACGACCCAATCTTCAAAAACCGTAAACTCGACAATCTTCAAAAACCGTAAACTCGTGTTCCAAGACCGTAAACTCGTGTTCCAAGACCGTAAACTCGTGTTCCAAGACCATAAAATCGTGTTCAAAGACCGTAAACTCACCAACCTTCAAAAACCGTAAACACTACCTCGACCGTAAACTCGGGTTCACGGCCGTAAACACCCTTTTTGGTGGTACTTTTGGCTGAAAACTCATTTCTTCGATTCAAGCAAGTCTCGGTAACCTTCCTCAACCAAATTCAAGTGTTTTCCGACACTTTATTTATCGAAATCGCTAATTTAGATACATATACGTATTTATTTGATAATAGGATTTCGTTAAGTGTCACGTGCAACAACTCGGGAATCTTCATTTCAGTCAACAACTCCACGCAACAACTGTGAGTTCATACCCCTACATTTTTCCGCATTTTTAATGTTTTCAGGGGGGAATACAAGCTAAACATAAATGTTTTCTTACAAATTAAACATAAATGTTTTCCGGAATACACATAAAACCTATGCAAATTTCATACTTAAATTCCCTTTTGTACTATGTCGGGCATAAGGGACGTTTTCACTAAAAATTGCATAGTTTTTCCGAACACGCTATTCGCTACGTTATACATGCAAACTATAATCGGTATAGTTTGGGACTTCTCTAAAAACTTATCAAGCATAGAAACTTTCTCTACTAAACATATGCACTGGAACAGAAACCGTTCACAGTTTATATCACTGTTTTATCATGATTTTCATAACTGTAATTTATCACTATACGCGGTATACATTCGGATTTTCACTACGGTAGAACGCTACTGCATTACATGTAAACTAGATTGTACGATACTGTGAGGCGCTACTTCACTACTGTACCCTTAGGTGTACAGGGATAAATCCTACCATTGTATAACAAGAGTCTCCTGGAGGGAGAGCGTGAGATTTGTGAATAGATCTATTCGGAACTGACAATCCCACATCTGAACTGCTAGCTACAGTTTGGCGGGCACGCCTGAGATGTACAAATGTCATTTAACATCAACGCCTGAAGAACGTTGGAAAGGTCACTAGTCACATCAAGCATGGTTATACGACTCACATTATGTATAAATCACCCTAGTTTACCAACCTGGCTTTCTTCAGCAGTTTTATTTATACCAAATAGAACTAAACACATCATGCATACTGGCCGAGCCAGGGTTTTCAAAACCGAATCATTTATGCTACGGTTTTACATTTAAATACCTATACTTCATGATTAGCTTTAGCTAGTCACATGAAATAGTATTTTGCATATCACTACGATTTTTCAGAAACGAACATTCATGGTTGTATACGAAATCGATAACACTACGTTTTTCACTAAAGAAAATATCGGATTTTCTTGAGTCTACAAAATCTTTTCGGCTCGCTCATCAACAAGTTTTCATTACAAATTACTGCTTATGAACTCACCAGCTTTATGCTGATATTTTTCAAACTGCTTGTATTCTCAGGAAATCAGTAGACAGGTACTTGCTGGATTTTCGAGGAACCGAAGCATTTAGAGTTTCTAAGTTGTTATTATGCAAAACAATTGGATGTAATTCAAACTGATTTTCAAACAGATGTAAACGTTTTTATTCAAGTATTCACTGTAATGGTTGTGTTGCTATGATTGTTGTTATTCATTGGTTGTGATGCTATACATGACGTCCTCCGCCCCGGAATGTTTCCGCCAACGGTTTCGGGGTGTGACACATCTCGTCTGGCCTCCTCTGGCCGATAGTCTCAGGCGCTGCCGGCGCCTCCTGTCGATCCTCTCCTGATCCTGACCTGGATCCAGCCATGAATCTCCGTGTAACCACCATACTGAAAACATACCCAGAGGATATTAGATACTCCTCATAACAACCCGAGAACCAACTCCCAACCAAAACCCTAGGGGTTGTGACTTCCTTGATACGTGTATGGGTCCTGTACTTTCAGTAGTACGGGCCCATACTACCTTCCACACCTACCCATATTTGTCCCAAGTATCATCACAACGCCCTAACAATACACACAAATATAGCGAGCGCTCAATCCTCACTCCTAGAGGAAATACTAAATATCTCACAACTGACCTACCGGTCCTACACAACTCACCCATCCATGAAACTTCCACCAACCCTGCATCGCTAGTGTATGCTAGCCATACATAACGTTGGACCCCATAGACTTTCGAATATCCAATCCTACCCTAAGCTCCCAATCAGACAAGAACAGAACATAAGGCCAAATCAAACATTCTCAGGCTATAAGATCTTAATTATGTATAACCGTGATGCATACACTAAGCAACTACAGTAATGATGTCAATTTCATCTAAAAGAAACCCTAGGCTAGCAGGCATCATGTAATCAGGCAATTCCATCATGTAATTCCTGAAGATCCCTAGCCTAGTACTTTCATGCTGTTCTAACATATCACAATATCAAATAACTGTATGGTACTTTGGGGTCTACTTACTGGCTCCGGCTGATCGTACACTTTACATCCTCCTTTACTTATTTTGAAAACCATTTAAAAAAATCGTTTTAAAATCCTTTCCTCGATTTGAGACTGGATTCACACGAATGTTCCTCCAATTCACTCAAACTAAGGCTCTGATACCAACTTGTAACACCCATAAAATTCAAGCCAAATTTAAACTTTTAAAACATTCAAAATACCAAAAGTTATTACAAAAAGGTTTTCCAAAATAGTTTAATATCAGAGTTCCAAGAAATCATAATCATAAACCGAGGAAGTGTACGGTCACGCCTTCGCCTTTCCGCGGTTAGCCGCTGTACCTGAAAGAATAATCGATAAATGTAAGCTCGAAGGCTTAGTTAGTTACCCCCAAAATACCAACCTCATATAACCATAATCATATCATATCAACAAATACAGAACAACCATGCATCTCGAGTCTACAATGTGACTGGTCCGCCCGCACCGGGCCTTCAGTCCACCTGGTCCACCCTCTGAGTCTACAGTCTGACTGGACAGCCCGCACCGGGCCTTCAGTCTATCTGGTCCACTCTTCGAGCCTCGGCATGTCTGGTCCGCCATCTCGGGGCCTTCAGCCTATCCGGACTGCTCGTCGGGCCTTCGGCCTGACTATGTGCCCTCCTGGGTCTGCAGTCTATCCGGTCCGCCCTGGGTATGTTGCCCTACAGCATGAAGCAGGACCCGCCTCAACCCAACCCCCAATCAAACAACCATGTGCACATATAACAGATAGTCGCATAACAGTCTATAGGCAACAAACCGATCCAACAGATCATATAGTATAACAACATCCTATAACCAGGATACCGACCTAACCGGTCGCTAACCACAATACCGTCCTAACTACCAGGACGCAGATCTAACAGATCAATAAACATATCATGCAATATACCCGGATACAAATCCGATAAAGGGTCGGCCTTGGTGCCGTAGACCCTGTTGATATAGTGAGGATAACTCACCTTGCAAGTAGCTCGGAAGGTAGTGTCAAACTCCTCCAAATGTAGTTCCAACTCCAACACCTATATTCACCAATGTCCTTTGCTATAAATATCCAATTTATCAAAATACCCTCAGCAGTCAACTGGTCAACCCTTGGTCAAAGTCAAAGTCAACTGTCAAGGTCAACAGTCCATGTTGACCTTAACTCGTCGAGTACCCTTAGCTACTCGCCGAGTTCCTTGCATAACTTGCCAACCCGCCGAGTCACTCGTGTGACTCGTCGAGTTCCTAGGGTCAGTGGTCGTAACTCCTTGGCCAACTCGTCGAGTTTTCTCTTTATAACTCGTCGCGTTCATACGTGTCCAATAGTTGGGAAAACCCTCGCCGACTCACCGAGTCACTCAACTGACTCGCCGAGCCCACGTCAACCTTCATCGGACTCGCCGAGTCGTTCATACAACTCGCCGAGTCTACGACAATCTTCATTGGACTCGCCGAGTCGTTCATACAACTCGTCGAGTCTCTTCAGTCCTTTATTCATACAGACGATTTTAAGCCATGCTAAGGCTCCAAATTGTAGATCCAACTTCCCAATGCACGTTTACCATGTAAAGTTGCAAACTTTACGTGCATGCAAGGCTCTAATGACTCATAATGCCAAAACTAAACTTGGAATGGAGTTTAACTCCAAGGGAAGGGTTCATGTTGTCTAAAGCTGGAGACTTTATGGCTCTAGAGTCCAAGATGAGCTCAGATCTGAAGTGGCAACTTCAGATCCCATCCCATACCCGGAAATGGTTATCACCCATGCTATAAAAGCCCTAAACTTTAACATGAAGAGATATAGGAAGAACAAGGTCAAGGTAACAACTTGTTACCTTCAAATGATGCTAAACTGAGGTAGACTTCAGGTCCACACAAGCACCTTGCTGCTAGCTACTTGATCTTCAAGTTCCTTTCTCTAAGAATCTTTTTCCAAGGCTTGAAACACACAATGGAGCACACACACACACGCATTAGGGTTTTGCTGAACTCTCTGGAGGCTGCAAAAGGGAGGCTAACGGCAATTGATCCTTTAAATAGGGTGCAAAACCCCGAGATTTAGGGTTTCATCCTCCAGCTCCTACTCGTCGAGTCCCTTCTTGGACTCGACGAGTAGGTCGCTTAAGTGCGCGGCCTAACCCGCTGCTACTTGACGAGTCAGGCAACCAACTTGTCGAGTAGACCTTGAATTTATGAGAATTTATCACCATAAATTGATATTCGAGAATCGGGGCGTTACGGTCAAGGGGCAAGTTTCTAACAACACTCTCACCGGCCTTGAGATCATAAGGTAAACGACAGAAATAATCGTCCAAATTCGAGAACGACTGCAGATTTCTCAGACCGACAAAAGAGTTATACGGATAAAAGAAGGAAGCGCTTGGAATTCCAAGTTGGGAATCGAGTACTGTTGAAAGTCTTGCCCTGGAAAGGAGTGATACGTTTTGGGAAACATAGGAAACTTAATCCAAGGTATATCGGGCCGTTCGAAATCCTTGCCAGGATTGGTCCGGTAGCATACAAGCTTCAATTACCGCAGGAACTTAACAACGTTCATCCTACCTTTCATGTGTCTAATTTGAAGAAATTTTAGTCCGATGAAACCCTTCTCATTCCACTTGTCGAAATTGAGATCAACGAGAACCTCCACTTCGTAGAGGAACCTGTTGAAATCATGGATCGATAGGTCAAAATGACAAAGCAAAGCCGCATACCCATTGTAAAGGTCCACTGGAACGCCAAGCGAGGACCCGAATTTACTTGGGAACGCAGGGACCAATCGAAGCAAAAGTACCCACATCTATTCCCCAAACCCTTGAAGTCCCACTCAAAATACTAATTTCTGGATGAAATTCCTTCTAACGGGGGGATAATGTGACAACCATCAAATTTTGGTCAAGTCAAAGTCAAGAAAAGTCAACGGGTCAAACCGGTCAACTCAACTAGTACTTTTATTATAGAAGTTATTCTATGTATGAAAATGGGCATTTTTATGTCAAGAATTCAAGTGTCTCGGAGATTTTATGGGTTTAGCAATGTAAAACCCTAAGAAGGGAGTTAAATGCACCAAAACACGACTATGGACTCTTTTGGATACTTAAAATAATCATAAACAAAGCATAAAGAGGTTCACGAACCTTGCATTGCGAGTCTATACACTAACAATGACTAGAACCAAATATCTCCCAAATCTCTCCCAAATCTCTCTCAAAATCTCTCTTAACTTTTTATAGTCATTCGGGTCATCCCGACCCTTAACTTAGTCAAAAACCACTTGAATCGGGGAGTTAAATTGAAAAACAGCTAAATAGGGCCGAAACCCCTAGGAACCGAACCCATAGGAACCGAACCCTAGGGAACCGAAACTAGGAGAACCGAACCCAAAAGAAGAACTGAAGTCAGCAGAACCGAAACCTCTTTCAAACCGAAATGAACCGAGCCTTCGGTCCATTTCGCTTCCTTCTCACTTTCGGTCCGGATTGGATCTTCGGGTCGAAACTCACCCGCATGCTCTAAGGACCGAACCCACTTTCGGTTTCAGCACTAAGAACCGAACCTACCTTCGGTCCTCAACACCAAGAACCGAACCTTCGCAGGTTCGCCCCTTCTTGTCCGGTTTTCGACTATTTTCGCCTGTTAAGCCCGTTTTTTGACGTTTTTTACGGGGATTTTTCACCAAATTCATGTTTTTATCATTTTAAACTCTCTAAACTCATATTTTAATCACATCCTAAGGATTTATTAATTATAAATCAAAATTTTACATTAAAGAAAATAGCTTAGGATATTTTATGCTACAAGTGGGTCAAGTGTGTCCACTTGCACCTATGTGTCACTTTCTCATTGGTCCAACCTTATCCACATCACACACATCAATGTAGACATCCCTTCACCCTAGCCACTTGCTCCAGCAATCCTTCATATAAAGAAATACCTGGGGATTTCCTTGATCATTTTCTTCACCATCAAACACTTACACACTTCTTAACCATCAAGAGAGCCTCTTTTTCTCTCAACTTCCACCCACACTTTTGAAGTGTTCTTGAGTTATTTATTCACTTATTGGTAAGTATTTCCTTCTAACTCAAGTGCTATTACATGTTTTCATAACACTCTTGAATCATCTACACACATATTGACACGAAATCGTTCATAGGATCATCCAAAAACTTCGTGTGTTCATCAAGTGTTCTTGACTTGAAACTCATCATCTTCAACCTTCCATCCTTCAAGAAATCACATAAGGTGAGTTCATACCCCTACATTTTCTAGTTTTCTTTAGTTTTCAGGGGAGGGAATACAAGTTAAATCATCAAAACATATACAAAACTTAACTTGACAGCTTACAACAGAAAAGTTGTGACCTGTTCACAAACGGTTTTAGCCAACTTAAACTTAATTTTTTTCAAAACTATACAATATGCAAGTAGTTCAGGTTTGTACCTTTCTAAGGACTACTCGCACGCGTTTATACGATTTTTCTACAATTTATAGTGATTTTTACAAAACTGTCTATCACTGCAGCAATGTATTCGGACCAGTCTATGAAAATGAACGTTTTCACACTGGTTTGAGAACACCAAAAATTATAAGAAAATCAATGAACACGGTAGACTCTTTTTCCAAACTCTCAGAGTTTAGGGATTTCGTTTTCGACTTACGATGATTGTTCTATAAATATTGTAAAACAGGGACAGTAGAGAGTAAAACTGTCAAAAACAAGTTTAAGACTTATTCACACTTTGTAACATGTCGAGCAAAGTACGTAATACTAGGGTCAAGTATACTTAGTATTTTTATGCCATTTTATTTCTCTAAGGAATAAAAATCATATTTATAAAGGTTTTACATCATTACAAAACATTCATGTTAAACTATAATAGGTATAGTTTGTTAGTCACATTCACCTACACAAAAAGGAAAACACATACTTTTACAAACAAAAAGGGATTTTGGTTGCTTAATATCTAAACTTGTTAATGAATAAATTTGTGAGGCATCGTCTTCAGGATACTCTTAAGTACCACAGAAAAGTCCTATAGTTATAACCAGAATCTCTTGTAGGGAGAGCGTGATATTTGTGTATAGATCTATATTGGGTATGACAAACCCGCACCTAAGCGGCTTGCAACAGCTAGACCGATAGGTCTGTGGTGACAAATGTCATAACATTCCGACGCCTGAAGAACGTCGAGTATGAGGCCTTCGAGTTTTTAGCATGGTTATAACAACTCACATGGGGTATTAACAAAACATAAAGTTTACGGAGACTTAAGAACCACACACACACACCAAAAGGAGTTTTATGCACATATAAAACTACGTATACTATTTTAAGTATGGGAATTTACTTACAAAAATGGAGTCTTAATACATTAAAGGCTACAAGCCATATTTTTGAAAACACAGAATCCACCAGGTTAAACGTTATCATTGGCAAAGTGATGACATCTTCAAACTAGTTTTCTTAATAGCAAAACTACACATTTGTAAACTAAGTATGGTATTTATACTTACATATTTTGGCCTTGGTTCAATTAAGGCTATAACACACTTTACGAAAAATATAGGATTTTCTGGAAACATTAGAGACTTAAGAACCACACAAAAAGGGGTTTTATGCACATACAAAACTACATATGCTATTTTAAGTATGGAGAATTACTTACTAAAATAGTGTCTTACTAAATACGTAGTGGATCCGTTCGATCCAAAAACTTTACTAACATGTACACACCAAGAAATCGCACCAGGAACATATTTTGTTCACTAGTCTTTCGAATTTTGAAATGTTCTTTAAGAACATGAGAAACACAGATATATTTTGGTCTTAAGACTCAAAGGCAACATTCTATTTTTCCAAAGAACAAAAGGAGGTACCCATTTTACAACAAAAATGCTTATGAACTCACCAGCTTTAATGCTGATACTCTTTCAAACTACTTGTATTCTCAGGAAGTTAGTAAGTCAAGTATGCATACAGGTTTCGAGAAGACATAGCATCATAGCACCAAGTCTTAGTTTTGCTGTTTACTTTTGGAAGTTAAACCTATGTAAATCAATTACAATGTAAGCTATATGTTATCAATGAAATGGTTGTTGTTGCTTTGATTACTATTGTACAATTGTTGTGATACTGTGCATGACGTCCTCCACCCCCGAACGTTTCCCCCGTTCCGGTTTGGGGGTGTGACATGTTGGAGGAGCGTTTGAGCTCTTTCTGTTCTGAGATGGTGGCCTTGATAGGGGCGCGTTCATTGACCTTCAGGGAGTTTCGGGCATACGGGGCTCCGGATTACCACGAGGAGAAGGAACCAATAGCGAGTAGGCGATGATTAGCAGATGTTGCTAATGCTTTCCGCACCAGCAGTTGCCTCGAGGGGGCAAAGGTCAGACTTGCTTCTTGTCTTTTGAAAGACAGGGCACGAGACTGGTGGGAGGAGGAAGGACATGCTTTGGGAGGCGAGGCGATTGAGTCAATGTCATGGGATGATTTTGTGACCAAGTTTTGGGCTGAGTTTGCACCAGTGATTGAGGTACATCAGTTGGCGCAAGAGTTTCAGGATCTCCGCCAGACTACTAAGACGGTGGCTGAGATCACCGCGATGTTTCGTGAGAGGGTGATTTTAGTTCTGCAGTATGTGGCAGACGAGGAAATGAAGAATTCGAAGTACAATGAGATGTTGAGGAGTGATATTTGTAAGTTTGTGAGCCGATCCAGTTGCAAGAAACTGGAGGATATGATAGCGAGAGCCCGAGAGTGAGAAATAGGGAGTGAGTGAGAGATAGAGAGAGAGAGAAAGAGAGAGAGAGAGAGAGAGAGAGAGAGAGAGATATCGAGATGGAGAGGAAAAGCAAGTTGGATTAGGCTCAGGTTTCAGGGGGATCGGGTAAGAGGCCCAAGGTTGAGGATTCGAGATTGAGGGGCCAGTAGGGTCGGAGCCGCTGTGGGAAGTTCAGGAAGATACACGAGGGACCGTGCAGGTGGGTGGTTCGGGCTGCTTTAAGTACGGCTGGACGGGTCATTTTAGCAGGGATTGTACTGCTACCACCACCACCCCAGGATCTGATCTGATTAGCTTTCATTGCAATCAACGTGGCCAGAAGAAGGCCCAATGTCTGAATTTGGCTGTAGTAGGGCCGGTGTCAGCACCTGCTCCCGCGACTCTTCGGATCACTAACGACCACCAGGTCAAGGCGGATGCACCTGTGGTGAAGAGTAGAGCTTTTCAGTTGACAACCGAGGACGCTCGCGCGACACCTGATGTGGTGACGGGTGTGTATCTTCTCCTTATCTCTTTCTTTATATTGAATTGATTGCTTATATTTATGTGTTTCATTTTAGGATCATTCCTTGTGAATGGTATTTCTGCTTTGGTATTGTTTGATTCGGGGGCTACCCGATCCTTTGTATCGCTTGCACTTAGCAAGAGGTTTGCTGGAGCTCCGAGGGAGTTGGTTTGTCCTCTAAATGTCAAGATTGCAGATGATCGATCTGTATGAGTAGCGAGGGTTCATCGGGGTTGTATTCTTCGGATGTTTAACGAGCAGTATCCGATTGATTTGGTTCCCATTCCTTTGTTTGGGAACAAGGTTATTGTGGGTATGGATTGGCTGAGCCCCAATGGGGAGGTGATCAATTATGGGCAGTAGTTAGTTTGGTTTCAAACCCCAAGTGGGGGAAAGTTAGTGGTTCAGGGAGAGAGAGCTTAGAATAGGCCGATCTTGTGTTCAGCAGCGAGGGCCAGACACTATATTTAACAGGGTTGTTCCGGATTTGTTGCCTATGTTATGGATACCCGGGATAAGGGTAAGGCGACCGTGGATGATGTGTTGATTGTGCTAGAGTATCTAGATGTGTTTCCAGAGGATTTGTCTGGGGTGCCTCCAGAGATGCAGGTTGAGTTCAGGATTGATCTGGTTCCAGGTGCGGCTCTGATAGCCAAAGCACCGTATCGGTTGGCTCCTCCCGAGATGGAGGAGTTGTCCATACAACTGCAGGATCTTTTAGACAAGGGATTCATTCGACTGAGAAGTTCGCCATAGGTAGCAACGATCTTGTTTGTGAAGAATAAGTTTGGGTCTCATCGTATGTGCATTGGCTACCGAGAGTTGAATAAGGTAACGGTGAAGAACCGTTATCCACTCCTGAGGATTGATGATCTGTTTGACCAGCTTCGGGGTGCATCTTGGTTTTCCAAGATTGATTTGCGTTCGATTTATCATCATATGAGGGTTAGAGATGAGGATACGCAAAAGACAGCTTTACAGACTCGTTATGGTCGTTACGAGTTCATGGTGATGCCTTTTGGGCTCACCAATGCTCCAGCCGCTTTCATGGATTTCATGAATCGTGTATGCAAACCGATCCTAGATAGGTATGTGACTATATTCATTGATGATATCTTGGTTTATTCCAAGACCCAGGAGCAGCACGAGGAGCACTTGAGGGAGGTGCTGGAGACTTTCAGGATGGAGAGACTTTTCGCAAAGTTCTCTAAGTACGAGTTCTGGTTGCACGAGGTGTAATTTCTGGGGCACCTTGTCAACCAGAATGACATTCTGGTCGATCCGGCCAAGGTCGAGGTCGTGATGCGGTGGGGGGTTCCGTGGTCTCCATCTGAGATTTGGAGTTTCCTCGGTTTAGCAGGTTACTAACAGAGATTCATCCAGGATTTCTCCCAGATAGTTGTTTCTTTGACTCGGTTGACAAAGAAGACGGTCACTCTTTGTTGGGGGTCTGAGCAAAAGGAAACTTTTGAGACCCCGAGGCAAAGATTATGCGAGGCACCGATTTTGACCCTGTCGGAGGGAGTTGAGGATTTCGTAGTTTATTGTGATGCGTCAATCATGGGTATAGGGGCAGTTTTGATGTAGAGGGGTCGCGTGATCGCTTACGCTTCAAGGTAGTTGAAGCCTCATGAGGCGAACTATCTGACGCATGATTTGGAGCTGGGGGTTGTGGTTTTCGCCCTCAAGATTTAATGACATTACCGCTATGGGGTCCACTGTACTATTTACACGAATCAAAAGAGCCTAAGGTATTTGATGGATCACCCAAATCTGGATACGAGGCAGTGCCGGTGGTTGGATGTGGTGGAGGATTATGATTGTGAGATCCTTTACTATCCGGGGAAGGACAATGTGGTGGACAATTCTCTCAGCCGCAAGGCGATCGTGGCTTCGATCAGAGATATATGTTTAAGGATGACTGTGATTACTCCGATGTTGGAGAGGATTCGAGAAGCTTAGATCGAGGCTATGAAGGAAGAGCATTAGAAGAGTAATCGTATTGTGGGTCAGGTGGCTTCCTTCGATTATGATAGATGTGGGTTGTTGACCCTTCATTGGAGGGTATGGGTTCCGTATTGGGGCAGTGTGTGTTAGGTTCTGATGGAGGAGGCGCACAAGTCTAAGTTCTCCATTCATCCCGGGGCGACGAAGATGTATAGAGATCTACGTCCTGATTATTGGTGGATCTGCATGGAGAAAGATGTGGATCGGTATGTGGAGAGGTGCTTGACTTTCAGGAAAGTCAAGGCCGAGCATCAGCGACCTCACGACAAGATGCAGCCGTTGGAGATTACCGTATAGATATAGGAGGAGATCACCATGGATTTCATCATGAAGTTCCCTCAGAATGTGTACGGGGTGAATTCGATTTGGGTCATCGTGGATCGATTAACCAAGAACCCGTATTTCATCCCGATTCAGGAGAGTATTTCCGCAGAGAAATTGGTTAAGGTTTATATCAGGGAGGTTGTGGCACAACTTGGGGTGCCGTTTTTGGTGGTTTCAGACATGGATGTTTGGTTTACTTCCAGGTTTTGGAAGAGGTTTCATGATGAGTTGGGTACTCGTCTCCATTTCAGCATAACATTCCATCCGCAGAATGATGGTCAGAGCGAGCGAACTATTAGACTTTAGAGGATATGCTTCGGGTGTGTGTTTTGGACTTTGGTGAGAGTTGGGATATGTGACATCCCCATTTTCACGGCCAGAAAAGACAGATTTTTGTTTATGCTTTATAAAAATCAGAGTACTTCTTTTGATAAAAATGTTGCTGAATTTATTCCCAGTAAAACATGATAAGTACGTTATCAAAGCATTTTTGAAGAAATGTATTTTTATTCATTTTAAAACATTGGGGTGTCATCGTCAATACAGAAACATAAGCATAAACAGAACTTACATTTGTACCACTAGTGATTTATGTCTCCTTAATCTCTTAGTGTAATGTAACTTCATATCGACACCTGTGATTCAAATAAACTGAGTGGGTCAGGTTGGGAAACCTGGTGAGTACATAGGGTTTTCAACCCACAATAATATAATTATTATGTTTAAACATCAAACAATCAACCCAATTACCCATCCCCATTATCTTCTTTACTCTTAAGGATCTACCCTAAGAATCAGCTATTCCTTGTTCATTTATTCCTAAGGATCGTCCTAAGGAGTTTGGCACGAAGTCCATCGTTACCAAGGTTTATAGATTACAACTGGTGAACACGTAGTCCAAAACATCTGGCAAACACTTAGTTCAAAAGTAACTAGTGAACACACTTAGTTCAAAAATACATAGTGAACACACTCAGTTCAAAATACCTAGTGAACACACTTAGTTCAAAAATACCTAGTGTACACACTTAGTTCAAAAATATCTAGTGAGCACCTAGTTCAAAAACACCTACAGGTTACGAGCCTGCTAGCGTTCCACTGGACTGTCTAGTATAGTCCGTGGTCGTCCACTATACTCCACTAGATGACTGGATCACTGCCAACATTGATGTCTTTCATCGTGTTATCACACAGCAACTATTTCATCTACCCATGTTTTACCCAACACATTTTGTAGATATAGAATACATATACAGTTTAAATCATTTAGAACATGTATAAAATCGTTCATCCAGCATAGATAACAAGTATACAGATAATATGCACACATAGCACGTAATTTATATAAAATACTTCATATCTATGTGAAAGATGAAAATAACTATGCACTCACCTGATAAGGTGGTCACTCGGTACTCGGACAACGCTTCGTTAATCTTAAAACAATTTCCCTCGGACAAAACCTAGTATCATTACCACTAGAGTTTAGTCTAACGTTAACCGTGACTAATTAATAGTCTAGCTATTATTACTATTATATGAGCGTTAAGCAACACTCTTATATAACTCATAATAATAGCCCAAATAGTTATTTTAAGGTCCTAATAATGTTACTATATTAAAACATAAGCTATACTAAACATAGTGTAGGCATATCTCCCTTACAGCGGGTTTTTCGCAAAACTGGGCTTCGCTGGAGCAGCGTTCCCGAGCCGAAAGGCTCTTTTCTCGGGACTCCGGGAGCCTCGGGGCTTCCTTCGGGTGCTAGGGGGTTTACCTAGACTTTAGGGGGCTTAAGGGAGGCTAGAGAGAGAAAGTGAAGTTGGAAGGTGTGAGAAATGAGGGTGCCCCGACACTCTATTTATAGGCTGGAAATCACTAAACCTCGTCGAGTTCAGTTCCAGATGTCACCATTTTGCTGGCAAAAGGTGTGTGGCTCACATTGCGCCACGTCACTCCTTTTGCAGCAGCACCCTGCCGACTTCTAAATCCCGTAACTTTCGCATACGAGCTCCGTTTTTGACGTTCTTTATATCCACGTGTAGGTAAAAACAAGATCTACAACTTCCATTAGACTCTGTCGGCTAATTCTTGACCGATCTTAAATTTAACAGTAGGAGGAGATTATACTGTTAAATGTCCGCGTAAAAATCATAACTTCTACATACGAACTCCGTTTTCGTCTGTCTTTTTATCGTTGAGTTCCTATTAATGAGATCTTCAACTCTCATTTAGGTTGTGTAGGCCAAAAACCGCTCGATCTAAAATTCTAGTTTCGGGTCGTGCACTGCTATGCCAAATCTTAGAATCTTCATAACTTCCTCATACGAAGTCAGATTTGGGCGTTCTTTTTTTGTATGTTGTCGGTTTAACGTATACTACAACTTTTGTTTAGATCACTAAGGATAAAAAGTCCATTATCAAAAATTCACTATTTACGTCTCCCGGTGCCATGTCGGTTATGCCGTAAGACTTCGACGTTCCATAACTTCTTCGTTATAACTCGGATTTCGGCGTTCTTTATATGTACGGAACCCTTGAGACATATTCTAAAACTTGGTTAAGATTATTTATTCTAAATAATCTTTTGTCGAAAAGTCATTTTCGACCCCTATTATCTCTAAATTGACTAGCCCAGATCTGCGGGCGTTACAATTATCTCCCCCTTAGGATGATTACGTCCCGGAATCATCAACGAAACAGGGCTCACATGATGATTCCATACGTTATCTCTTCATACTAAGTAATAACCGTAACTTTGATGTTTCTTCGAACGAGTATCTAACTCTAAGACTTCCTGACTGCAGGCGGTGCCCGATCTTGGACCCGCTCTCTATCTCATGTTAGACTTCCAATCATGATCTTCATGTCACGATCTTGATCTTTATTGGAGACTCCTTCTTTAACAAACTCGAGATAACTTTCTTCCTTCGATTATCATAATAGACCGATGGGTCATGTTCTAATGACCTCTCATCGTATGATGCATTGCTTGGACTCGGGTCTTTTAGAGTTAAATTCCAGAACAGACTATACCTTCCTTCATGTTCTAATGTGATATAATCACATTTTAACATGTAGCATTTCTAGCTACCAGCTTCCTTAACTAGCGCGATATTTCTATTGATGGCTTCGATTATCTTTCACTTCAATCTTCTGGCTTAAGTCAGATGCTACATCGAACTTGGTTCTCTGAACCACGTAACATACTCATCTTAGTCGGACTCGATTTTATATGACCACTAGGGTCAAAACAACGATAATCTTCTTAGTCATTACCGAAACAATGGTAACGACATACTTGAATAAAACGAAATCAATTACTAGCTTCTTGGTAACCTTGTGACTTTCCCTGATCCAAGTGTGAGTCATGTGCTTCCGGTAGTATAGGCCTCTACTACCATTCACACCTACTCATACTCGTCCCAAGTATTGTCTCGCAGTTCTCCAAGTTATTACCATAAAAACAATTTTAACACATACAAATGTGTCCAAACAATCACATAATTTTCCCTAGACTCTACTAGGACTTCTTCCATGCGTATCTTCAATCATCAATTCCGATTCAACTTGGTTGGTGATGGAAATGTCAGACGATGGGACAACTTCAGGAATTACGCCAATCGTTCTATCATCCCGCCAATCGAAGGCGTACTTCGGACGTACCGTACTCCTCTAAACGTATTGTTATTTTTCCTGACGTACTCTAAAGGGAAGATACCACTCTTACGATATCTTCCGATAGGTGTCATTCACTATCATAAGCCTTTTCATTTCTTCCATTTACTCAATTCCCTATGACTCTTCACCATGGCGTTCTGCACACCAAGGAATTCGTTTGGTGTATCGAGACGAGAATATAGATAGAGAAGGTTTAGACGCGTAATCTTCCTTTTTAATCCGAAAAGCTACATGCCAGTTCTAATATCGTAATTAAACGTTTAGAAATCTGAACATAAAGTTTCCAGATCCGGTCGGCAACAGACCGTAGATCCGATCAAACGGTAGCATAAAGCATCACAAATCATTTAGCACATAAAAGCATGTTAGGCATTTTCCCTAAATAAGCTAGTGTATGTGTCTATTTAGGTGTACTACCTAAAATATATTAGACACTCTCCTCACAATCATTGCTTAGCATTCTAAGTTTAAGTCTAGAAATAAATCCTTATTCCTAGTTCGCTTAAACTAATGCTCTGATACCAACTGTGACATCCCTATTTTCACGGCCAGAAAAGACCGATTTTTGTTTATGCTTTATAAAAATCAGAGTACTTCTTTTGATAAAAATGTTGCTGAATTTGTTCCCAGTAAAACATGATAAGTACATTATCAAAGCATTTCTGAAGAAATGTATTTTTATTCATTTTAAAACATTGGGGTGTCATCGTCAATATAGAAACATAAGCATAAACAGAACTTACATTCATTATCACTAGTGATTTATGTCTCCTTAATGTCTCAGTGTAATGTAACTTCATATCGACACCTGTGATTCAAATAAACTGAGTGGGTCAGGTTGGGAAACCTGGTGAGTACATAGGGTTTTCAACCCACAATAATATAATTATTATGTTTAAACATCAAACAATCAGCCCAATTACCCATCCCCATTATCTTCTTTACTCTTAAGGATTTACCCTAAGAATCAGCTATTCCTCGTTCATTTATTTTAAGGATCATCCTAAGGAATTTGGCACGAAGTCCATCATTACCAAGGTTTATAGATTACAACTGGTGAACACGTAGTCCAAAACATCTGGTAACACTTAGTTCAAAAGTAACTAGTAAACACACTTAGTTCAAAAATACCTAGTGAACACACTCAGTTCAAAATACCTAGTGAACACACTTAGTTCAAAAATACCTAGTGAACACACTTAGTTCAAAAGTATCTAGTGAGCACCTAGTTCAAAAACACCTACAGGTTACGAGCCTGCTAGCGTTCCACTGGAATGTCTAGTATAGTCTGTGGTCGTCCACTATACTCCACTAGATGATTAGATCACTGCCAACATTGATGTCTTTCATCGTGTTATCACACAGCAACTATTTCATCTACCCATGTTTTACCCAACACATTTTGTAGATATAGAATACATATACATTTTAAATCATTTAAAACATGTATAAAATCGTTCATCCAGCATAGATAACAAGTATACAGATAATATGCACACATAGCACGTAATTTATATAAAATACTTCATATATATGTGTAATATGAAAGTAACTATGCACTCACCTGATAAGGTGGTCACTCGGTACTCGGACAGCGCTTCATTAATCTTAAAACAATTTCCCTCGGACAAAACCTAGTATCATTACCACTAGAGTTTAGTCTAACGTTAACCGTGACTAATTAATAGTCTAGCTATTATTACTATTATATGAGCGTTAAGCAAAACTCTTATATAACTCATAATAATAGCCCAAATAATTATTTTAAGGTCCTAATAATGTTACTACATTAAAACATAAGCTATACTAAAGATAGGGTAGGCATAGCTCACTTACAGCGGGTTTTTCGTAAAACCGGGTTCGCTGGAGCAGCGTTCCCGAGCCGAAAGGCTCTTTTATCGGGACTCCGGGAGCCTCGGGGCTTCCTTCGGGTGCTAGGGGGTTTACCTAGACTTTAGGGGGCTTAAGGGAGGCTAGAGAGAGAAAGTGAAGTTGGAAGGTGTGAGAAATGAGGGTACCCCGGCACTCTATTTATAGGCTGGAAATCACTAAAACTCGTCGAGTTAGCCTCCAACTCATCAAGTTCAGTGCCAGATGTCACCATCCTGCTGGCAAAACGTGTGTGGATCACATTGCGCCACGTCACCCCTTTTGCACCAGCACCCTGCCGACTTCTAAACCCCGTAAATTTCGTATACGAGATCTATTTTTGACGTTCTTTATATCCATGCGTAGGTAAAAACAAGATCGACAACTTTCATTTAGACTCTGTCGGCTGATTCTCGACCGATCTTAAATTTAACAGTAGGAGGAGATTATACTGTTAAATGTCCGCGTAAAATTCCTAACTTCTACATACGAACTCCGTTTTCGTCTGTCTTTTTATCGTTGAGTTCCTATTAATGAGATATTCAAATCTCATTTAGGTTGTGTAGGACAAAAACCGCTCGAACTAAAATTCAAGTTTCGGGTCGTACACTGCTATGCCAAATCTTAGAAAATTCATAACTTCCCCATATGAAGTCAGATTTGGGCGTTCTTTTTTGTATGTTCTCGGTTTAACGTATACTACAACTTTTGTTTAGATCACTAAGGATAAAAAGTCCTTTATCAAAAATTCACTATTTACGTCTCCCAGTGCCGTGTCGGTTATGCCGTAAGACTTCGACGGGCCATAACTTCTTCGTTATAAGTCGGATTTCGGCGTTCTTTATATATACGGAACCCTTGAGACATATTCTACAACTTGGTTAAGATTATTTATTCTAAATAATCTTTTGTCGAAAAGTCGTTTTCGACCCCTATTATCTCTAAATTGACTAGCCCGGATCTGCGGGCGTTACAGGATACGTATCTTCCGTTAGTGGAATTTTTCGTATAACAACAACTATCACACCAACATCGATCGACCTCATTTTGAGATGCTCTATGGGAGGAAATGCAGGACCCCGATTTGTTGGGGTGAGGTCAGTCAGTGGGTTGTAGGGAGTACCGAAGTGGTACACAAAACCACTGAGCTGATTCAGCAAGTTCGGAGTAGACTCCAGATAGCTCAGAGTCGGCAGAAGAGTTATGCTAACAGACGCCAATCAGATCTAGATTCCCAGGTGGGGGATTTGTTTCTCCTGAAGGTGTCACCTTGGAAAGGTGTCATCCGATTCAGGAAGAGAGGCAAGCTGGGCCCCAGGTACATCGGTCCTTTCACGGTTTTGGCCCGGGTGGGTCGGGTTACATATCACTTGGATCTTCCATATGAGCTTAGTCGGATCCATAACACTTTCCACATCTCTTAGTTGCGGAAGTGTTTAGTGGTTGATTTCATGGTTCCATTGGAGGATATTCACAAGGATGACCGCCTGAATTATATTAAGATACCGGTAACGATTCTTGATCGGAAGACGAAAGCCTTGAGGAACAAGGTTGTTGAGTATGTGAAAGTCCATTGGCAGCATCGCAAGGGTTCTGGATGGACGTGGGAGCCGGAAGATGAGATGAGCGAGAACTATCCAGAGTTATTTGGAGCAGCGGACTTCGAGGACGAAGTCTGATTCAAGTGGGGGAGAATTGTAACACTTAAATTTGGTAAGTTTCACATTTAAACCCTTTTTATCAAACTTTTCATTTTGGTCCTTAAGCTAGTACGCGGAGCGTACAGGGTGGTACGCTTAGCGTACTAGCCCGAAGTTGATCGCAGATTCTATCCACGTAGGCTGGGTGTACGTGGAGTACGCATGGCGTACGTGAAGATTAATGAAACGCTAATTTTTAGGATTTGCACCCTATTTAAACCTTATGATAGCCTCATTTGGTCATGTTTAGCCAGCCTCCACCATCCTTTGTCTAGAAATCGAAACCCTAGTGTGTGTTTGTGAGTTTTGAGCCTTAAGAGTGTTTGTTGGTGATTTGTAAAAGAGAATAAGAAGATGACCATTTGGAGAAGTGTCTTGAGCTTGAAGATTTGGGGTTAGCTCAGCATTTGCAAGATTTCTGAGGTAAAAAGCTCACATCTTGATGATCCATGATTCTAGATCTAGTTATATCCTTATTTTATGCTTTTTGATTCCTTGGAGTGGTTGATGAGCTTCTTTACTCACTCCAGAAGTTATGGTGTTAGATCTAGGCTTCTTTTTGTCCCCTTATTCATAAAAATACAAGCTTTATGATGTATCTTGGACCATGCATGTGTTAAGACCTTGGTTAAGTCCTTTCTGAGCTCATGAGACCCATTAATACATGCATGTGTGTAAAGTTTCCAACTTTACGTGAAAAGTCACCCTAAGGAATCAGATCTGAGAGTTTGGCTTAAGTCTCAGTGGATTAAGTGCTTAATGAAGTAGAGTGGTCCACTGGGGAGTACGTTGGGCGTACCAAGCTGGTATGTTGTGTGTACTAGCCCTAGAGGGTGTACGCTAAGTGTTGGGTTTTAGTTCAAAAATAGTTTCTTAAACTTAAAAATATGGCAACGGAAGACTTTAATTTTTGAAATAACATAAACATCTTATACCCACCAAGGGTCCTCTTGCGAGTTATAGAAAGATTTAAACACCAACCAAAGAAGAGGTGAAGAAATAGCAACCTTTGTAGTCCTTTGGATCCTCTTGGGAGGCTTGAAAGTTGATGAAGAATATGGAACATTTGAGACACCAACAATGACTCAACTTGATGTAGATGCTAGTCCAAAACTCTTAAACTCTTAAGCTTGAAGTTCATAACCAATATGAACTTCAAGAGAGCAAAAGATATACAAGTATTCTTCAATAACTCAAAGCAAAGAAGAGATGGAGAGTCTCCCATGGAGCTCTTGGCTATTAGAAGAAAGAATGAGGCAAAAACTTCAAGAGTGGATGCCTCATATTTATTGTTGAGAGAAAAACTTGGAGACACACTTGAACAAAAGTTAGAACAAGTATATTGCGGAATAGTTAATCTCAAAGGATCTAAAAGCTCAACAATAATATAGTTAGATGGTTAGAGAGTTAGTTGCGGAAAAGTAAAGAAATAGAAATGACAGCAATTGTTATATCAAGAATACACTTAAGCTGATTCATAACAAGGAATGCATTCACTCCAAGTTAATAAGGAAGATCAAGCTTAGTGATTAAGTCAAATATGACTTGCTCCAAAGAGAGATTATGATCAGCAGAATTATGATAAGATTTAAGTAAGAAGCGATGAGTGAAGAAGGATCGAGAGATAACTTCAGAATGTATATTCAGATAGAATGCATAAGTTATCGGTGATAGAGTGTATTCAATACAGGAGAATAAGTCTCTATTTATAGAGACTCATAAATACACTAGATTACATCTCTATAAGCAGTCGTGCAAGGCATACTGGACAATAGAGTGTATTACAAAAAAGACAAGTAAAGTAATCTAGCTAAGTTGACTGCGGTAGCTGACTCCGGTTGCTGATGCTGATAAAGAGACTGACTGCGGGTGCTGAAGTGGCTGCGGTAGCAAAGTTCAAGAGGGTCACTTTTATGATTCAACAATTTCTCCCTAAGTGACCTCTTTAACTTCGGTTCAGCTATCAAGTTTGAGGAACTTGATCAGAATCCACCACAATTTCCTGACGTTTTCCAGCCATGTGATTCTTCTTGTGATCTCAAACTTGACTTCTGCAGTAGTATGCTTTGATCTTTCAACTGCGGTCCGGCAGATGTCAAGTTGTTTCTGGTGAGGCGATGCATGGCAGTCATCGGAATGAAATATTTGACATTGTCAGTCTTCCTTTTGAATATGACTCCAAGTTCAGGAAAGTTTGTTGCGCCTAGAGATCTCTCTTGAAAGCCTTCGGTAGGCATAGGCACAGGTTCAAGAGGTGGGAGATCAAACTTCTTGAAGATGGTGGGGTAGATATCCGCATCTATTTTGGCGAAATCGCAGACAGTTTTCTTGAGAAAGGTGTTGGCCCTTTCCAGCGCAATCTTCATCTTGGGGTGCTTCTAAGACTTATTTTGAAATACCTTGGCAATGAGGAAGATTTCTTCCGGATTCATGCAAGGGAAGTCTGCTTGGCTGCAGATGTAGTCATGTTCCCTTCTTGTCAGGGTGTACTGGATGTATTCAGCCTTCATAAATTTTCGGACTTTGTAGTTCTTGACTGCGGATGGTCTGTCGTTAGACCATATGTTTTCGATGGAGGAGGCATGCTTAGCATAAAAACAATTTAGTCTCTCAAACTCCATCGGCAGTCGTTTGTAATCTGGAAGGCTCTGGTCAAACTGCTCAAATATAGTGAAGTACTTGGCATTTGGAGAAATTGGTAAATCCCAGTACCCGTCTGATGGGGGTTCAGCGTATGTGAGGTGGGGTCGGTAGTCTTCATCCAGCAGCCTGCGGTGAGGATTAATCCAAGAATTGATCAAGGACTCATCCATCATGGTGTCAAACCCGCATTCTCTCCAAATTAACTCTACCAGCTTGGCTGCTTTCCAATCATGCTTTCTTTGGGCGGTGGCAGGGGATTCTGTGGTGCTCGGAGAAGACATGTTTTCAGCCAAGTTCTTGAAGTGCGGAGGAGTCTCTGGCTTTTTGGGAATATCCTTTGCATGTGAAGTGTGAGGAGATCGAGTATGTTGAGATGGTTGTGGTGAAGGCTGTGGTGTGGGAATTTTTTCAGTGATGATGGGGGGACTCTGATGAATAGATGGATCAGAGTGATGGACTTCTTCTTCTTCTTCACTTCCCCCTCTTGAGGGATGCAACGGAGGAGCTTCCTCAAGCCATTGCTTAAGTCCATCAACCTTGGCACAGACTTCTTGGAATTGAGCTTTTAGAGCTTCTGCCAATTGTTGATTGTTAGGTGTGGAGGAGCTGAAGAGTAGCTTGTGGATTTCCTTAGTGAGTTGGAGGATCTCTGGACCGTGAAAGTTGGAGGACAGGGATTTCTGCAGTCTATTGATGGTGGCGTGAAGAACAGAGATAGTGGACTCATAAGCAGTATGAGTCTCATCTATCAATTTCTTAGACTGAGAGGCTTGATCCGCGATGGCCGCTTGGAGATCCGTTTTGATTGCGGTCACCTCAGAGATGAGGCGTTCCGCTGCAGCCATGAATTCCTTATGGTCAGCCTTGCGGTTGTTGTCAAGGGACCGGATCCCCATCTCTACTTTGAGAGAGATTCATTCAGCAGCCATGCGTTCCCTTGTTTCCAAACGTTCTATTCTTTCAATCAATGACTGCGGTCCTGGGGTGTCTTCAGGTTGCGGTTGAGTAGGCTTGACCGCAGCCAAGATCTGATCGACTTTGGCTTGAAGGCTTAGGAACTCTTTTTTGGAGACAACATTCTTCTTCTTTTTCTTCTTCTCTTTAGGCTTGGAACTCGAATGATGAGAACTGCTGGACTCCTCTTCTTCTTCAAACATCATAAGGTCATCTTCTGAAGGGTTTGGCTTGTTGACCTCTTGGATACCGTCATCATCAAGACCGAAGGTTGGAGCAGAGCTGATTTCAACTGCGGATCCTTCCTCTTGTGATGGATTGACTGTAGGAGTGGGAATTGGATTGGGAGTTGGAGTAGGAGGGACTTTGGAGGTGCCTGCGGCTGCACCTGAAGCTTGAGCTTTTAACATTGTTTCAGCCATCTCATCCATCAAAGCTTGAACCTTTTGAATGGTGGCTACGGTACTGGCATTGCTGATGGCATTTGCCCAATACTTAGCCACGAGCTGGATTTCCTGCTCCTTTTGCTGCTGCTGCTTGATCTGTTGTTCCTTGCGGGCTTGGAATGCCCTTCTGAATGCATCATACTTCTTTTTCTCTGACTCGGTAACAGGTGTGTACCGTAACCATGAGTCATTTGAATCGTCTCCGTCAAATCCTGAAAAGCGCACCGAAGTGTCCTTCGGGTCCACGGATCCTAGCACATTTGTGCTCACCGTGCCTGAACCACCTGTAAAGGATGTACGCAGAGTAGGATTTCCTGAGCTTCCTCGGTCTCCTTGACCCGTGGTCAAGTGTGGTCTCGGCTCAGTTCTGGCATGGGCGGAAGAAGTGCCCTGCGGGTGGGAAGGTGTTTGTAGTGTATGGGTGACGTTCAAAAGGATGGAGCTCAACTCCTCGGGTGAAAAGAAATGCAGTCGGGAAGCCCTGGAGACCTTAGGGTGTGCACCAGTATCATCCCCTTGGGAGTGAACTAGGGGGAGTCTCCACGATGTTGTGAATCAGACTCAGTTTCTGAGTCTGAGTGGAAAATGATGGTGGTGTTGAATGGGTGTGCGGGCACCCCAAGGACTACTGGAGCCTTTTGAGAGGCTTCAGCATAGGTCCGGTCACGCATTTGGTCAGTGGTGGTGGTTTTCTGTTTCTTAAGGATGGCAATCGGTTGCGCATCCTCAGAGTCACTATCAGATGGAGGTGTGACTGGTTTGGTTTTTCTTTTCTTGGTGGGTGCGGTTGGTTTTGGAGCCTTTTTCTTTGGGGTTCTCTGCTTCTTGGTTGCCAACTGCTTTCTTCTTTGAGAAAGATTGGATAGTGTAGTGGAAGAGGGGACTACGGTACCCTTAGGGATAATGGTTGCGGATGGAAGAGTCGGGGTAGAAGGGTATGGGGCAATACCCTCCGTAGCCTCAATGTGGTCTGAGACATCAGCAGTCTCAAGACCAAGAGAAGAAAGAATATGAGTAGGGAGTCTGCGTATCGGTCCAAATACAGTTTGATCAAAATAAGGGTTGTACCTTTTAAGATCCTTAGTGACGAAGAAGTTGATGTCACTACCCATGTCTATTCCAGCGTCCGCATGTAGGTCTGATATGCAGAGAGACCAGAATCTTGCAAATGTGAGCTCGTTTGGGATCTCCTTCGGGTTCTCCTTGGGAATGTATTGAAGGAAATCGTCCCATAGGATCTGCCCGTAGTTGACGTCGTGTCCGGTGAAAATGCTCCATACTAATTCCAAAAGCTTTAGTCCCATGTTGTCAATGCCTCCGGTTCTGCCGGATAGACAGCGGATGACAAAGTGACACACGAATTGCCATACCGCAGGCAGTTGGTTCGTCTTGAACTCACCAATCCCTCGAATTGGTTTTTGATATCCCATCTGGTAGAGGGCAGATGTGACGTCAGCCATTGATGGTGAGAAGATTTTGATGGAGGGATGAACCAGAAGGTTAATGGCTGAGAGGAACTTTTCTTTGGACAAGATGACCAAAGAATCGTTAATGAGGTTGAGGTGAACTTCTTGGGGGTTTTCCAGTGGGCGATAAGCAGAAAAAGCACATTTGAAGAGAGTAGAAACTGGAACAACGTCTGTAAATGCATCGAATGGGCCAAACAGAGGGTGGTTCTTGAGAAACTTGATCATAAGCTTGATGGGAGCATTATATGAAGTATGATCTTCAAATATTGCTCGAAAATTGCTTGATGCGATTGTTGGAGAGTCGGAACCGATGGGATTCGCTGAGCCTGAAGCCTTAGATTGCTTCTTTGATGCACCTGATTTCACCATTGTAGGAGCTTGAAGGTTTTGAGAAGAAGTAGAAAACAGAGTGCTTGAAGGTTTTTTTTTTAGAGAGAATAATCGATATTCAGAAAGCGTAAAGTGAATTTGGGGAAGAAGATAGGTTTATAAAGGAGGGGGTGAAAAGTTTTTTATCCCTAGGTAAATGGTAAAGATAGGGTAAAACGTCGTTTGATATTTGGGGGGAAACTCTGAATTGGGATTAAATCTCATCCACAAATAATTAAAACGGTTTAAAAAAGATTTGGAAGATTTAGTAAAAGGGGTTTTCATTTAATGAAAAGTCAGGCCTCAATCGATGTGTCAGGTGATCGTGGGGGTGATGGGAGAGGAAGTTGTAACGGATGGGACGTATTAGGGAGAGGAAAGGACAAATTAAGGATGAGTTTATGGGAAAACGTTCTTTTTGTCATCATCCCTAAAATAGGTCTGACACAGGTTTATTCAGAAAGGGAATGAGACAGTTTCTAAAGAGAATGTTTTTTTTTGTCTTTAATGTTTAACTTAATGAAGGATCATTAAATAGCACACAAAGATTCAAGGGTTGATGAAACAGTTGAGAAATTATCACGATGATCGCGGATGGAAACTTCATTGCGGTTGGAAACGTCATCGCGGATGGAAATTTCATTGCGGTTGAAAAGTCATCGCGGATGGAAATTTCTTTGCGGTTGAAAAGTCATCGCGGATGGACAAGGAAAAGACTGCAGTGAGGAACTGAGGAGAAACACTTGTACAAAGATTAGTAATAACAGACAATAAAGACCCATGAGAGATAAGTATAATATATAGTTGCGGTACCTAGACTGCGGTACCATAACGATCTATCATAGATAACTCTTAATTAGAACCGCAACGGAGACCAAGGATGGTCTGCGGTAGCTAACAACTCAATAAGAATTACGGGTCTGGATTCATCATTCCTAACATTTGCAGGAAGGTGTTAAGCTTTGTGGAATCGAGCTTTTTTGTGAACACATCAGCAATCTCTTCATGAGAAGGGACAAAGATGAGTTCAATGTTACCTTTTAAAATGTTGTCTTTGATGAAGTGATACCGTAGTTCAATATGTTTAGTCTTGGAGTGCTGAATTGAATTGTGAGAGATAGCAATAGCACTTTCTGAGTCACAATAGATCGGTATCCGCAGCATTCTATACCCGTAGTCCATTAGTTGAGTTTTCATCCAAAGGACTTGAGAGCAACAACTGGCTGCGGCCACATACTCAGCTTCTGCAGTAGAAAGAGAAACACAACTTTGTTTTCTTGAAGACCAGCTGACAAGTCTTCCACCCAAGAATTGACATCCTCCTGAAGTACTTTTGCGGTCTAATCTGCATCCGGCATGATCCGCATCTGTGAAAGCTTGCAGGCTGAAGTCATTGCATGCAGGGTACCATAGACCAAGAGATTTGCTTCCTTTCAGGTACCGTAGTATCTGTTTGGCTGCGGTCATATGTGACACTTTTGGGTCCGCCTGATATCTTGCACATACACCAGTTGCAAAACAATGTCTGGCCTGCTTACGGTGAGGTACATCAAAGAACCAATGATACCTCGATAAGTCTTGTGATCCACAGATTCGCTTGCGGGATCAGCAGAGATCTTATAACCGAAGGCCATGGGGACCTTAGCAGAAGAACAGTTGTCCATGGAATATTTCTTTAAAAGTTCAGTGGTGTATTTCTCTTGATGAATGAATATCCCTTGCGGAATTTGTTTCACTTGAAGTCCTAGAAAGAAATTGATCTCTCTATTCATGCTCATTTTGAACTTGTTGGTCATGAGCTTAGCAAATTCATCCACCATGCCTTGATCAGTCGAACCGAAGATGATATCATCCACATATATTTGTACAAGCATAAGGTGGTCACCATTAGCTTTTCTAAATAACGTGGGGTCAATCACTCCTCTCTTGTACCTGGATGAGACGAGAAATTCAGAAAGAGTCTCATACCATGCTCTTGGGGCTTGCTTCAGACCGTAGACTGCTTTTTCAAGCTTGTAGCAGTGGTCTGGGAATTCAACGTTTTCAAATCCTGGAGGTTGCTGAAGATAGACCTCTTCTTTTAGTTCCCCATTGAGAAAGGCACTCTTAACGTCCATTTGGTGTACCTTGACGTTCTTGTGGGCTGCGTATGCAAGGAAGATCCGGATAGCTTCCATGCGTGCTACCGGAGCATACGTTTCATCGTAGTCAATGCCTTCAAGTTGACTATACCCCTTTGCAACTAGCCTTGCCTTGTTTCTGACTACCGCACCAGATTCATCCAGCTTGTTTTTGAACACCCATCTAGTGCCAACAATGGAGTGACCACGTGGCTTTGGAACGAGCTGCCAAACTTTGTTCCTTTGAAATTCTTCTAGCTCTTCTTGCATTGCAGCTATCCAGTCAGGTTCAAGCAATGCTTCTTTGATCGTTCTAGGCTCTATCGAGGACATGAATGATGCATAGTGGCAGTGATCAGATAGGTCCTTGGAAGATCAAGTCTGGATGCCTGCGGATGGGTTCCCAATGATTTGACCTGGTGGGTGGTCTTTCGTCCATACATGAAGACGGGGTTGCAGATGATCAGCAGCTGCGGTAGAGGGAATATCTTGAATATCAGAAGAAGTTGCGGTGGAGGATGGCAGTTCCCCCTGGATTTGAGAACATCCTGCTGACCCATCTTGGTTTGTTGGAACGAGAGTGGAGATTTCTTGAATGGTTGGGAGAGGTTCCCCCTGGATTGCTGATGGGAGTTCCTCTGGAACCTGAGAAGGTTCCCCCTGGACTGCGGATGGGAGAGTGATAATCCTTGGATCGGTGCTGGTGTCAATGTTTTCTATGATTTCATCATCCGAATCCGAAGATACGTTTGATGGTATAGCTTCTCTATGGGTGGGACTTTGAATAGCATCAGGTACTGGAACATCGACGGTTGTTGCTTGATCCGGAGTGGAGCTTTCCCCCTCAACCGGAGAGGTGAAAGTATTGAGAGATGCTACTTCAGATAGAGATGGTCCAGAAATATCAGCATGTTGTTGTTGAGCTGCGGGTGACACAAGAACTTCGGATAGTTTCGCCGTTTCAATAGGGTCGAAAAGATCGTCATAATTGACTTCAATTAGATTTAAAGGACCTGAAGAGGCAGGAATATCACTTTCCATTATTGCAGTGGTTTCAGTGGATGGAGGGGCGTTGCGGATGTGAGAATCATCAAATTTCACATCGAAGCTTGATCAGCCTTGTACGCCTGATGAGCACTCGATAAGCAACCTTGTTAGTGGAATAACCAAGGAATATGCCTTCATCAGACTTCGGTGCAAATTTGTTAAGCTGATCGCGGTTGTTGATCACGAAACATCTACAACCAAAGATATGAAAGAAGCGAACATTTGGCTTGCGGTTGTTAAGGCCCTCATATGGTGTTTTATTGAGGCGTTTGCACACAATGCTTCGGTTTTGGACAAAGCATGCGGTTGCTACAGCTTCAGCCCAGAAGTAGAGAGGAAGGTGGGCGAAGTTAAGCATGGATCTGGCTGCTTCTACTAGAGTGCGGTTCCTTCTTTCAACTACTCCATTTTGTTGCGGTGTATATAGGGCTGAGAAGTTGTGAGTGATGCCCTTTGACACCAAGAAACTGTTGAGAAGATGATTAGTGAACTCAGTGCCATTATCACTGCGGATGCGTCTAACTGGAAGCTTGATCTGAAGTTCGATTTCTTTGATGAAGTTGATGAAAATCTGCGGTGTCTCTGATTTGAGTCTGAGAAAGAAGACCCATGTGAAGCGTGTATAGTCATCAACAATAACTAGTATGTATTTCTTGTGGTGGAGACTGACTACGATTGATGGACCGCAGAGATCAATGTGCAATAGCTCCAGAGGTTCAGAAATAGAAGAGTCCATTATCAAAGGGTGACTTGCTTTGGATTGTTTACCACATTCACAAGCCGGACAGAGAGTATCATTGCTGAATTTGAGAATAGGGAGACCGCGGACTAGTTCTCCGGTGACTAGATTGTTGATGTACCTGAAGTTGAGATGAGCTAGCTTGCGGTGCCATAGCCAGCTGACTTCGGATACAGCTTTGGATAGGAAGCACAACTACGGTCTACCAATGATCAGAGAGACATCCAAAGGGTACATGGTACCTTCGGATCGGGGTTTGATCAGGCATGTGTTTCTGTCACTTGTCATTACATAGCAATATTGATCATCAAATTCAACACGATGTCCTGCTTTACATAGTTGGCCAACACTGATGAGATTGTTTTTAAGGCTTTCTACATAAGCAACCTTCTGAATGGAAAAGTTCCCCGTAGTGAGAACACCGTAACCGCGGATGACACCATTCGCATTGTTGCCGAATGTGACATTTCCACCATTGCATATTGGCCTGAAATCCCGAAGGTACTCTAACCTTCCGGTCATGTGCAAGGAGCAGGCACTGTCAATTAACCATTCATCTTCTTGTTCCTCCTTGCACAAAGCCTACGAATTACACGGTTAGTTTAGGCATCCAAACTAGTTTGGAGCCTGGGGCAACTGGGTGTTTGATCAGATCTGGAGTGTTGTGAGTTTTGGAAAAAGTACTAGGTTTCTGACTCTGATTGGATTTGACATAAGATAAATTCTTCTGACAACTAAACTGACATTTACAAAAGGAGGTTTTGTTTTTTGTTCTGACATTATGTTTGGTCAGTGGTTTAAAGGATGAATTGGACTTGTTACCGGTCCGAGGTGGGTAATTCCTGACATGAGTGTTGTTGGATTTCGAAAAAGTACATTTTTGAAAAGATTTTGCACATGTAGATTTCTGAGTTCCTTTTGGTGGAGTTGGTAGAATACCCTTCCATTTGTTGAAATTTTGACGTGACTTTAAAAGTGTTGGTGTGGGTAAAATACCTTTCCATTTAGGATCTTTTGAGGAATAGACCTGAAAACCATTGTTTTGAAAAGACTGAACACCCCTTTTTGTTTTGACAGAGGAAGCAGGAGTGACTTTTGAAGCTGGACTTTCCTTTTTGTTTGTTTTCTTGATAGGAGAGTTTTTTGACATGTAGTGTGAGAAAACAAATTTTTCTGGACTCTTGGACTTAGGAATTCTGACATGCTTCTTATTTTTTGAAAAACTTTGTCTGTTTGTGCCTCGAGATCTAATTTCCTCTTTGAAGCCCTTTTTGGCCAAGGATTTTGGTAAACCGCAGTCATTGATGTTCAACTGAGGTTTCCTGGAATTCTTAGGATAATTTTGAAAACGTGGGCTTGAGTCATCCGAACTTGAAGATTCTGGGATCTGAGAGCATTGTCCCACTTCAAAGTTCTCTATAGGTAATTCATGATGAATCGCCTGAAGAGTCACAGTTCATTTTGTTGAGGACTGCGGTAGTGATGTTTTAGCTACTGCAGAGTAAGTCTGAGTTGAGACTGAGGTGGGACTTTTGTGAGATTTTTTACTGCAGTGATGAACTGCGGTCTGAGGACAGAGGTGGAATTAGATCACATGTGTGACCTTCAACAACGATTTCTTCATCAACTACGGATGATGTTTGAGAATTTGGATAAACGGTGCCACAGATAGGAATTAGATCACATGTGTAACCCGAAACCTCAGGCGCTATTTCGTCAATGACACAGTTATTGCTTAGACTATGCAGTCTACCGAAGTGAGTTTTGATATCTTCGGGAAAGGTTTTGTCATTGACAGGGAAATGAAATTCTCGGTCCGGAGGGACATACAGTCTGTCTTTGTTGAACTGGGGTGAGGAATCCATTGCGGTAGGATATCCATTTGACCAACCCTAATTGTATGTATTGTCCACGGTTCCATTGTTCACCAAATTTTCAATAGCTTCACTTTCATTAAACAATTTTTCAATTAAGAGATTTAAGCGTACAATTTCACTCTGAGCTAAATCTCTCTGATTCAAAGCTATCTCTAATTGGGTTTCACTTAACATTCTTGCATCTTTTTCTAACTCTAAGTCCTTTTCTAACATAGCCATCTTGAGTCTTTTGTTATCTAGTCGTCCTCTTACGTGGAACATCTCTTGGGACGCAATGTTCTTTTCATCTAAGGCTTTGTTATAGTCTGAAAGGACGGCAGCACACGTGTTATTAAGATCATCTATGTAGGGTTGACAATCATGCATGCTATAATTTAGAGTTTGGATCATGAGTTTTACCTGTTCGACGATGCTTAGAGTTCCATCCTTTGCCATGTAGCAGTAGTTTTTGTTCAGCATTGCAGGCTCATCAGCATCCGCACCCGCGGTGGCTAGCATGCAGATCTTTCCTTTGTTTTTGACACTGCTGATGGCTTCATCTTCGTCTCCGGATGACCAAACTTGATGGTCTCTTTTGACATGGGCTACGTATGCCCTTGCCTTTTCAGCCTTTTCTTTGTCTTCCAATTCTTGAGCCATTCTGAGGTAGAATGCTCTGTCTTTCACTACATTGGCCTTACAATCTCGTGCAAAGTGATTCTCTTTGTTGCATTTGTGACAAATTACAACATCAGTCTTGTGTTCTGAGGGAGTACCGGAGTCAGTGGTTTGAGGAGACTGCGGTACCTCCTTTGGTTGATTATTTTGAGATTGCGGTGGTGGATGAGAACTTTTGGGATATCGAGAGTGGTTATTCTGGGAACCGAAGTTACGGTTGAATGGAGGTTTGTTGAACTGCTGATTCTTGCGGAAGGAAGGAGGGGGTAGACGGTTGAACTGTTGGCTAACCAGAGCAATAGCCTTTTGAAATTCTTCTTCATCATCATACTCTGAATCAGCTTCGTATGACTGCGGTGGAGTGTCATACGATGAAGAGTAGGGTGATTGCGGTGGAGCTTGTGCTATGAGAGCAAGTGGTCCTCCGAAGTCAGCGTAATCCTTGAGTACGGTGGATTCTTGTGCTTGCAGCTCTCCATAGAGCTTGTAGAGTGACAAAGAGTGAATCTTTCTATCGCCTTGGACTATCATCTTAGCCGTAGTCCAATGTCTTCCCAAACCATTAAGAAACTGAAGATTAGTTTCATGGTTACTGCGGATGGTGCCCGCATTGGATAACTTGGTGACTATCAGGTTGAATCTTTTGAAGGAGTCTTCCAAACTTTCACCAGTATGAGCTTTGAAGTTGTTGAACTCATTGAGTGCGGTAGTAAGCTTCTTGTCTTGTGCTTGTTCTGAGCCTTCGTACAAATTCTTGAGAACTTCCCAGATCTCTTTTGCTGATTTGCAATTTATGATAATATCGAAGTTGTCAGGAGCAACTCCACAGGAGATTTCATAAAAAGCAACAGCATCATTTTCCATTTTATCGAGATCATCCTTGGTGGGACGGCTCATGACTGGTTGACCTCCTCCTAATCTGGTTGTAGCGTCGTCGGTTTGAACAGGTGTAAGTACTGGGACATGTGGTCCTTCTTCTACGGATCGCCATACATCTCTACCAAGTCTTCTTAAGTATCTTTCCATTCTTTGTGACCAGTGATGATATTCATTTGCTACCAGTATTGGGGCTCGGTTAGAACCACCAACACTGTTGGAAACATTCAGAGATAACAATTGTGCCATTTGTTTTCCATTTTAGTGGTATAGAAGGCCCTTTGAAAAAATCAGAGTTCCGTTTTCAAAAAGCAACCACTTTGGGTCTGATACCAATTGTTGAGAGAAAAACTTGGAGACACACTTGAACAAAAGTTAGAACAAGTATATTGCGGAATAGTTAATCTCAAAGGATCTAAAAGCTCAACAATAATATAGTTAGATGGTTAGAGAGTTAGTTGCGGAAAAGTAAAGAAATAGAAATGACAGCAATTGTTATATCAAGAATACACTTAAGCTGATTCATAACAAGGAATGCATTCACTCCAAGTTAATAAGGAAGATCAAGCTTAGTGATTAAGTCAAATATGACTTGCTCCAAAGAGAGATTATGATCAGCAGAATTATGATAAGATTTAAGTAAGAAGCGATGAGTGAAGAAGGATAGAGAGATAACTTCAGAATGTATATTCAGATAGAATGCATAAGTTATCGGTGATAGAGTGTATTCGATACAGGAGAATAAGTCTCTATTTATAGAGACTCAGAAATGCACTAGATTACATCTCTATAAGCAGCCGTGCAAGGCATACTGGACAATAGAGTGTATTACAAAAAAGACAAGTAAAGTAATCTAGCTAAGTTGACTGCGGTAGCTGACTCCGGTTGCTGATGCTGATAAAGAGACTGACTGCAGGTGCTGAAGTGGCTGCGGTAGCAAAGTTCAAGAGGGTCACTTTTATGATTCAACATTTATAGTGCCTAAAAGTGAAGTTATTAACCATTAGTCCTTAGCACTTTAAGAAAACTTTTCCCCATTGTCATAAGCATGTCTCCCATGCCTTTAAAGCATGATTAGACAAGTCATACACTTCTTATTTTTATGCATATCTCGAAAATTGCATAAAGAAGAAGAAAGAAAGTCAAACTTTTATAAACTCTTTTATAAAATATAAAGCTTGTGTTTTAGGAAAAAGAAAAAAGGATTCAACTAGTCCAAAAGTTTGTACATGACTTATAAATCATACTATATGATATATATTAAGTTACTTGCTAATGAAAATTATTATTTCCATGAAACAAATAATTTCCAATTTAATTATAAGAGTTTTATTGAATATTTATGAAAATCAATTTCTAATAAATAATCAATTGTATCAAGTTGTTGTTAGTGTGACCCATTAGTATCATATGTTATTTAGAAATATCACTTTAATATGACTCTTGAGCATACTAGATCTTTCAATCTCTCACTTGCGCAAGACTCATATTAGATTGATATAGACAATGGTGAACGTCTAGCAACATTTCACTGCCCCTAAGACCATACGACTATTTGTGCCATTCTATCAACGCACAATTACCAAAAATCTGAAAGCTACAATTGGTGTTTAAGGTAAGTTTACCAATTATCCCTTTGCTACAGACATCATGTTGAACATGAGATATGGATCACAATCAATCTCATTGGTTGGTCAACTTTTGGTAAGGTACCTTAGATGTCTAACTCTCAACACATAAGAGGAACAAATCCCATCTTGACTACATAAGCCTCTTGCATAGTTCACACCATACCTGAAAATGGCTTTTATAACTGCCCGATTAAGGAACAACATTTGACCATTATCAAAGCATAGTACTCCCTACACTTAAGTCCCACTATGTATCTCAAGTGTTAAGGATACAAAGATAGTACATTTTAATCAAGTATCATTCATAATAGCGATCCATGAGATGATCTTGGTGCGGGCCAGTTCAATACTAGTTCTCTCACAAGTACCTATGAAACTTGGTTACAACCACTTGCCTACTTTTATCTAGTGAGAGTCAACCAATCCAATTCATATTAGTCTTACTTTATAATTGATCCCACAATTATAACCGACTATGAACTTTTAGAATAATAACATTATTCATGGATTAAACATGTTAATATAGAACACAACAAGTATTAATGTGATGGTGGTGAGGTGTGTGTCTAGTATACTTTAGGTTGAATACCTAAATTAATATTAAATAGACACAAGCACTAGAATATTTGATGGTATATGCCTTAATTAATATTATGTGCTAATATAATCGTTTTATAGCGTGCTTTAGGTTGAATACCTTACTTGCTATAGTGTGCACTAGCATACTTTAGGAGTGATGCCTTATATGCTAATATGTGCTAAATGATAAATAATATAGCATGCTTTAGCTTGCTTACCTATATTGCTATTACTTGAGGAAGTTTAAGGTTTGTTGCCGACCTTGGTCTGGAAGAGGAAATTTTATGTGTTCAGGATTCTAAACGTTTAATTATTGTATTAGAACTGGCATGTAACTTGTTGAGGTGATAAGGAGACATACGATAGTTGACATCAATAACTTTGTAAATAAACCAATCGAGTGGTATCGTACTTTAGAGTACGTTGATGATAGTAACATTGGAAGAGTATTGTACACGTGAAGTACACTTTCAACTGGTGGGATGATAGAAGTATGGTGTAATCCATGAAGTTGTCCCACCGCTTCGTGATTCCACCGTCGACTAGATTGAAGTAATGATTGCTTACGGATTCAGAAGAACTAGAGATGGTGATGAATACTTCGACAATATCGAAATTGATGTTGTGCAAGATTTAGAAGAATTCAATGAAGATTTAAGGAAAGGATGACAGAGTTTTTAGACTCAATAAGACAAAACCTTGTCTAACGTTGTGATGTAGTATGCAGTTTGAGTGGTGTGGTAAGAGTTGATTTGTACCCTAAACAGGATGCTCGGACTTAGTATTTAAATATACAGAGTGACAGTTGACTTCTATCACATCCTTATGAAGTTCCATAGTGTGTTAAGTCGACTTTAACATACATGAGTAGGGTGGTGAAATGAGTCATTTGGTTGTGAAAGGCTAAGTGACTTACTTGTCTAAGTAAGGTAAAATACTTAGTTGAAGAAGTAATACACCCATAGTATTGCATGAGAAGAGATGTTGTTGTCAGGAAAGACAGAGAACCAAGTTGAAGCTAATAGAACATGCTAAGATGCAGGTAAAATGCAAACTTCCTAGGATTGACTCCTATGAAGTAGACTTAAAAGATACACAAATGAGAAGCAAACTTTCTAAGATTAACTCATATAAAGGAATGACGATATCATGGAAGGGTGATTAAATGAAGAAATGGAATGAAGTCCATGGTGACTTGCATGAGTTTGAGAACAATACAAGTAGTTGGAGAGCATTTGTCTCCATACTGTTAGAGTACATTATGGTTTAGTGTTCCTTGTAGACTGGACACTACCCGAGAAATAATTTTTGTGAAGTGAAATTCCTAGCGACCTACAAAAAGTATGAGAATATGCTAAATCAAGCATATGCATGAGAAGGGTCTTAAAATGCGAGTCTAGGAAATCCAAGATGTGCTTGATAGAGACACGAAAGCCCTAGTTGAGTCTAAGAGAAATTATTGTATGTGCTTGTTTGAACACACTCATGTGTGATAAGTTGCTTTTTGATTTTTTTGGTATGGTGACTTGGGGACTGCGAGACAATTCTTGGGACGAGTATGAGTAGGTGTGAAAGGTAGTAGAGGCCTATACTACCTGCAGCACAGGACTTGTACTTGGATCAGGAAAAGTCACAAGGTTACTAAGGAACTAATAGTTGAGTTCATTTTTTTTTCTTTCGTTACCTTCGTTTCAGTGACGACTAAGAAGATGGTTTTTGTTCAGACCCAAGTGGTCATAAAGAATCGAGTCCGATTAATATAAATATGTGAAGTGGGTTTATTTAGTTCACAGAACCACGTCCTATGTGGTGACCGACTTTAGTTGAAAGATTAAAGGAGAGGATAATTGGGGCGATCGACAAAAGGCTTGCAGTCTTCATTAAGACTGAGCAACCTGTAGCTAGAAATGCTACCCATTATGAAAAGATTATATCACATTAGAACATGAAGGAAGGTTTCTTCCATAATAGTATTTGACTAATAGAGACAAAAGTATGGTTCATTATGTGTCTTTTGCGTTATGGAATCGAAGGTCATTAGAATATGACCATTCGAGTTGTTGTTGTAGAAAAAGTAAAGACCTTATCTTGGGTTGAGTCTGTGACCTAAATTTAAGGAGTGGGAGTCTGCAATGAGAATTGAGTTTTAACTCGGAGATTAGGACCAAAGCTCCAATAGAGAATGAAGAGTGGGTGCAAGTTTGATCACCTCCATAAGCTAAGAAGTCCAAGAGTTTGTTTAACAAGTCATATGAGTTGTGATTTTTGAGGAGAGGGTGAAAAGATGCACAACGATGATTGTTGTGCATCAGTTTCTAAATACTTCAGATATGGTCAAGAGGATCAGTTGGAACGCGATAAGATTAATCGTCCCAGAGAAGAGGTGGGGATAATATTTATTTCAACAATCGTCGTTGTTGCTAATAATTTCTAATACGTTAGTAACACCATCTTATACATCGATAGAAAACTACATGCTAGGTGTGATCTTTATCAATCTGTGTTCGCATTATGCAAGAAGATCACACATTATGGGCACAAGCAGTGATACTACATTGGGAATGTTAAGGTCATTGATATGATAATCAACAGTTTATTCCAAGAAGAAAGGGAACAACAAATCATATACGCAGAGCCAGTTAGGGCTTTGATCGGTTGTGAGTAGCAACAAATGGGAGTTTAGGCCCAAGTGAGGAGAACCAACCATTGAGGTAAAAGTGTGAAAGGCAACTCGACTGCAGTTTTGTTGTCAAGGGCTTGGAAAAAAAAACAAGTGGCGGGGATCGCATATATTCACCGAGTTTGTGATTTCGAGGACGAAATCATCCTAAGTGGGGGAGAATTGTAACATCTGAGAGTTACGGCTAGACGTTAAAGGGATAATAATAATAAATATTCATTTTATTAAATAAATAAAATCTTCGAATAGGATAATTGTTAGTCGTACGCGTTACGAGTTATATAAATACATCCAATGATGAACCCAAGTAGTGAAACGGTATTTTTGTGTTACACCCGTTTTTCAACGATAGTTATCCATATATATTTTATGACATTAATAATCGGTGATTGACATTAATATATCATAAAATATAATAATCAAACTAGTTGTTTTATATACTATTGATAAAATAAATAATATATTTATTATGAAATAAAAGTTGATGTATGTAAATAAGAGATTTTAGAGTGTTATTACATAATAATATATATATACGTGATGTTTTATGTACAATAAACATATTTATAGTTAAATTTTAAAAAGTGTACACATACATTATTGAGGGTCATATATGTAAAATGTAATTTGATAGATCATATGCATACGTGTTAGATTGGATAGTAAACTATCTTGCTGTCAAAATTTAAAAGTATGTGAAGTATGTGTCAAATTTTTAGAATATGTGGCAAGTTCACGCACAATTTCAATTAATTAATTAGGGAGCGTACGTGTTAAATTTTAACATGACTAACCTTTTTGATACCGTACATATTCTTTGAACCTTTAAGTATAAACAGGCATATTGATCAAACATTTTAATGGAACAAAAAAATAAATATTATAATGAAGATTTTGAATTATAGAACCAAAGATTAAGGTTTCGGCAAGATAATAAGTTGACAAGCAGTGTTGAGGTTGGAGCCACGATATTAGTTAGTTTCCACTAACTAGTCAGGTGAGTGTATAGTCACTTTCATCTTACACATAGATATGAAGTATTTTACATAAAATACGTGCTATGTGAATATATATTGTTTAGTTATTTGAGATGGATGATGAATGAATGATTTATACAGGTTTTTAAATAATTTAAACTGTATATGTATTTTGATCTACAAATATGTTGGGTAAAACATGGGTAGATAGTTGATGTGTGATGAAATAAAATGATGAGAGGCCACGATGTTATTGTGATCCAGTTATCTAGCGGAGTATGGATGACGACCACAGACTTTTCTAGATAGTCCTGTGGAACGCTGGCAGGCTCGCAACCTATAGGTGTTAATGAACTTGGGTGTTCATTTGCTGTACTCCATCCCCCACATGGTTGCCTTATTTGACATAAATTGCTGGGAAACCCCCAAAGCAGTGTTGTCGCCCCGATGAAAATCCTTAGACTAGGTCCCTTGTGATAGTTGTTTTAGGGACGTAAAGTGAGGATAACGGGAATGGGTAATCGGGTTATTGTTGTTTGATGAAATTAATAAATTTATTTATTGTGGTTTGAAAACCCTATATGCTCACCAGGCTCCCAAGCCTGACCCACTCAGTTTTCTTTGTATTACAGGTAGTGGCGCGAGAGCATAAGTTGAACAACTTATCAAGATATTTTGATTATAGGCCTGTAGTGAATATAACTATTGTAAGGCTTATAATGTGCCGTTTATGCTTTTGGTCTGTATCGGAACATGACATCCCGAGTTTTGTTATATAATGAAAATACATTTCTTTAAGAAATGCTTTGGTAAATCTTATTTTATCATATTTCGTTTTGGGAACAAATTCCGCAACTCTTTTAATCAAATGATTACTCTAAAATTATTTTAAAAGCATAAATTAAACCGGTCTTTTCTAGCCGTGAATTTGGGGATGTCACAAGAAGCTTACTAGGATCTTCAAACACTATCCAAAACACAAAGATCTTCAAGTGTTCTTCACCTTTTGGGCCGTGAACATCAAGTGGGCCGTGAACCACTCATCTTTTGGGCCGTGAACATCAAGTGGGCCATGAACCACTCATCCTTGGGTCGTGAACCATGTTGGGGCGTGAACACTTCATGTGTTCTAGGGCCGTGAACCCTCCTTCAACCTCTTAACTTGCTTCTAGCACTCTTTTGGACCCGTTTGTGTCTCGGGACTTCATTCGTCGAACTTATCATCCTTACTCGAATCTTCAGTTGAATCACCCACATAAGGTGAGTTCATACCCCTATAATCTATCTTTTAAATGTTTTTAAATGCTTTTAAGGGGGGATACAAGTTGAACACAATGTTATTGTGTTAATATTTACCTGTGATAACCATCACATTAAAGGATTTCTTATGCTTTTGTAAGTGATCAAATCAATTCAAAAACTCTTTTTAAAGGTGTTAGTTTGTTGTTTATAAAACTTCATTCTTAAAGTACATGCTTAGCTCAGTAGATAATTAAGTCTTTTCTACAGGCCAGTAACAGTTCAAACAAACATACTAGTAAACTATAATAGGTATAGTTTAGAGGGTTACTACTTACTATTTCTAGAACAGTGAATCTTACATGAGTCAATTCATGCATGAGTCAGTTCAAACATACTATAACTAGAACAGGAAGGAACATACTATAAAAAGAACAGAAAGGAACATACATACTCTAACAAGAACAAGATAACAATAATGTGAAACTACTACTTCACGGCATAGCAATATACTTGTTATGTCGCGTTTTGTAACCAGAGTCTCCTGGAGGGAGAGCGGGCATTGTGTGTATAGATCTATACAGGACTGACAATCCCACATCCCAACTATTAGCTACAGTCCGGCAGACAAGCCAAGGGGTGACAAATGTCACATTAGTTTCGAAGCCAGCAGGTCGTCGTGTTAAATACTAGTCAATCAGCATGGTTATAACCACATCACATTTTAACCTTAACTAAACTTATCGGTTTTAAGGTAGTTAGTGCTTCAGTAGGGTATTTTTATACAAAACTACTGTACATCTTCATTTTCCATTTCACCTATATAGTGATATTCTCACAACAAGTAATCTAAACTATTTTCTAGTAAAGATAGTTATAAACTTGGGAAAACATACATTCTTACAAGAGAACAAACAAACAAAACAGTCGGGTCTTGGTACATTCGGTTAGAAGAGGGCCTATAATGCTAACTTTATGATTCCTTGGTGGATACATTAGGGATATATATTAATCGGATCCGACAGGCAGTAGGATGTGTGCTTTCCGCTTCATTTCATGTTCCTTCTTTGGTTGTGGGCTTAGAGCAGATTCACACAATCTACTCTCTATTCGATCTTAGCTATATATATATATATATATATATATATATATATATATATATATATATATATATATATATATATATATATATATATCCTGTATACACCAAGAAATCATAGGGAGTATGTCACACCCCCGAACCAGACGACGGAAACGTCCGGGGGCACGTCTGACTTTGAATTGAAATATCATCACAATGAATATATATGAAACATAACATCATCATCACCATGCATTAAAATATTACAACTGACATTGTTCACATCAAGTATTATGTTTGAATATTACATGCCAAAAGTTCTAAGTATGATGAAACATAAATATAACAAAACGTCCATTAAATTGATCCACCGAACCTGCTTCAACGGTTCCCTGAGAATACAAGTTAATTTAAAAATGTCAACATAAAAATGTTGGTGAGTTCATAAGCATGTTTGTAAAAATGATTTGGATTATTCGTAAAACCCAGAAAATCCGATATTTTCTGTAAACAGTTTAGCATGTTTGTGTCAGATCTCGTATTAATGCATGTGTGTTATTATTTATTAGAACGTATAAAGATAATGCAGAAAACGTGAAGAGAATGCCCCCAGACAACCCGATGTTGTATGTAATAGAGAATGTTGCCGTACCAACCCTCGAGGTTGAGTACCAGTACATGTATGTTCCTGAGTAATCCAAAGAGAAAAGAAAAGAATGGTATTTCGTAAATTTATAACGTTAATTCCTCTAAGTGAGCCGTTACAACCATACTTGATAAGGACACTTTCGCCTGTCTTGACGTCTGGAAGACGCCGACTTGTTTAAGGTACGGTTTGTCACCCTAGACTGGACTAGTCTAACTGTAGCGAACAGCTCAGGTGTGGGGCGTCATCCCCGTATAGATCTATACACAAAACCCCGCTCTCCCTCCAAGAGACTCTGATTATAACTACAGGCTACGATCGTACACTCAATAGGTGTCAACCGACAAATCTCACTAGACCCTTAATCGAATTTACGCGAAGAAAAACATATAAACTCATTCCGGGCCAAATGAACCATGTATGCGGACCACTGGGTCTCACTGAACATGTAAGTCATTTTCAGGCCCGAAAGAAATGAGATTATATAACATGGGCCCAAAATATATGTAAAAGGACAACTAAGGCCCATTTCACATGTAAGGTATTTATAGACTCAAATAGCACACAAATAGTATCCACGGTCTGTCGCGCATGTTAATGGGTCAGTGAAGCCCAATAAAAAAATAAATAGTATTCAGGACCTATCAAGCATATTAATGGGCCACTAAGGCCCAATATTATACGATTGGCAAAATTAGTATGTTTGTTATTTTATTGCTAATATTAGTCAAATCATTTACCAAAATAGTATAAAAATCCCATTTTTTGTAAAAATGAACACAATGGCCCAACAGAGGTTTTTCGGCCCATGAAGGCCCATTAGGGAATATCGGCCCAAATAAGGTAAAATCAATGGGTTTTCGGCCCAATGAGATTCACGAAATTGTTCACGGCCCATTAAGGCCCATGAAGAGTTTTGTGACCCAAAATCAATTACTTAGTGAATGTGAGCCCAATTAGGGCCCAAATGAAGTATCTTAGCCCAAAATAATTAAGTTGTGGTTTTATTGGCCCATTAGGCCCAATAAATGATTCCTAGCCCCAAAAAAAGTTTGAACCGGGAAATTAGGGTTACAAACCCAAAGTAGAGTGTATGAAATGTATCGAATTAGGTTTTGGGCTTCACGAGTGAGTTTTGATTTGAATAGTTGTTTTTTAAATGAATAACATGTATGACATCAATCTTAGAGTTACAAGATACATCAAGAGTTGACCATACATAGATAGAATTTCCTAGCCAAAATTCTAGTTGTGACATCATCCCCCCGTTAGAGGGAATTTCGTCCCGAAATTATTTTGAAAGATGGACTCAAAAATGAGAGAATAGATGAGGGTACTTCTGCTTCATCTGGTCTTCGCGTTCCCATGTGAATTCTGGTCCACGCTTAGCGTTCCATCGAACCTTCACAATCGGAATGCGACTCTGCCTCGTACGCTTCACTTCCCTATCCAATATCTCGACTGGTTCTTCGACGAACAGGAGATTCTCGTCTATCTCGATTTCTTCCAAAGGAATGACAAGAGTTTCATCTGACAAGCACTTTTTCAGATTCGAGACGTGGAACACGGGGTGTACATTATCGAGCTCTGAAGGTAGTTGCAACTTATAGGCTACCGGACCCATTCGGGCAAGGATCTCGAACGGTCCGATGTACCGCGGGCTCAGTTTTCCCCGTTTCCCAAAGCGAATCATTCCTTTCCAGGGAGAGACTTTCAGTAGTACCCGTTCTCCGACTTGGAATTCCAGAGGCTTTCGTCGTTTGTCAGCATAGCTCTTCTGTCGGTCTCGTGATGCTTGAAGTCGGGCTTTGATTTGGATTATCTTTTCGGTCATTTCCCGAATGATCTCTGGCCCTGTGAGAGTGTTGTCTGGTGATTGTCCTTTCGCAAGTTGGGTGTCACCAACCTCGGCCCAGCATAGAGGCGATCTGCATTTACGACCATAAAGAGCCTCAAAAGGAGCAACCTTGATGCTCGTGTGATAACTGTTGTTGTATGAGAATTCAACCAAGGGAAAGTGGGTATCCCATGACTTTCCGAAATCGATCACACAGGTTCGGAGCATGTCTTCTAGCATTTGAATGGTTCGTTCACTCTTCCCATCGGTTGGAGGGTGGTAAGCAGTGCTCATGTCTAGTTGTGTTCCCATAGCTTTCGGGAGCGATTGCCAAAATCTTGAAGTAAATCTACTATCCCGATGAATTGAAGTCTCATGTTCTCTTTTATATAGATTCGTGTTAATCTTTCCATCTTGTATGATTCCTTTACTGACAGGAAATGGGCAGATTTGGTTAACCTATTGACGATCCTCCGGATAGCGCCCAATCCAACCTTTGTAATAGTAAGCTTCGTCTTTTTGACTTTGAGATTTTTATCCATTCCACGCCATGTTTCCTTCGCGGTATTCTCCGGCTTCGATGCCTCCAAATCCGGTTGTAGGTGTTGACTGTGTTTGTTCTTGTTCCGAGAGCAGACGAGTACGTTATCGATGAAAATAATTAAAGGGTTGACTAAGAATGAGTGGAAAATTCGGTTCGTGGGGTCCATGAATACCGCGGGGGAATTCGTTAGACCGAAGGGCATTTCAACAAATTCGTAATGACCGTATCGAGTTCGGAAAGCAGTTTTTGGAATGTCCTTTTCTCGGACTCGAAGTTGATGATAACCGGATTTTAGATCTATTTTGGAGAAAATAATTAGCTCCTTGAAGCTGGTCGGATAGATCGTCAATCCGCGGGAGTGGGTATCGGTTTTTGACAGTGAGCTTATTCAGTTCCCTATAATCGATGCACAGCCTGAAGGATCCGTCCTTCTTCTTGACAAACAAGATCGGAGCTCCCCAAGGTGAGAAGCTTGGTCTGATGAATCCCTTGCTCAAAAATTTGGTTAATTGACTAGATAGCTCCTGAATTTCGGCGGGAGCTAACTTGTAGGGTGAATTGGCAATTGATGTGGCTCCCGGTATGAGGTCGATTCGAAATTCAACCTGTCTTTCTGGGGTATTCCCGGAAGGTCTTCAGGAAATACATCCGGAAATTCGCATGCCACTGGGATGAAAGACCCTAACTTTCGTACTAAAGACAATTGTTACTCCAAAACATGCTACATGCATATTTATAAATAATATTTTACATTGATAATGTGATTACAAAAGACTGGATACAAACCGACTAAGTTTTAGTATATTACATAACTACCCAGGATATTGTAATTTTATACATACGTAAACCGAAGTACAAAAGTAATAGTAAAAACTATTCTACATCTTCCGACAGTATATAACCATACTGGTTACTTGTGTCCTGCAATTTGTTAAACACTGAGAGGGGTAAGCGGTGACGCTTAGTGAGTTCAATAATAGATACAATATATATATATATATATATATATATATATATATATATATATATATATATATACTTCAATATGGCAGAAGCAAAGAGGAACAAGAAACAACTAGGGCATATGTGAATCATGTGACCAACTTTCCATATCAATCAATGATTTGATTCAAAGATATACAATCAACGAGACATAACAATTTTCATACTTGATATACATCAATAACACTTTGGCCCAAATGGCACAGAAAACATACAATTTCTTATTATAATTTTGCTAGAATATACAGGCTTTCAGCCGTACATAGCCCTATGCCAATACCAGAAGTTATACGAGTCATGCTCTACATGGCCAAAGGCACAAAGCCAATACCAGAAGTGATACGAGACATGCTTTACATGGCCAAAGGCATAAATCTGATACCAGAATAATACGAGACATGCTCTACATGGCCAGAGGCTCAAAGCCAATACTAGAAGTGATACGAGACATGCTCTACATGATCAAGAGTATAAAAAAAACCAAAATAACTCAGGAAAGCATTTAGCACATATAACACATAACATACAATTGTTCCTATATATTAAACTCACCGTGAAATAATCGGGGGTAAAAATAGTAAATTGGGCAGCACTTCGGCTCTAAATATAACTTCTTTCGTTGAAAACCGGGAGATTTATTGAAAACCGGGCCCTGCGAGGGTTGGGCTTCAAAACCGAAAATATAAACTTTTCAGGCTTCTCGGGAACTTCGGGGCGTGTTTCGGGCGTTGGAAATAATCTCGGGGCTTCGGGGGAAGTTGATTTGCAAGAAATATTGATTTTTGGGGTAAAAAGTGGCAATTTCCAAAGTTTACTCGGGAGATCTCGCAGCCACTATATATAGCTGCGAGGGTCGGATCCAGAGCAATGAGAAGCAAGCACGTGGCTCGCATGCGAGGAGGCAGCTGGCGTCGGACAGGTGGCTTCTACACGCGTCGGACTTGCGAGGCGAGGTGGCATCGGACGGAGGCTGCACACGCGTCACACTTCGGACGCGCCACGAGTCGGGCACGCGGATGGATTCGGTTGGACCTCCCCTTCGGATGACTCATCAGATCGAACACTGGTCAGCCTCGCATGCGAGGCGACGTGGCCGAACCCCAGCCATGCGAATTTTCTCGGTTTTAGCATTTTTCCTCGATCTTTGTGTCCCAAACTTCTAAAATCCATAACTTTCGCATACGGTCTCCGTTTTTGACGTTCTTTATATGCACGCGTAGGGAAAATTATGCTCTATAACTTTCGTTTAGACTTCGTCGGCTAATTTTGATTTATTTTTAATATTATAATTTTTAACAGACCGGGACTGGTAAATCCGTTAAAAATTCATAACTTCTTCATCCGACATCCGTTTTCGTCAGACTTTTTACCGTTGTACTACTATTGACGAGATATTCAATTCTCAGTTAGGTTGTGTCGGCTAAAAATCACTCGATCTAAAATTCGAGTTTTTAGCTGTCTACTACTAAGCTGAAACTTAGAAAAATCATAACTTCCTCATACGAAGTCAGATTTTGGCGTTCTTTTTATCAAAATTCTCGGTTTAACAAGTACTAAGACTTTCATTTAGATCACCAAGGCTAAAAAGTACTTTATCAAAACTCACTTTTTACGTCATTCGGTGCCGTGCCGGTTTTGTCGCGGATCTTCGATTGGTCATAACTTCTTCGTTATAACTCGGATTTTGATGAGGTTTTCGCCTAAATGCTTCTAATGAGATTCTTTACAATTTTCAGTAATGAAATTTAACTTATTTAAAATTTCATATTTTCGTTAAATTTCGATATTTGCCTAATGTTCGGAATCTCATAAGACTTCCAAAACATTCTGGATGATTCTAAACATAGTTTTACTTCATTTCTAGTAAAAACTATCTGTTTGAACTCAATACTCATATTTATATAATATTTCATAATATTATTCACTTTTAAAATTACATAACACGATAACCGAACGTGTATGTTACATGGGATGTCTTGAATGTTGATTTCTTCTTTGGCTTTGTCTACATCATGAGCGAGGAACGCATAATTCTTCTTGTGCAGGTACTTCTGTGCCTTGATGTGCGAGATAAGACGAAGATTAGCGCCAGGTTTATCACCATAGATTATTAGGGTTTCGTGATTGGGGAGGTGAAGGCGAACGACCTTCTCGTGACACATAATATCAGCATGGTGGGGGCTTAACCAATCCATGTCGATTATCACATCAAAACTCCTAATATTTACTGGCATCAAATCTATTTGAAATGAATGGTTGTTTAGTGTTAAGGTGCTCTACATAAATATCTTTGGTTGATTCGGTTTTTCCCATTAGCCATCTCCACCGTGAAGGCTTCGTTTAGCTTCTGGGGTTTTCGTTTTATTAAGTGTTTGAGTTTGTTACTAACGAAGATTCACTCAGCTCCACTATCGAATAAGATGCAAGCGAAAGTATTATTAAGTGGGAGCGTACCAGTAACAACCGTCGGATCTTGAATTGCTTCGCCTTGACCTAGGGTTAGGACCCTTCCTGATCCTCCTGCCCCTTGATTGTTAGCCTTGGGGCAATTGCGTTGGAGATGGACGGTTCCTCCAGACCCATAGCATGTGTGACTGGCCCCAGCATTGATGTTGTTGTTGTTGTTGCGGTTGTTGTTGTTGTTGTTTGGCTGCTGATTCTGTTGTGGATAAGTTCTACAGTATCTGGCGGTGTGACTCTTTCGGTTGCATCTATTACAATACCGCTTCTGGCAGGCTCCCTTATGATGAAAATTGCATTTGTTGCATTTTGGAAGGCTTCCATCATATGGTCTCGCTGGTGTTGATGTAGTATGTATTATGGTCGCATGGACAGCAACAACATGTTGCTTCTTCGAGGACCCTTGAGTTGGCTGTCCCTTTCTCTTACTTCCAGACTTTCGCTTCCTGCTCTTAAGTTTGGGTTTTGGAGTGCCTTGATAAGCTATCACTCGTTGGTTTTCGGGGTTGTTACTTTGGCTGGAGTGGTCGACACCATTTCCACCTTTGTTGGTGTTGTTAGCATTGAGTTGTGTTATAGCAGTGGTTACGACAGCTGTTACAGCAGCTTGGAATGTAGCAAAGTCCATCCGCATGATTGGTGTCTCACAGACATGCTTGTTATCTTTCTGGGATGACATTTTCTGCTGCATGATGATAAGTAAGATCGTAAGTAACGATGGTCATTTCTGGTTGTACTCTATAAACTTCGCATTTCGTCGCATGATTCACAATGTTTTCATCTACATCCCTACGATGTATTTATGGTAGCGGGTAATATTAGAGTTGGCACGGATATTAAGTCTGTCCATAGAGTATATAGGTTGTTTTGGTTTTGAGGTCCTTGAGTATCTAATGGTTTCGGGGTTTTCGGTTGTGCACATAAGTGGATTCATGCAATAACACGAAATAAGAAGAACAAATAGTTGTTTCATTAGTAAATACCATCTTAGTACACAAAAGAGAGTCATAACGGATAGTAGTGGGGAGAAAAGAAAATGCTGATCCTAATCGTGGAGGAAAGTGTCTGGAGGTGGTGCTGATGGAGTGGATGCACCCTAGAGATGAGCTACTTGTCGCTCGTGCCTCGTAGTCGTGACTCCCAAAGTGATTGTCTTGCTTGGAAGTCCCCGATCACTTCTTATGTTTGTTTCTCATCTCGCTCATCAGCAGCCCACATTTGGTCTGTTTGATTTTGGGTGTCCTGAGCTTGGTTGACAATGTCTCGGGTGCGCCAGACCATGACTGAGATCGAAAAACCTCGGTTCATACCGTAGGGTGGTCGTATCCCCTGCTGGTGATTCCATCTCCTAATACCGTGTGCCCATGGGGCGTGGGGCCATCGGGGCCCATACGATAAGCTGGTACTCTAGCCATGTATGGAGGATTAATGACCTCACCGATTCATCATCGTCATTGCCCTCGAGCTCTTTTTCTTCGAGGTCCAACACTGGCTCGGCGGGTCCTTCTTCAAGTTCTACTTCATGTTCCTCCTCTGGTTCTTCCTCTGAGTCTTCTTCTGGGTCTTCCTCTGGATCAAGCCACCCTGCATTCCCCTGATTAGGGGAATAGGGCTCTCTTGGCTAATGATACCCGGCCATAGTGTCTTGCACGAAAGTATATAAATACTAGAAACAATAGCACACCAAATACTCCTATAGTATTTTAAATTTTGTTTAGGTTTGGTCCTATAAGCCCCTTGGAAAATTAGATGGTAAGTTTTTGATTCATTGACCATCACGATTACTCCCGAACACATGTTGGTCGTATTTTGAATGAATGTAGTTGATCAGGCTACACTCACCCCCAATATGACTACATGACTGCCCGGGTTTAATCACGATGTTCAAATCCTCCAAAGACTTTTAATGTTCTTGTTGTGTTATTACTCTAAAATGCACACATAGGTATGTATTTTAATTATTATGTTCAGAGTAGTTTAGTCCCATTGTATTTATAGTTTCATATCCTGTATGATTAGATATGTTAGTTCACTATAAACAATGCTCTGATACCAACCTGTCACACCCCAAAACCAGACGGCGGAAACGTTCAGGGGCTCGTGTGACTTTGAATTGAAATATAATCACAATGAATATATATGAAACATAACATCATCATCACCATGCATTACAATATTACAACTGACATTGTTCACATCAAGTATTATGTTTGAATATTACATGCCAAAAGTTCTAAGTATGATGAAACATAAATATAACAAAACGTCCATTAAATTGATCCACCGAACCTGCTTCAACGGTTCCCTGAGAATACAAGTTAATTTAAAAAGGTCAACATAAAAATGTTGGTGAGTTCATAAGCATGTTTGTAAAAATGATTTGGATTATTCGTAAAACCCAGAAAATCCGATATTTTATGTAAACAGTTTAGCATGTTTGTGTTAGATCTCGTATTAATTCATGTGTGTTATTGTTTATTAGAACGTATAAAGATAATGCAGATAACGTGAAGAAAATGCCTCCAGACAACCCGATGTTGTCTGTAATAGAGAATGTTGTCGTACCAACCCTCGAGGTTGAGTACCAGTACATGTATGTTCCTGAGTAATCCAAAGAGAAAAGAAAAGAATGGTCTTCCGTAAATTTATAACGTTAATTCCTCTAAGTGAGCCGTTACAACCATACTTGATAATGACACTTTCGCCTGTCTTGACGTCTGGAAGACGCCGACTTGTTTAAGGTACGGTTTATCACCCTAGACTGGACTAGTCTAACTGTAGCGAACAGCTCAGGTGTGGGGCGTCACCCCCGTATAGATCTATACACAAAACCCCGCTCTCCCTCCAAGAGACTCTGATTATAACTACAGGCTACGATCGTCCTGTCACACCCCCAAACCGGAACGGCGAAAACGTTCGGGTGCGGAGGACGTCATGTACAGTATCACAACAATTGAATATTAGTAATCAAAGCAACAACAACCATTGTATTAATAGTATAGTGTTTACATTACATTTGAATCATACACGATTGACTCCAAAAGTAAATACAAGTAAAGACTCGAAGCTACTATGCTCCATCTTCTTGAATCCGGGGGTGTACCTGTCTACTAATGTCCTGAGAATACAAGTAGGTTTTGAAAGAGTATCAGCATAAAGCTGGTGAGTTCATAAGCATTTTGTTTTGGAAAAACTGTTCTTTGTTCTTTGATATCTGTTGATATTGTTCCTCAAGAAAATCCATTATTTTCTTATGAAAAGCATGTTTAAACCCATTCCTTCTATGACTTCTTAGTTCATACTAGTTACGCATAAACCAATATCGAATAGATAGTTAATTGTGTGGATCTGCCCTAAACCCACAACCAAACAACGAACAGGGAATGAGGCGGAAACCACACATTTCACAGTCTATCGGGTATTCTTCATACGTAACCCGGATGCATAAACTAAGGAGTCATGGAATTAATATGAATATTCGTTACTTGAATAATAAACCAACTATTTATAAAATACTGATGTTTACTCTGGAAGATCCTATATCTTCCCTAAGTGTAAGTTATTGAATTATCCGTTCTAAATCGAAGAGTACAAGTATCTACCATACTTATATTGTTTAAGCATTGTTCTTTTTGAAAACTCTGGCTACCTCCAGTAATGTATAGTAGTTTTATTACATAAATAAATCTAGTTGAAAACGTATTATTCTGTATACCGAAAGTGTTGTTAATACCCTCCTGTGATCACTTAGTACATACGAGTTATAGAAATCTAGATCGAACAAACAGTCGATTGGGTGATCCCGCCCTAAGCCCACAACCAAACAAGGAACAGGAAATAAGGCGGAGATTACACATCCCACTGCAAGTCGGATGTTAATTTCATATTACCCTGGTGTATATACTAAGTTATCACATAGTTATCAACCCTAATGTTAGTTCGTTAGATATATTATTACATGGACGAGTCGTTGTTTCACCTGTGGATTCTTATAACCATACTATGGACGATCAACATTAAGACGTACTCGGACGTCGTGAAAAATGATGTTTGTTACCCTAGGTTGACTGTAGCTAATAGTCAGGGTGCGGGATTGTCACTCCCGTATAGATCTATACACAAACTCACGCTCTCCCTCCAGGAGACTCTAGTTACAAGGCGTCTCACATTGTGGTTCTCTCAACGAATCCACAAATAATGCTATGAAAACCATTTTTGTTATTAACATGAATCCTTATAAAATAATATCTTTTATTTCATCATTCATTAGTTTGTTTCCTTTGTTCTGTAAAACTGTATTTGCAACGTTCGTATCTTAACATGTTTACAAAACTGCCTGCAATTCTAGTAGTATTTATGTTTATTATGGTTAGAAAGTTCTATGTTCAATGTATACTAATGATAAGAAAATATAATAAAACAAATTATATTTTTAAACACAAGATGACTTGTGCTTTTACTTGTATTCCCCCCTGAAAACATTAAAAACTCGTAAAATATAGGGGTATGAACTCACCTTATGTGGGTGATTCGATTGAAGGTTCGTGTAAGGATGAGGAGTTCCACGAATGAATTCCCGAGACACAACGAGTCCTTAATGACATATAATAGCATATATATACATATATATATATATATATATATATATATATATATATATATATATATATGCATGTAATTAGTGTTTTTGGACAACTAATATGCAAGGAAACACCCTTAGGGACTATGAAACACTTGAAACTAAGTGTTACAATCACATGTGATTGACTAAAAGGGGTTTATGGCCATACAAGAGAGTGTACGACCAAGGGTTCACGACTAATGTGTGTGTATGGCCCATGAGTGTACGGCCAATGAGTGTATGGCCGTACACCCATCGAAGAAACATGCAAAAATGGTGATTTGATCCATGGGGAAACTAGTGGGTCTAATGTTCAACAAGGAGATGGGTAGAACACTTGATTTGGACCCTTTTTGGGTGTGTACAGCCAACCTATGAAGGGTTTACGGCCGTACACCCTTCAAGATCATGAAGGTGATGCTGAAATGTGAAGAATCGAGGCTTGGATCTAATGGTCTTTCAAGTATAACAAGTTAAAGGTTGAAATACTTACGTTTTTGGAGCCTTGGGGTGTTCACGGCTGATGATAGTTGAGAGAGAATGGGAGTGATCTCGGTTGGGAGGAGGGAAAAATGAGAAGAAATGAGCACTACATATATATATATATATATATATATATATATATATATATATATATATATATATATATAGAGAGAGAGAGAGAGAGAGGGTGGTGTATGGCCGTGGACCCGGTGTACGACCGTACACACCTAGGGAATGGTTTCCGTAACGAGTCAAACTCTCCAGCCTCGAATAAACACTAAAGTTAGAAGCTCTTGAGGTGAAAGTGAAGTAATAGGATACATATGGAGTGAGTTCACGGCTACCCTGAGTGTACGGCCGTACACCCTTGTGTGCGTCCGTACACTCCTCTTGAAGGAGTGTTTGGCTTGAATGCAACTCGATGAACTTAAAAGAACTCATCCCCATACCCAAACCTTGAATGTACTAGGTTTAGAACACACAAACAGACCCTAAACAATGCTAAAAGATAGTTGAAACGAGTCTGACTTTCAATGATCGAGGTAACTTAGAGATAGAGATTTTCGGGTTGTCGCACGTACACTCAATAGGTGTCAACCGACAAATCTCACTAGACCCTTAATCGAATTTACACGAATAAAAAACATATAAACTCATTTCGGGCCCAATGAACCATGTCTGCGGACCACTTGGTCTCACTGAACACGTAAGTCATTTTCAGGCCCAAAAGAAATGAGATTATATAACATGGGCCCAAAATATATGTAAAAGGACAACTAAGGCTCATTTCACATGTAGGGTATTTATAGACTCAAATAGCACGCAAATAGTATCCAAGGTCCGTCGTGCATGTTAATGGGTCAGTAAGGCCCAATAAACAAATAAATAGTATTCAGGGCCTATCAAGCATATTAATGGGCCACTAATGCCCAATATTATACGATTGGCAAAATTAGTCCGTTTGTTATTTTATTGCTAATATTAGTCAAATCATTTACCAAAATAGTATAAAAGCCCACTTTTTGTAAAAATGACATTTTTGGCCCAATAAGCCAAAAATTTACAATTAAGGCCCAGTCTTAGTAAAAATAACACTTTTGTCCACATCTTATTTAAAACTTGTATTTATGGATATTTTTTGGTAAAAATAACATTTCTAACCCATTTTTGTCAAAAATATCATTTTTGGCTTGATTTTTGTGAAAATACACATTTTCATGGTTTGATACTTTTCTGACCCGGTTGTTGGAAAATTTGTAGAAATATCATCGTAAGTCGAAATTTAGATCCGTAAACTCTGAAAGTTTGGAAATTTTGTCTACTTTGTTCACAATTTTTCTCATGATTTTTAATGGCCTCTATCCTGTGGGAAATTGCTCACTTTCACAGGCTGTTTCGATATTATTTCAAATATGATAGGCCGTTTTGTAAAATTCGCCAAAAATTGTAGAAAAATCGTATGAAAACGTGAGAGTAGTCATTTTAAAGGTATAAACCTGAAATATTTTCATGTAAAACAGTTTTGAAAAATATTACCACTAAGGTGGTCAAAACAGTTCGAGATTGGACCAAAACGTTTCTGTTAAGGGCTGATTTTTGAGTTTAAGTTATCCATGTTTGTACACAACACTTGTTTTTGCTATTTTAAGTGTATAAATCCCAGATCTACAAGTTTACATGTATTATATGTGATAACACATACTTTTCTCAAGGTTTTCATGTAGATCCAAGTGATAAACTTCATATTCTTAACATATTTTTAGATTTATGAAGTAAATAACACATAATCACCAAATAAATCATGAAAAACACACATATTCATGCATACACACATAGATCTACACAAAACAACTTGTATTCTCCCCCAAAACCAAGTAAATATCGAAAACAAGGGGGTATGAACTCACTTTGGGGTAATGGATCGGTTTTGGTGAAGTGAAGGAGATGTTTTCGGCCTAGCTTACTTCGTTGATGAGATCTTCGAATTCTAGGAGATTCTAAGAGCATGAATCACGATTTGGAGTGTTAATGAGTGAAAGATTTGTCTTATGATGAAGTTAAACAATTGAATAGAGAGTATCTTACCAAAATGATGAACCTTGATGAAGTATCCTTGGACTCTCACACAAGCACACACGAATTTGAAAAGGGAAAATGAGATTTTCTTGAGAGTTCTAGAGGGAACTTTTGATGTGGAATGAAGTTGGAGAAATGACCTTAGTCTGTGAGTTGTAAGGAGGAAAGGAAGAGAGGGTTTAAGCGGTAATTTCATGATGGTTACACCACTTGATCATTGATATTTGTTGGATAAATAGCATGGATATCCTTTAAGCAATAGTGAGGTGTCAAGTTCCAAATTAACCACACATGATCTTTTTTTTTTTAAACCAAGAAGTGGTGAGAGGATGAAAGAAGAGAGTATATTGGGTTTAGGTTTAAAATGTAGCTTAAAACACAATGGCCCAACAGAGGTTTTTTGGCCCATGAAGGCCCATTAGGGAATCTCGGCCCAAATAAGGTAAAATCAATGGGTTTTCGGCCCAATGAGATTCACGAAATTGTTCACGGCTCATTAAGGCCCATGAAGAGTTTTGTGACCCAAAATCAATTACTTAGTGAATGTGAGCCCAATTAGGGCCCAAATGAAGTATCTTAGCCCAAAATAATTAAGTTGTGGTTTTATTGGCCCATTAGGCCCAATAAATGATTCCTGGCCCCAAAAAAAGTTTGAACCGGGAAATTAGGGTTACAACCCCAAAGTAGAGTGTATGAAATGTATCGACTTAGGTTTTGGGCTTCACGAGTGAGTTTTGATTTGAATAGTTGTTTTTGAAATGAATAACATGTATGACATCAATCTTAGAGTTACAAGATACATCAAGAGTTGACCATACATAGATAGAATTTCCTAGACAAAATGCTAGTTGTGACAGAGTAACAGGTATGGGTCAGGTCATAACATACAAATTTCGTATGTCACACCCCCAAACCGAAATGACGGAAACGTTTGGGGGGTGGAGGACGTCATGTATAGTATCACAACAATTGCATCATAGTAATCACAGTAAACACAACCATTACATTGAATAAGTAAAATATTTACATCTGTTTGATTCGGGTTAAGTATGACTTGTAGTTTTAGCTAATTAAATTTATCAATTCAATCAACATGTTGTATGGTTGTTCATCACACAAGCTCACATATTAACTTACTTATTTTCTAGTTAATCCTAGGTTCATATTCACTAATACTAGGCATATAATATTCTTTTCACAAAAATCATATGAAACAAGCAATTAAGAAGATGTTCATGCAACTTAATAGACTTGATAATTAACAGAAAAACAATTATTGTCCATACATAAGGATCTTTAACAAGCTTAACAAAACAATTTCACCAAATCAAATAATCCATACCATAAAATCAATCCATATTAACAAGCTAATCTACCCTAAACAGAAGTGATGAGTTTTTAGCTCATATCTACAGCAGCTAACATCTCAAAAACGAAATCCAAAGATAAAAACATAATGTAAACAATAGATTAAGAAAAAAGAATGTGTTTTGCCTTTCGATCTCTTCCAAATTGGGCTCTAGGGTTGATCTTCGAATTCCATAGCTTTAGAAATCCTTCCAATCGCAATTAGTCACCAAAAGATCCAGTCAAAGGTTTTGGTTTCGGGGATTAATGCCCTTTATATAGTTTTCTGAAAACATGGGCAACTCGTCGAGTCCATCACTTAAAACTCGTATACGGCAAGTCTTGATATGTTCACGGATATTCCTATCTACTCGACGAGTTAAGGATCAACTCGCCGAGTCCTTCACCTTTTTAGCTTTATTTCTTCTTTCTTTGATTCCCGAGCTTCCGATTGCTAATCTCGCTTCCTTTTTCACTCGAGCATGTCTTTTAGGATGAAAATATAATTTAATCATAATTAAGTACCTTTTATTCAATAATCAAGACAAAATAGCCAAAAAGTAGTAAGATATTAGACAAAATATCACTGTTGTAAAAATCCCGACTAGGTCCCGATTAATCTCCGATTAATCCCTAAGCGTTACCCGACCGATTAGAAGGCGCCTAACGATTAATCCCTACCTATAAAATGAGTGAAGTAGTAGAAAACGATAAAATTTTAATACTTTGAAGAAGTTCTATCTCAATAGAAATCTTTTGGGGAATGATTAGTATTGTACTAATCATATTAACTTGTTTTATTATAATGTCAGTGATATTTATGAACTTTGTTATGATATTAGTCATATTTAATTTTTGAAAATTCATCGAATTAGCAATCAATGGTCTCCGATTAATCCCCGACTAGCTGATTAATCCCTTAACCCCAGTCCACCGACTAGCTAACGTCGAGCGTTTTTTACAACCTTGCAAAATATATGACTAAATATGCACATATCAGTTAGCTTATTGTATAGAATGACATCTATAGTCTAGATCGGCCAGTTGCTGATCAGCCATTCAGTTTCAGAGTTGGTATGTTTATCTCCACGTGGGTTTTGGTTCAGAAGTGCAATGGATACGTCAACCTATTGTCAAAATCTGTACATTGTACATTTGGGTCTATGAGTATGGGTACCGTCAATGGTTAGTCGTGGAATTATTGGTCATAGCAGGACCGAGTTTGGCAGATGTCTTTGGTTATTGGAAGTTCAGATGTTGAGGCAACATTATTAGTTTTCAAGTATGACTTTGGAGCTGGGCAGAATTCAATTTTGGCATGTCGCGTCGGCAGGTTTGGTAACTGGACTGACCGACCAGGGTTTTGACAACATTTATGATGGCTCTTGAGGTTTTATTGAGCTATTTATGTATTGGTTGGATCTGTTCGGCTTCAATCAAGGTGTGGGATCTTAGTCTTTGGCCTTTCATGAGGATGTTCTTGTTAGCAGTTGAGGTTTGTCATTTTGGTTAGATCTACTATACCACACATGATGGGTAAGGATTGTGAGGAAGAAGGAGTGCAGTAGAGCTAGGGTTGGCATGTGTTTTCCCCTGGGGACTTGTGTAGTTTAAACAAAATAGAAATGGATCACTTGGAGTGAATTATATGCATGGCTCTTATTTGGGTTATAGTCCTTTGAATTGGAACAAAAGTGCGACCGTCTATCCCATTTTCGGGTTGTGTGCGACCATGTTTTTGTCAGATTTTGCATTGGTAATAGCCTGTGTTGTGAAAGGAAGTGTGTGTGATAGAAGAGTATGGTCAAGGTTGGGCTTTATTTATGGAATCTCGAGTCATGAAGTTCATGGTGAAGGTCTAGCGTGGGTTGTCAGGTGTAGGTACATCTGAGCTTATACATGATGTAGCATGAAATTCTCGGATGGACCATCATTATGTTCGTGGGAGAAATGGGTTGAGTTATGTTTCAAGTTTAGTTGTAATCTCGGATGATCACTTGAATGGAATTGTCCTATTTAGCTCTGTTATAATTGACTTCGCATTATGAACGGACTAATTATATTTTCTCTCGAATGTGTGCGTGATGGAGTTTGTGAATGTTAAGTGGAATTAGGGCCTCTTGGGTATATGGTTATCAGTGCTTGGGACCAAGTAATAGAGTGCAAGTTGGTCTAAGTATCACAGATCGTGCGGTGGTAGGTTAGTGGATCGAGGGTAATCCCGGTAGCTGGCAGATGATGGCAGTGTAGAGGTTATTAGAGCCAAGTAGGAGCCCAGCCTAGTTTTGTATGTGATCGTTGGGTTCCTTGTGTTAGTGCATTTATATACGGGATTGGATTGGCGGCAGTCAGCCGATAATTTCAGGATTATTTGTTCTGAGGGACGGCGTATGGCCGAGAACATCTAGGACCGGTCAAATCTTTGGATTTTGGTCATCATAATTGATAGAAAGGAAGGTTTAGTCTTGTCTACTAGGTTTTGTAATAATTTCTCGTTGGTGCGCCAGTGTGTGTGATGATGACAACTATGATGTGAAATGATGTTCCTCTTTTAGATATTTATGAGTAATGCAAGGCCGGGGGACCTTGGTCGAGTTATGTTGGAAAAATTGGGTACATGAGTGTCAATGGGGTGGTTCAGTTTTCTTGAAGGTTGCTCATGATATTGCAACCTGGAGGTCCTGGACTGAAGAATGAATTCTTCTCTTGTGAATTAACGATGTTGTGGGGAATTATTTATCGTCAGGTTGCTTCCTTCTTTTAAGGTCTGCAGAGATGTCGGGAGGAAATCGACCGTAACGAGGTGCTAAGATTAGTGCGTGAGATTGGATTTGGATCTTGAACACTACCGGTACAGTTATTGGTATCCAAGCGATCTCAGCATGTCTTAAAGGATTCGGGTTTGAAGGATCTTAAACGGTTACCTTTTGAATAGGGGCGAGAAGTGATTTCGAGAACGAAATCGAATTTAGGTGGGGGAGAATTGTAACACCCGATTACCAAATCGGATCGATTTTGGGCTTCGATGGGTCATGGGAATGGGTTTTAGGTAAAACCACGACTCATAATGTAACCATAGGGAGGTCACGAAGTGAGTAGTGATCAATAAAATTCTGGATTTAAATTGTGCTCACGACGTGACCAATAAGAGCTCACGACGTGAGATACGTTGTAGCCCAAGCCCACGATCTTTTAGGGTTTCCTTCGTAGTTAAACCTCATAAACTTCATTTTAGGGTTCCAAAACATCATCCTTCATCCCTAAGCTCAGTAAACCCTACCCCTAGCCTCTCATCATGATTCTTGAACTTTTGGTGGAGTTTTGGTGACTTGGAAAGGAAAAGATCACCATGGAAGCATAGTTTCAGTTTGGAAGTTTCATTTGCAATCCTTAGCTACATTTCTGGACCAATGTGAGTAATCAAGATCCAAGCTTTATATTTCCTCCTTGCTAGATATCAAGTTTTATTCATATTTATCCAATATCTTGAGAGTTAGAGTGTTGGGACTCCCTAAAGTTGGCAACTTTATGGGTCTTTAGGGTCCCTTGATGATTATGTGTCATGGATCTGAAGTTTGAAGGATGTTTGAGTCCATGCTAGAGAAATTACTTCCTTTTCTTCATGAATGACCTAGTTTGAGCTCAAGTCTTGTATTGGATATGCAAGACCTTAAAGCATCGATTTTTATGATCCTAGGAGTGTTAGGAAGTCTCCTGGAAAAGATGGAGTAGCGGCTTAATGGATGTGTGTGATTGGTACTTTGGGGGAACTCACTAGGCTTTGTGTTTACAGTTTTAGTTTATGGTTTCATCTACTTCAAAGGATCGTGGGAAAGAAAAGGCATGATCATGCACAACTTCTTGTTTTTATGGCTTTGGGTCTTGGGAAAACTCTGATTTTGAAATAATGTTTTTGGAAACAATGACTCTTTTTTAAACAATGATGTTAAATGGTTGATTTTGAAAACTTTAAATCTCTTTGATTTTTAGAGTGTTTAAACGTTCCTTGTCAATAACTCTTATGCATGCATACATTTTTTATAGTGGTGCCGAAAGAAGCTTTCTTAGTCATAAATTCGAACAATTACTAAACCAGAACCCCCAACCACTTAAAGAAATTTATATAGTAGAAATGGCTAATGAGAGATCCTAAAATACCAAAGAAATTTACCTATACTGCACCCTAACACTAAACGACCACATCTTCCAAATAAACCTCATGCCTATGACAATTGGAAGCTTTGATGTAATAGTCGGTATGGATTGCTTAAACCCTCATTCCGCCGACATCATGTGTCATGAGAAATCCGTCCGACTCAATCTGCCAAACAACAAAACTCTCATTGTGTATGGTGATAAACAAGGCAAGGGCCTCTGAATCATCTCGTGTATGAAAGCACGGAAATACTTACACAAGAAGTATTATGCATTCCTAGCCCATGTTGTAGACAAGAAGAAAGAGGTGAAGGAAATCATGGACATACCATAAGTCTGTGACTTTCCCGGCGAATTTCCAGAAGAGCTCCCGGGGTTACCACCTGTTCGACAAGTCTAGTTCAAAATAGATTTAATCCCACAAGCAGCCCCCATAGAAAAGTCTCCATATAGACTAGCCTCGGCAGAGATGAAAGATTTGTCTAGCCAATTACACGAATTATTAGATAAAGGATTTATCAGGCCGAGTTTATCACCTTGGGGAGCACTGGTCCTATTTGTAAAGAAGAAAGATGTATCCTTTAGAATGTGTATTGACTACCGAGAGCTGAACAAGCTAACCATCAAGAACCGGTACCCACTCCCCAGGTTTGATGACCTATTTTACCAATTACGGGGATCTAGTTACTTCTCAAAGATCGATTTGAGATCATGGTGCCACCAGCTTAGAGTTCAGGAAGAAGATATTCTGAAGACGGTGTTTAGAACTCGATATGGCCACTACGAGTTTGTCGTAATGCCATTCGGACTGACCAATGCTCCATCGGTATTCATGGACCTCATGAACCATATATGTAGACCGTACCTAGACAAATTCATGATCGCATTCATCGATGATATATTGATATACTCATGAAGTGAAGAGGAGCATAGTCAGCACTTGCGATCGATACTGGAGTTGTTACAAAAAGAGAAATTGTACGCAAAAATTTCTAAGTGTGAGTTCTGGTTACGGAAGGTAGACTTCTTGGGGAACGTTGTCAGTAAAGATGGAATACATGTTGACCCATCCAAAATAAAGGCAATATAGAACTGGGAAACACCAAGGACGCCAATGGAGGTACACCATTTCTTAGGTCTTGATGGCTACTATCATAGATTCATCAAGAACTTCTCCAAGATAGCTAAACCCCTCACAATATTGACCCAAAAGAGGTGAGTTTTGACTGGGAAGACAAACAAGAGGATTCCTTTCAGACAAAGCAAGCATTGTGTAGTGCACCAATCCTATCCATCCCGGAAGGAACGAAGGACTTTGTTGTGTATTGTGACGCTTTGAAACAAGGGTTGGGATGTGTGCTCATGGAAAGAGGAAAGGTCATTGCCTATGCTTGTTGGCAGCTCAAAATGCATGTGGTCAACTACACTACCCACGATCTTGAGCTTGGAGCCGTGGTATTTTCATTGAATATTTAGAGACATTATATGTACGGTACCAAGTGTACGGTAGTTATTGATCACAAGAGCTATATCCTCAACCAGAAAGAGCTTAACATGAGGCATCGAAGATGGTTCGAGTTATTAAACGATTATGAATGCGATATTCGTTACCATCCGGGCAAGGTGAACGTAGTGGCAGATGCTTTGAGCCGGAAGGAACACTCAGGGCGTCGAGTAAGATCGTTAACGATGACCATACACTCACATCTTTCCACACAAATCAGGAATGCCCAACTCGAGGCCCAGAAAACAGAAAACGCCTCAAGTGAAGCGCTGCGAGGAATTGATAAGAACTTTGAACTTAGAGATGACAGGATTCAGTACTTCATGAATTGAATCTGGATGCCAAATTTCGATGGCCTTAGAGAATTAATTATGAATGAAGCACACAAGACTAAATATTCTGTTCATCCTAGTTCATACAAAATGTACCTGGTCCTGAAAAAGTTATATTGGTGGCCGAACATGAAAGCTGATATTGCCACTTATGTGGGCACGTGTTTGACATGTGCCAAGGTCAAGGTAGAGTACCAAAAGCCCTCGTGATTGTTTCAGCATCCGGAAATACCCGAGTGGAAGTGGGAGCAGATTACCATGGATTTCATAACAAAATTACCCAAGACTTCTGGTGGACTCGACACCAATTGGGTGATTGTTGACAGATTAACCAAGTCTGCCCACTTCCTACCAATCAAGGAGACTGAAAAAATGGAAAAGTTGACAAGGACGTATCTAAAGGAAATCGTGAGGCTGCACGGTCTGCCATTATCCATCATCATGGATAGGGATAGCCGATTCACTTCGCGCTTATGGCAATCGTTGCAGAGGTCCTTGGGAACCCGACTCGACATGAGTACAACTTACCATCCCCAAACAGACGGTCAGAGTAAGAGAACCATTCAAACACTAGAAGACATCCTTCCTTCTTGTGTGATAGACTTCGGCAAAGCATTGTACGCTCACATGCCCTTAATTGAATTCTCCTACAACAACAGCTACCACTCCAGCATCAAAGTTGCTCCGTTCGAGGCTCTTTACGGATGCAAGTGCAAGTCACCATTATGTTGGGCTGAGGTTGGCGATACCTAACTGGCTAGGGGTCAAGTGACGAATAGCACACTCACCGGCCCAGAAATTATACGGGAAACAACGAAGAAGATCGTTCAGATACGGGAACGATTGAACGCGTCTCAAGATCAGCAAAAGAGCTATGCTAACAGGAGACGCAAACCCTTGGAGTTTCAGGTTGGAGACCGAGTACGGTTAAAATTATCTCCATGGAAAGGGATGATACAATTTGGAAAATGAGGTAAACTTAATCCGCGGTATATAGGACCTTTTGAGATCCTTGCGAGGTTAGGTCCTGTAGCCTACAATATCTGATTGCCCAAAGAACTTAGCAATATACATCCCACCTTTCACGTGTCAAACCTCAAGAAATGCCTCTCCAACGAAACCCTTGTCATTCCATTAAACGAGATCGAGATCAAGGGAGGTCTGAATTTCATCGAAGAATTGGTTGAAATCATGGATAGGGAAGTCAAGAAAATGAAACAAATTCGCATTCCAAGAGTAAAGGTCCACCGGAACGCTAAGCGGGGACCTGGGTTTACTTTGGAACGTGAGGATCAAATGAAACTGAAATATCCCCAACTATTTCAAAGTCCCTAGGAGCCTGGTACTTAAAACTAATTTCAGGATGAACTTCTTTTCAACGGGGGGATGATGTGACACCCGTCAATTTTGGTCAACAGAAGTTAACCATGATTAAGGTAAACATAATATATCCCTCACAACTATTATGATATATTAGAAAATCTTTCAATCAACGTACAATTCCTTTTCAGATTTCAAACCTTATGTAGGTCTGTACATTTAAGACAACAATACATACATGACAAAATGGATGATCGGTGAATGATTTATCGGGTTATAACAATATAACATCATACAATGTATATGGAAATACAACATACAAATGACCTTTAGTGGTTAAGGTCGTAATAAGTATAAATGAGCATTCTAACACTCCTAAGGTGTACATGCAACCCTAGAAACCTTGGATCTATGTTTTACTAAGATACATGCAAATTTGATTATCCAAGGTTCTTAACCTAACTGGCATGAGGAACTTTGAAACATAAAAGCTAGTAGGAGAACATACCTTTCTTGTTGCTTGGATTCCTTGAGAACCTTGTGAGCCTAGCACCTCAAGTGTGATGCCTCAAATGTTTCACACAACACCACAACTCTTGGAATAACTTTGAGAGAAGTCCACACTCACTCAAAATCGGCTAGCCCTCTTGTTCTACACATAGTGCCAATTTTGGTAGCCCATGGGGTTCTTTTATAGTTGTGTCACAAGTAGGGTTACCACATGTAAACCCTAATTGACATGGCTTTTCATATTCCATGATCCATGGGTTTATAACCTCCATGGACTATCCATGGAGCACCTTATGGGTTTTAGCCCAACTTAATAAACCATGGATCATTAGCCCACTATATAAGAATGAATGATTTACACAATCAACCCCATATATTTAATTAGTCTCCTTTTGATCACCAAATTAATTCTAAATTAATTCTTGATCAATACTAATTAAATAATATTATTAATATATTAGAACTTATAATATATTAATAAATCATAAGTGTCCTTTCTCTCATTTAGTCTATCTAAGTGTTGTAATGCCATGCAACCCAAATGGACCATGCCAACCGGGTCAAGTACATTCCAGAAATAGTTATGAACTTAGACACCTAATCCAATAGTCACCCACTTGGATAGGTCTAATAACTATAACTGCAAGAATGACTTCAGGAACCGATCAGCAATCGTAGCTCTTGCAAAGTCTCTCGGAACTGAGATGATGATGATACGCCATTTAAGATAAGTGATCATATAATCCTCTGTTCTAGATATCAGCCGTACAAATACATGGAACAATGTCTTACTTATTGTCCAGCAGTTTGTTTCCCGATTCTGATTTGTTTGACATAGAACTTAATCGAACACATCAATTTAGTTCTGACCGGTCCCGGTACATAGGTCACAACAAAATCATCGAGGGGCCCAGATATCGCTTCTAATCCAAGAAGGAATAGATAGACTTCGACTCATATGCTTGTTCTACTACTTGTTGAATTATACACAAAGGCGCATTTTATAACATCGAGTTACCAATGCGTTTCGTACAATCAATGTATAACCAACTCATAGTCAACAACTCATATCTCTAGGTTTGAAGACTTATATGATATTACCGTCTCACGATCACTCGAGATAAATTCCATGAAGTGATACAAGTAAGCGTGGGTTGAATCCAATACTCAAAACTTGTGAACACTAATGAATGTTGTAGCAACTCTTGCTATGTCCAACACTTTAGACATCTACAAGCCAGCTTCATGACAGTCTTGATTCATATATACCTCCAACATATGACTGACTGTGGAGAATTTGAATAATATGATATATCATAACATAATTATTCTGGAAGTCAAAACATGCAAAATGAAATGATAGTATTGACAGAAGATAGCAACACTTTACTTATAAATAAACAACAACTTTTATTTATCATCAAATGTCAATTACACTTTACAAATTTCAAATCTATCTAATTTATGAAACTAATATCATCCTTTAGCCCTATGCACCTCGCATGATGAAGATGTTTAACCCTAACCAGTCCCTTCGTGAGGGGATCTTGTAACACCCTTTTCTGGTATGTGATTTAAATAAAGTAATTTTCATTTATTAAGGGGTACTCGACGAGTCAGTAGCCCGACTCGTCGAGTAAAGGCGGGATTTGCACGCGATTTAAGTTGGCGACTCGACGAGTCCATATTCCCGGACTCGGCGAGTCTGCCAGTCTGGATGAAACCCTAATTTCAAGGGTTTTCACCCTATTTAAACATCTTATGTGCCCCAAGACCAGCCTCCCTCACCCACAAAGAGTCCCATACGAAACCCTAGCCGTTCTTAAGCATTTTCTCACTTGTGAAGGTTTTAGTGCATCTTGGGGATTTGGGGAAGAAGAGATAAGAGAAGTATTCAAGGGGAGCAAGTAGATCCGGACTTCTGGTTGCATTTCAGTCCCCTTTGAGGTATCAAGCTCGAATCTTTGCTTATTATCAATTAGATCTCTTGAGAAGTTTGCTCTTGTTGATTTTGAGCCCTTTCTAGACTTTAAGGTCGAATTAAGAGTTAATATGATGAATGGACTTCATATCTAAGCTTTCTAGAACCTCTTAGGCTCAAGGTTGCCACCTTTATTGAGCCAAGTTTCCATTCCAAGCTTAGATCTCTTCCTTTAGCTTATTTTGGGTATTTGAGCTTCATATTAGCATGCATGCACGTAAAGTTAGAAACTTTACGTGAAAAACCAGCCCTAGGAGCCCAGATCTATGAATGGAATGCACTGGATTCGAGCAGAATCGACTGTTTAGTAATGACATGCATAGGACTCGGCGAGTCGTTCTTTAGACTCGACGAGTCGAGTCGCGAGTCCCCGATTTTCCCCATTTGAGAGTTTAAGGTGGAATCAGTGAGTAGGTAATAGACTCGGTGAGTTAAGGCTCAGATCTAGTAGTGGAGGATTGATCTCATTCATAGGATAAAGGAGGACTCGAAGAGTTTTTCATACAACTCGGCAAGTCAGATGAAGATGAACTAGATGTTAGTATCGAAGAAGAACTCGTCGAGCCTTTGCCAAAATCGACGAGTAGAAGCGGGTAGAGGATTAGAAAGGATGTTAAGGACTCGGCGAGTTGGCGGCCCAACTCGGCGAGTCCGGCCAACTGAAAGTTCACTTTGACCAGGAAGTTGACTTTGACCAGGATGTTGACTTTGACCAGGGGTAAAATAGTCATTTTACCCTGAGAGTAGTTATCAGTATCTGATTTAGTGTTTATGGGATTTGTAGCCGGGGAGTTCCGGAGCAGCATTCAGACAGTTTCAGATTTAGCATCTCAGCAGCCAGCATTATGAGGTGAGTTTCCTTCCAGTAGGAACGGGTCTACGGCCACAATGCCGGCCCGTTTAGTTAGCAGTAGTTCCGGACTTCGGTCCGATGTAGTAGTTCAGTATGCTTGATGTCTTTGTGACTCAAGCATGTATTTGTGTTATGTGTTCCGGACTTCGGTCCGATGCAGTATGCAGTATCTGTGTTTATGCTAGTAGTTATGATTATGTTATGCTATGTTCAGTCAGTTCCGGACTTCGGTCCGATGCAGAGGGCAAGGCCCTGGTTAGTTCCGGACTTCGGTCCGATGCAGTGGGCAAGGCCCAGTAGTTGCTTTATATATTATTGTATGGTATGTGGTAGTTTGGGGGAGCTCACCAAGCTTTGTGCTTACAGTTTCAGTTTTTGGTTTCAGGTACTTCCGCTAGTAAGGGGAAGAGCTCGGGATGATGGCATGGCACACACCACAGCTTCAGTTAATCCTGGGAGTTTTATTCGGATATTTTGATATGTTTTGACATCAGTTGATTTGATAAATTTATTATGACATTTTAAGACGCATGATCCATGGATTTATCTTTTAATGTTTGATATTATGGTTTAGTAGAGTTTTCAAACGAAAATTTTTGGGTTGTATTTTCGGGATGTTATAGATCTGTTGGGTTCTCATTCAATGATACCCTCTTTGCCACGAGGTGTCCTTCTTCTATTTGATGTCTGATGAAATGGTATTTTCTGTCGATGTGTCTGTTGGATAAGGTGTCTAAGTCCATAACTATTTCTAGTATGTACTTGACCCGGTTTGGCATGGTCCATTTGGGTTGCATGGCATCATGCATTTGGATAGACTAAAATGAGAGAAATAACACTTATGGTTTATTAATATATTATAAGTTCTAATATATTAATAATATTATTTAATTAGTATTGATCAAGAATTAATTTGGAATTAATTAAGTGATCAAAAGGAGACTAATTAAATATATGGGTTGATTGTGTAAATCATCCATACTTGTATAGTGGGCTAATGCTCCATGGATTATCAAGTTGGGCTAAAACCCATAGGATGCTCCATGGTGTTTTTGAAACCATGGATCCAAGAAATGAAAAGCCATGACAATTAGGGCAAGGCCCTGGTTAGTTTCGGACTTCGGTCCGATGCAGTTCCGGACTTCAGTCCGATGTAGAGGGCAAGGCCCTGGTTAGTTCCGGACTTCGGTCCGATGCAGTTTCCGGACTTCGGTCTGATGCAGAGGGCAAGGCCCTGGTTAGTTCCAGACATCAGTCCGATGCAGTTTCCGGACTTCGGTCCGATGCAGAGGGCAAGGCCCTGGTTAGTTCCGGACTTCGGTCCGATGCAGTTTCCGGACTTCGGTCCGATGCAGTGGGCAAGGCCCAGTAGTTGCTTTATATGTTATTGTATGGTATGTGGTAGTTTGGGGGAGCTCACTAAGCTTTGTGCTTACAGTTTCAGTTTTTGGTTTCAGGTACTTCCGCTAGTAAGGGGAAGAGCTCGGGATGATGGCATGGCACACACCACAGCTTCAGTTAATCCTGGGAGTTTTATTCGGATATTTTGATATGTTTTGACATCAATTGATTTGATAAATTTATTATGACATTTTGAGACGCATGATCCATGGATTTATCTTTTAATGTTTGATATTATGGTTTAGTAGAGTTTTCAAACGAAAATTTTTGGGTTGTATTTTCGGGATGTTACAGATCTGCTGGGTTCTCATTCAATGATACCCTATTTGCCACGAGGTGTCCTTCTTCTATTTGATGTCTGATGAAATGGTATTTTCTGTCGATGTGTCTGTTGGATAAGGTGTCTAAGTCCATAACTATTTCTGGTATGTACTTGACCCGGTTTGGCATGGTCCATTTGGGTTGCATGGCATCATGCATTTGGATAGACTAAAATGAGAGAAATAACACTTATGGTTTATTAATATATTATAAGTTCTAATATATTAATAATATTATTTAATTAGTATTGATCAAGAATTAATTTGGAATTAATTAAGTGATCAAAAGGAGACTAATTAAATATATGGGTTGATTGTGTAAATCATCCATACTTGTATGGTGGGCTAATGCTCCATGGATTATCAAGTTGGGCTAAAACCCATAGGATGCTCCATGGTGTTTTTGAAACCATGGATCCAAGAAATGAAAAGCCATGACAATTAGGGTTTACATGGTGTAACCCTAATTGTAACACACTATATAAACATCACTTTGTTCACCAAAATCGGCCACTAAGTAAGAATTGTGAGGGCTAGCCGATTTATAAGTGTTGTTCATTTCTCTGTAAGTTATTCCAAGTGCATTTGGTGTTGTGTGAGACATTTGAGGCATCACACTTGAGGTGCTAGGATCACAAGGTTCTCAAGGAATCCAAACTACTACAAGGTATGTTTTCTTACTTACTTTTGTTTAAAAGTTCCCCATGTATACTAGATAGGTTATGAACCTTGGAAAAATCAAATTTGCACGTATCATAGTAAAACATAGATCCAAGGTTTCTAGGTTTGCATGTACACCATAGGAGTGTTAGAATGCTTAAAACCCTTTAGTGTCTAGATCTTCCGTGATCCCTTGGTTCCTTGGCAAAGGCAACTGCAATTTCACTATCACAGAAAATCTCCATAGGCTCCTTTATAGATGGTACAACTCCAAGGTCTCCAATGAAGTTCTTTAGCCATATAGCCTCCTTTGCTACCTCGCTTGCTGCTATATACTCTGATTCGCAAGTTGAATCGGTTACTGTCTCCTGCTTGGAACTTTTCCAAGTAATTGCTCCTCCGTTTAAGGTAAAGAGCCAACCTGACTGAGAGCGGAAATTATCCCTATCAGTCTGGAAGCTAGCATCACTATACGCTACTACTCTCAAGTCATCACTCCCACCGAGGGTAAGGACCCAGTCCTTAGTCCTCCGCAGGTACTTGAGAATGTTCTTTACCGCAGTCCAGTGAGCCTTGCCAGGGTTCCCCTGATATCTGTTGACCATGCTCAACGCAAAGGCCACATCATGACGAGTACAAGTCATAGCATACATGATCGAGCCTACAGCGAAAGCATACGGTACTCGACTCAACTCAGCTATCTCAGCCTCTGTACTCGGGCTCTGAGTCTTACTCAATCTGGCGTTAATCTGGATCGGTAACTCTCCTTTCTTGGAATTCCGCATGCTGAACCTATTCAGCACCTTATCCAAGTAGGTACTCTAACTAAGTCCAATTAGTCTCTTACTCCTGTCTCTCAACATCCTTATCCCTAGGATATAGGTAGCTTCACCAAGGTCCTTCATAGCGAAACACTTCCCAAGCCAGGACTTCACTTCCTGCAGAGTTGGGATGTCATTTCCTATGAGTAGTATGTCATCCACATACAATACCAAAAAGCTAACTATACTCCCACTAGCCTTGACATATACACAAGATTCATCTTCGCTCCTCGAAAAACCAAACTTTTTGACTTTCTCATCGAAACAAAGATTCCATCTGCGAGGTGCTTGTTTCAATCCATAGATGGATTTCTCAAGCTTACACACTCTATTAGGGTACTCTGTTCTGAAAAAACCCTCTGGCTGACACATGTAAACATCCTCAGCCAACTTTCCAATAAGGAAAGCGGTTTTGACATCCATTTTCCATATTTCCTAATCATGAAATGCAGTAATGGCTAACATAACCCTAATAGACTTAATCTTTTCTACTAGTGAAAAGGTCTCATCATAATCAACTCCCGGAGTTTGAGAAAAGCCCTTTGCAACCAGTCGCGCCTTATAAGTGTGTACATTACCATCCATGTCGGTCTTCTTCTTGAAGATCCATTTGCACCCAACTGTCTTACGACCTGATACATTGTCAACCAAGTTCCAAACTTGATTGTCATACATGGACTGTATCTCGATGTCCATAGCCTCTTTCCATTTAGCAACCTCAGGGCCTACCATGGCTTCCGTATAGCTGTTAGGTTCATCCAGACTTACCAGTGTGCTATCACTGATAAGTGTATCACCTTCCACAGTAATATGGAAACCATAGTAATGCTCAGGTGTATTCCTAACTCTCGTGGAATGCCTCAGAGGTACAGACTCATCAGTCGGATCAACAGGAGTTTCCTCCTCAGGTTGATTGCTAGGGTTTGAGGTTCCTTCACCATTTGACTCTTGAATTTCTTCAAGGTCCTTCACCATTTGACTCTTGAATTTCTTCAAGGTCAATCTGCCTCCCACTGTTTCCTTGGCTTATGAACTCTCTCACGAAAGACTCCTCTCCTTGCTACAAAGACCACATTATCACTGGGTCTGTAGAAGAGGTAACCAAAGGATTTATGTGGGTAGCCGATGAAAATACACCGCTCACTCCGAGGTTCGATCTTATCGTGAGTCTCACGCCTCACGAAAGCCTCGCAACCCCAAATCTTGATGTGATCTAGATTAGGAACTTTTCCAGTCCACATCTCGTGAGGTGTTTTGGCAACCTTCTTTGTAAGGACTTGATTAAGGATATGGGTAGCAGTCTCTAAGGCATACCCCCAAAATGAGATTGGTAGAGAAGCTCGACTCATCATGGAACGAACCATGTCCAAAAAGGTCCGATTACGCCTCTCAGCCACACCATTCAACTGCGGTGTCCTGGGAGGTGTCAATTGTGAGACAATCCCACATTCCTTAAGATAGTCAAGGAACTCTGTACTAAGATACTCACCACCTCGATCGAATCGAAGCATCTTAATGTTCCTACCCAACTGATTCTCCACTTCCTGTTTAAACTCTTTGAACTTTTCAAAGGTTTCTGACTTATGCTTGATTAAGTAGGCATATCCATATCTACTATAATCATTAGTAAAAGTCACATAAAAGCGGTTAGCATCCCTTGTGGCGGTTCTGAAGGGTCCACACACATCAGTATGTATGAGATCCAACAAACCCTCACCCCTAGCACAAGTACCAGTGAAGGGTGACTTTGTTATTTTCCCAAGCAAACAAGATTCACAACTATCATCCGACTTTAGGTCAAATGACTCCAAGACTCCATCCTTTTGGAGTTGTCCTATGCGTTTCTTGCTTACATGTCCAAGACGATAATGCCATAATGAGGCTTTATCCAAGCTAGTGGAAGAATCAATACACAACACATTATTTCCTAGGTTATCTACAACCGACACAGTTTCATATACACCATCACAAGGTAATGCTTTAAAATAAAGAACATTATTAAAGACAGCATTAATACCACCACATTCATTATCAAACGAATAGGTAAACCCTTGTTTGTACAAACCATGAAAGGAAATAATATTTCTCGCCATTTCAGACGAGTAACAACATTTATTTAAATCTAACACTAACCCACTACTTAGCAACAAAGAATAAACTCCAATCTTGGTGACAGATGAAGCTTTCCTATTCCCCATGATTAAGTTTATCTTCCCATGCTCCACATTCTCACTTCTTCTTAGTCCTTACAAATCAGAACATATGTGAATACCACAACTTGTATCAAGGACCCAAGAATTAGAATAGGGTGAGTTATTAGATAATATAGTGTAAATACCTGCATGGTTGGGTTTCACTTTCCCATCCTTAACATCTTGCAGGTACTTTGGGCAGTTTCGCTTCCAGTGCGACTTTTCATGGCAATAGAAGAATTCAGCCTCTTTAGGGTTGGCAGAAGGAGTGACAGAACCTCTTTTGGTTCCACTCGAAGAGGAGCCATCAAGGGACTTTCCCTTGGTACCCTTCTAAGGGCTCTTCATCTTCTTCCCTTTACCTTTCCCGAATGCCAAGACAGGGGCCGTGGTAGGAGTATGAGTGGTAACAACCGATTTACCTTTAAGACCACTTTCTGCGGTCTTCAAAAGTCCTTGAAGTTTGCTGAGTGTAACTTTCTCCTTGTTCATGTGATATGTCATCCGAAATTGATCATAACACGAAGGTAAGGAGTGCAAAATGATGTCAACTGCCAACTCCTCGGGGAAGTTCACATTCAATTTCAGCAAACGGTCCACATATCTTTGCATTTTCTGCATGTGGCCCGTGATGGGTTCACCATCCTTCATCCGGGTTGTTATCATGGAGGAGATGATGTCATACCTCTCTTGACGAGCACTTTGATGGTAGCGGTCCATCAAGTCCTGGTGCATCTCAAAAGGGTAATAGTCCTCATAGGACTTTTGGAGCTCGGCTGTCATCGTGGCCAACATGATACATGCCACTTTGGTGGCATCTCTCTCATGAGTCCGGTATTCAGCGATCTCCTCAGCAGTAGCAGATGACTCATCAAGTTCCTTAAGCTCCTTGTCGAGGACATATTCCTTGTCCTCGTAACGAGTGACCATCCTGATGTTCCGGATCCAATCCATAAAGTTGGAACCATCAAAGATGACTCTCCCACAAAGGTTCATGAGAGAGAAGGAGTTGGTAGGGTTTGAGCCAGAAGCAGCATTGTTGGAAGACATCTGAAAAGAAAGAAGGACAAGTTTAGATTAGATATAAAGATAGTCCTTAATAAGACACCCAAATGTAATATTAAGGCTAGGACCCAACACAATATTTTATAACTTAGAAGAGGGATGCCGTAATCCAAGATATAAAATATTTGAAGGTAGGTGAATGACGATTCACCAATTTCCACCATGAAAAACGAAATAAATTATTAGGTTTTAATTGGTTTTGAAACTCCTAGATTCTTTTGAGATTCATTAAACTTTTCAAGGGCATGTTTCAATCTCGAATGTGCCCTTCAAGTTTTGTGACTGGGATGCCGAGGATCACAGAACAAGGTGTGAATTAACCATGCAAATTACTTGGTACTCTTAATGTTTATTACCTAATCGATGTTCTGGTTAACCACATGCGCTCCATCGATCTATGATAAACCTTAAGCCACCCTTTGCCTACCTTGTTAAGTCCAGGTTAGTGTGCCGGTTAACCACACACGCTCCACTAATGACTTAAGCAAAGTGCAAAGTGTAATTTCATGGGTTAGCACCATATTCACATTTTCCTAAAGTAACTAAGATTGGGAATTTATAAAAACATTTAGTTACTTTATAACCATCATACTTTTAATGAGGATTTAAAGTCATTGTCCTACCCGTTCGGCTAATGATTCTCCACCAGTCAAGGAAGCGGTGGGTGAGAGTGGACACCCATTAAGCTGCCATTTTATAGGCAACAACCTTATACCCCCCTTACAGATCGGCTTCGTGAATGAGGCCTACTAACGGTAAAACGACTTGATCTTATACATATATATATATATATATATATATATATATATATATATATATATATATATATTAACTTATAATATTATAAAATATAAGGGTTGAATTTTAACTTTTAAAATTCTAGGAGTTGGAAATAAAGTTTTCTAAAGTGACTTTACATGTTCCAAAACTTGAGGGCAAGTTTTGTAACTATTCAAAACTTTTCAACTTCATAACTTATGAGTTAATGATTCATAAAAGGAAGACTCTTCATTTTATGTAACTTGTGTGTTCTTAAATGGACTTTAAAAGAAGTGACTCTTACTAATCCATAACTTGAGGACAAATTATGGATTCCATTAAAACACATAATGATCAAGAATTAACTAATAAACAATTTGCAAACAATTCCTATGATCTTCTAAACTCATAAGTGTATGAATATTCATATCAATAATTTCAAGAATCATAAATAACACATACAAAACTTGAAATTTTGATAATATCCATTGTAAATGGATTAGCATAACCATTACACCATCTAAAATAAGTTTTATAAGACCAAAACAGTTTAGGGTAATGTTTCTAGTCCATTTCCAGCAACAAAACTTGAAAATTTGCATTCAGGGCCTTCTACTCGTCGAGTGCACGAACCTACTCGACGAGTAGGATGAAATAACACATGGACTCGTCGAGTCCCCCCATGGACTCGGCGAGTTCACTCAGCTGAATGCAGAAATCTTGAGTTTTTTCAACAATTTGCATCAAGTATCAAGAAAACAAGCCTAGGCTCTGATACCACTAAAGGGTTTTGAGCATTCTAACACTCCTAAGGTGTACATGCAACCCTAGAAACCTTGGATCTATGTTTTACTAAGATACATGCAAATTTGATTTTCCAAGGTTCTTAACCTAACTGGCATGGGGAACTTTGAAACATAAAAGCTAGTAGGAGAACATACCTTTCTTGTTGCTTGGATTCCTTGAGAACCTTGTGAGCCTAGCACCTCAAGTGTGATACCTCAAATGTTTCACACACCACCACAACTCTTGGAATAACTTTGAGAGAAGTCCACACTCACTCAAAATCGGCTAGCCCTCTTGTTCTACACATAGTGCCAATTTTGGTAGCCCATGGGGTTCTTTTATAGTTGTGTCATAAGTAGGGTTACCACATGTAAACCCTAATTGACATGGCTTTTCATATTCCATGATCCATGGGTTTATAACCTCCATGGACTATCCATGGAGCACCTTATGGGTTTTAGACCAACTTAATAAACCATGGATCATTAGCCCACTATATAAGAATGAATGATTTACACAATCAACCCCATATATTTAATTAGTCTCATTTTGATCACCAAATTAGTTCTAAATTAATTATTGATCAATACTATTTAAATAATATTATTAATATATTAGAACTTATAATATATTAATAAACCATAAGTGTCATTTCTCTCATTTAGTCTATCCTAGTGTTGCAATGCCATGCAACCCAAATGGACCATGCCAACCGGGTCAAGTACATTCCAGAAATAGTTATGAACTTAGACACATAATCCAACAGCTTTGTGGTTACTTAGATCTTCATCTTAGTGTTCTTTTGCTTGTTTTTGTCCAAAAGAAGTGGTCATTGGGAGTTGGACGTCCCATATGGACAAACCCTTTTCAGATCCAGGGTCTTAAGGAGATTTCATGTCATAAAGGTGCCAACTTTATGGCCCTAAGAGCTCCATGCACCTTCTAAGCCTTTGTTTTGGCCTCTTAAGCTTAATTTGGACATGCATGTGAGTAAAGTTGAAGACTTTACATGACCTTTTAGCCTTTAAGGTCCAGATCTGTGTTCATAAGCTGTAACACCCATAAAATTCAAGCCAATTTAAAACTTTTTAAAACATTTAAAACCATTAAGTTAGTACAATTTGTTTTCAAAATAGTTTAAGCATCAGAGTATCCCCAGAATCAATTCATGAAAATATAAGGAGGTGCACGATCACGCCTTCGCCTTCCCGCGATCATCAGAAGTACCTGAAACATAATCAACAACTCTAAGCCCGAAGCTTAGTGAGTTTCCCCAAAATATCAACGCCATACAAATATAACCATATCATATAACAATACAGAACAACATGCATACTGAGCCTTCAGCCTAACTGGACCGCCTCGCAGGGCCTACAGTCTATCTGGACCGCTCCCGAGCCTTTGGCATGACTGGAGCGCCTCGTAGGGCCTACAGCCTATCCGGACCACTCGCCGGGTATGTTGGCCTACAGCACAAAGCAGGACCACCTCAACCCAACCCCCAACCAAACAAACATGTGCATATAAATATCATACGCTAGCTCATATCATATAACAGTCAAACTGATCTAACAGATCACTAATCATAGCAACATCCCAATACCCGGGATACAGACCTAACCGGTCACTAACATAACATCATCCTATAACCAGGACACCGACCTAACCAGGTCACTAAGCATAAGCATATCACCATCCTAACTACCAGGATGTAATCAATAAACATATCATGCCAAAATCCAGATACAAATACATAAAGGGTCGGCCTTGGTGCCTTAGACCCTGTTGATATAGTGAGGATAACTCACCTCACAATGCTGAAGTCCCGTAGACACAATCTCAGCTGCTAGATGTCAGATTCCCGAACTGTAAATATCAAAACATCACCCAATTAATAATTGGGTCCCAACACATAACCACAAGTTCTTGGAGTAACAGGCTACATTACCCCATCTTGGCTTGATTCAAGCCCAAGGCCCAACATATGGCCCAATTTTCCAAATTGGGCCCCAAACCTTTACATGGTAATAATTAAAGGCCTAACTACTTAGTCCAGTCCAAACATTTGGCATTTCCAATGGCCCAATATCATATAATCATCAAGGCCCAAACTATGGCCCATCTATGACCCAATTTTCCAAATTGGGCCCACACCCTCATATGGGCCTTACCCTAAGCTCATCAACATATTCTAGTCCATATGATTATTCTTGGATGGCCCATTAATATTCCAATTACCAAAGACCAATGGAAAGGCCCAACTCAAGGCCCAAGTGAAATTAGGGTTTTCACATAAAATGATGATTAGGGTTAAGTTTTCCTACTTAACCCATTAAGGACTTAATCCATTAAGTCCAATAGTGCTTTAGGTTAATTTGCCAATGATTATTAATTAATATTCTACGTTTAATAAATAATTCTCGTGCGGTCCCGATCAATCCCAAAATTAGGGTTTTATGCCATTAGGGTTTTCCAAACCCTATTTAGGGTTTCCAACCCAATCTTAGCCCAATAGGCCCAATAGCTAGGTCCTTTGATCAATTAGGGTTCATCAGGCCCATTAGGGATTCATTGGGCCCATTAGAGTTTCAAGCATCCCAAACGAATCTAACACAACAAGGCAAAGCACACCGCCACCCAACACGGCGGCAGGAGGCAGCAGCCACCACCTTACGGTGGTGGTTTAGACTTTTCTTTGATTATTCTGATACAATTACAATTACAACAATATCCACACACACACTCTCATAAAATAACACACACACGCAAGGACACGCACACAGCCATACTGTGGCGGCAGGTGGTGGTATGCGGTGGCAGCCACCATGGTGGTTCTCTTCCACTTCCGATGAACAGAAAAAGGCGCACACGCCCATAGCAGCAGCGGCAGTCGATGACAACTAGCCACTCGGCAGCAGCAGCGGTAGTAGCAAAGCGCAAAGGCGGCAGCAGCAGTGACATAACGTCCGACGACAATAATCAGCGACACAGCGGCGGCCATGGCGGTTGGCAACCGCCCACGCCGATCCGTGACATGATGGAATCAACAACGGCATAACGACCATCCTTCCACGATCCCCATCGTCCTTAGCGCCATTCATGGAGGTTCCTCCGATCTCTCATGACGTCCGACGGCTAGGGTTGGTGACAGAAAGAAGAAGAAAAGAAGGGTGGCGGCAGCGGGTATGACAGTTGTCACAACTAGCATTTTTAGCTAGGAAATTCTATTCTCATGTACTAATTCAACTATTATAAAGCATGTACTCTAAGTGAATATCACTCAATACTCATTCAAATACATCTCATATGTTCAACTATGGGTTGAAAACCCTAAAAATCTAGGTTCAAGTTTATTATGGACTAGGATTTTCTTATTGGGCCTAATGGGCGAATAAGCATTCAATTCGACTATTTTGGGCTTAGAAACCGTATTTGGATTCTAAATGAACCTGATTCATAAATCTATAACGTTTTGGACCATTTGGGCCTAGAATGATTCATTCTAACCCTAATGGGTCGTAATGGGCCATAAACTCCCTTTTTTCATTCAAATGGGCCGTGAACCATCTAATGAGCCCAACGGGCCGAAAAATAATATTGGGCATATGAAATTCGATTAAAGCCAAGAAATTGAGCCCAACACCATTTTCCTTCATTCCCTAGGGCCCATTCTCGACCAAGGTTAAAAAAAAGAGATTAATGAAGGATTATTTAACAATGACACCTAAGTATTATTTAGAGGTAATCCATGCATTACCTCTCATATTTCCATGTAAAACCCTACATGTAATAACCAAAGATCTTATTCTCCCTCTCTTCTTATCCTCTCGTCCGAACCCTCCATCATACCACCTCCATAACTTTCTTCAAAACACTCTCAAACACACTCTAGAACTCTTCCTTCTTCCATAAAAAAATCGAGATTTGTGGGTGCTTTCAAGAGGTTCTTCATCAAGGTTCATCATATTTGGTAAGTTTTGGTTAGACCTCATAGTTTTAACTCCAAGTTACACCTTAAATCTCTTCTTAACCCACATTACTTCATGATCCATACTCTAGCACTTCATAGAACTCGAGATCAACTCAAGGAAAGCTTGCTAGAGTCAAAACCTCTCTCTTTTCTTCACCAAACCGAGAACAAACAAGCAAGGTGAGTTCATACCCCCTTGTTTTCGGTTTTACATGTTTTTAGGGGGAGAATACAAGTGTTTATGTGTAGATCTATGTATTTATGCATGTTATGTGTGATTTTCTTGGTTTATGTTGTGACTATGTGATAAAACTTGGTGAATCTCGAATACTCTAACAAAATGGGTGAGATTCATAAACTAAAACACTCTAAACATCATACTACAAGGATAAAAGTGTTATACATGCCTAAGGTGTGAAAAACAAAATAAAATCTTGTATAAGGATCATTTTTGACAAGTAAACAAAAGATTGGGAAAACTTTGCCACTTACGGTTTTGTAAGGATCAAAAGGGTCACATTTGTATAAAAATGAGTTTTTATAACAACTATACCTTCCAAAGGATCAAAAGTGTAATATTTTGCATTATGGGCTTTAATTTGGGCTTTACGACTCTTTGGCCCAAATTGCAAAAATATAAATTTTTATGGACAAAATTGTTATTTGATCAAAACTTGAGTCAAAAATGAAAACTTACAAATTTAGGGACTGAAAATGACACTTATTTCAAAATTGAGCCAAAAATGTTAATTTTATAAAAATTGGGTCGATAATGTCATTTTATTCAAATAAGGGCTGAAAATGTAAATTTTCTGCAAAAATAGGCTGAAAATGTCAATATATGTATTTTTGGGCCAAAACCCGTCAATTACTAAACATTGGGGCGTAAATATAAATTTTTATAAATATATTGGCTAAAATGTTATTTTTAATTAAAATAGACCAAAAATGACATTTTATGTAAAAATAAGCCTTTGAATGTTCAAATTAGTTCTTAAGGGACCTAATACGTAATTTTGTAATAAATACGGGTTCAAAGTATAGAATTTTGATGTATCGAACTAAAAATATCATTATAACAAAACACTGGACTTTTTATAACATTATGGATAAATGTTTCGACTAAATGAACTATACTATCACAAACAAACGAAATACAACAACGGTACGACTATTGGGCCTAGTATTCACTATATATGCTTATTGGGCCTTCGTGATCCATACGCGTGTTTATTGGGCCCAATATAATCATTTCATGTCGATTGGGCCTTCGCGATCCAATTACATGCTTTATGGGCCTAAATTAAACTTTACATGTTATTGGCCTTAGTGGCTCATTTACATGCTAATTTAGTCTGGAATAATTCATCGTATGCTTAATGGGCTTTAATGTGTCCATTACATACTCAACAAGCCTGGAAATAACTTACATGTCTAATGGGCCATAATTGTATTTTCTTCATGTTTGTAGGGTCTTATCCTTTCACGTTCATGTATCATCTGGTGTTCGAAATTCTAAATACATATAACGTTATACATATTCATGTGGCAATAATTGGGATCTAGTGAGACTTGTCGGTTGACACCATTGAGTGTATGACCGTAGCTTGTAGTTATAATCAGAGTCTCCTAGAGGGAGAGCGAGAGTTTGTGTATAGATCTATACGGGGGTGACTCCCCCACACCTGAGTTGTTCGCTACAGTTAGACTAGGTCAGTCTAGGGTGACAAAACCTTGATCAAAATCCGGCGTTTGGAAAAATGTCAAGACATGCAATTCAGTCACTATCATGCATGGTTATAACGACTCATATAGAGATCCATTACCATCATGACATTTCGGAAATCAAAACTCGTATATCATATTGATACCAACAAGTCATACGATAATGCAAGGACTGCAACATTTTATAAATCAGAAAATATCGGATTTTCTGGGGAAACGCTATTATTCAATTACCTTCTACTTACAACAGAAAGAATACAAAGAAATTTGAACTGCACACTTATACATGCTTTTACTATGAAATTCACACATGCAACTATTCTCGATTTTCACATCATTTTTCAGATTTTTTACAGAAAATATATGATTTTCTGGGTTTTACAAACAATACAAAATCTTTCATTCAAACATCTTTATGAACTCACCAACATTATATGTTGACCGTTTTCAAAATAACTTGTATTCTCAGGTAACCGTTAAGCAGAAGAACCTTAAGTGTGTGGATTTATTTTTGTGTAATATCAATCATCGTACAATTAATATTTTGGAATATGTAACCCAAGACAATGTACTTGATGTGAACAATACCAGTTGTAATATGTAATGTTTGGTGATGATTGTGTTATGTTTCATGTATATTCATTGTGATGATAATTCCATTGATAGTCACACGAGCCCTCGGACGATTCCGCCGTCTGGTTCGGGGTGTGACAGCATCTCAGCGGCGGATGAAGAGGTTTCACAGCCTCATGTTGACATTCCTCGCTCCAACTTGGTCACCAATGGATCTCCCGGTCAATAGGACGAGACATGATGGTTGGGTTCGGAGGTTAGAGATGTTAGCAACAGTGGTAGCGGCCGGAAGTTAGGGGTGGCGGCTGGAGGGAGGTAGGGGTGACGGCTGTATCACAACCGGTTTTAGGGTTTAGGTTTGAGAGGGTAAGGAGGTTATATACCTGGTAGCTTACAAACTAATTCCCATAATAACAACAAAAGTCCCTCCTTTCTAAAAATCATTTCGAATTCACCCCATTATTTACCGTTTAAACCCTGGTTCCCATAATTCCTCTCATATTAGGTCCAACAGTTACCAAACAGCCCCTCTTCTAAAAATTGTTTTCTAATGAAGTCCATATGTTACCATTCAGCCCCTGATTCCATTAATTCTTTCATTTTAAGTCAAAATAATACCAAATTGCCCCTTACTTCTAAAATCCTTTGCAAAATAAATCTCGAAATTATACTTTAATCCCCCGAAGATTCAAATATCGCCATTTGGCTTCCCGAAACCAACACCCCGCTAATCATTATTTGATTTTGGCTATAAAATAATAATAATATCATATCTCGGGGTTCCGGATTTATTATTTAATTATTCTACTTTAAACGGGAAGTTACATAAGCTCTATCTTGAAGATATGATGGTTTTTGTATTAAGACATAAGCCTTTTAGGATTAGGGTTTGAGCTTAATGCCTTTGGGGTAGTTCTTAATGGGTAAACTTGGAAACTTTACCCTTCTAGACGTATTATCGGTCTAGATCTGGAAGATAAGGCTTTGGTTTGAAGAATAGTGGCTTAATGTATTAAGTGGGTTGGCAGACTGATGAACTCGATGAGTTCATAAGGGAACTCAGCGAGTTGGTTTGTGATTGTCCCGATTCTGTTGAAAAAGGAGGAACTCGACGAGTTAAAGGGAAACTCGACGAGTTGATTCGAAATATCGCGATTTTGTGATTCATGGAAACTCGGCGAGTTGAAGGATAACTCGACGATTTGAGTCAACTCAGAGCGTTGACTTTGACTTTGACTTGGATGTTGACTTTGACTTTGGCCAAGTTTGACCGTTAAGGGGGTTTTGAAATGTCGATTGGTATCTAAGGGATTGTTTCTGTTTAGGGATTGAGTAGAGCTGTTTTCGGGGCCGGGGATTTATCCAGTTATCTTTCAGCATTCGAGGTGAGTTTCCTTACCAAGTTTAGCGGGTCGAAGGCACCAATGCCGGCCCGTGTTATGTTCTGTCGATAGAATGCTAATTGTCTTCGTGACTCTTGCATGTACCTATGTTTTTATGCTAGTGGACTAAGGTCCAATGTCAGGCGGAGCCCGATGACTATCTGTATGCTATGTATATTATTTGTGTATGTGTTTATATGCTTTCCGAGCTCAGCTCGATGACCGGGCGGGGCCCGATGACCGGACGGGGTCCGATGACCGGGCTGGGCCCGATAACTGGGCGAGGCCCATTGTATGTTTATTGTATGTTTGATATATGGTATTTTGGGGGAACTCACTAAGCTTTGTGCTTACGGTTTTCAGTTTATGTTTCAGGTACCTCTGGTTCCATGGGGAAGAGCTCGGGATGACTGCATCGCACACACCATTGAGATTTTATTATTATGTTTTACTCTGATTTATGACAACTGATACATTGGTTTATTTCAAATGTTTGAATGATATGGAGAATTACTATTTTATCTAATATTAACTCGAAAAATTTTGGGACCATATTTTTGGATGTTACATTGTGATAATTGTCGGATGTGTATGAATTGTTTGATAATTCCGTGATTTATGTGTATCATTATGTGGTAGTGGAAGGGGTGAAATATACCCGATATCCGATTGAAATAGACCGAAGGGGCAGGTCGAGCACCCAGATATGTTTGGCATTATCCGGTTGAAATAGACCGAAGGGGTAGGCCGCACACCCAAATATGTGTGGCAGTATGTTGCTTTTGTATGTTGTATGATGTGGGAACTCACTAAGCTTTGTGCTTACAGTTTCAGTTTGTGTTTCGGGTACTTCCAGCTCGAAGGGAAAGGGGCATGGATGATCGCATCGCATCACACTATGATTTTCCGCACTAGAGATTTTGGGGACTTGTACTCTAATAATATTTTTCTATGACATGTTTTGACTACTTGATGTGATTGTTGTGTGTTGACATGAGTTTTGGAAATGATAATGTTTTCAGAATATTGGTTTTACTAATTTAAAAATAAAATTTTTGGGTCTTATTTTTGGGATGTTACAAGATTATTTAGGATATCTGCCGAGTATACATACCAATTTTTTTTCAATAACAAAGACTTTTTTTTTAAATAAAGAAACAATGTATTCCACAATGTCTCGTGAAAAGAAAAAAACCCCAAAAGTCTAAAACTGTTCTTTATAAATCAAAGAATCATAACTCTAAATTTTAATCGGAAATTGTAAAAACGTGATAAACAACTATTGAGGTCCTCCGAATTTTTTTGACACCACTAGGAGAAATTATATTTATTTTTTGAATTATAACGCTTAAAATTAAATTATTTTCATTTAAAAAAATAAAAATAAAATGTAGTGAAATGTGACAATTTTCTATTTTGTAGTGAGTGAAATGTGAGTGAGTGGAAAACTGACGTGATACTCAAAAAGTGAGTGGTGAAAAATAGGTACACCCTCTGGTCTTAACGATAAAAAAATATCTATATAAAAGCAAATTAAAACATAATTAAAAAATAATAATTTTTTAAACTATAATTGTCAAAATTTAGAAATCTTCTATAATATGTTCCACTCTAGTCACGCGACAATGTAAAAAGTCTAGTAACAAATATCAACGAGATCTAACATTTCATATAAACAATATATTAGAACTTAGTTATCACAATACAACGAGTGAGAAGACAAACAAACAACAAGATGCGCTGCTAAGCCTTTCTGTATGGTAAAACCAATTCTTTTGAAGACTACATCAATATATCTAGATGATATAACATTGATATGTATCATCCGTTGTACTCGATTAAGAAGTTTCATCGCATCCGACGCAAGGGAACCAAACGTATCAAACGCAAATGGTATGAACACGTGTTGATTTTCCATGCATAATTTCTATGTTTTGTAACCTTGCATGTAGCAACTTTTAAATCAGTTTGTCCCACCTTGAAACTCCTAGCCCTTAAGCCCACAAGATGAGATACCCATGTAAGGTCCACACAAGCATGTTTCCCTCCAACCCATCCAAAAATCTAAACGTCAGCCGGTCTAAGGATTAACATTCCTTCTGTCGGGTCGGTCAAGAAATTCACAGTTGTCTCTTTATTGGTGAAACCCCAACATGCTTAAATATGTGAAAAAAAACATCTTTAATCATATGATGTCTGTATTTGAACCTCAAAAGTTCATATTAAAATAAGAAAAAACATCATAAATGGTCCATGTGGTTTCCCAAAATCTGAAGTTTAGTCCACATGGTTTAAAAACCTCATAGATGGTCCCTGTGCTTTCAAAACTTTTGACGATTGGTCCTTATTGCTAACTCCGTTAAGTTTGTCCGTTAACTGAAGGGTATTTTTGTCATTTCACTACCATAGGGACCATTTATGATGCTTTATCTTATTTTTTTAAATATATATATATATATATATATATATATATATATATATATAGTATTTAAAAGGTCCTCTCTCTCTCTCTCTCTCTTCTCTCTCTCTCTCTCTCTCTCTCTCTCTCTCTCTCTCTCTCTCTCTCTCTCTCTCTCTCTCTCTCTCTCTCTCTCTCTCTCTCTCTCTCTCTCTCCAGTTCAGAGTTTTCATCTCTTTACCCCAGTATTCCTTTTGTTCGATTAGTGGGAAATCTGAACCCTATTTCTTCATATCTACCTTAATCTTTCCATCTCCAGAAACGAATGATGGAGGTTAACGGAGACAAGCACGAAAAACACCTTGTGAAGCTCAAATGTTCGGTTCAAAACTACGATTGGGGTCGAATTGGCTACGATTCGAGGGTTGTCAGGCCGTTTGAAAGGAACTGTGGGGGTCAAATTAAAGAAAACAAGCATTACGTTGAGTTTTGGATTGGTACTCATGTTTCCAGATCCTCGTTTTTTGAAGAGACTGATAATGTAAGTTTGAAGAACTGGATTTTGTAAAACACAACAAAAGGGGAATAGGTATCTATCTTCGTTCCTTCAACAGATTGGGAAGGGGAAACGAATGGAAGCATGAATCGAAGGCTCCGGCAGTGAAGTTATCAAATCGCAAGGAGGGGTGGGGAGATCGATCTCCGGCGACCCTCTGAGGGTTTAATTTGCAATATTGTTGGTTGAGAACCAAAGGAACATGTCTCCGTATTCATCTGATCGGGTAATGAAAGAGAGGTTGTGGGAGGTTAAAGGTTGCTTAACCCGATGGAAGGAAGCACTTTTGGTGCTTGACTGGACCGAAGAAGGAAAGGGGAAGGAAACCAGCGGGGCTGCTGGTGGTCTCGGTGGGTGCAACGCGGGGCTGCTCAAGCAGCTTCTCGACTACTTGCTTCTGCTCCGGCAATGGATCACGAAGGGAAAGGGGAAGGTTGGTCTGAGAGGATCAAGGAAGCAGCAACAAGTCAGGTGCAGGGGAGATGCGAAGGAGGCTGTTGCCTTCTTGACTGTCGGAAAACTCCACCTCCAGTGGATATTTATTAACTGAATCTAAAGAAAAGAGGAGGGGTGAAATAGATCTGCATAATGCTTTTAGGGGGTGTTCTTGGCAGCTTCATCAGCGGACATAAAAGGGAAAACGAGAGAGAGAGAGAGAGAGAGAGAGAGGTGGGATCTTTTACATATTAAAAAAAAGGAGAAAACATCATAAATGGTCCCTGTGGTAGTGAAGTTACGAAAATACCCTTTGGTCAATGGACATAACTTAACGGAGTTAGCAATAAGGACCAATCGTCAAAAGTTTTGAAAGCACAGGGACCATCTATGAGGTTTTTAAACCATGGGGACTAAACTTCAGATTTTGGGAAACCACAGGGACCATTTATGATGTTTTTTCTTAAAATAATTATATAATTACGGTAAGACTTAATATTATTTGATCCTTAATAATTATAAGGGTATACTTATCTGAGGCAATCATACATTTTTCCCATGTTATCGTTGTCCCATGTATATACCTAAATTAAAATTAAGCAATAGACATAAAATCAAAGTTTTAGTTTTTCTTTCGATATTCTTATATGTTAAAAAAATATAGCAAATATCAATCAATAATAAAAACACAAAAGTCAACAGACAAACTTTGTGTATGACAATATGAAATCAATAACTTGTCGTAATAATGTTAAAGTCTTAGTGAAACCTTTTAAATATATAATGACGTGTGGAAATTTTTAAATACATGTCGCTTGTTTTTTAAAAGTTATTTTAGTAAATTTGTTAAAATGTATGAGTTTTTTTGTTATATACTAGGTGTAAAACCCGTGGATTACACGGGTTGATTAAAGAAAATAAAATATTAAAATGTAAATAATAAGTATTTTTTAAAATAAAAGTTTAAAATAAGGAATGAAAAAACATATTAATTGCAATTTAATATAATATTTATTACATTTGATACTTTACATATATAAGTATAAGTATTATGTGGTTTTTTAATTTTAAAAATTGAAAAAAAAACCATAAATTGACATGTGGATATTATTTATTTAAAAAATATCACAAAATGACAAGTGTCAAAACTCATTAGAGATTAACATGTGGTAAAATTATCTTCATTTATTATAGTAGATTATTTGAAATAGTTTTTAGATTCATAACTTTTAAATTAAAATAAAAGTTTTAACTTTGTGCCCCTAAGAAAGTTTTTCCATTAATTCGATTTTTTTGTTTAAAAGCTCAGACTCCTAAAAACTTATTACTGAATATATTTAAAAGGGAATATGACTTATTAAGGTAATTAACTTTTCGGTTTGTTCACATCTGGATAACTATCTTTTTTTTGTACACATCTAGGTAACAAACTTGTTGGAGGTGTTCACATATGACCATTATAACCTGCTGTAGCAGGTTACATCCTAGATGTGAACACTTTTAACAAGTTCGTTACCTAGATGTGTACAAAAAAAATAGTTACCTAAATATGAACAAAACGAAAAGTAAGAGTAAATTACACGAATGGTCCCTGTGGTTTGGGGGAATTTGTGTTTTTGGTCTCTAACTTATTTTTTTTAACTCGGATGGTCCCTATTGTTTATTTTTGTTGTGTGTTTGGTCCCTGTCTTACCTAAAAAGACTATTGTGCCCTTATTAATTTATTTTTTTAATTAAATTTCTCAAATGTGGTTTCAGGCTTACGGTGAGGAGATACATATATGTGGGGTCTGTTAATTTTTTTAAATATATAAAAAATAAATACATAAATAAGAAAATTAATTAAAAAATAAATTAATAAGGGCACAATAGTCTTTTTAGGTAAGTCAGGGACCAAACACGCAACAAAAATAAACAGTAGGGACCATCCGAGTTAAAAAAATAAGTTAGGGACCAAAAACACAAATTCCCCCAAACCACATGGACCATTCATGTAATTTACTCTTACTTTTCGTTTTGTTCATATTTGGGTAACTATTTTTTTTTGTACACATCTAGGTAACGAACTTATTAAAAGTGTTCACATCTAGGATGTAACCTGCTACAGCAGGTCATAATGGTCATATGTGAACACTTCCAACAAGTTTGTTACCTAGATGTGTACAAAAAAAAAGATAGTTACCTAGATGTGAACAAACCGAAAAGTTAATTACCTTAATAAGTCATATTCCCTATTTAAAATGTAGAAACGATTGATTTATAAAAAAAGAAAAGAAAATCTTTAAAGTAAGCTGGTTTAATTAAATCAAATTAATTCATGGAAATTAACCTAAAAACATATCAACATATGATAACTTTAATTTAATTTACCATAAATATAAAAGTAATATTGATGGCTATTGTATATGCAGTTAATGGGTTGAAATTAAAAGGTGATAAAAGAAAAAAAATGATTTAAAAGGATCTATCATTTTTGTTTATATTTTGAAAATATTTTTTGTATATGATTAACCAACGAACTTTTTAAAAAATTTCAAATGTTACATATTGAATGACTATCTTAAGTTACAACTTACTTGACTTAAACCTGACAAACTAAAACAAAAAAATAACATAAGAGAGTAATTATTTATTTGTTTTGTTCATATTTAAACAATTTTGTTTTTATACTGATTGACCATCGAACTTGTTAGAAGTGTTCGATGTCATTTATGACGTTATTTATTTATATATTTATTTCGATAAACCAATTATTATCAATTATAAAATATCTAATAATAGCAAAATAATCATTTATCTATTTTCTTATTTTGATATTCATTTTCTTTCATTTCAAATGCTTACGGTGATGAATACATTCATAACCACAATGTGTTTTGTGGTGATGTATAGCATTTCAAATGTTTATGGCTATAAATTTGATTTGGAAGCGAAACTGGTTTGATCCAAATCCTTTTAACAAATTTAAAAATCAAATCCTAACCAGGTTGTGAAAAAACTTGGGCATCGTGGCGTGTATTGCATGTATTTTGAACAAACAAATAAATTACCCTCAATTACCTTCTTAAAACATTTGCATGGTTTAGTTTGTTATGTTAGATGTCACATAATTTGTAACTTAAGATAACATGTTATAATGATATGTTTACACATTTTTACCCAGGGCCGTCCCAAGTCAATTTGAGGCTCGGGGAAAAAACTAAAAATGAGGCCCCTCAAAATTTAATAATCACAAACAATAATACAATGATACGGAGACAAGTACATGAGCATTTGCTATTAAATTATATATATATATATATATATATATATATATATATATATATATATATATATATATATATATAGGGAAGGGTTATTTGGAAAACAAAAAAACCCTAAAAATCATAAAAATGCATAAAAAAATACCTAGAGATCACCAAACTTTTTTTTGACATTTTTTATGAAAAAATCGCAGGTTTTTAAAAAATTCGCTGGAAAAAAAAAACTGATTTTTTATTTTTTTTTCAGCGAATTTTAATAAAAAGCTGCGATTTTTTATAAAAAAAATTCAAAAAAAAGTTTTGTGATCTCTAAGTATTTTTTTTATACATTTTTTTGATTTTTAGGGTTTTTTGTTTTCCATAGAACCTAAACATATATATATATATATATATATATATATATATATGGGTTTAAAAGAAATATGAGTTAAATATTAAACCAATATACCACTAGGTTAGTACAAAAAAACTAATGACAAAGAAAAAAACACATAATCGAACCATTTTGAAAAACCGCCATTTTGATGTCCGAAAAAAAAAACAAAAAAGATAAGTGTTTGGAAAAAAAATCATAGTTTGGTGAAAAATAGGTAGGTTAGCATGATTTTTGGTAACAAAACTATAAATAATAGTTATTATATATTAAAAGATGATGCAAGGTAGAAAATCTCATATATAAATAGAAAAATTATCCATGATAATGGCTAGAAAAAGACCAAAATTTTAAATGAAATAAATGTTTGGGTGGTTTGTAAAAAAAAAAACAAAGAGTCTAGGAATCATTTCAATAACTTGGATGATTTTTGAATAACAAAGAAGAATGGAGGGACTATTTCTGTAATTTGGATTCAAAACTCAATAAAATACTGTAAAGGTATTAAAAAATAAATAAAAAAAAAGCCTCCAAAGCGTCTCTAATTACTTGGCACGTTACTAACCATCTAATCTAAGGAAATGTTGTATAAATTTTAAACACAATTCATATATATAAAGTAAAAGACAAATATAATTTTGGGGCTCAAACCGTAACGAGGCCTGGGGCCGTCGCCCCCGCCCTATTGGGCCGGCCCTGTTTTTACTAATTTCGTCAAATTATATAAAAAAAATATTTAAATATAACAAAAACAAATAATTAATTAGCTTTCCAAATCTTTTTTCAAAAATAATAGAGTTACGAAACATCGTTTGAACTCTGAAATGTCAAAGACCTGGGCACGTGTTTTGCATGTATTTTGAACAAACAAATAAATTATTTGAAATATTATAAAAGACGAAAAGTATTCAACACCTTCTCCTGTGTTGCTGTCGAATCTTATCAGATAAACCCATTTGTGAAAAGTAAAAGGAGACACATTTCCTGCAGATCATTCCATTCCTAGTATACTCATTTGAAAACTTAAAGGTTTCCGTGTTCTTCCCATCATCGTCTATTCACACCACAAAACACACACAGTAACAATGGCTTCCGTTTACGAACACAATCAACAAAAAAGTGTGATGCTTGTTTCAGTGCACGCTATTGGTTCACGAAACCCCATGACAAGGCTGGCCAGACGTCTTGTTTTGAAAGGCCTCCATGTCACTCTCGCCATCAATGACCTTGCCCTAAAAAACCACTCTTCCATCGTCGGCGGCGTACACCTCGAGTATTTTTCCGACGGCCTACCTGAAGATCACGATCGACTCAACGGAGACATAGATATCTTCATGAGCTCACTGCGTAAGTTTGGACCCGGAAACCTCTCCGCCTTAATCGGATCATGTGGTCGAAAATTCTCATGTATTATAACCATGCCTTTTCTTCCTTGGGCGGCTGACGTCGCGGCGGAGCTTGGGCTGCCCTGCGCCATGGTTTGGATCCAAGCGTGTACAGTTTACCAGATATTTAACTGTTTTTACAATCGAATCAACGAATTCCCAACTAAAAATAACCTTGAAAATATGGTCGTGAATTTGCCTGGGGTTCCAACGCTTCGAGCGGAGGATTTCCCGTCTTTTGTTATTCCGGCGAATACGATGTCAACGTTCGATAGCATATTGAAGGAAGTCTTTTGTAACATTCAAAAGTACAAATGGGTGTTGGGGAATTCGTTCATGGAGCTTGAGAAAGATGTGATAAAAGCAGTGAATGACGCCGGACTTCCGTTTTGGCCTGTAGGACCGATTGTTCCGGCAACCTATTCAGGGGAGGAAGACACAATCGACGGCGATCTCAAGGGTTTAACTCCGTTTAAATCCGCCGGCGGGAGTAATTGTTTGGAATGGTTAGACAAACACCCGCCGGCGTCAGTTGTTTATATCTCATTCGGAACACTCCTGTTTTTATCCCGGAAACAAATAGAAAGCATAGCAACTAGTCTGAAAAGCTCGAAGCGACCATTTCTCTGGGTGGTGAAGCTGCCGGAAAATCAAGAAGCTCAAAAAGTTGAGATCTTGGAAGAGATTAAGGAACAGGGATTGATCATGAGTTGGAGCCCACAAACAGCAGTGTTGTCACATCCATCAGTTGGGTGTTTTGTAAGTCACTGTGGGTGGAACTCACTGATTGAAACTATAACGGCCGGTGTTCCGATGATTGCTTGTCCACAGTGGACTGATCAGCCAACGAATGCAAAGCTTGTTACCGATGTTTGGAGAATCGGTGTGAAACTAAAGAAGAATGTAGAAGGGATTTTTGATGGGGAAGAAATAGAAAGATGTGTGGAAGAGGTTCTGACTGGGTCTAGATCGGAGGAATTCAGAAAGAACGCGGCGGGATTGAAAAGGGCGGCGTGTGAGGCGGTGGCAGATGGTGGCTCGTCGGACAAGAACACTCAGTTGTTTGTAGACGCAGTGTCGTCTTCTTGCTCATGAAATTTATGTTTGCAATGCGACGATGTGCTGTCTGCAATGAGGATCTCTAGAGAAGTTAAGTTGAAGTCATAACTTAAAGGCTCGAGTTAGATTAAAGAAAGGAGCCAAAGGGAATAGAGGCAGCACAATCTGGAAGAAAGGACGAATAAAAAGATGTAATTTGTGCGTCAATTGTAATTTAGCTTGTTTTTTTAATTAAAGATGTATTTTATTTTATTTATAATGTGAAATTTTAAAAAATTGATGAAATTATATATAAAATATATATTTATTATTTTTTTAAGTTTAACTTCTTTTTTTTATAAAAGTTAATGTATTTCAAGTAAATGGAAAACAAAATAATATTTTATATGTTTGGTTGACATTCTCATTGTCTGAAGCTAGGGTTTTTCAAAAGGTAAGAAGTTTTTCAAGAGGTAAGAAATTAGGGTCTGATCATGGTTTTTACGAGAAATCATCTCCATTAATTGCTTACTTTTCATGATAATGGTTGCGATTATGCAGGGGTTAGAAATGGGTTCTTCAGACGATGGTAAAGAGAATTAAAATTGGTAGATAGTATTAGGGGTTTTTGTCATAAAAGCCCCCAAATTTACATAAAAAAACCGGTTATGCCCAAAATCGATTTTTTTTTGCCACAGATGCCTAACATTTGCCCCTCATGTTTCATTTTAATGTTTTTTACCGTTTCCCCTTAACCAACCGGTTACATCCCCATTTGCAACCGGTAACATTGTTAAGCCCCTCTCCTCCGTTTCTCCTCCGTTAACACTCCATTTGTTGAAGCATTCTCATTGTCTGAAGCTAGGGTTTTTCAAGAGGTAAGAAATTAGGGTCTGATCATGGTTTTTATGAGAAATCATCTCCATTAATTGCTTACTTTTCATGATAATGGTTGCGATTATGCAGGGGTTAGAAATGGGTTCTTCAGACGATGGTAAAGAGAATTAAAATTGGTAGATAGTATTAGGGGTTTTTGTCATAAAAGCCCCCAAATTTACATAAAAAAACCGGTTATGCCCAAAATCGATTTTTTTTTGCCACAGATGCCTAACATTTGCCCCTCATGTTTCATTTTAATGTTTTTTACCGTTTCCCCTTAACAACCGGTTACATCCCCATTTGCAACCGGTAACATTGTTAAGCCCCTCTCCTCCGTTCTCCTCCGTAACATCCTTCGAAGCTAGAGAATTAGGGTTGATCAGGTTTTACGAGAAATCATTCATGATAGTGGTTGGATGCAGGGGTTAGAAATGGGTTCTTCAGACGATGGTTACAACGACCCATTTGTTGGAATTTACGAGCCATTTTCCGGGTTAAATGAGATGGACTTTGAGCTGCACGGGATTTACATGGATCATGAACCACGACAGGAGTTTGTATCAAGCTTGATAAATGTAAGGATTCATTTTCTTAACATTCTACTTTGTGATGCGAACATTAGAAATGCAAGTATGACTGATGAGGTGAAAGATCGAGTGGACCATGGTAATGATTTGCAAAATGATGAGCAGGCAGAGGAAGAAGTGACTAACAAATACAGAATACATGATCCAAATTGGTGGGATAGATGGAAATAAGGGATAGAATGGAGGGTACCAAATATACTTTCAAAAGAGTGACAATAGAAGAATGAAGATAATAAATGCCCTTTTAGACTTTATGCAGCTTGGATGTACAATGACAAAACCTTCCAGGTTAAGGCAATGAATTCTGAGCATCTTTGTTCTAGAGTGTTTAAATTTGGGTCTATGGTTACCCCGAAATGGATTGGAAGACACTATGTTACTGAGATAGCAAATAAGCCCAAAGTTAAACTTAGGGAGATGATCAGTGACATCAAACAAAGGTATAGATGTGTGGTATCTATAGGACAGGTTAGAAGGGCAAAACAGTGGGCAAAAGAACTGATTGAGGGTAAATTAAATGAACACTATGCAAGAATTTGGGATTATGCCCAAGAGTTGTTGAGATCAAACCCTGGGTCTACATGCAAAGTTGGTGTTACTAACAATCCAGATGATAAGAATTATTTTAAAAGGTTTTACATATGTTTCAAATCTTTAAGTGTTTGCTGGAAATTAGGGTGTAGGAAGGTAATAGGGTTGGATGGATGCTTCTTAAAGGGCCAGGTAAAAGGTGAATTACTCACAGCCATAGGTAGAGATGCTAATAACCAGGTGTTCCCAATAGCTTGGGTTGTTGTTGATGTGGAAAACAAGGATAATTGGACCTGGTTTCTGGAGCTTCTGAAGGATGATCTTGACCTTGGTTCTGGTGTAGATTTGGTTGTTATTTCTGATCAACATAAAGTAAGTTCCCTTATAATCATAGTATATTTCTATTTGATTATTTCATTATGGTTATAAATACTAAGATAATATGTTTGTTCACAGGGTTTGCTTGAATCTGTTAAGGTTATTTTGCCACATGTGGAGCACAGGCAATGTGCTAGACACATTTATGCAAATTTTAATAAAGCTTTCTCTGGATTGGAGTTGAAGAAGTTGTTTTGGGCTTGTGCAATGAGTTGTGTTGAAGGTGACTTCTTGAGAAACATGGAAAAAATAAAGACCATAAGCCCTAGTGCATATGAGTATCTAATGGTAAAAGAACCCAAAACATGGTGCAGAGCTTACATGAGTGTAGGGTTTGCTTGTGAGGCAGTGGAGAATGGTATTTCAGAGTGTTTCAACTCCATACTTGTAGAAGCTAGGAAAAAACCTTTGATTACAATGCTTGAAGAGATAAGGATATACATAATGGACAGGTTTTCCTTTATGAATGATGAATGCAGTAAATGGAAAGGTAATATATGTCCAGTGGTGATTAAGAAGATGAATCTTTTTGGAAAGAACTTTAGGTAAGACACAAAATAATTGTTTCTTTTTCTAACTGTCATTACAATTGATATATAATGACTAATACATACTCTTTGTCTTCATGCAGGCTTTGGTTAGTAGTGCATAGCCTAGGAAATGTATTTGAAATGAGAAGAGCATGTGCTAGTTACAAGGTAGATTTGGATGGTAGGGTTTGTTCTTGCAGATTATGGGATTTGTCTGGAATCCCTTGTGTCCATGCCATAGCAGCCATTAATTATATCCATCAAACACCAGATGGATATATTAGTGACTACTTTTCAGTGAATAAATTCAAGGAATGCTACTCTACAAACATCAGTCTTGTGAATGGGAGTAATATGTGGCCTCTAACTGGATACAACAAGCCTTTGTGTAGCACCTGGTTCTTGGTACGTATTTTTTCTAAGTAATTTACATTTTTGGCCTTGGACTCGGCGAGTTGAGGGACCAACTCGCCGAGTAGAAGCGAGAGGGGATGCGGGACTTAAGCGATGGACTCGGCAAGTCGGGTCCCGGACTCGGCGAGTAGGCCCTGTCTGGACAAAAAAAACCCTAACCTGAGGGTTTGCACCCTATTTAAACACCTTAACTCGGCCTCCTTCGTCCCATTTGCTCCCAGAAGACCCCCATAGCAAACCCTAGCCGTTATTGAAGCAATCTAAGGCATTTGGAGTGACTTTGGTGCTTTTGTGATCCAAGGAAGGAAGGAAAAGCTTGAGGGATCAAGAGGAGGCTAGAAGGACTCGATTTTGAGCATCATTTGCAGTCTACAGAAGGTATAAAGTCTATACCTTGCTTGCTCTTTTGATAGATCCCATTTTGTGGAGTTTTAGGGCTTTTCTAAGCCATTTTGGTCACCAACCATGATTGCAAGCATGGTTTGGGGTTGATGTTTTGGATCTAGGTCCTTAGAGGGGTTACAAGGCAGAAAGGAGTGGCTTTTAAACTCAAAGAAGGTCCCATGCATTGTAAGAGCTTGTTTTAGGACCTTTTTAGCTCAAAGTCTCATGCAAACACGTAAAGGTTGTAACTTTACGTGCTAGATCGATTGTAGAAGCATAGATCTATCTTTTGATCAAGGGTTGTACATCAGAAGTCGAAGATTTAGTGAGAGGATGTGACCAACTCGACGAGTCCATTCTTGGACTCGGCGAGTCCAAGGTTCTGTCTCATATCAGTTGAGGGTCAAAAGGACCCAGTTGAGTGTGGAAAGGTTTTAGGGAGTCCCGGGGAGTGACCCAACGTTCTGGACTAAGCCATTGTTCTGGGAGTTCATGGGACTCGGCGAGTGCATGAACAGACTCGGCGAGTCCAAGGCAATCTTCTTAGAACTCGACGAGTTGTTCATCAACTCGGCGAGTCGAGGACAGAACTTGTTCATCAGATGAAGGTAGACTCGACGAGTTGTTCATCAACTCGGCGAGTCGGATGAGTTTTCATGTGACGTTCATATGAGAGAAGAACTCGTCGAGTTGACGGTCCAACTCGACGAGTGGGGTCATGGAAGAGGACAAGTAAATGGTGATGGACTCGGCGAGTTGACGACCCAACTCGGCGAGTCCGGTCAACTAGAAGTTGACTTTGACTTGGACTTGGTTGGGGGTAAAATGGTCATTTTACCCTAAGAGTAGATGTCAGTTTCTAACTGAGTGTTTTGTGGGGATTATAGCCGGAGGACTTCCGGAGCATCAGCAGTAGCAGTCAGAGGATTTCCCGCACAGATCAGCAGCTACTACGAGGTGAGTTACCTTCCAGTAGCGGTGGGTCTACGGCCACAATGCCGGCCCACCAGTAGGGATTGTATGATAGATGTTTGTCTTTGTGATATTCGTCTGTGTTGCTACTACCTGATATGTTATATGCTAGCGTGGTATGATATGTAATAGTGATAGAGTTCGGTTGTTAGGACCGAAGGGTAGGTTAGGCACCCTAGATATGCCTAACAGCATGTTATAATATGTTTAACTGCTAGCATAATATGTTATATGAGATAGAGGTAATAGGAGGGGGAATAGTCCCCGCGATTCGGTTGTTAGGACCGAAGGGTAGGTCGGACACCCCAGATATGTCTGACAGTAGATTATGCTATAATGTATGTGATAGTAGTAGTAGGAGGTAAAATAGCCCCCGAGGTTCGGTTGTTAGGACCGAAGGGTAGTCAGCACCCCAGAATGGCTCGACATGGGTAGGTCAGCGCCCCAGAACGGCTTGACACGGGTAGGACGGCACCCCAGAATGGCCGCATGGGTAGGTCGGCACCCCAAAATGGCCGTACGGGTAGGTCGGCACCCCAGAATGGCCATACCGGGTAGGTCAGGCACCCCAGAAATGCCTGGCAGTATGTATGCTATATGATTGTATGGTATGTGGACGATGGGGGAAATCACTAAGCTTCGTGCTTACAGTTTATAGTTTTGGTTTCAGGTACCTCTTCAGCGAAGGGGAAGGAGCTGGCGCGGTAGCGGCACATCATACACACACTTGGTTTTCCGCACTATGAGTTATTCTGGGATTTGTACTCTGACATTATTATGTTTCTTACGATTCGGTTCTCAGACACAAGACATGTTTTTATGAAATGATATGATCGGTTGATATTATGTTACAAATGTTTTGCAAACCACTTAATCAAAAAATGAAATTTTTTGGACGTGAAAATTGGGTCGTTACAAGTTGGTATCAGAGCCCTGGTTTGAGGGATTCGGACGCACCTTCGGGAGTGTCTGGACTCAAATCGAGGGACTAAAGGATTTTTACGAAAGAAAATGATTTTCTAACAGTTAAGATAAAGAGTTTGAAAAAGAACGAAGTGTGTGATGTGCGCAACCGGCCGAGCTCAAGTAAGTATTCCCCAGAGTACCCATACAAGTTTATGTTATGTTTACCAGTCTCAGTTTCAGTAGAACAACATGCTAGATTAGGACTAAGGATCTAGGAAGGATGCCTTATGTGCCTATTGTATGAGTATCAGCTTTATGAGAACTGCATGCTAGTTTAGGGCTAAGGATCTAGGAAGGATGCCTTATGTGCCTGTTATATGTGTACCAGCTTATTGAGAACTGCATGCTAGTACAGATTAGTCGGTATGATAGCCAGAGTAGTATATACTTGATTACGTGTGCTCAATGCCCGAATGCGGCTTGCTATGTGCTTTAGGAGTTCTAGTTGTCTTTCACTAACTAGTAAACGAATATATTAAGTTACATATTGCAAGGACTAAATAATTTCAGAAGGTTGGGTCTAGCTCTATTTCACAGCTCTTGTTTGAGTCCAACCGTTGTAGGGTAGGACCTCTCATTCGAAGAATTATCTAGTCTGAGTAATATGTAATAGTATTCGCGAGCTAGTTGGGGGAAGAAAGCAGAGACTTCTTATGTAGCTGACGGCAGAGAGTGGGTTGACAATTACCTAGGGCAAGCCTAGGACGAGATTAGCATGAGATCAGCAGTAGTAGTAGAAGGGACTTGGTGGAGTCAAGGCAGTTCTTGAGGAAGTACGGATAGATGTGGAAGGTAGTATGGGCCCGTACTACTGAAAGCAGAGGATCCGTACTTGAATCGAGGAAGGCCGAGGCGAGACCAGGAACCTTGTAGTAGATGTGATCCCTCTAGATGTATCAGTACCACTGACGGTTGTCGTTATGTATTGCAAAATGGTGGTACTACGTTCGAGGCCAGAAGTTGGCAGTTCGGGAGAGGGATCGGGTTCGGGTTCAGGTTCCGAACCAGTGGATGAGAGGCTACGCGAGTTCATCACGTCAGAGATCACCAGAGGCATCCTTGAGTCGACCCCCATCATTTTCGGGTCGATCAAGGAAGGGATAATTGAGTTGATGGAGGACCGCCTCAGGGCGTTCCGGAGTGACATGGCATCTGGCCAGTCAGGATCTCGCACACTGTCCTTTAAGGACTTCAGGAGCAGTGGTGCGACGGATTTCCACGGGGCGAAGGACCCCATTGTGGCCAGGCGATGGATTGCAGACATTGAGTCTGCGCAGCTGACCAGCTTCTGCCCCGAGGGGTCGAAGGTGAGATATGCAGCAGGGTGTTTGAGAGACAGAGCTAGAGATTGGTGGGAGTCTGTAAGTGACTCATTGGGAGCCTCGGCTGTTGAGGCTATGACATGGCCGGACTTTGTGACCCGGTTCAGAGCAAAGTTTGCACCAGCTGTAGAGCTTCAGCAGCTGGCCAGGGAGTTTTTGAACATGAGGCATACTACGGAGACTGTGGCGGAGATCACCGCCAAGTTCCGGGAGAGGGCGTTGTTGGTGCCCCAGTACGCGGGTGATGAGGATATGAGGAGGACCCGCTATCATGACATGCTGTGAGCCGACATTCGGGAGCATGTTAGTTTTTCAGCTTGCCCTACCCTGGAGTCCATGATTGCCAGGGCAAGGGAGAGGGAGATCGATCTGGAGCATGTCCGGAAGAGGAAGGTAGAGGAGGGGCAGACGATTGGGGCTTCGGGGAAGAAGCCCAAGGGATCAGATGGTAGGCCGAAAGGCCAGTCAGGACCGGGCCGCTGCAAGAAATGCGGCAGGCCACATGAGGGGACGTGTAGATTGGGATCATCAGGCTGCTACAAGTGCGGCATGACGGGGCACTTCAGCATGGATTGTACCGCCCCTGCACCGGTTATTCAGACATCTGAGTTGCTGTGTTTTCACTGCAACCAGAGGGGCCACAAGAAGGCCAGCTGCCCCCAGTTGACAGCAGCAGCAGCGCCAGTGAAGGAGCCAGCGCCAGCGACCCTGCGGATTACTGATGGCCGGCAGGGCAAGTCAGAGGCTCCAGTGGTGAGGAGTCGGGCCTTCCAGTTGACTACCAAGGAGGCACGCGCTGCACCCGACGTGGTGACGGGATCGTTCCATGTGAACGGTATCCCAGTTCAGGTATTGTTCGATTCGGGTGCTACCCGATCATTGGTTTCTCTTGCGCTTAGCAAGAAGTTTCCTGAGCCTTCGGGCAGGTTGGATTGCCCTCTAGAGGTCGAGATTGCGGACGACCGGTCAGTGCGAGCATCTGAGGTCTTCCGAGATTGTGTTTTGAGTTTGTTCGAGGAGCGTTATCTGGTAGACCTGGTTCCTATTCCATTGAGAGGGAACAAGGTGATCATAGGCATGGATTGGTTGAGCCCCAATGGGGCAGTGATTGACTGTGCGCAGCAGTTGGTGCGGATCAGGACCCCAAGTGAGGGAGAGCTGGTGGTTCAGGGTGAGAGGCCACAGCGAGGACCAGCTTTATGTTCAGCAGCGAGAGCTAGGCGTTACCTCCAGTAGGGTTGCGCAGGTTATGTCACTTATGTTATGGATACCCGGGAGGCGGGTAGAGCGACGGCGGGCGATGTGCCCGTAGTACGAGAGTTCGCGGACGTATTCCCCGAGGAGCTGCCTGGGATACCTCCGGAGCGACAGGTGGAGTTCAGGATCGACCTAGTCCCTGGTGCGGCTCCGATAGCCAAGGCACCGTATCGGTTGGCTCCTCCTGACATGCAGGAGTTGTCTACACAGCTGCAGGAGCTGTTAGACAAGGGTTTTATTAGACCGAGCAGTTCACCCTGGGGAGCCCCGATTCTGTTCGTGAAGAAAAAGGACGGGTCGCATCGGATGTGTATAGACTATAGGGAGCTGAATAAGGTAACGGTGAAGAACCGTTACCCACTCCCGAGGATTGACGACCTCTTTGACCAGCTACAGGGAGCATCTTGGTTCTCCAAGATTGATTTGCGTTCAGGGTATCATCAGATGAGGGTCAGAGAGGAGGGTGTGCAGAAGACGGCATTTCGGAAGCGTTATGGCCACTATGAGTTCGTGGTGATGCCTTTCGGGCTCACCAATGCTCCTTCCGCGTTCATGGACCTCATGAACCGCGTGTGTAGACCGATGTTAGACCGGTCTGTGATAGTGTTTATCGACGATATCTTGGTTTACTCCAAGACGCGAGAGCAGCATGAGGAGCACTTGCGAGAGGTTCTGGAGACTTTGAGGAGGGAGACCTTGTATGCCAAGTTCTCCAAGTGTGAGTTCTGGTTGCGCGAGGTGCAGTTTCTTGGGCACCTTGTCAACCAGAACGGGATTTTGGTAGATCCGGCCAAAGTGGAGGCCGTGATGAGATGGGAGGTTCCGAGGTCTCCATCTGAGATTCGGAGTTTCCTGGGATTAGCTGGCTACTATCGGAGATTCATCCAGGATTTCTCCAAGATAGCCTTACCCCTGACCAGGCTAACGAGGAAGGCCGTGATCTTTTGTTGGGGGCCTGAGCAGCAGGCTGCATTCGAGACACTGAGGCAGAGATTGTGCGAGGCGCCAATCTTAGCCCTGCCAGAGGGCATGGAGGATTTTGTTGTGTACTGCGATGCGTCTATCACAGGTTTGGGCGCAGTGTTGATGCAGAGAGGGCATGTCATCGCCTACGCGTCAAGGCAGCTGAAGCCTCACGAGGCGAACTACCCGATGCATGATTTGGAGCTGGGGGCTGTTGTGTTCGCCCTCAAGATCTGGCGTCATTACCTCTATGGGGTTCGTTGTACCATTTACACGGACCACAAGAGTTTGAGGTACCTCATGGATCAGCCGAACCTGAACATGAGGCAGCGTAGGTGGATGGATGTGGTAAAGGATTACGACTGCGAGATCCTTTACCATCCGGGGAAGGCCAATGTGGTGGCCGATGCGCTTAGCCGCAAGGCAGCGCCAATCAGGGATATTTGTCTGAGGATGACAGTGGTGACTCCGCTGTTGGAGCGGATTCGGGAGGCCCAGCAGGAGGCCATGAAGGAGGAACATCAGAAGAACGAGCGGATTGTGGGACAGGTTTCCTCCTTCGACTACGACAGTAGAGGATTACTGACACTACACCGCAGGGTGTGGGTGCCATACCATGGGGGTGTGCGCCAGGTTCTGATGGAGGAAGCACACAAATCCCGATTCTCCATTCATCCCAGGGCGACGAAGATGTATAGGGATCTTCGTCTGGACTATTGGTGGCCCTGCATGAAGCGGGATATGGCATGGTACGTGGAGCGGTGCTTGACCTGCAGGAAGGTCAAGGCCGAGCATCAGAGACCACACGGCAAGATGCAGCCGTTGGATATCCCACTGTGGAAATGGGAAGACATCACGATGGATTTTATCACCAAGCTTCCCAGGACCGCGCGGGGAGTGGATTCGATCTGGGTCATCGTCGATCGATTGACCAAGAGCGCCCACTTCATCCCGATTCAGGAGAGCATCTCGGCCGAGAAATTGGTCGATATCTATATCAGGGAGGTGGTGGCGCGGCACGGAGTGCCAGTTTCGGTAATTTCGGATAGGGATGTGCGGTTCACTTCCAGATTTTGGAAGAAGTTTCATGATGAGTTGGGTACTCGTCTGCACTTTAGCACCGCTTTTCACCCGCAGACGGATGGTCAGAGCGAGCGGACCATCCAGACATTAGAGGATATGTTGCGGGCATGTGTTTTAGACTTCGGAGGTAGCTGGGATACCTACCTTCCGTTGGCAGAGTTCTCGTATAATAATAGCTATCATGCGAGTATTGACCGTCCTCCCTTCGAGATGTTATACGGAAGGAAGTGCAGAACCCCGATATGTTGGGGTGAGGTTGGCCAGAGGGTCATGGGGAGCACCGAAGTGGTGCTCAAGACGACAGAGAAGATTCAGCAGGTCCGGAGCAGGCTTCAGACTGCTCAGAGTTGGCAGAAAAGTTATGCCGATAAGCGTCGATCAGACCTGGAGTTCCAGGTCGGGGATATGGTTCTCCTGAAAGTGTCGCCTTGGAAAGGCGTCATTCGATTCAGGAAGCAGGGCAAGTTGGGCCCAAGGTACATTGGATCGTTCAGGGTGGTAGCCCGGGTGGGCAAGGTGGCGTACAGGCTGGATCTGCCAGTCGAACTCAGTCAGATCCACAACACTTTCCACGTCTCCCAGCTGCGGAAGTGCCTGGTGGACGACACAACAGTTGTACCCTTGGAGGACATTCAGGTTGATGACAGCCTGAATTACATCGAGCGGCCTGCAGCGATCCTTGAACGGAAGTCGAAGGATCTGAGGAACAAAAGAGTGGAACTCGTGAAGGTGCAATGGCAGCACCGGAAGGGGTCGGAGTGGACTTGGGAGCCGGTGGACGAGATGATGGAGCATTACCCCGAGTTGTTTCAGGAACGCGCAGCAGACTTCGAGGACGAAGTCTAAAATAAGTGGGGGAGATTTGTAGCACCTGGTTCTTGGTACGTTTTTTTTCTAAGTAATTTACATTTTTGGCCTTGGACTCAGCGAGTTGAGGTACCAACTCACCGAGTAGAAGCGAGAGGGGACGCGGGACTTAAGCGATGGACTCGGCGAGTCGGGTCCCGGACTCGGCGAGTAGGCCCTGTCTGGACAAAAAACCCTAACCCGAGGGTTTGCACCCTATTTAAACACCTTAACTCGGCCTCCTTCATCGCATTTGCTCCCAGAAGACCCCCATAGCAAACCCTAGCCGTTATTGAAGCAATCTAAGGCATTTGGAGTGACTTTGGTGCTTTTGTGATCCAAGGAAGGAAGGAAAAGCTTGAGGGATCAAGAGGAGGCTAGAAGGACTCGATTTTGAGCATCATTTGCAGTCTACAGAAGGTATAAAGTCTATACCTTGCTTGCTCTTTTGATAGATCCCATTTTGTGGAGTTTTAGGGCTTTTCTAAGCCATTTTGGTCACCAACCATGATTGCAAGCATGGTTTGGGGTTGATGTTTTGGATCTAGGTCCTTAGAGGGGTTACAAGGCAGAAAGGAGTGGCTTTTGCACTCAAAGAAGGTCCCATGCATTGTAAGAGCTTGTTTTAGGACCTTTTTAGCTCAAAGTCCCATGCAAACACGTAAAGGTTGTAACTTTACGTGCTAGATCGATTGTAGAAGCATAGATCTATCTTTTGATCAAGGGTTGTACATCAGAAATCGAAGATTTAGTGAGAGGATGTGACCAACTCGATGAGTCCATTCTTGGACTCGGCGAGTCCAAGGTTCTGTCCCATATCAGTTGAGGGTCAAAAGGACCCAGTTGAGTGTGGAAAGGCTTTAGGGAGTCCCGGGGAGTGACCCAACGTTCAGGACTAAGCCATTGTTCTGGGAGTTCATGGGACTCGGCGAGTGCATGAACAGACTCGGCGAGTCCAAGGCAATCTTCTTAGAACTCGACGAGTTGTTCATCAACTCGGCGAGTCGAGGACAGAACTTGTTCATCAGATGAAGGTAGACTCGACGAGTTGTTCATCAACTCGGCGAGTCGGATGAGTTTTCATGTGACGTTCATATGAGAGAAGAACTCGTCGAGTTGACGGACCAACTCGACGAGTGGGGTCATGGAAGAGGACAAGTAAAGGGTGATGGACTCGGCGAGTTGACGACCCAACTCGGCGAGTCCGGTCAACTAGAAGTTGACTTTGACTTGGACTTGGTTGGGGGTAAAATGGTCATTTTACCCTAAGAGTAGATGTCAGTTTCTAACTGAGTGTTTTGTGGGGATTATAGCCGGAGGACTTCCGGAGCAGCAGCAGTAGCAGTCAGAGGATTTCCCGCACAGATCAGCAGCTACTACGAGGTGAGTTACCTTCCAGTAGCGGTGGGTCTACGGCCACAATGTCGGCCCACCAGTAGGGATTGTATGATAGATGTTTTTCTTTATGATATTCATCTGTGTTGCTACTACCTGATATGTTATATGCTAGCGTGGTATGATATGTGATAGTGATAGAGTTCGGTTGTTAGGACCGAAGGGTAGGTTAGGCACCCCAGATATGCCTAACAACATGTTATAATATGTTTAACTGCTAGCATAATATGTTATATGAGATAGAGGTCGTAGGAGGGGGAATAGTCCCTGCGATTCGGTTGTTAGGACCGAAGGGTAGGTCGGACACCCCAGATATGTCTGACAGTAGATTATGCTATAATGTATGCGATAGTAGTAGTAGGGGTGAAATAGTCCCCGAGGTTCGGTTGTTAGTACCGAAGGGTAGTCAGCACCCCAGAATGGCTCGACATGGGCAGGTCAGCGCCCCAGAACGGCTTGACATGGGTAGGTCGGCACCCCAGAATGGCCGTACCGGGTAGGTCAGGCACCCCAGAATGGCCGTATGGTATGTGGACGACGGGGGAACTCACTAAGCTTCGTGCTTACAGTTTATAGTATTGGTTTCAGGTACCTCTTCAGCGAAGGGGAAGGAGCTGGCGCGGTAGCGGCACATCATACACACACTTGGTTTTCCACACTATGAGTTATTCTGGGATTTGTACTCTGACATTATTATGTTTCTTACGATTCGGTTCTCAGACACAAGATGTTTTTATGAAATGATATGATCGGTTGATATTATGTTACAAATGTTTTGCAAACCACTTAATCAAAAAATGAAATTTTTTGGACGTGAAAATTGGGTCGTTACACTTTGCCACCTGTTGGTAGGAAAATGCCTGGTAGGCCCAGAACCAAAAGAAGGAGGCATGCAAGTGAGAAAGAGAGTAAGTTTAGTTCCACTTCAAGGGTGAAACCCCCAAGGACAGTAAGATGTTCTAATTGTCTTGAGTATGGGCATAATAAAAAAGGCTGCAAGAATGAAAAAAAGGTACCAATTCCTATGCCACCAAAGAAGATTGGGAGGCCTAGGAAATGTGATGTAGCTGGATCCAATCCACATGTTTCTGTACCCACTCATTCTAGTCAACAAGCAAGTCAACAGGGCAGTCAACCACCTATGACATCAACTGCAACCACTCAACCTAGTCAACAAGCAAGTCAACAGGGCAGTCTACATGCTTCAAGTTCTAAAACTGGCAAAAAAATGAGGAAATTAGGTTTAAGAGGCCCAAGTTTCAGAGTTGGTGACATTGCATCTGTGGGTGCTCAGTCAAGTGAAGTAACTGTCCCAGATGTTAGAAGGAAGAAATTGGCTGTAAGAAGGCAAAATAGGAAGTCAACAACCAAATTTCAGGATGAAGTCAACAACCAGGTTCCAAATGAGGTTGCTCAAGCTCCTTCTCTTAATGATGTTCCTTTGGTGAATGAGATGATAGAAGAGGAAGAAACTGAGGTGTCAGTGAAGGTGCCAGAGCCAGTTTTTAATGAAGTTCATTTGGTCAATAACCAAGTTCCAGTTGTTAATGATATTCCAAAAAATGTTGCTCAAGTTCCTGCTGTTAATGGTGTTCCTTTGGTGAATGAGGTGATAGAAGAGGAAGATGACATTATGGTGATAGAAGAAGAAGAAGTTATGGTGCTAGAAGAAGAAGCAGTTGATGTTCCAGTAAAGGTTGCCCAAGATCTAAAACAAAGTCTTGATGAAGTTGGAGATGCAATTGATCAAATTCTTGGTTCTGGAACTGAATCAGATGCATCTGATGTTCCATTGGTGAATGAAGGTGGTGAAGAACCTGAATTCACTGAAGGACATGCATCAGATGTTCTCCCAGATAAAATCAAGATAAGTATTGAAGGAATAGCAAATTTACTTGAAGCAGGATATTTCATGGCTGAAATTGAAAGCATGGGGTGGTTGGAAATTGAACTTGATGACACTCCACCAGTTGAGATGGTAATTTATTAACCTTGTAATTTTAATTTTAAATATATGTTTTTTCCCATTTATATGATATGGTAATTTATTAACCTTGTTATTTCTTGCATCAGGACTTAAATGAGGATGAGCCTGATGTTGATGAAGGTGAAGCTGACTTTGTAAATGATGTTCTAAATGATGGTGGTGTGATTGAAGGTGAAGGTGAAGCTGACTTTGTAAATGATGGTGATGTGATTGAAGTTGAAGGTGGTCAAAATCAAGATGATGGTGATGTGATTGAAGGTGAAGGTGTTAATCATGGGAATGAGGTTGCTGGTGATGTTCTAAATAATGAGGTTGTTGATGATGGGAATGTGGCTGATGATGAAGGTCATCTGATAGTGCCTAAGACAAGGAAAAGAAAGCCATCAGAGAGGATCACTAAACTAAAGATTAAAAAGGCAGTTTTTGATAAAGATGGGGGTGGTTCCACATGTTCAAATCCAGTGAATCTGGAGTAGTTAGTTATGTATATGGGGGATTTAGGTGGGGATGGTATACTTGGGCATTTGCACAGGAAGCCCTTTTTGGTACATTTTGTACATCTTAGTTTATACACCCACTAAGTGCACCTTTCATCCAGTTGTTCTCATGTACCTTTTGGGTTGCCTTTTTGGGATATATTTTTGGCAATTTGGTATAAATGGATGGATGGTACATGTTAGTTGATCTTTTGTAATCTTTTGTAATGGTACATGAATATGATGTAATGAATCCCCTCATTATGGTTATAATATGTTTGTTAAGTTTGTTATTTAATATTATGTTTTTTTGATCCATACCATTGGCATCTATATTATGTATCATTTGTAACTACAGTTAGCCAATTTCAGCATTGTACTTTACCATTTAGCAATTTAATCTATATTATGAACCATATGTTTGTTATGTTTACCATTTGCATTTCACAGATAATTTGTATTTTACCATTTCACAGCATTGTATCTAAAATCTTCATCCAAAACAACAGTTACTAGCCAATTTCAGCATTGTACTTCCATTTGCAACTAAAATCAATCCAAACATTCTACCAAAAGCCAAGTCGATCCAAACATTCTACCAAAAGCCAATCCAAAATAATTTACATCTTCAAAACAACTATTGTCACCATTACCAAAATAAGAACTAAGAGACCTACAATTATTTCTACCAAAGTCTTCAACGGTCCATGCTCCTGCCCCTGCCCCTGCCCCTGCTTTGTGTGAGTTGGGTCGATAATGTGGCCATCTTCTTCATTGTACCATTGGAAAAAAACCACAGTCCTCTTCTTCCACCTAGAAAAACAATAATTTGTATGAATTACATACCTTTTTTCAAGGTTTCTCAAGAAATTTACAAATTAGGGCAAATTGTTTACCTTGTAATTAAGGCACCCGTAAAACTTCTTTCCATAGTTCTCAGGTGTTCGAGCAACAGATACCTTGCACACATCTCCACATCCACATCTAACTATTCTTTTCTTTCTCGATGTTGGACCACCTTGGAAGCTTGATTTGGCAGACGAAGTCGACATTTTACAGATACTTAGGGTAGAAGACGGGGGAGAGAATAGAAGACAGGGGAGGGAAAGACTTTGGATCGATATTAATGGAAGACGATGATGTTTGGGGGTTAAAAGGGTGGATGTAACCGGTTGGTAAAGGGGAACCGGTAAAAAACATTAAAATGAAACATGAGGGGCAAATGTTAGGCATCTGTGGCAAAAAAATCGATTTTGGGCATAACCGGTTTTTTTTATGTAAATTTGGGGGCTTTTATGACAAAAACCCTAGTATTAATTATGGGAATTCTATATATACCTCCTCAAATTGTTTTGATAACGTACTTAATTACTTATGTTTATGGGGGATAAAATAATATTTTAACAAAAAGTTAGGTTGTAACCCGTTGCCATAAACATAATCTAATCATATGGTTAGTCATTAATTTTTAAGGATAATTACACAGCTAGCCTAATCTCCTAAAAAGTTTTCTATTTTTAGTCGAAATTAGTAATTATCCCAAAATAGCCATTAAAATCTTAGCCCTTAAGATCGGCTACTGTTTCGCCCATTTTGCCTAGGGTTTCGATGTGTGTGTGTGTATATATATATATATATATATATATATATATATATATATATATCATTTTACAAAACAAAACTGTAGACCATTATATGGTCTACGGTATCCTCTGTATATTATACAGTTTCCCAAACCGTAGATCTTAAATGGTCTACTGTTTCGATCCAAACCTACAATTTTTTTTTACTACTATTTTGTATTTTTGACTACTGTTAGGTAGAAGTGGACTACGAATTCATGGATTTTGACTATTATTCATACCTAGTATATATATTAAATGTGAATATATTTTAGAATGAAGGTTATTGTTTTTGATCTTGTTTTATCTCAAAAATCATATTATCAGTTCAAGTAAGTACTTCGTATTGCTTATCGCTGATGGAAAATGAGAGTTTGTTAATTCCCAGGTATCATGTGTATGACCACCAGGATACATTCTGAGAATGTTTTATTACGGTGTTGAATTTTATGATACCACCACATTCACTGAATTTGTTTATTTGGTTAAAAGTAAAATGGATATTCTTGATGAATCAAAAGTCAGTCTGTCTTATCACCATCCCAAGCAACTTTATTATTGTGGTACTGTTGATGATCATGATATTAGAAATTTGATCAAGTTAATAAATGTTGTTGGAGATAAACATGTGTCTATGTATGTAGTGGTAGAAGAAGGTGTTGGGGGTAACGAAATCGGCGATAGAGGAAAAGCATCTGCAACTAACATATCCAGTGGAAAGGGAGCAACAACTCAATATGTACTTTTATATCTCCAAGTATACCTCAATATCATAGTGTTGTTGAAAATGTAAACATAGTGTCAGAACCGATTTTATATGTTGAACAACAAAATTGTAAGTACATCGGTGATGATGATGTTGGTACATATGTTAATGATGTGGGTGCACATCATTACTTTGACCACAAACCACTAGTCGTCGTCAATAAAGTCGGTAATGAATCCGAAAAAGAAGAAATTCCTTTTTTGATTGATGGTACATTAAAAGGATACAGGGAGTTTGCGGATTGTGACAAGCTGGATATATCTGACCTAGAGAGTAATTCTAATGGAGAAGAATCAAATGATGAACCTAAACTTATGTATTCAGATACCATTTTGCATGGTATGCCCCCATTGACTTCATGCCCTGTAAATGTTGATGTGAACATTCCATATCAGATGGTAGGCATAAGTCAAGAAATCAAGCTTCTACACATGTTTGATAACAAAGAGTTGCTTAAGCTAGCAATTGGAAAAAAATGCATGGCAGAGGGTAGGCAATATAGGACTACCAGATCGAGTAAAGAAAGGTTCGAGGTGGTTTATTTGCTTGAAAATTGTTCTTGGATTATTAGGGCAAGAGGAATCAAATCGACTAGTGGTTACCAAGTCACAAAAATTGTTGACCAACACACATGTTCTACAACAAACTTGCAGTCCAATCATCAACAATCAAAGAAAAAGGTTCCCGGCCACTTTATCACTGAGGTTATGGCCGGAGATTATAAGAGAGTTTACCGGGATAATGAAATTGTCAGAGACATCAATTCAAAATTTCCAATTAATATCACTTACCAACAGGCTTGGTGGGCAAAACAATATGTGTTGTTGCTATTAAACGGTACCAAAGAAGATTCAATTACCAAACTCCTAACGTATGTGCACAACTTGGTGAAACATAATCCAAGAGGTTACTCAAATTAAAACAAATGAGGATGATCGGTTTGAGTTCGTGTATATCGTGCTTAGTTGCTCGGTAAGTAGTTTTTTATAAAAAAATATTACATATGAATCCTAATTATTATTTTTTAATGCAATTATAAATTATTGTAGGTACGAGCGTTCCTCAAATATTGTAGGCCGACCATAATATTTGATAATGGCCACCTAAATGGTGAATTTAAGGGTACGATGTTGCTTGCAGTGACGATGGACGGACATAACGAAATACTGCATGTTGCTTATGCAATATGCAAAAGTGAATGTACGGATATATGGTCATGGTTCCATAAAAAACTGCACGAATGTATAGGCAACGTGGAGGACCTTACATTCATATTTGATAGGGCTCCATCCATAGCGACTCAATTGCAAATATATTCCCTCACGTCTTTCATGGAATATGTGGTATCCATTTGTATTTCAACATTTCAGCTAGATTTGGAAACAAAGATACAATAAAGGTAATGTTTTAGGAGACCTGCAAACATATACTGTTAAAGATTTCAATGATGGTATGAAAAGAATAAAAAGGGAAAATGCTACTGTTTGGGAATACCTACGAAACATAAATCCAAAAAAATGGGTATGGGCACATTTTCCTGGGAATCGGTATTTTCTTATGACATCAATAGTGTAGAGTCGATAAACCCAATGTCAAGATTTGCAAGGAAGATGTCAATATTGATGTTGATTGAGTTTTTTTCGTGCAACAATGCAGCAATGGAGTTTTCAAAAGCGGAATTTTGCAGGTACTAATCTTTTATATTAATTATTAATTGAAATGTTATTTTTATTAATTGTATGAAATGTTTTTTTTTGTAGCTGATGCAAAAACAACACTCACCCCATGGACTGATGAGAGTATACAAGCAAATAAAATTGCTTATAATAATTGAATGATGTACCCGATCTTCAATACTAGATTTGAAGTTAAAATCTCTACTAACAAAAGTGTCATTTTTTAATTTCCACTTGGTCCAGCACCATCCTTGTTCACTTTACGAAAACGACAATCTTTCTTGAAGTGACCCGATTTGTTACAAATCCAACACACCACTTTAGCCTTCTTGTTGGAAGACTTGTCATCTTTTCCTTCAAACTTCATTTTTCCATTAGACTTCTTTTGATTCTTTGATCCTTCTCCATCCACCATGTTCACAGAAGATGAACCAACTTGGTTCTTGCCTTTGGGATTATTATCAAGTTCTTGAGTCCTTAGGAACTCTTCAATCCGTAAATGGCTTCCAAGTTGAGTCAAAGTCAATTCCTCTTTGTTATGTTTCAGATTGTGTCTGACCAGTGCACAACCAAGTGTACGATCCCCTAGTCCTTCACTTGACTCACATATACATGTGAACAAGGAATTAGTCTTAATTTCCCAAAGACAAAGGTTTTCATTCATCATACAATACAAGTTGCATGATTCCAAGTTCCAAGAAGGGGGCAGTTTGTCAATGATCACGGCCACAAAAATGGCTTCATCCATTTTCAGATTGTGTTGAGCAAACTGTCCCGGAATCTTTAACATTTCATGGAATTGTTCCATAACAGGCCTGGAGTCAACCATCTTGTAACTCATAAAGTTACTGACAAGAAACTTCTTGCTAGAAGCATCTTCAGCCATGTACTTGGATTCAAGAGAATCTCACAGTTCTTTTACAGATTCGAAATTTTGATAGATATCAAAAAGAGAGTCAGACATATCATTGAGCATATGACCACGACATATGTAATCATCATTTTCCCACTTTGATCTTCTTCTTGTTGCCTCCAAAGGTTCATCTTCAACAGATTCTGGTAAGACTGGCATGGGTGTACTCAGAACATACACCACTTTCAGAGTGGTAAGGAGAAACTTCATCTTCTTCTGCCATCTACGAAAATCTTGCCCTTCAAACTTGTTCAGTTTGTCAAAATTACTTGTCATTTCCTTCACAAAATCACCACTTGCCATGATCACAAAACTACTTTAATCTTTGTAAGAAAATTGGGGTATAGAAAGGCTTGGAAATTCTGAGAATTGTGGTTTCACTTTCAGATTAAAGTATTTGGGTGGTACTCCCAATCTTTAATCGGATAAGACTCATAATTGACAGCAAGTACAAAAAATATGGTTGTTATGAATTTCGTGATTTTTTGTTGTACCGGGAAAAATGATGACCAAAATGATTAAGTAGTTCATTTGTCTGAAAACTGTCAAGGCAGTTTTCTTTGTCCAAAAAACTACTTCAACTGTCAAAACCAATAACAGTCACTAAAACGGGATCATTAATAAAGGTCAAAATAAAGTCAAAAATCGGGTTCATTTACAGAAACTTCAGATTTCTAAGGCATTTTTATATAGCAATATAACTCATATAAAAAATTTTCGTGCTGACCTGGTAGCTCGACCCCAGCCAGGGGCTGCCCCCGGACCCCCGTTTGTTTAGGGGTTTCGCCCCTAAATGACAGTCTACTTTGAATCTTGAATAAACTTAAACAAGTGTGCACTCCGCACCTTCCTTACTTGTTTAATATTCATCAAGATTGAATTTTGGTCAACAAGTCAATCCATTACACTTAAATACACATTGATGATACAAAATCACCAACATTAAGAATGATGAAAAAACGATTCCATTTCCTGCTTAATATATGGGTCCAAAGCTTCAACCAAGGAGTTCTGGTGGTGATGGTGGCTTTCGGGAAAGAATACTACAGTGGCTCCAGGACGGAGGACGCCAAGGAGGTGTCTTTAGGAGAAAAATGGAGACACCGATGATAGCATTTGGCCTTTAAGACAAAGGCGGCGTATAAGAAAAAAGAAAGAGAAGGATTAGCATGATGAAGGAAATCTTCCATGTCTTAATGGTTCAGATATGTTTTCCAAGTCGAATGGTCAAGAGGCCATTTAGAGGTAAATTTTTTACGAAACAAAAGACGCTAAACAAATAGCAAATAAGTTCTTCCCTTAGCATGATCTTTGTCGGGTAACTGATGAATATAAGTACTATTTTTCCCTAGTCGGGTATCTACAACAATTATTTCTAAAATTAGAACCTGGCACAAAAATAACTATAATTACATGTAAGAATGTCTTCCTATAAGTCTCAAATTTTTTTTCAATAAACTTGAAGAAAGACAGATCTGGATGGATTCGAACCACCAACCTCTCAGGAAATGATCCCAAGTGCTCTTACCATTTCAGAGCTTACAGATCTTTCACAATGCAAAGCTACCAACGTCTAGAACCATTTAAGTCTCCTAAACACTTGACAATTAAAATAATCATTTAAAATTTGGTTTCTAAAAGTTTTATGGATAAATGACGCACCCTCCCTGCAACTTACATATTCAAATAAGTTAGCAGTGTCTTTTTTTTTTCTTCAATTTCGACATTCAACAAATATCAAAATACAAAAAAGAATTCCCAATAATCGCCCACTACCATCTATTAAAAATTGATGTTTTACATTTTTTTAATAAAAAAGTTTTTAGACGACTGATTACATAAAGAGCCCCACATAAAACAGAACTTGGTTCCCATTAGTTTTACAACTTTGTAATATACACCCAAGTGAAGACCATAACTGTTTGTTTAAAGACTCGATGCACATAGTTTTAGGATTGCAGGAAACACCCAACATTCAAAGAAAATACAATTAACTGGGTGACAATTCATACTATGTGAGATGCTTTTAGTATCCAAATTAGCTTTCTCTAATACAAAAGGAGGGCTAAAAATATGCACACTTCTCAACTGAAAACGATATCAACAACACTTTCAAAGTCCAATTTACCAACAAAAGGGGAACAACAGCAGAATCACATCCATCAGGAGGTTAACAATTTCATCACTGGAAAAGCATCAAGCTGAAATCAGCAATCAGCAATCTAGATAAAGAAACCTACCGATATTATACTGGCATTCATGCCTTTACTCTTGTTCAGCTTTTACATTAAAGAACTTTGCTTCCTTTGGTTCATTAAAAAGAGCACATGACGACAAATATCTGATGAAAAATACCAAGAGCTGTAGTTAAAACATACCAGAAGCCAATTTTAGAAATGGAAACAGCAGCATCAAGATGAAAGCCTACAACCAGCAAATCGCAGTAGAGATGATACCAACACACCATTGCAGTATTAACAGCATTAAAACTCAAAAAGCCACAGAACTTTAATCCAGCAGAAATCATGTAACAATCACAGCCTTCAAACGCTAAAAACCACAATCCACCAGAAGCTTCCACAATGACAGCATCTGACATTTTTACATTGTGTCCTCCAACCAAAAACCTCACAAGTGGGGAATTGCAAAATAAAATGTACACAGATTCAAATCAACAATGATACAAACTCAGCACTTGATACAAGAGTTCAGCGTCCAGTATAACAATATTATACAATAAAACCTCAAAAATATAACATCACATCCACAAAATCAAGAGCCATAGGCAACTAACAGCCAGTATTTGTACGAGTTCCCTAAAATTTCCACGAATTTCAACTATAAATGCAGAATGCCATTTGGTTTTGGTTCTTTGTAAATTAAAAACTTTCGAAAATCATTGGGTACATAGTAATAAAATATAAAAACTTTCGAAAAGTGGGTTTTTTTGGTTGTAAATGTGTAGAGTTTGACATGATTTTCCCACATCAGTAAACTATCAAATTAATTTGGTGCAACCATTAAACGAAAATGGCCTCTAAGTTTGCAAATGAACTGTGAACTTGTTTAGTAAAAGTATAATGATCTATGAGAAATCTTTTGAACCAGCATAAAATTATAAGACCAAAATATGCACTTATGAAATTATTCATGTATATAAAATTTACCCAGAACTGTTGATATGAAAGGAACGTGAAGCTTGGAATACAGACTATTGAAATTGTGATATTATAGGAATAGGATGGCTCAAGACATTTATCAAAAAGGTTACCATAATCTGAGAGCCATAATTTGGATGGATTTAAAGTCTAACAATGTCTGAAACGATGAAAAGCAGGTAAACGAGAAGTACCTTATTGTGATAGTCGAGCTAAACTTTATCTAGATGATGTTGTTCACTGGATTTGTTGATGCAGCTGTTCGAATTTGAAGTGCAGTGAGAGACACTAAGCGATGGTTTTAAAGAAAACACACAATCAAGAAACACACACAAACAGAGCACACCAGAGGAGAGATCCCGGAAACCTCCGTGCGACCTCCCCTCAAAAACAAAAACTGATACTTTATTAGGATGTTAGCCTGCCATGCGAGCGCACCCATCATGGCAAAGGCCGAATAACAGGATATAACCAGGACATACATGATCCCCTTATCAAAACCTCTAGATACAAACCTCGATGTCAATCTCCACACTTCAAGTTCCGATCAATAGATCAAATTCAAGTTTAGCATTACAAATCAATCACCATCAATTGAATAATTAGTAACACGGATTCGGATGATCCGATTAACGGAATCAAAGGATTCAAACTCATCCACCCTAATCATTATGAGCATCAGAGAACGCTACCAATCGCCAGAAAACCTACAAAATTAAAAACCCGCTTTATATGAATAGAGCATGTTTGTCAAACAGCAATATAATTCTACCAATACGGATGGACTAATTAGAGTGAATCTTCAACGGACTTAAAACAATGATAATCAGACAGATAGAGAAATATAACCTTACATTCCGATTCGTTTAAGCAAAGCGTAAACTGTAGATCTGACATGTTAATCGACAGACCCATGCTGAACAAATCAATCTCTGCCGAACAAAGGTACATCAAGGGCATAAATCAACAACTCGTATCGAAACCATCGGTTTTCCGTAAAACATAATCGATTTATAGAAACACAAGAAAAAACGGATCAAACTGTAGATCGTCGACAGATCCATCACGCAAGTCGATTGAACCAAACGCGATACGATAGAAAACAGATCTCAAATTTGTAGACGAGATATATATTCGTCTGCTGTGTGGAAATTATATCATCTCGTAATCTGCGTTTTATAGAAGCGAGGGAGATGAGGAACGGATGAGATCGAACGATGGGATAGTGATCGAACGATGATAAATTAAGTCGTGACGTGTGCGCATAGTTATTTCCGATAAAGGAGCTTGCACGAGAAACTTGCCATTCTCGGTAAGTAGAAACTTTTAACCGACTTTCAGAAGTCTACGGTTCAACCCACCCGACCCGGTAAAAACAAGTGCACCGCCTTGGATTTATACATTAAACTTGTTCAGGTATCCAAAAACGCTAATCGTTAAATGCAATGTTTTAAAAACCGGTTTTTTAGTTTTTTTTAGTTGAATCGGTATGGTGACCGGTTTTCGGTTCAACAGGTTTGACCGCTGAGTAAACCGGGTTCTATAATTTTCATTTTTTTTTATATTTTTCTACACATACATACATACATACACAAATCAAGAATTTGATGTCCACAAGTGCAAACATTAAAATACATATGAAAATAGGTTGTAGATCAATCTAAATACATTAAAATAACTCATAACCATAAGTTTAACATCAATCCACATGCATTAAAAAGAAAATAAAGTCCTAAATGAATATAAACGCTTAAAAAAACTTCATAACATTTATCATGTGCTTTTATTCAGAAAATTTTTAATAAATATGAAAAAAAATACCAAAGTTTATTATGCAAATGGTTTCAATTCCATGTATTTTTATTCAGTTTAACCGGTTTAATTAAATCGGTTCAACCGGATTTTTATAAAAACCGGTCGGTTCGATCCGGTTCAGAAATAGACATAAAACCGGTGATAGTTGAACCGTTCCCTTCCCCGGTTTCGGTCCAACCGGTTCAAACCGGTTTTTAAAACATTGGTTAAATGGAACTACATAAGTCTTTGGTTCGATTTAGTACATTGAAGTTTTTTTTTCATAATAGGTAATTAAACTAACATCGGTCTATTAATTGGGAGTTTGGCAAAGCTTAAAAAATGAGTTTTTTGAGTTATTACCGATTTGATACCGGTATAAGCCAAAAAAAGTGTTTGGGTAAAAAACAACTTATAGTTGTTGGTAACCTCTAATAAGTCAAAAAGTGATAAGTAACCTACCATTTCTTATTAAAAACTCTTTATTTCATCAAATAAGTTATAAGTCAAAAAGTCATAAGTCTTTTTAAATAAGCTTTGCCAAACACCCTCTAAATCATTTTCATTAGTTTTTAGTAGATCTTAGGTTTATCAGATATACTAAATTACATGAACGGTCCCTATGGTTTAAATTTTTTTCGTGGTTGGTCCCTTACAAACAATGTTCATTACCGGTACCACCACCGCTAACTTCCGGCAGTCACCACCGTTCACCTCCGACAACCCCTCGGATACTAGAGGTATTTTTAGGAGAGATGAAAAAGGAGGGTTTGAAGATACCACTTGTGTATTCAGGAATTAGTTCCGACGATGGCATGGAATCGATACCGAAGATACCACTTAAGTGAATCGCCATCTATCGCGTTGCAATGGAAGAATCGGCGATATGGAAAATTGTATTTTTAATGGGGACAATTTTAATTCGAATTAAGATCTCAAATTGTGTATCACCACCATGTATTTTTACTATCATGTAGTAATGGATCATGGAATAAATTCGAAGAGCGTAAGACCTGGTGGTGGCAGTGACAACCAATTATCGCCACGATGGCTTCGTGTTGTGGTGCAACATCTCCGACGATTCACCGAAGTTCATGTTCATGATCGATTGTGAAGAGGAGATAGAACACCAAGGCGGCGGCACAAAGGCTTTGCTCGAATGATGTCTCATCAGCAGCCTGATGATAATGAAGATGACAGATATCTCTTATAGGATTATAACCCATCCACCACCTCCTCCTCCGCCCCGGCACCAGAAGGTCTCAAATCCATCATCGTTCACCTATCGTGTATAACTAAAAGGGAGGAATCTGGAGAGATGATGGTTTGACAAGGGATTTCAAGCTTTCATAAGTAACAAAGCATTCAACAATTTCAAAAATAATAAAGCATTCAACATTTTCAAGCGTTCAAGTTTTCCCATAAGTAATATCATCAATGGTTAGAATTTGGGTAATCTTATAGAGTCGTTGGCGGTTGCCGACTAAAGGTGGGCAGAAGGATTGAGCGTCGGTGCGCCGGTACTGATGGCAAATTGGTATGACGAAGGGCTAGCGTTGGAGGTTATGCCAGCAATGGCAGCAACACCATAAGGTGAGCAGGTGAGCAGCAATGGCAAGTGGTGACGGTGATGTCTAGGGTACGAGAAATAGAGGTTGATGCCATGGAGTATGGATTGAGAAAGCATCAACTGTAAGAGAAAACGATGATAGGGTTTGGTTTTTTAAATAGGTTTTGAGAAAAATAAAAATAACATAAAGGTAATATATTTTTTCAAGCTTGAAAACAAGGTGTAAGAAGTGTAAAAGCAAGACAACATAATATCAAAAAAAAAAAAAAAAAAAAGGGAAAAAAGGATAAATGTGTTTTTAGACCATCTCCAACTCTTAATATTATTTTTTTACACTATACTTATAATTATAATGTAAAAGATAGTATAAACACTAAAGTCCTTCAACCCATTACACTATATTTAAAACAAAAAGAATATTCTAGGTGTATTGTTTTTTATTCAAAATTATATTTAGTGTTGCACCAAATATCAACACTATATATAGTGTTACACTGAAATTCAACACTATATATAATGTTAGGTATAATTTTAGGTATAGCGTAGGGTTGGAGAATTATAGTGTAATTTATAGTATAAAAGTAGCTTTTTAAAGTAGGGTTAGAGATGCCCTTACACATACAAAACTGCCAAAAAGCAAATGGAATCAGCCAAAATGACTTGCGGTGCAACGTTTCCAAACCAAAAATCACCGGTGTTAATAATTTCTTGATTTCTCAGAAAGAAAACAGTTGGTCTATTTTGTAAAGCATATGGACAGTTCGTGTAATTTTGTCAAAATTGTAGGTACATATTTGGTGAACTTATAATAAAAATTAAATTGTACATGATATAACTATAACATGTTATCCTACTTATGGAATGCACATTACTTTGAGAATTCGTACCAGTTGATTGTTTGGTGACTAAACTATGATGGATGATTGATGAAGATTAGCTTACCCTATGTTGCTGATCGCTAAGATTGTTGCTTCAGGAATTCTCTTTAGACATCTCCATGCTTCTGTTTAGTTCCACATTGGATTCTTGCTCTTGGAATTCCTATTGAATATCTCATGTTTGTGACATCTCGTGTTGAGGTTTGCTTTAGACACAGACCGAGCTTCCATCTATGCACAAAAACTGGAGCATTTTGGATCTATCAGACACCATTTTCAAACTCACCATCAGGGTATGCGATTTCCAATAAAATAGCCATACGAAGTAAACTGAATGGATACACTTCCCAGCATGATGATGTCATTGAAAGGTGTGCGAGTTTCAAGAAAGTTGTTGACATTGAAATTTTTTAGTGCTTTTCACAACTATACTTGCTAAGTCAGCAAAAGATTGTACCTGCAAATAAGACTCGTGGGAGTAGGTGCCTACCATCTTCTTCATCTCTCTTCCACCCTCAACTTCCTCCAGCTCAACCTCTTCTTTGCCACCACACCTTGCCAAGGCCTCTTTGCCATTCACTCCCTGAAGCCTAATTCACTGTATACCAACCAATAAATAATGATGATAAAGAATAAGTGGATAGGTACATTACTGTTTCATAAAAACGGAAGAGGATCACCTTGCAACAACTTGAATCTACCTAACTACTCCAACACAGCACAGATGACAGTAGATCAGGTACACGCAAAACAAGTAGAGATGAATGTTCAAGAATATGCGTTAAACTTTTCCTATTTCAAAGTCCCGGCGTGACAACACTTTATATAAAACAATGACATTTCATTCTTTTTGTAAATATATTTTGTACAAATCACTTCAGTTTCACTTTTTAGAATCATTAATATCTTAAAGATCTTTCCCAAAAGTCAAAACAGATCTGGATGGATTCGAACCACCAACCTCTCGGGAAATTGATCCCAAGCGCTCTTTACCATTTCAGAGCTTACAGATCTAACAGCATACCTCCCAACTTATTAAGCTCATAAGTTTCGCAATATTGTCTATCAAATTTGTCTCAAAAGATGTGTTAGCATGCTTTTAAAGGCAAATAGCTGAATAGTTTAAATACCATTCCTAAAACATTCTTTTCCCTTCATTAACCGCATCCATATTCCACAATACTATTATACACAAACACTTAATTAATACGTATTGGGTTACTAGGAACAGCCATGGCAAAACTTATAAATTATAAATTTGTTTAACCAAAGTTTTTAGACGAGAGAGCAAGCTTAAAGAGAATTATTGAATGATCAGTAGCACCTCAAATAGAAATCATTCTTACCTTGCTCCATTAGTTTCAGGAACTTAGACCTAATTGACTGTTTAAAACTTAATGCAAACATCCATGAATCATATGAGCAAATTAGCTTTTCTCTTACAAACGTGGGCTTAATAAATTTAGTAACTAAACTGAAATTGTCTGTTTGCAAGCAAAGGTATCAATAAAACTTTCAATGATAACTTTGCAACAGCTGAATCGCATCGATTTGGTTAACAATTTCAACACTGGAAAAGCATCAAACTGATATCAGCACATTTGATCTCCAACCATGTCTTTATATGTACTTTGTTACACTTCTACATTAAGGCACTTTGCTTCCTTTGGACCACGAAAAGGCAAAACAGACATGTGAGGTACCCATGAGAACCTGCCAGTTATCAACAACATCATGAACAAATTCTAATGAAAAAATGACAATAAAGCTGTGACAAAAACATACCAGGAAACAAATTCTTACTAGGCACACAATCACTTACAAATAAAAGCATCAATAGAAGGAGCTCCAAAAACAACAGCACATAACTCAGAAATCCACAGAGCTTTAGTCAGTCTTCAAACTTCCACAAGTAGCATCCACAACTAGATCATCTGAATTTTTTACATAGTGTTCTAACCAAAAACCTCACAAAAGAGGGATAGTAGAACAAAACGTACATTGATTCAATTCAACAAACGACACAAGTTCAGCCCACAGATGGCACTGCTACAAACAAATGTTCAGCGTCTAGTATATGATTACATTAAAATGTAAAAAGATAACAAATCCACAAGTGAAAGCCATATACAACTCAAAATATGAATAAATAAATAAAAATTATAACCAATAATAATATGAATTCACTAAGCATACTATCATATTTTAACAATTGTGGACATTCTTTTTGGTTATTAACAATTTAAAATGCATTGGCCACATCCCAAGGATTGTACGAAAGCTCTTTTAAGACTACTTTGCGTCTTTGCCTGTATTGGATGGATATTTTAGGATAAAATCTCAGTAGGCGCTCATAATCTTTTTTTATATCTAATGGTTCCCTGCGACTATTGGATTAATGTGGAAAACTTGGTTTTGATTAATGTGGAAAACTTGGTTTTTTCCTAGACCCGATAAAGTTGCAATTTCAGCGGGATGATGGTAATAAAACCTCTGGTAAAATAAAACATTCGTCTTTTAACAGTCGGGTATAAAGTCGATTCAAGCAAATAGCCTCCAAATAACGCAAATCAATCAATTGTAAAATGATTTGTAGTATAATCGTCATTTAAATCTTTTGAACCAAATCCTGATCATAAAGTGAAACCATATTTTAAGCTTGATGAACTATTTATGCATATATATATAAATAAACCCAAATTCCAAATTATTAATATGCTTAAAACATGATGCAAGATTTTTGCAATAGAGACGGAATTAACGATTAAGGATTTCTAAAAAAAATGAAAAGCAATTAAATTGGAAGTACCTTTGGTGATAATCATCAACATTATATAAATGATGTTCTGGATAATTGTTGTTGTTGTTGCGCAGATTGAATTCGAATTGAAGTGGGAGGAACTGAGCACCAGTATCGAGGTAAACACAAACATACACACACCCAGAGAGAGAGAGAGAGAAAGAGAGAGACGCACACCAGAGGAGAGATCCCGGGCAAACCCCCGTGCGACCTCCCCTCAAAAACAAAAATTATTTTTTATTAGGATAGTTGCCTGCCATGCGAGCGCACCCATCATGGCAAAGGCCGAAAAACAGGATTTAATAATAACATACATGATCACCTTATCAAAACAAGACAGATTACTACCTCTACATACAAACCTTGATGTCAATCTCCATACTTCAAGCTCCAATCACTAGATCAACTTAACTTCAAGTTTCGCAATACAAATCAAACTTGGTCAACAGAATAACAAGAATCAAGGATTCGGACAATCCGAAATCAAGAGATTCACAATCATCCAACCGAATCATGATAGGCATCATGGAAAACCACCAATCGCCAACGAACCTGCAACAATAGAAACAATAAGATCGAATCAAAAATTCAACTTATATAAACAGAACACGCAAAAAATAATTCTACCAAAGGTAAGAAAAAAGAGATTCTTCAACGGTTTAAATCAATAATAATCAGAACAATAGATGTGAAAGAAAAACATAAACTTACCTTCTGATTCGCACTAGAAATGGCATAAACTGTAGATCTGAGACGTTGATCAACAGATCAATGTTGACCAAAATCGAATCTCTGCCGATCAAAGGTAAATCAAAGGCATAAATCAACAACTCGTATCGATCCCATTGGTTGAACAATCAAACTCTGCCATCAAAGTACATCAAAGGCATAAATCAACAACTCGTATCGATTCCATCGGTTTTCTGGAAACATACTCGATCCATAAGAACATAAGAAAAATCGCACCAAACCGTAGATCGTCGACAGATCTATCGCAATCGCAAGTCGATTTAACCAAACGAGAAACGAAAGATAGCAGATCTGAAATTTCTAGCAGTACGAAGACGAGATATATATTCGTTGGGGTATGGAAATTATATCTTCTCGTAATCTGCGTTTTATAGAAGCGAGGGTGTTAATGGACGGATGAGATCGAAGGATGGGATAATGATCAAACGGTGGAAAACGAAGTCGTGACGTGTGGGCATAGTTATTTCCGATAAAGGCGGTCGCACGAGAAACTTGCAATTTTCGTTTCTTGCCAGGTAAATAGAAACTTCTAACCGACTTTGACAAGTCTACTATTCATCTCGCCAGGTAAATAGAAACTTCTAACCGACTTTGACAAGTCTACTATTCATCTCGCCAGGTAAATAGAAACTTCTAACCGACTTTGACAAGTCTACTATTCAACCCACCCGATAAAAAATAAAGGGATAATAACTTGAAAGGGTAACGAATTTTCGATTTTGTTCACATTTAGTCATTAAACTTTTTTTCGTTATCTATTTGCCATTGAACTATTGAAACTGTTCACATTTTACCCTTATGACCGGCTGTTACCGGTCATAAGGGTAAAATGTGAACAGTTTCAATAGTTTAGTGGCAAATAGATAACGAAAAAAAGTTTAGTGACTAAATGTGAACAAAATCGAAAGTTTGTTTCCCTCTTAAAAGTTCAATGACTAAATGTGAACAAACTTCCTCTTGTATTATGTTTTAGCAAATTATTTATTTTTGTTAAATTGTAGCAACATTTGTTGATGAAGAAATCTATGAAATAAAAAAAACAAAACCCCGAAAAATATATTAAAAAAATGAAAAACCGAAACCGAAATAAAAAACCAATGGTTTGGTATTTTCAAAAATAAAAAATCACAATTTTTCAATCTGATTTTGGTTTTACAAAAATTCAACTTTCGGATTTCCATATCTAAATCCCTCCCCCTTTTTATAACCGAAAAATGATTATAAAACCAAAAAGGGAATGAGAAAACGCTCAATTCATAATTTTCTATCTAAAACTCCCCCTTTATGACATGAGAGATAGAGAGAGGAGACATGTAAACACCTCTATATAAGGTGGGTCCATACCACATGTAGAGGTGTGCTTGAGAGATGTAACATTGAGAGTGTTAGTGTGTGTTAATTATGTAGATTTAGATCTAGATCCTTTTTTGTAAACACCTTTCATAATCGAATGCATCTCTTAAACACCCAAATCACTGTGTTCTTTGTGTGTTCTTTAATTCCGCATGCCAAACCAATGGTCATAATTCACATCAGTGAGAATGGTTCATTTTTTTGTAAAACCAAAATCAGATTGGAAATTTTGATTTTTTATTTTGGAAAATGTCAAACCATTGGTTTTTTATTTCGGTTTCGGTTTTTTGTTTTTTTTTTAAATATATTTTCAGGGTTTTGTTTTTTTTTATTTCATAGATTTCTTCATCAACAAATGTTGCTACAATTTAACAAAAATAAATAATTTGCTAAAACATAATACAAGAGGAAGTTTGTTCACATTTAGTCATTGAACTTTTTAGAGGGAAACAAACTTTCGATTTTGTTCATATTTAGTCACTAAACTTTTTTTCGTTATCTATTTGCCACTAAACTATTGAAACTGTTCACATTTTACCCTTATGGCCAGTAACAGCCGGTCATAAGGGTAAAATGTGAACAGTTTCAATAGTTCAATGGCAAATAGATAACGAAAAAAAGTTTAGTGACTAAATGTGATCAAAGTCGAAAGTTCGTTACCCTTTCAAGTCATTATCCCAAAAGTAAACTGCACCTACGCAGATTTCGTTTAGAGTTTAGATACGAAACTTGTTAGTATACAAAAACGCCCTAAATTGAAGTTTTGTTACAAAAAATGCACACATCACCTTATTATTATTTGTTTTTCTTAGGGAGATGATAAATCCACGGTTTTTTTTACAATCCACTTACTTTTAAACTTAGTTGACAAATATGCCCACGTCTATATCTAGAATGCAATTTAATTTTCATTTTAGGCACAGGTTCGTTATCAGTATTTAATTTTTGCTTTTAATATTTTGTTTACACATCATTTTAATACTTCACTTTTATAATGTTTTAATTTTTTTTTCTCCACTGAAATTTTAACTATGCAAATATACTTAGATTTTTTGTCATCCCTCGTTATGAAAATTGTATTTATTTATTTTTTTCCTGTGCTAAGAATAAGGTTTAGGATTTGTTGGATTACATGCATGTGTTTAGTCATTGTTTTACATGTTTTTAGCAACATTTGTCAGCCACTTTGTTTCAATGATACTGCAAGTATAACTTTATAAACATTATTTTATTTTTGCTATTATATGTTTGTTTTGTGCTTTTAGTTTAACCATTCTTTTGTTATTATTTCTTTGTTATATTTCTTACAAGTGGATTGCATGGAAGATGAGCCATAAACATTCTAAATTGACTAGTTGTTCATGTATTTGTTATTTAAATTTAACCGAAAACTAAACTAGTTAAACCGAAAACGATCAAACCAAACTTTATTCGGATCGGTTTCGACTGCTATTTTGGAAGTCAAAAAACCGAGAAATCCGAGTCGAAAAATTATGCCTTCATCATCTATAATAGGGTGTAATTTAATTTTTTAATTAGTCATATGTCTAATTATTAGTAAATCTGTAACATCTCAAAAATACGGGCCAAAAATTTAATTTTTAAATACGTTATTATAAAACCAACAGTATAATAAAATATCCATAATATCATGTCATGTCAAAACCAAAGTATAAATAATCAAAACATGTTATCATAAACAATATCAGAGTGTCATCCCAATGATCTCATGTGCGGAAAACCATAGTGTGATGCACTGCGATCGAGCCGGCTCCTTTCCTTTGAAAACGAAGTACATGAAACCAAAACTGAAAACCGTAAGCACGAAGCTTAGTGAGTTCCCCCATCATACAATATACCATACAATCACATAGCATACATACTGCTGGGAAATTCTGGGGTGCCCGACCTACCCAGTCCGGCCATTCTGGGGTGTCGACCTACCCGTGTCAAGCCATTCTGGGGTGCTGACCTACCCTTCGGTCCTAACAACCGAACTCCGGGGACTATTTCACCTCCTAGTCTACTACCACACACATCATAACAAAATCATATTGTCAGGCATATCTAGGGTGCCCGACCTACCCTTCAGTCCTAACAACCGAACTTGGGGACTATTCCCCTCCTACTACCACTATCACATATAACATATCATGCTAACACATAAACATACCAGGTAGTAGCAAACCAGACAATTATCACAAAGATAATTATCTCAACTATAATCAACTACTAGTGGGCCGGTATTGGTGCCTTAGACCTAATTCTACTGGAAGGTAACTCACCTCACACTGCCGAAGTCCCGCAGACACAATCTCAGCTGCTAGTTGACAGATTCTCGAACTGTCAATATCAAACATCACCCAATTAATAATTGGGTTCCAATACATAACCATAAATACATACTTGTGGGGTAAATACTACTTTACCCCTAACTTAGCTTTATTCAAGCCCAAGGCCCAATCCAAAGGCCCAAAAGTCAACTATGAGTCAAAGCCCAACATATGGCCCAATTTCCCAAATTGGGCCCAAACCTTTACAAGGTCTTACCATAAGGCCCAACCATTTAGTCCAGTCCAACATTCAACATTCTAATGGCCCAATATCACATAATCATAAAGGCCCAAACTATGGCCTAATTTTCCAAATTGGGCCCAACTCCTCATATGGGCCTTACCTCAAAGCCCATTAATTATTCTAGTCCATTTGCTTGATCTTGGATGACCCATTAAAAACCCAATCATCAAGGCCCAATAGAAAGGCCCAACAATAAACTCAAGTGAAATTAGGGTTTCATATAAAATGACAATTAAGGTTAAGTGTTTCTCACTTAACCCACTAAGGACTTAATTCATTAAGTCCATCACTCTTCTAAATAAATCATATGGTGTGATTAGGCTTAATACACAATTCCATTCCAATGGCCCAAATGTGGGTCCCGATAAGTCCAAGCCCATAAATCCAATATTAGGGTTTTCTAAACCCTAATTAGGGTTTCCAACCCCATCTTAGCCCAATAGGCCCAATAGCTAGGTCTTTTGATCAATTAAGGTTCATTAGGCCCATTAGGGTTTCATTGGGCCCATTAGTCACATGTTTGGGCTTTTAGGTCATTTAGGGCTTCATTGGGCCCACTAGGGTTTATTAGGCCCATTAGGGGTTTAGTCCCTTGTCCAAACATCCAAACGAGTTACAAACCAAACAAGGCACACCGCCACCTGACGCGGCGGCCGGTGGCGGCAGCCACCACCCTACAGTGGTGGTTTTAGTTTTCTTTTCATTATTCCATTTTTGTTACAATTTACAATGCCAATCTCAAAAAATAAACACACACACTAATGCTAAATACACACACACACACACATAACCACCTTGTGGTGGTCGGCGGTTGCGAGTGGCGGCAGCCACCACCTCCCGGTGGTGGTGGTTATGACCTTAGGCCAAAGCAACACCCAAAAGTACTCCGAACATCAACCCAAACGCACCCGAAAGCCCACAGCCACCCGAGATGGTTGCTAACAGTGGCAGAGCAACGGCGGCAGCAGGCAGCGGTGATGAGCTTTTTCGTTTTTCCCTGACTAAGAGAAACCATACATAATTATCCTTACAAGATACGGTCATATACATAATAATTCACGCACACAGCCACCTCTGCATGGTGGCTGGTGGCGGCGGAAAGAGATGACATGGTGGCAGCCACCATGGTTGGCAGCCATGGTGGTTTTTCTCGGGTATTACCAGCCAAATAACACACATGCCACACCACAAATGCCGACAGCGACATGTATACTCGAACACACATTCCCACGGCCACAGCCTGGGCGGCGGGTGACACCGAAAAAGCGGAACAGTGGCCCCACAACCACCGACGACGGTAATGACGTTTCCAACGTCGTACCCACAGTAAACAACGAGAGAGAGAGAGAAGAGGGTGGGTTGCGGCTGACTTACTGGCGTTTCTGGTGGCTCACGACCCGCACACAACGAACCAAGCTTACTTCCCGGTCTCGGTGGTTCTCCGGTTGCACACACGTCTCAGGTAACAAGGTTACGTTCAATGATGAAATGGCTGCTTGGCGGCGGCGGCGGCTGATCGGAAAACGAACGGAGAGGAGTGGTAGCGGCTGAGAGGCTCACATGAGGTGGTGGCGGCTGAAGAAGGTCTTCTAGGTTTAGGGTTTAAGATGCGACGAGGGGGGGAGGCGCGGTTTAATCTCGTGTTCTAAATGAAACATTGAAGCATTATGACAAGTTTGGCCCCTGACCCCAAAAACTCTTTTCAGCATTAATCCAATATTTATCATTCAGCCCCCAGCTTCCATAAATCTTTACAATTTAAATCCAAAATTTACATTTTAACCCTTACTTCCATAATTCCTTTCATAGTGAATCCTAATTGTTACCAAGCAGCCCCTGTCTTCAATATTGCTTACAAATTAATTCCGGATTTTACACTTTAACCCCCGACCTTCTAAAATTATGACAGTTAGCTCCTCAAGACCAACGCCTTGCTATATAATTATTTATTTTAGGGCTACTATACATTCATTAATTTATTTATTTATTTACTTAATAAACGGGGTGTTACAAAATCATTATCCCAAACACGCACGACACACACGACTTCTTCCTCCTTTGGCGCTGCAATCTTTAGCCGTCAAACGGTAAGTGATCATCCATTCTTTTTCCTTGTGTATGTGTCCAGTTTTGCGTCTGATCTTTTCACAACATTTGATTCTTTGTGTACGATTCCCTGTTAATTCTAAATATCATACTTAACAGTGACGATTATGATTATGTCAATTCCAAATACCAAAATAAATATAATAATTCCTTGATTTTGATTAGGGATGTTATTCATTCAGTTTAATTGGTTATCAGTTTGTTCGGTTCGGTTTGATTGGTTTTTTTTACTTCCAAAATATTAACCAAAACCGACCTGAATAAAGTTTAGTTCACTCGTTTTCAGTTTACTTGGTTTGGTTTTCAGTTAAATCCAAATAACAAACATATGGACAACTATTCAATTGAGAATGTTTATGGCGCATCCTTTGTCTCACAAAAAGAACAAAAAACCTACGTGTCATAATCAAGGAGGATAAAAATTAAGTACTAATGCATAGATGATATAGTGAAAAAAAACTCTTGAAAATGAAGTATCGAAAATGATTTGTGAACAAAAAAAAATTAAAAGCGAAAATTAAGTACTAATAATGAACAATGTGCCTAAAATAAAAACTAAATTGCATTCTAAATATAGATAAGGGCATAATTGTCAACTAAGTTTAAAAATAAGTGGATTATCAAAAAGATGCGGTGGATTTATCATCTCCCTTTTTCTTAAAAGCACCTCAACTACGTTGAAAGTTCCATGGTGACATTATCCTATCAGATGTATGGGGATTTTTTTATTTTTGAAAGACATTAAAACTTTTATTAAGATTATGACTACACCACCATATGAAAATTATTGTTACGACGATGCCACCTCATTACCATATTTAACGTTGTAAATAAACCGAATGTACAACAAATCGTTGGTGAATCGTTCTATGAGAAGTTTGTTTATTTAATAAATGAACGAACATGAACAATATTTCTTTTTGTTTACTTAAATGAACGAAAACGGTTGATGTAACACCTTATAAGCCGGTGTACGTCCCTCTTAAACCCACTTTTCCGTTAAGCACTTTATGCTTTAAGCTGTAAGTCCAAACTACAGATTTGAGTCCCAAATAACGTTTAAACCTATAAAGTCACTGGCTTGGTGGCTTTGCATGCCCCATATAAGCCCAAACCCCCGAAATGGCATTCAACTTCCATGAAAATGGTCTTAACTCTTGCGTGAACCCATTAAGACTTCCAAGATAACAACTTTATGATTCTAAGTCCCAAATAACGTTGAGAGGGGCAACTCTAAGCTCCAAAAATGACATGGAATCAAGGGACTTCATCAATGGGACCAAAAGAGTCCATAAACTCAACCCAAAAGAGATCTAAGAAAATAACCACCAAGTTTGAGACTTTATACCTCAAATGAGAGCCAAAGGCTGATGAGGTTCTGGATCTAAAGGCTTAGCTTCTTCAATGAATCTTCAAGAGTGAGCACCTTCTTCAAAATCACCAAAACACTCTTCTAATGGTCTTATAAGCTCTAAGAACACACAAGAAGGATTAGGATTTCGTGAAAGTTGTCCAAGGGTGAGAGGGAGGTTGATCTTCGAGGCATTATGTTCTTTATATAGTGTCCATCCCTAAAAATTAGGGTTTTTAATTCTGACCCTCGTACACCCCGCGTACCTTCTTGTACGCCCCACGTACGAGGCCACGCACCCCGACTCAACCCTCGCACCTATGCTGCGCGTTCTTCCCAATTATGCCCCGTATAGACCTTTTCTCCTCGGTACGCCCTGTGTATCACTTGGTACGCCCCGCGTACTAGGGTTTTCCCCCAAACCCTAACTCTTCTGAATGTCATAACTCACTCAATACAGCCTCGATCTCGACCATCCATATATCCATAGAAAGGCATCGAGACGCTCAACGCTAATATCAATTCATACTTTCCATCAGATATCCCGAATCTAAATCCATTTCCCATAAAGCCCGATTGACAAATTATCGAAATACTCTTTTTGCTCCAAGTTACAACCGAATACCCAAAACATCCAATATAGCATCCACCTCTAAATGAGCCCAATAACTGACTTCTTCAATGATTCTAACCTTGCTAATACCCAACCCTTGTTCACCATTTCGAAATGAAAACGCCTTGAAAACAGGTTGTTACACTAATTAACTCGAACCGAACACTAGTAAACTTGTTAGTTTGTCCGCCTGATCACCGTATAAATAAGCTAGTTTGCTAAATGATTAAGTTAGTGAACACTAATTTGGTCATCTTAGGAATTGGTAACCAATGTAAAATCCATTGCACTTCCATAAATCAACCATAATAACAAATAAATCCGAAGCTAAACGAAAGTCTCTTATTTACCTTGTTTAAATCATCTTTGTTTTCTTTGCTTAGTTTTAGAGTTAGCTTCATTAGTTGATAGTTAGTTAGTTTGGTAAATTAAGTTTCTAATATTGCAAAACTAGAGAAAAACCCTTTTCAATTTTATTAGTAATTAGTGAGTAGTTAATAAAAATTAGATAAAACATCGTTCAATGTGTTCGATACCTATCTAGTGTGCTATACTATCTTCAACAAGGTACACTGCCTTAGGAAATAATGTCACAACTAGGAATTTTGATGCCTTGTAACTACAACACTTATATCAATTATGAATCAACAATGTGAAAGCATGAATGATGCTTATTCTATAACAACAAAACTTCATCAAATACTTCATTCTAGCACTACAAATAGTCAACAAAGAATTGGAAACCCTTGAAATCCCGGTTTAAGTCCATTTTGGACTAGGATTTCCTTATTGGGCCTAATGGACCAATGAGCTTCCAATTTATCTATCTTGAACCTAGAACTCTCTAATAGGCCCTAATTGGACCCATATACATGAAACATAATATTTTGGGCCTTATTGGGTCACAACCAATTTAATTTAGCCCTAATAGGTCACAAAAATTATACTTTGATTTATTTGGGCCAAGCATCATCTAAATTAACTATAATATGGGCTTAAGGGCAAAAAGCCCAAAATTACTTTCTCCTTTCTCCTCTCTCTCGGCCCAAAACCACAAACCCAAGAAGAAAGGGTTGACTTTAGGAGATACCACCTCCTTATTACACAACATGCACCCATGCATGGACTAGCATGTATCTAGACAAGTCACCTCACCTTCTCTCTTCCCCTCTCCTTCTTCTCTCGGCCGAGAACACACCACACACCCTCACACTCTTCCAAATTCTCTCAAACTCTCACTAGAACATCCTTACACTTTCCCTCAAAAATTTCGAGAATCACAAGGGCTACAAGGAAATCTTTTCTTAATATCACAAATCTAAGGTAAGTTGATGTTTAATCCATGATCTAGCTATTTCATCTCATCAAAAATCTCTTCTAAATCTAAAAATCATGATCACTCTCTTAGAAATCATCTAAAGTTCGAGATCTTCCAAGAGGACTTGCTAGGATCGAAATTTCTTCATCTTCTCTCTTCAAAAGCCGAAACCACAACTCAAGGTGAGCTTCATACCCCTCTCTTTTCGGTTTTCATATGTTTTATGGGGGAGAATACAAGAAAATGTGTAGATCTATGTGTATGTGTATGCTATATGTGATTTTATGCATGTATGTGTGTGATTTTATGTGTTTTTGTAATGAATATGCAACCAAAAAGGAGTGCAACTCGAGATCTAGGACATGAGAAGGGAAACAAACATAATCTAAGTTATTCTACACTAAACAAGTCAAGAATAATAACTTATAAGATTTTGATGAACATATTTCAACATAAAAACCTATTTTGGGCTTATAATGTCAAATATGCAAAACTAGGGTCAAATATGGTCAAGTCACGGCTTTTTGAGGGTCAAAATGGTCAAAACAGTTTCTATAATCATTTTTCTGAATATTAGAATTTTCAAAGGACTTGAAATGCAAATTTTTAGCTTAATGGGCTAAATTTGGGCTTTTTGGCCCAATAAGCCCATAATTGCGAAAATGATATTTTGAAGGGGCTGAAATGAAACTTTCTGCAAAACAGGGGATAAAAAGTGTAATAAAACTATTTCAAGGTTTAAAAATGCTTTTCAATTCCAACAAGGATCAAAAATGTAAAGTTTTTGGATTTTGGGCCAAAACTGTAAAAGTTGCGAAAAATAGGGTCTTAACCGAGAGATACCATTATGGAAGGGCTAAATCTGTTAACAAAATAAATTTTGGGTTAAAACTATCATTTCAACAAATTTATGATGCAAAAGTGTCAAGAAATTGTTTTAAGGACTAAAAACGAAACTCTTTTATTTAAAGGACTAAAATTGTTATTTTTATGAAAGAAAGGAAATGAAAAGGTCAAACTTCTACTTAGACAAACTATTTCATTAAGTCAAGTTACAAAGCTACGACTACCGACAAATCGAAAGACGAATACACCTTTGACTCCAAATATCGTGATACACGAATCGATTCGGTCTCGAATCGATACAATATAACTAACATCAAAATCAAACTCTCCAAACGATACGCGATACCTACGATGAGTAAACTTACAAACTTTGGGCATATGAGTTTCAAATCATGCTTGGTGGGCCTTGCAAGTCCATCAACATGATCTTTGGGCCCAAAGGGATAACGCTTATATGTTATTGGGCCTTCAATGACCCAATATTTTATAAAAGGACTTTCAATAGCTTTATGTGCTAGTGGGCCAAAGTGTCCCATTAGAAAAGTTAGTAAGGTCACAGTAATCAAATGCGAGTTGGACCATCGTGTCTTTCTGTGACAACCGTCAAATTTCGGTCAATTCAAAGTCAACAAGTCAAACCGGTCAACTCCAATAACCCTTGTATGCTAGGGTTTACGTTATGTAATCACTATACAATTCGCTATTTTAATGAGAAATCATCATTTGGAAAGTTCATGTGTTTGATTTTCCTTAGCCTTAACAAGTGCTAAACAACGAACCAAAGCGATAAAACACTATTACACAATCATCGGGATTGTGTAAGACACTAAAACACGGTTTAATGGGGTTTACGAACCTTGCGTTGTGAAGCCGGACACTCAAATTAAGCACAAACAAAACCTCTCTAAATCGTTTTCACTCTATCTCTTTCTATTTGAAATCTCTCCCAAATCTCTCCCAAATCTCACTCAAAAGTTACTTTAACTTTTTGTAATCATTTGGGTCATCTCGACCCTTGACCGGGTCAAAAATCGCTTGAAACGGAGTAAAAACGAGTAAAATAGCTTTAAGGATCCGAAACCTAAGCTTCTGGACCGAAGCCTCGCATCCGAAGCCTCGCATCCGAGGCCTCTGATCCGAAGCGAGGGTCCGAAGGTCCGAAGCGAGGGTCCGAAGGTCCGAAGCCTCGCAGACAGCTCCTTTTTACCGGTTTTTCGACTACGACTTCGTTTTAACTCCGTTTTTCATTATTTTAACGTGGGATTTTCACCCAAAACTTTATTTTATAAACTAAGGCCCCAAAATATATAAATCTCCAGGGTTTTTATAAAATATATTAAAAGAATTGGTGATTGAACTAATTATTGAGGGAATATTTGCTTTTCCTTAATTTATGGCAAAAGCAAACCACCACCACCTCACTCTATGATTAGCCATTCTTTCCCACTACCCCTTGTCTCCTTAGTGGACCTTTACAGCCAATCTCCAGCTCTTCCCACGTTCTAAGAGCTGGAGGATTGATCCTCTCTCCTCATTCTCCATAAAACTCTTTCATTCTACACTTAGCAACCAAGAACACTCTCCAAAATTCTCTCATCTTTTCTCTCAACTTCAAGAACTTCAAGGCTTTCTCCAGGGATTTCTTTCTTCAATTAGTAAGTATCTTCATCATTCACATAATTATTAAACTCCATTCTACTCAAATCATTGATATCTTACACAAGTTCCATCTTATTCGGTGTTAGATTCTCGAGTCGTCAAGACATCTTCTTAGTGTTCTTGGGTTGAACACTTCCTCTCTCTCACTTTCATCTACTGAAACCACATAAGGTGAGTTCATACCCATACATTTACATGTTTTCTTAAGTTTTAAGGGGGGGGGGGAATACAAGTAAAATCATCAAGAACACAATTAAACTTTTCCTAACAGATTACATCAGAAAAGATGGACGTTAATCACGGACTGTTTTGGTCAACTTAAATATTTTAGTTTTCAAAACTGTTTCAGGTGCAAGTAGTTCAAACTCTTAGCTTTAAAATGGCTACTTGCACATCTCCATATGATTTTTCTACAATTTATGGTGATTTTTACAAAACTGCCTGTCATTTCAGAGGCAAACCCGGACCAGTCTGTGATTATGAACATTTTCACCTCTGTTAGAGATCACTAAAAATCATGATAAAATTTACGAACAAACTAGACTCATATTCCAAACTCTCAAAATTTGCGGATTTGGATTTAGAGCTTTGATGATTTTTCTATAAATTTTCTAAGAACGGTAACAGAAACTGTTTTTAACGAAAAGTTGCTGTTAATTTCATTTCACCTTGTAACATGTTGAGCAAGGTGTATATCTTTATGTGATTATATGTTACTGCAATATATGACATTTTATCTTAATATTTAGACACACATCAGTTTACAACTGGATTTGGTCATATAAAATATAAAGAATAACAAGTGATTATAATCAAAGTACAATCGATACATTCAAACATTAAATAAACTATTTTGAATATAGTTTGCATACATTACCACGTACTACCCTTGGTTGATAAACTATAATAGGTATAGTTTATGATACATTACATAACACATACATTTAAAAAGGGTACATTTATACAAAGGATATTTTCATTAAGCAAGGTACGGCCATACGGTACCAAGTTTTCATAACACGTAATTCCGTTAATGACTTTGTGAGACATTTACTTCAAATTACCATTAAGTTATGTATTGTAACCAGAGTCTCCTTGAGGGAGAGCGTGATACTTGTGTATAGATCTATATTGGGTTTGACAAACCCACACCTAAACTGCATGCAACAGTTAGACCGATAGGTCTGGGGTGACAAATGTCATAACATTTCCGACGCCTGAAGAACGTCGTTTTAGGCAACCTTGGTCATAGTATGGTTATAATAAACTCACATAAAGTATTAACAAACATTGGAAATTACGGGAACTTCATTAAAATTTAACGAGTTTATGTCGATTTAAACTTGCATTGTTTTACTATAAATATGACAAATTACTTGTACATTTCGGTCTTTGGGTTTTAAGACTACATTTACACATTAAGGAAAATATTGGATTTTTCTAACACAAATACTACTTTTACAAACGAAAAGCTTATGAACTCACCAACCTTTGTGTTGACACTTTTTCAAACAACTTGTATTCTCAGGAAATCATTAAACAGGTAATCAAGTGCTTTTGAGGATGGGACGCTAAGGCGTCTACTATTTCATATTTTATCAACATATTGTAATTGATTCGTAAACATGTAATTCATACAATGATGTGATTTTTTTCAATTATATATATATGTTGGTTGTGTTTGCTTGAATTACTATTACAATTGCTGTTATGATACTATACATGAAGTCCTCCACCCCCGGACGTTTCCGCCATCCTTGGTTTGGGGGTGTGACAGATTGGTATCAGAGCGCAGTTTATAGTGAATTAAGTATATCAAACCACATAAGATATACAAACTATAAACACAATTGGGACTAATAGTCTCTGATTTGTGCATTTTCAAATAAATATACTTTTAGAAAATAAATGATTTTTTTTTATTAAAAGTATAAATACATGCATACATGCTCATATAGTGTCATAACTAGAAGAACATAAAATAAAAGAAGAGGAGTTGTACATTATGGGTATGCCTTGGTATATGTAAATCAAGTCTGGGAAGGATATAGCCTGATCAACTATATCTGTCCGGGAATTGACTTGCATATACCGGGGGATGGTCAGGATGGACAACAAATCTAACAAACCTAATAACAGACTACAAAGGATACTTTAAGGACTCAAAACTAAACATTTACAAATACTATAGGAGTATTTTGTGTTACTATAATAAATTATCTGATAATTAAATAGGTCTTTATTTATAAATTAATAGCTGCTAAGTGGATGCGCTAAGGTCATATGTAACTAAGATGCTATAGACTTAGAATTTATGTATCTTTGTTTCACTTCCTGTCCTTGTTTGGTTGTGGTCTTGGAGTTAGGGTCATCTATTCGAAGGACTATTATATCTTAATCACATATGACTGGTATGCACTTTGCAACTAATTAAGTAACCGATAAAGATCATTTTAAAATATAATATATTAATTATGTCCCGACTAAATTAGTATGCACTTTGCAACTTATGACAGAACCATGCCGCCAAGAAGAAGACCAAGACCTTCCAGCAACACAGCAACACCTCCTCCGCCGCCGCCTCCACAGTTTGATCCCGCGATGTTCCAGGCTGCAGTAACAGCAGCCGTAGCGGCCGCAATGTCGCAGATAGGGACCAACGGAGCTGGTGGTTCGGGATCGGGAGCTACACACTCTAACCACGGAGACAGTACGTGGCGTGCAAAAGAGTGTTCATACAAAGACTTCACAAATGGCAAACCCGACAACTTTAATGGAAGCGGGGGAGTCATCGCGTTGATGCAATGGTTTGAAAAGACCGAAGTAGTCTTTCAGGTGTGCTCTTGCCCTGAAGCGAGCAAAGTTAAGTTCGCAGCCTTCACCTTCACCGGCCGGGCCCTTACTTGGTGGAACTGCCGGATTAAGTCACTTACTCTCGAAGTGGCTAGCTCCATAACCTGGGCAGAACTAAAAACGTTGATGATGAAGGAGTACTGCCCGAGAGGTGAAATTCAAAAGCTGGAACAAGAACTTTGGAACCTCAGGATGACGGGCTCTGACCTTGAAACCTACACCACCCGATTCAATGAATTGGCTCTCCTCTGCCCAACAATGGTTATTCCGGAGGAGAAAAAGGTGGAGCGATACCTTTGGGGACTGTCTCTCCACGTGCAAAGTAGTGTCCTGGCTTCAAGGCCAACTACTTTTGACAGTGCCAGGGAGCTGGCACAACAACTTGTTGACCACCAAGCCGGTCATAATACTACAACCACCACCACTGATAAATCAAAAGGAGGAAACAACAAAAGGAAGTTCTGGAACGAAAAGAAGAGCCAACCAGCACAGGACCCCGCTAAGAAGCAACAAATTGTTGCTGTCCATGCTGCCACTAATACTGCCACTACTGCTACCACTCCAGCACCACCGAAGCCATATGCGGGAAAACTACCTAAGTGCAACAAGTGCAACTTTCACCACAATGGTGCTTGTAGGGAGATGCACTGTAACAACTGCGACAGGAAGGGGCACACTGCTCGTTTCTGTAAAGCGCCGGCTCAACCAATCAACCAAGTCGCCAGTATGGGGGCAACCCGGACCTGCTACAACTGTGGAGACGCAGGTCACTTCAAAAGAGACTGCCCCAAAGCACAAGCCCCTAATGCTGGTGGAGTAGGAAGAGTCCTGGCAATAGGACATGGGGAAGCAGTCGAGGATCCCACGGTGGTTACCGGTACGTTTCTCCTCAATAACTCTTATGCATGCGTACTATTCGATAGTGGAGCGGAGAGGAGTTTCGTGAGCCACCAATATAAACATTTACTTGAACAAAATCCCCAATCACTAAAGGATACTTATGTAGTAGAAATGGCAAATGGGAAAGTAGAACGCACTAGCGATATATACTCAGAATGTACTCTCACTCTAGGCAACCATACATTTAAAATTGACCTGATGCCGGTCACCATAAAAAGCTTCGACGTAATCATCGGGATGGATTGGTTAGTTCCTCACCGTGCCGACATTCTATGTTACAAAAGGGCCGTTCGCCTCAATCTACCAAATGACGAAACCCTTCTCATCTATGGTGACAAACCTAGTGCGAATTTACAAATCATCTCATGCATCAAAGCCCAAAAGTATCTCCGGAAGGAGTACCACGCCTTCTTAGCCCATGTAGTAGACAAGAAACAAGACGTGAAAGACATCAAAGACATCCCCGAAGTGTGTAACTTCCCGGATGTGTTCCCAGAAGATCTTCCTGGTGTACCACTCACACGACAAGTCGATTTCAGAATTGACTTAATACCCAGAGCTACCCCCGTAGCCAGAGCTCCATACCGCCTCGCACCATCAGAAATGCAAGAGTTGTCCAGTCAGTTGAACGAGCTTTTGAGCAAAGGGTTTATCAGACCAAGCTTCTCACCTTGGGGAGCACCAGTCCTTTTTGTAAAGAAGAAGGACGGATCCTTTCGCATGTGCATCGACTATCGGGAACTAAACAAGCTCACCATCAAGAACCGATATCCTCTACCCCGAATCGATGACCTTTTCGACCAACTCCAAGGAGCAAATTTCTTCTCAAAGATCGACCTAAGGTCAGGCTACCATCAGCTACGAGTTCAAGAAGAAGATATTCCCAAAACTGCATTCAGAACTCGCTATGGGCACTACGAGTTTGTGGTGATGTCCTTCGGTTTAACAAACGCACCTGCGGTATTCATGGACCTAATGAATAGAGTGTGTCGACCCTACCTAGACAAGTTTGTAATCGTATTCATCGACGATATCTTGATCTACTCGCGAAGCGAAGAAGAGCATCGCCTACATCTACGCCAAGTGCTAGAGACACTAAGAGCGGAGAAGCTTTATGCTAAGTTCTCTAAGTGTGAATTCTGGATTAGAGAAGTGGATTTCCTTGGACATGTGGTAAGTGAGAAAGGCATACATGTGGATCCCTCCAAGATCAAGGCAATCGAGAATTGGTCAGCACCCAAGACGCCAACCGAAATTCGACAGTTCCTTGGGCTTGCTGGCTACTACCGAAGATTTATACAAAACTTCTCCAAGATTGCGAAACCACTCACCACCTTGACGCAGAAAGGTGTGATATTCAAGTGGGAAAATAAACAAGAAACTGCTTTCCAAACGTTAAAACAAGCCCTATGCAGCGCACCGATCTTGTCTCTCCCAGAGGGAACCGAGGACTTCGTAGTGTACTGTGATGCTTCGAATTAAGGCCTCGGATGTGTGCTCATGCAGAGAGGGAAGGTTATCGCGTATGCATCAAGACAGCTTAAGACGCACGAGGTTAATTATACTACGCACGACCTGGAATTAGGATCAGTGGTATTCGCTTTGAAGATATGGAGACACTACCTCTACGGCACGAAATGCACTATCTTCACTGATCACAAAAGTCTTCAGCATATCCTCAATCAGAAAGAGCTCAACATGCGACAGAGGAGATGGGTGGAGTTGCTGAATGACTACGAGTGCGAAATTCGTTATCATCCGGGCAAGGCCAATGTAGTGGCCGATGCTCTAAGCAGGAAGGAGTACTCGGGCCGCCGAGTAAAATCCTTAACAATGACAATCCATTCCCACCTGACCATACAAATCAAGGAAGCTCAACTGGAAGCTTTGAAACCAGAAAAGGTGGCAGGAGAGACATTAAGGGGAATGGATAAAAACTTAGAAGTCAAGGATAATGGAGCACGTTATATCATGAACCGGATTTGGACACCAAAGTTCGGTGGACTCCGAGATGTCGTCATGAATGAAGCACACAAGACTCGATACTCCATCCATCCCGGGTCGGATAAGATGTATCTGGACCTCAAGAAATTATACTGGTGGCCGAACATGAAAGCTGGGATTGCTACCTATGTGAGCAAGTGCTTGACTTGCGCTAAGGTCAAAACCGAATACCAGAAACCATCCGAGCTATTACAACAGCCGGATATACCTGAGTGGAAGTGGGAACGAATAACCATGGACTTCATAACGAAGCTGCCTAAGACATCGGGCGGGCTTGACACAATATGGGTAATTGTAGACAGATTGACCAAATCAGCACACTTCCTACCAATGAAAGAAACCGACAAGATGGAGAAGCTGACTAGAACGTACATCAGAGAGATTGTACGACTCCATGGTGTGCCGATATCCATTATCTCCGATAGAGATAGTAGATTTACCTCACGGTTTTGGCAGTCTCTACAAAAATCATTGGGAACTAGGCTTGACATGAGTACGGCCTACCACCCACAAACCGACGGACAGAGCGAACGAACCATTCAAACGTTGGAAGACATGTTAAGAGCTTGTGTGATAGACTTCGGTAAAGCATGGGATACCCATCTACCGCTTATCGAATTCTCCTACAATAACAGCTATCATACTAGCATCAAAGTCGCTCCATTCGAAGCTCTTTACGGTCGCAAATGCAGATCACCCCTGTGTTGGGCTGAGGTGGGGGATGCACAGCTAGCTAGAGGGCAAGTCTCTAATAGCACCCTCACTGGCCCTGAAATCATAAGGGAAACCACAGAAAAGATCGTTCAAATTCGAGAAAGACTGAAAGCGTCTCGCGATCGGCAAAAGAGTTACGCAGACAAACGACGCAAACCCTTGGAATTCCAGGTGAGTGATAGAGTACTACTAAAAGTTTCCCCTTGGAAAGGAATGATACGATTCGGCAAACGCGGGAAACTAAATCCAAGGTACATCGGGCCATTCGAAATCCTTGCTAGGATTGGGCCAGTAGCATACAAACTTCGATTACCTCAGGAACTCGACAAAGTACATCCCACATTTCACGTGTCGAACCTAAAGAAGTGTTTGTCTGATGAGACACTCGTAATACCACTCGACGAAATCGAAGTTAACGAAAATCTCCACTTCGTGGAGGAACCAGTCGAAATCATGGATCGGGAAATCAAACGAACGAAACAAAGTCGTATTCCCATCGTGAAGGTCCGTTGGAACGCTAAACGAGGACCCGAATTCACCTGGGAACGCGAGGATCAGATGAAACAAAAGTATCCACATCTCTTCCCAAACTCTTGAAATCCCAGTCAAAATGAAAATTTCTGGACGAAATTCCTTCTAACGGGGGGATGATGTGACAACCGTCAAATTTCGGTCAATTCAAAGTCAACAAGTCAAACCGGTCAACTCCAATAACCCTTGTATGCTAGGGTTTACGTTATGTAATCACTATACAATTCGCTATTTTAATGAGAAATCATCATTTGGAAAGTTCATGTGTTTGATTTTCCTTAGCCTTAACAAGTGCTAAACAACGAACCAAAGCGATAAAACACTATTACACAATCATCGGGATTGTGTAAGACACTAAAACACGGTTTAATGGGGTTTACGAACCTTGCGTTGTGAAGCCGGACACTCAAATTAAGCACAAACAAAACCTCTCTAAATCGTTTTCACTCTATCTCTTTCTATTTGAAATCTCTCCCAAATCTCTCCCAAATCTCTCCCAAATCTCACTCAAAAGTTACTTTAACTTTTTGTAATCATTTGGGTCATCTCGACCCTTGACCGGGTCAAAAATCGCTTGAAACGGAGTAAAAACGAGTAAAATAGCTTTAAGGATCCGAAACCTAAGCTTCTGGACCGAAGCCTCGCATCCGAAGCCTCGCATCCGAGGCCTCTGATCCGAAGCGAGGGTCCGAAGGTCCGAAGCGAGGGTCCGAAGGTCCGAAGGTCCGAAGCCTCGCAGACAGCTCCTTTTTACCGGTTTTTCGACTACGACTTCGTTTTAACTCCGTTTTTCATTATTTTAACGTGGGATTTTCACCCAAAACTTTATTTTATAAACTAAGGCCCCAAAATATATAAATCTCCAGGGTTTTTATAAAATATATTAAAAGAATTGGTGATTGAACTAATTATTGAGGGAATATTTGCTTTTCCTTAATTTATGGCAAAAGCAAACCACCACCACCTCACTCTATGATTAGCCATTCTTTCCCACTACCCCTTGTCTCCTTAGTGGACCTTTACAGCCAATCTCCAGCTCTTCCCACGTTCTAAGAGCTGGAGGATTGATCCTCTCTCCTCATTCTCCATAAAACTCTTTCATTCTACACTTAGCAACCAAGAACACTCTCCAAAATTCTCTCATCTTTTCTCTCAACTTCAAGAACTTCAAGGCTTTCTCCAGGGATTTCTTTCTTCAATTAGTAAGTATCTTCATCATTCACATAATTATTAAACTCCATTCTACTCAAATCATTGATATCTTACACAAGTTCCATCTTATTCGGTGTTAGATTCTCGAGTCGTCAAGACATCTTCTTAGTGTTCTTGGGTTGAACACTTCCTCTCTCTCACTTTCATCTACTGAAACCACATAAGGTGAGTTCATACCCATACATTTACATGTTTTCTTAAGTTTTAAGGGGGGGGGGGGAATACAAGTAAAATCATCAAGAACACAATTAAACTTTTCCTAACAGATTACATCAGAAAAGATGGACGTTAATCACGGACTGTTTTGGTCAACTTAAATATTTTAGTTTTCAAAACTGTTTCAGGTGCAAGTAGTTCAAACTCTTAGCTTTAAAATGGCTACTTGCACATCTCCATATGATTTTTCTACAATTTATGGTGATTTTTACAAAACTGCCTGTCATTTCAGAGGCAAACCCGGACCAGTCTGTGATTATGAACATTTTCACCTCTGTTAGAGATCACTAAAAATCATGATAAAATTTACGAACAAACTAGACTCATATTCCAAACTCTCAAAATTTGCGGATTTGGATTTAGAGCTTTGATGATTTTTCTATAAATTTTCTAAGAACGGTAACAGAAACTGTTTTTAACGAAAAGTTGCTGTTAATTTCATTTCACCTTGTAACATGTTGAGCAAGGTGTATATCTTTATGTGATTATATGTTACTGCAATATATGACATTTTATCTTAATATTTAGACACACATCAGTTTACAACTGGATTTGGTCATATAAAATATAAAGAATAACAAGTGATTATAATCAAAGTACAATCGATACATTCAAACATTAAATAAACTATTTTGAATATAGTTTGCATACATTACCACGTACTACCCTTGGTTGATAAACTATAATAGGTATAGTTTATGATACATTACATAACACATACATTTAAAAAGGGTACATTTATACAAAGGATATTTTCATTAAGCAAGGTACGGCCATACGGTACCAAGTTTTCATAACACGTAATTCCGTTAATGACTTTGTGAGACATTTACTTCAAATTACCATTAAGTTCTGTATTGTAACCAGAGTCTCCTTGAGGGAGAGCGTGATACTTGTGTATAGATCTATATTGGGTTTGAATAACCCACACCTAAACTGCATGCAACAGTTAGACCGATAGGTCTGGGGTGACAAATGTCATAACATTTCCGACGCCTGAAGAACGTCGTTTTAGGCAACCTTGGTCATAGTATGGTTATAATAAACTCACATAAAGTATTAACAAACATTGGAAATTACGGGAACTTCATTAAAATTTAACGAGTTTATGTCGATTTAAACTTGCATTGTTTTACTATAAATATGACAAATTACTTGTACATTTCGGTCTTTGGGTTTTAAGACTACATTTACACATTAAGGAAAATATTGGATTTTTCTAACACAAATACTACTTTTACAAACGAAAAGCTTATGAACTCACCAACCTTTGTGTTGACACTTTTTCAAACAACTTGTATTCTCAGGAAATCATTAAACAGGTAATCAAGTGCTTTTGAGGATGGGACGCTAAGGCGTCTACTATTTCATATTTTATCAACATATTGTAATTGATTCGTAAACATGTAATTCATACAATGATGTGATTTTTTTCAATTATATATATATGTTGGTTGTGTTTGCTTGAATTACTATTACAATTGCTGTTATGATACTATACATGAAGTCCTCCACCCCCGGACGTTTCCGCCATCCTTGGTTTGGGGGTGTGACACTTTCGCATCCACGACAGCCTAAGGTACTTACGATAGTAGCAGGACATAGTGTTCCTCTTCTCTTCGTTCGCTAAGGCTTATGAGTATTCAAAGTAGACGAAATTAGGACGATATGCCTTCGATATGACGACACAAGAACTAGTAATTACGTACATCTTTCGACATCGGAAAACGTCGGGTTTTCCGGGGAAATTAATATTACTCGCTCGAAAATTCTATAACTAAAATACAAAACACCTTTCATATCTATATGTTTTGAAATCATTCATGCATCAACTATGGATCTTCACACTTTGATAAACAAATGTCTTTTCAGAAAATATCGGATTTTCTGTGTTTTACAAACTATACAAATCATTTTTATTTACAACTATGCTTATGAACTCACCAACATTCCATATGTTGACGTTTTTCCAAAATAACTTGTATTCTCAGGGAACAGATAAGCTGAAGGATATTACCAAGTATGTTAGATTATTTTGTGTTGGAAACTTTGAAACAATTTGTGTTATGATGTGTAACTAGATTATGACTCGCGTTAAACGCGGGGAAACACATAAATAAAATATAAATGTATATAGATATTGCAGAATAATTAAAAAAAAAACCCAGGGTTATTGGTATTATTGAAATGTATAGAAAATACACTGAAATCGGCAAATATATATAGTCGTTGAAGGACCTCTTTGTAGACAATATTTTTTTTATTAGTTGAATGACCTTCCTCGTCACAAAGTAACTTCAAACTTTTTTTTACTTGTGACACGGGAAACAACTACATATAGCTGACCATGCGCGAAAACGGGTATACGCAAGTATAATCCAACATTTGACAATGTACTTTCAAAATAAATTGTTATTTTATGGTTATATTGTGAAATATAATTGTTTATGTTAAAAAATAGCAACTTATTTATGTTCATTTGAAATTATCCACATAAACCCCCCACAATATTAAATATAAAGAAACTCTAACCAATAAATATAAAAACAGTTATGTTTGCTCGATTTAGATATTGCCCGTGACTCATTGAAAATGTCAAAATACATAATTGGCACACAACTTACTTGTTATTATGATACGAAGAGGTTAGTTTTTGGAAGAGGTTAGTTTTTGGTTATTTATTTGGGAAGCATAATATGTATTCTGCATTACAAGTGTTTACCTTTTGAATTTAGCATTTCTTACTTTAGAATTTTATTTTGGCTTGACATAGCCATGATCATCCCATATTTAATATTTTGCTCTTCTTGCACCTTTATTACCTGCAGACTTACATTCATTAGATCAAGATTTAACATTTTTTAAAAACAAATATAGACAAGAAACTTCTATACTCAATGGATACGCTAAAAGAGACATGAGACTTGCCTTTTGTGAGATCAAAAATACCAAATTTGACTACTTTCTACAAAATAATTTAAGAACCGAAGAAAAACTGATTGCCAAAATATCTAATATCATTATTTAAGTCATAACCTGTTATATGCCGAAAAATTGAAAATTTCAACCAAAACTCTGTTACATGCCATCAAAGTTGAAAAAAGATCCTTTATAGTTAGATGATGATATTAATTTAAAAAAAATCGTCTTTCACTTTTTGTTGGATGTATTTTTTTGATGACAGAAACAATTATCAGACCAAACATAATCCGTAAAAACCATCCTAGCCAAATCATAAATCGTTTAATCAACAAAATAGAATACCACAGCCGTAGATGGTAATACAGTTAAAATATCTTTTTCTAAAAGATCAAGAAATTGACAATTTATTAAAATCTTATGACGTTGATAAAAGTCATAACAAAGTGCAATAGATTGAATCGATAGTTTACAATAAATATAAAAAATGAAGCCCTATCAGAGATAGAAAAACTTGAGGACAAGACAAAAAAAACATGTAACACTACAAAGTTGCAAACAAAAAAAACACATGATGCTAAAAATCTAGAAAAAAAAACCAAAATTTATACCAGGTTGTGAGGTGAGTGTAGAGAACTTGTGTCAGATTCTTTGAGACATTTTGTCAAACACCTAAGGTGCCTGTTCTAATAACCCATCTTTTGAATGTAACATGACAAAAAAATCCAATCTTACAGAAAAATGTTATAAATGAACTAAATTAATATGTATTTAGATTATGTAAATTATTTTTAACAATGTTCCTTCAAAAATATACTTATTATTGTTTCATACCTACATACAAAGTATAATAAATAAATGTTAATTGTAATTATACAATTTGATTCTACCATATAAATACGACCACATAGAAAATTTAAGAATCAAATAAAAAATTTGTCTATAATACCGTAAATCTGATATTTAAGTTAATAAGATCATTCTTAATTTAGATTCTAACTTTTTAGCCTACTTTTGATATAGTTCATGTGTTAATATTTAGAGAAACTGGTAGGCAAGGATGTTGATATTAAGTGGTGTATATTGTTGTTACCGGTAAAAAAACTAAGTTTTATTTTAAACTTAAAAGTTTTTTTTCATGGTAAGTATATATGTTGCTATAATTTGTAAAAAAAAAACACATATTTATTGCAGTTTGTAGAGATTGTTGAGTATCGAATCCAAGTTAATAGGTTACGCATTTAATATGAAAAGTTATACATTGTTGTTTTGTCTGACTTAATATAGACTGAATGATGTAATATGTTAAGCCAAAAAAACCTTATGTAATGTTTTATGAGATTTCAAAAATAGAAACATAATTTTGTTAGTCATAGAAAGCATTCTTTGAATGGTTGTATTTACTGTACAAAAATATATACAAATTAGAATAATTATAGTTTAACCCTTTCAAGATTAAATTTTTTATAAAATCCATCCCATTAATAGTGAATAAAAGATAAATTAAAAGAGACATTTAAAACATGAAAAAATCACAAAAGGTTATTGTTAAAAATGGTATAACAATGTACTTTAAATATACATTCCTAAAAATGGTATAATATAAAGTTATTATATTCGACAATAAGGTCAGGAATAGTAACCAAGTTGAGATAATCAAACAAATAGAAATAGTAGCAACAACAGATTTGATCCATTTTCAAATTAAATTACCGATTTACCCTTCTGATGAACATTGTCCATACTAAATTAATGATTTAGCCTTCGGATAAAAAATGGAAGTATCATGCAAAAAGAATCATTTTAGTACACGCGTCATCTTAATATCTATTGTTGAATTGTTTTTCCAGCCCAATGCTTTTCTAGTTTCGTAAGTCAAATTACCCTTTTGCCCTTATATTTCCTTACTTAAAGGTTTCCTGCATTTAATTTGAAATTAAATTAAAATAAATCACATATATTTAGGAGTTTATTGATACCTTCAAAAGGTAAATTCGAATCTTCCTTCTTTATTCTATCCCAAATAAAATTACCTTTCTGCCCCTAAACCTTAAAATCATACTTAGCATTTAAAAAAAAATTCATCCAACAATATCAATAACCTTTAGTTATGATTTCAATTTAAAGTTAGAAATGTTGTAATTCAACCATCATATTAGGATATTAATTTACATTCAAACACTAAAAACATATCTCTTTATTCCTATTATACCCTTATCCTCCATTTTCCATTCGGTATTATCATATATTTATCTTAACAAATTATTTGAGTTCTATATCAAGATTGCAATCCCTGTAACTCAGCCACCAATTTAAGATATTATAGACAATCAAAATCAGTAACCAGGTTGAGGTAATCAAACAAACAGAAATAGCAGCAACTCATGATTTGATCAATGTTTAAATTAAATTACTGATTTACGATTCTGATGAACATTGTACATACTAAATTAATGATTTACCCTTTGGATAAAAAATGGAAGTATCATGCTAAACGAATACACAAAAAAATTGATTACAATGAACAGGAAAACGGGTGGGGTGCATTTGTCATTCCATCAAAGTACTTTGCTATATTGTGTTTTAACTGGTTTACATCAAAGTACATTATTATTTTTTTCTGGATTAAAGGTATGTAATATATTTTCCTATTTATTTGAAAAGTTTCAGAAAAGTAGTTAACCGATATCATGTAATTTGTGGTAAAGAAAATCGAAATATATAAATACATATATTTGATACAGGAACAAAAAAATAATCGAAAAAATATAAAAAAGCGAAAGAAGGTACTGACCTTCTAGTGCGCAACAACGAAGGTTTGAAGCAGAGAATGATGATGAAAGTTATAAGCAATAAGAATGATGTTGTAGGAGAAAGTTTGAAGAAAATCAACAATTGAAAATAAGTGTGAGCCGCGGATTCAGAGATGAATCATATATGTATGTGATAATTTGAATCTGATTTTTTGGTATTAATGGTCTCTTAATAAAAATAGATTTTATATTAATGGTTTACTAATATAAACAGATTTATATTAATGGTTGTTATTTAATGTCTTAATTGAAATGATTTTTAGTAATATGTTTTTAAAGTTAAAACCTTGATAACCGAAAATTCAAGATTTAAAATTTGGGAGTATTTTATTAGAATTAAATACAATCCATTTCAACGGATTTAAGTTAATTTTGTGAAAAACTCTTATTGGAATTAAATACATTCCATTTTGGGAGGATGATGTCAGCAATCTAAGGGTGGAAAACATAGGATTAAAATACAATCAAGGGGCCAGATTGTTTAAGATGATGTCATAAGATTTTTATTTTAATATATACTAAAGATAACATAATTATTAGTATACTTATTTAATGACTTTTTTAAGAAAGAAAAAACTAAACGGGTTTGAATTTTGAAGCGAAAAACTATAAATAAGGGAGTTAAATTATGGAAAATATTAATTAGGGTTAATGATGACAAAGATTGTCAAAAGATGTTTTAAAGGAAATGTATGCTTCAGTTTGTACAGATTTGTGTGAAGCCAAAATAGAGGTGTGATAATTAAAGATGCAAGGAAGAGGCAATACACAAATTCTAAGAATACATGAGCAAAAAGGAACCACCTTATGGTGCTACATTCTGTTATGAACACACAAAGCATCAATTGAAGCACAACCATTGACATGAGGACGAAGAGTATTAGAGAATTATGGTTTAAGAGAGAAAAATAGAGGAGAAAGATGGGGCGGTTGTTCATGTTTTTTGGCCAGATTTATGGAGAAACTGATATCTTATATATAAATAGAATGATATGCTTTAAACGACAACATAATTATTGATTTTAAAGATTCTATAATTAAATGTAATTGTGCTCGAATTGTGAAATATATTTTAGAAAGTATAGATAGATTCTATAATTAAAGATTTTATAATTAAATGTAATGATATTTGAAATGTAATTGCTAAATTTAAAGATTTTATAATTAAATGCTTGGATTATATTTAGGGAATATGATGTCAGCAATTTGATCTAAGGGTGGAAATTACATGATCGAAATACAATCAATGGCCCTGATTGCTTCATTGATGAATTAATGATTCTCTTTTAATAATATTTAGAGATATTTGAAAACAATGTACTGGATGTAAAACAATATCAGTTGTAATGTATTGATGCATGGTGATGTTTGTGTTATGATTCATGTATATTCATTGTAATGGTATTCAATTTAAGTCACTCGAGCCCCCGGACGTTTCCGCCGTCTGGTTTCGGGGGTGTGACAAATAATTAGTCACGTTAGTAGGATTAACTAGTGCATATTATTTACGCATCAAGTTTTTGGCGCCGTTGTCGGGGAACGATCCATATTTGGTTAATTTAAATATGCTAATTTATTAGGATTTTTGTTTCTATTTGTTTTTAATTTTTAATTTTAGGCTTATTCTCTGTTTGATTCACCACGTTGTAACGCCCCGATTCTCAACTTTGGAAGATGGATCTTAGTGAGAAGAGCTTGGAGAAACAAGTGGCTAACAGCAAGGAACGTGTGGGGATCTGAAATCTACCTCAGTTAGCATCTTCTGAGGATTGTGGATGGGAGGCCAGTTAAGGCAGATGTAACACTAGTCAAAAGTAGGTCAATAACAATCACATGTGATTATACCAATCATGTAATGTGATTTTGTCGAAACAGGTAATGTAGTAAACTTACTATGTATTTCATGATAATTCTAATATAAATATGAATTTTCATACATACTTTATAGTATAAATCAAAGTATACATCCATACGATTCCAAAAATATAGAGAACGTCTGAATCTGACTTCGCGTGAAGAAGTTATGATAAACCGAACACTATAAATCTCTATAATAAGAGGAATTTAAAATAGACTTAGAATTAGCTATTTAATTCTAAAAGAGAGTTGTAGTACTCAGAATTACCTACGCGTGCATATAAAGAACGTCAAAAACGGAGTTCGTATGCAAAAGTTATTGGGTTCCGAAGATGTCGGTGTCAGAAACCCTAATTTGACTGAACTCACGACGTGAGCATAAAAACTCACGACGTGAGGAGTCAAACCGCCATATTTCGGATCTAGAAGGTGTGACGAGACTGCGAGGGGATAAGATCCAAACTCACGACGTGAACAAGGCATTTTTCACGTCGTGAGGAGTCATTTTGCTACCTTCGGAAGCTAGAAGACGGATGGCAAGTCTACGAAGAGATAAGTTTGGAACTCACGATGTGAACAATGAGTTTCTCACGTCGTGAGGGTCCAAAATCCTTCCTATAAATAGCAGGTCCGACTTCAGCTATTCCTTACACCATTTCCCTTTCTCCTCTCTCCTGTGCTGAAGCCATCTTGCATCCCGAGCCCCGACGACCTCGTACGCTGACCGTTTCTGCTTAGATTACATAAAATTACGCTATTAAGGTGAGTTTCACGGCCCTACTTTTAATGTTTTCGGGGGAAAATGCATGCTAAATATTGTATATACGTTATTATTATGTCTATATGATAGTATATTAGTATCAACATAGATAGTTATAATAACCGGGATATAGTTATTTCATATTTGAAAGTATACAACTATCGTAAAGTTGTTAGCATGCTATTGTTATAGTAGTGTACTAATGTAGATCTTGAGTTATACTTAGGATTCTATATATATGTTGTGTGCGATATAGTTCCAGAGTTATACTCGGAAGTTCTATATGTTAGTTGATAAGTATGTTGTTATTGTTGGTTTTATGTCAAGATAAAACCATGTATGTTATATGTTATTGGTTTTATGTCAAGATAAAACTTGGTTTTAATTCTAATTATAGCTGTTGTACTGCCTAAGTATTATAAATATTAGGAGTAATGTTAAAAGCATAGTCTAATAACTTAGGGTTTTAGACACGAATATGATTTTACTACTAGAACTAACGGAACTCGACAAGTCTACATGAGCTATTGTATTCATCAACTAAGATTGGAAATCTTAGGGAAAATCCTCTGACCTGTAACCGTTAATCCCGTGTGAGCGAGGAAGTCGTGTATGAATAAGATACAGGTTGACAACCCCACTCGTGGTTGCTAGCTACAACAAAACCGTGTGCGAGTGACGAACTGTCCTTTTGTTTGTTTATTGTTCCAACGTTGATGAAGCGTGTGGAACTTATCTCAAGATGCGAAACTTGTAGCATCAAGCAGAGGTTTGAAACTAGTCATATAGCCACGGTTACGGACTCATGGTAGCAAATTGTTAGAAGCATTATACTTTGTCGTTATACAAGTATTAATGTTAAGTATAAGTTTCCCAAACACTTATACTCTAGGTACAAGAAACTGGTAGGTATACTACTTGTATATTAAGTAGATAATTATACCTAACACACATACTCGTATAGAATTGAAATAGATTTATACGTAGCAGTTTTACTCGTATAGAATTGAAATAAGATTTATACGTAGTAGTTTTACTCGTATAGAATTGAAATAAGATTTATACGTAGCGGTTTTACTCGTATAGAATTGAAATAAGATTTATACGTAGCGGTTTTACTCGTATAGAATTGAAATAAGATTTATACGTAGCAACTTTCATTTGTATGGAATTACAAAGTTTGGGCTTATGAGTTTCAAATCATGCTTGGTGGGCCTTGCAAGTCCATCAACATGATCTTTGGGCCCAGAGGGATAACGCTTATATGTTATTGGGCCTTCAATGACCCAATATTTTATAAAAGGACTTTTAATAGCTTTTATGTGCTAGTGGGCCAAAGTGTCCCATTAGAAAAGTTAGTAAGGTCACAGTAATCAAATGCGAGTTGGACCATCGTGTCTTTCGCATCCACGACAGCCTAAGGTACTTACGATAGTAGCAGGACATAGTGTTCCTCTTCTCTTCGTTCGCTAAGGCTTATGAGTATTCAAAGTAGACGAAATTAGGACGATATTCCTTCGATATGACGACACAAGAACTAGTAACTACGTACATCTTTCGACATCGGAAAATGTCGGGTTTTCCGGGGAAATTAATACTACTCGCTCAAAAATTCTATAACTAAAATACAAAACACCTTTCATATATATATGTTTTGAAATCATTCATGCATCAACTATGGATCTTCACACTTTGATAAACAAATATCTTTTCAGAAAATATCGGATTTTCTGGGTTTTACAAACTATACAAATCATTTTTATTTACAACTATGCTTATGAACTCACCAACATTCCATATGTTGACGTTTTTCCAAAATAAATTGTATTCTCAGGGAACAGATAAGCTGAAGGATATTACCAAGTATGTTAGATTATTTTGTGTTGGAAACTTTGAAACAATTTGTGTTATGATGTGTAATATTTGAAAACAATGTACTGGATGTAAAACAATATTAGTTGTAATGTATTGATGCATGGTGATGTTTGTGTTATGATTCATGTATATTCATTGTAATGGTATTCAATTTAAGTCACACGAGCCCCCGGACGTTTCCGCCATCTGGTTTCGGGGGTGTGACAGGTTGGTATCAGAGCACTGTTTATAGTGAACTAGCATATCTAACCACACATTGATATGCAACTATAAACCAAAGAGGGACTAACACAACTCTGAACAAAACGAATAAAACACAACGATAAAACATCTTTGCTTATGTGAGATAGGAAAGAGAACATAATACTTAATCAAACAAAATAACACTGACATCTCGGTTAAGTCAGGGACTGTGCATGGTTGTGGTAAGGGGTGAGTGTAGCCTGATCAACTACATTCTCTCCGAAGTGCAACTATCACAGGCTCTGAGAAAGCCTCGATGGTCAGTAAGCTTAAAATATACCCTTGATTACCAAGAAAAGAACATTAACTCAAATTACATAATAACTAAATCATATTAGGAGTAATGATAGTTACTTATACATACCCCCCCTCTCTCAGTCGACATGGAAGGAGAACACCAGGGCATTCAGTTTCATCAGGTCCTAGTAGCCCACGGGATGAACGAGGATGAGCCCGATGGAGATCAGGGGAGAGCACACGACGTTGGACTTGAAGAGGAACAAGACGAATATGTAATAGTTGATTTCGAATATGACGAGCTTGACCAAGAGTTAGACGAAGAGAAGGGCGTAGAGGAGGCACGTAGTGAACCCCACCAGTCGGAAGCCCCGTCAGATTCCCGCACGGTTCAAAGGGTTGATACAAACTATCTACGCTCTCTCGAGGAGGCAATTATCAGCCTGAAACTTCAACTTATTACGGCTGAGGCAAGGGCTGTGCGAGCCGAGCAAAGAGTAGAGGTAATCACCCAAGAGGCGGATGAACTGGCTGAACTCCTGATACGTCAGCTCGACGATTGAGCGTCGTCGTCATCCATACTGATAGGACCTGCTCTACTACCTGCTATATAGGTCTCACTGTACGAGGAACTAGTCATATCTATCTTTAGTACTAGGCTTTTGTGATCTATGCTATGTACCATCGACTCTATGTTTAAGTGATTACACTACTCATAGAGCCGTTATGCTGCCGAACTTGCACCACTTATGTATGCTCTTCTGAGCAAAATTTTCATGTATCAAAAATGCGGATAATATTAATGAAAAGTTTTATGTGTTCTATTGCGATGTTGTGATCTGCTATGTGCTATATATACATGATTGTATGCTAATTTGTGAAACCACTTAAGTTCATGCAAAACACCTAGTTTTAGGACCACAATCTCACAAAACTATAGGCACTCAACATCTTTCCGTTCCATGACAGAAAGATGCCTCAACGACCAACTCGTAGAAACCCTGGACCAACCCCACCCGAAGTCAACTCAACTGCATTCCAAGCTGCTGTATCTGCTGCAGTTACTGCAGCCATGGCGCAAATCCAGCAAGGAAAGAACGGTGGAGTCAATGGACAAGGGGCTGGGAGTTCGAACAATGGGACAAATCACGGACCTACCAGGACATGTTCCTACAAGGACTTCACCAACGCCAAACCCCGAACCTTTAGTGGCACGGGTGGAGTGATAACCCTGAAAAGATGGGTGGAAAAGGTGGAATCAGTGTTCGAAATATGTGAATGCCCCGAGGAGGTGAAAGTGAAGTTTGTCGCGTGCACGTTTGTCGACCAGGCTCTCACCTGGTGGAATGGACACATAGAAGCCATGACTCTCCCTGTAGCCAACGCTATGCCATGGACGGAGCTGAAAGCAATGCTGATGGCTGAGTACTGCCCTCGTGGCGAAATCCAGAAGATGGAGCAAGAGCTGTGGGATCTCACCGTCCGAAACTCTAATATAGATGCATACATATCAAAGTTTAGCGAGCTGTCATTGTTGTGCCCTGGCATGATTACGTCTGAAGGGAAGAAAATCGAACGATTCATCTGGGGATTGACCTCCCCAATTCAAGGAAATGTAATCGCTGCAAAACCTGAAACCTTCGACAGTGCCAAGAGGTTGGCCAAGAAACTGTACGACCACAACAACAAAAAGGGCGAGAAGCCAGCGGAAATTGAAGGCAAGAAGGAGAGTGACAACAAGAAAGGAAAGAACAAAAAGAGAAAAGGACGACAAGGCTCGGAATCGACGAAGAAGCAACAAACAGTGACGGTCAATGCTGCGACCACCCATGTACCCTTCACACCACATGCTCCAGCCTCAGCTAATTCAAGCACTCCCAAGCAGTATTTTGGGAATCTCCCAAAGTGCAACAAGTGCAATTACCATCATAATGGCGAATGCAAGGAAATGCAATGCACTAGTTGCAATCGGAAGGGTCACACAGCAAGGTATTGCAGGACCTATCCTCCCCAAAATCAACCGCCTTGAAACAACAAAAACAACAACCGCAACAACAACAACACCAACAACACCAACAATAGCGGCAATAACACAGGATCAAGCCCGACCTGCTATGGATGTGGAAAGACCGGGCATATCCGTCGAAACTGCCCCAACACCAACAACCCTGGAAATGGAGGAACAGGAAGGGTGCTAGCTATGGGTCAGGGAGAAGCGGTTCAGGATCCCGCTGTTGTTACTGGTACGTTTCTCCTAAACCACACTTATGCATGCATCCTATTTGATACCGGGGCAGAACAAAGTTTCGTGAGTAGTAAATTCAAACACTTATTAAAACAACAACCCCAAAAGCTTAATGAAACCTTCACGGTGGAAATGGCCAATGGGAAGACAGAGTCCACTGGGGAAATCTACATCGGATGTACCCTGACTTTAAATCACCACGTCTTTCAAATAAACTTAATGCCTGTTTCCATTAGGAGTTTTGATGTGATTATCGGCATGGATTGGTTAAGCCCCCACCATGCTGAAATTATGTGTCACGAGAAGGTCGTTCGCCTTCATCTCCCGAACCACGAAACCCTAGTTATTTACGGAGACAAACCCAACACGAACCTTCGTCTTATTTCGTGCATTAAGGCGCAAAAGTACCTACGAAAGAAGGACTTCACGTTCCTAGCTCATATCGTGGATAAGTCCAAAGAAGAGATCAATATTCGAAACATCCCTGTGGCTTGCGATTTCCCGGATGTCTTTCCGGAGGATCTTCTGGGGATACCCCCAGAAAGACAAGTCGAGTTCCGAATAGATCTAGTGCCAGGAGCTACTCCCATCACCAAATCACCCTACAGATTGGCTCCTGCGGAGATGCAAGAGTTGTCCAGTCAACTCAGCGAGCTTTTGGACAAAGGATTCATCCGACCCAGTTTCTCACCTTGGGGAGCTCCAGTTCTCTTTGTCAAAAAAAAATACGGTACCTTCAGGATGTGTATCGACTACAGAGAACTTAATAAGCTTACCATCAAAAACCGCTATCCACTTCCGCGAATTGACGATCTGTTTGACCAGCTCCAAGGAGCTAGTCACTTCTCAAAGATAGATCTGCGATCTGGATACCACCAACTCCAGGTCCGGGAGGAGGATATTCCAAAAACCGCCTTACGAACTCGTTACAGACATTATGAATTTGTCATAATGCCCTTCGGTCTAACGAATGCTCCTGCCGCATTCATGGACCTAATGAATCGAATCTGTCGACCATTTCTCGATAACTTCATCATCGTTTTCATTGACGACATCCTCGTCTATTCTCGAAGTGAGGAAGAACACGGCCGACATCTCCGACAAATCCTGGAAACCCTACGAACCGAAAAGTTGTACGCAAAACTCTCTAAGTGCGAGTTTTGGCTCCGAAGTGTGAACTTTTTGGGACATGTTGTTAGTCAGGAAGGAATTCATGTGGATCCTTCTAAGATCCAAGCCATCGAAGGATGGGCAATTCCCACAACACCCACGGAAATTCGCCAATTTCTAGGCCTCGCAGGCTACTACAGGAGATTCATTCAAAACTTCTCCAAGACCGCAAAACCACTCACCTCGCTTACACAAAAGGGCGTACCCTTCGAATGGACAGACAAACAAGAAGCTGCATTCCGAACTCTGAAGCAGGCACTCTGCAGTGCGCCGGTGCTATCGCTACCCGAAGGAACAGAAGAATTTATAGTTTACTGCGATGCGTCAAATCAGGGTTTAGGCTGTGTACTCATGCAGCGTGGAAAGGTGATAGCTTACGCGTCCCGGCAACTAAAGACGCACGAGGTGAACTACACCACTCATGATTTGGAACTGGGAGCAGTGGTCTTCGCCCTGAAGATTTGGAGGCACTACCTTTACGGTACCAAGTGCACCATCTTCACCGACCACAAGAGTCTCCAGCACATCTTGAATCAAAAAGAGCTAAACATGAGGCAACGAAGATGGGTCGAGGTGCTAAACGACTACGAGTGCGAAATCAAGTACCACCCAGGCAAGGCTAACGTAGTAGCCGACGCCTTGAGTCGGAAAGAATACTCGAATCGTCGTTTGAAGACTCTCTCCATAACCACTCGATCCCACCTAACCTCTCAAATCAGGGCAGCCCAACTCGATGCCATGAAGGCAGAAAACAAAACAAGCGAAGCGCTGCGTGGAATGGAGAAGAACTTTGAAGTGAGAGAAGACGGAACAAATTACTTCATAAACCGCATCTGGGTCCCTAAACTTGGGGGATTCAGGGAGGTAGTCATGAACGAAGCCCACAAGACGCGATACTCCATCCATCCAGGTTCAGACAAAATGTACTTGGATGTTAAGCAGCATTATTGGTGGCCTAATATGAAGGCAGAGATTGCCACTTACGTTAGCAAGTGCCTCACATGTGCTAAAGTAAATGTGGAATATCAGAAGCCCTCCGGATTACTACAGCAGCCAGTAATTCCAGAGTGGAAATGGGAAAGGATTACCATGGATTTTGTGACTAAACTACCCAAGTCGACGAATGGTTTGGACACAATCTGGGTAATAGTTGATAGATTAACGAAATCCACCCATTTCCTACCAATAAAAGAATCATACAAGATGGAGCGCCTGACAAGAACCTACATAAAAGAAATCGTGAGACTCCACGGAGTACCGATATCTATCATCTCAGATAGAGATAGTAGATTTACTTCACGATTTTGGCAATCGCTTCAGAAAGCTATGGGAACACAACTTGACATGAGCACTGCCTACCACCCACAGACGGATGGTCAAAGCGAGCGAACCATTCAAACGCTAGAAGATATGCTCCGCGCGTGTGTGATAGACTTTGGAAAATCGTGGGATACCCACTCGCCTTTGATCGAATTCTCATATAACAACAGTTATCACTCGAGTATCAAAGTTGCTCCTTACTAAGCATTATACGGGCGGAAATGTAGATCACCGTTGTGCTGGGCTGAGGTAGGAGACACCCAGCTAGCGAGAGGGAAAATGCCAAACAATGCCTTGACGGGACCGGAAATCATACGCGAGACGACCGAGAAGATAATTCAGATCAGGGCGCGACTACAATCGTCACGAGACAGATAAAAGAGCTACGCTGATAGACGACGAAAGCCCCTGGAATTCAGAGTCGGAGATAGGGTGTTACTAAAAGTTTCTCCTTGGAAAGGAGTGATTCGTTTTGGGAAGCGGGGCAAACTGAACCCTCGATACATTGGACCCTTTGAGATTCTTGCCCGAATCGGTCCAGTGGCTTATAGACTGCAGCTACCCGCTGAGCTCAGCAGTGTACACCCTGTGTTCCACGTTTCCAACTTGAAGAAGTGCTTATCTGACGAGACTCTCGTCATTCCTTTAGAGGAAATCGAAATCAATGAGAACCTTCTGTTCATCGAGGAGCCAGTTGAAATCATGGACAGAGAGGTGAAGCGTACTAAGCAGAGCCGCATCCCGATTGTGAAAGTTCGATGGAACGCGAAACGCGGACCAGAATTCACCTGGGAACGCGAAGATCAAATGAAGCAGAAGTACCCTCATCTATTCTCGCATTCTCAAATCTAGCTTTCAAAAGAATTTTAGGATGAAATACCCTCTAACGGGGGGATGATGTCACAACTAGGAATTTTGATGCCTTGTAACTACAACACTTATATCAATTATGAATCAACAATGAGAAAGCATGAATGATGCTTATTCTATAACAACAAAACTTCATCAAATACTTCATTCTAGCACTACAAATAGTCAACAAAGAATTGGAAACCCTTGAAATCCCGGTTTAAGTCCATTTTGGACTACGATTTCCTTATTGGGCCTACTGGACCAATGAGCTTCCAATTTATCTATCTTGAACCTAGAACTCTCTAATGGGCCCTAATTGGACCCATATACATGAAACATAATATTTTGGGCCTTATTGGGTCACAACCAATTTAATTTAGCCCTAATAGGTCACAAAAATTATACTTTGATTTATTTGGGCCAAGCATCATCTAAATTAACTATAATATGGGCTTAAGGGCAAAAAGCCCAAAATTACTTTCTCCTTTCTCCTCTCTCTCGGCCCAAAACCACAAACCCAAGAAGAAAGGGTTGACTTTAGGTGATGTCACCTCCTTATTACACACCATGCACCCATGCATGGACTAGCATGTATCTAGACAAGTCACCTCACCTTCTCTCTTCCCCTATCTCTTCTTCTCTCGGCCGAGAACACACCACACACCCTCACACTCTTCCAAATTCTCTCAAACTCTTACTAGAACATCCTTACACTTTCCCTCAAAAATTTCGAGAATCACAAGGGCTACAAGGAAATCTTTTCTTAATATCACAAATCTAAGGTAAGTTGATGTTTAATCCATGATCTAGCTATTTCATCTCATCAAAAATCTCTTCTAAATCTAAAAATCATGATCACTCTCTTAGAAATCATCTAAAGTTCGAGATCTTCCAAGAGGACTTGCTAGGATCGAAATTTCTTCATATTCTCTCTTCAAAAGCCGAAACCACAACTCAAGGTGAGCTTCATACCCCTCTCTTTTCGATTTTCATATGTTTTATGGGGGAGAATACAAGAAAATGTGTAGATCTATGTGTATGTGTATGCTATATGTGATTTTATGCATGTATGTGTGTGATTTTATGTGTTTTTGTGATGAATATGCAACCAAAAAGGAGTGTAACTCGAGATCTAGGACATGAGAAGGGAAACAAACATAATATAAGTTATTCTACACTAAACAAGTCAAGAATAATAACTTATAAGATTTTGATGAACATATTTCAACATAAAAACCCATTTTGGGCTTATAATGTCAAATATGCAAAACTAGGGTCAAATATGGTCAAGTCAAAGCTTCTTGAGGGTCAAAAGGATCAAAACAGTTTCTATAATCATTTTTTTGAATATGAGAATTTTCAAAGGACTTGAAATGCAAATTTTTAGCTTAATGGGCTAAATTTGGGCTTTTTGGCCCAATAAGCCCATAATTGTGAAAATGATATTTTGAAGGGGCTGAAATGAAACTTTCTGCAAAACAGGGGATAAAAAGTGTAATAAAACTATTTCAAGGTTTAAAAATGCTTTTCAATTCCAACAAGGATAAAAAATGTAAAGTTTTTGGATTTTGGGCCAAAACTATAAAAGTTGCGAAAAATAGGGTCTTAACCGAGAGATACCATTATGGAAGGGCTAAATCTGTTAACAAAATAAATTTTGGGTTAGAACTATCATTTCAACAAATTTATGATGCAAAAGTGTCAAGAAATTGTTTTAAGGACTAAAAACGAAACTCTTTTATTTAAAGGACTAAAATTGTTATTTTTATGAAAGAAAGGATGAAAAGGTCAAACTTCTACTTAGACAAACTATTTCATTAAGTCAAGTTACAAAGCTACGACTACCGACAAATCGAAAGACGAATACACCTTTGACTCCAAATATCGTGATACACGAATCGATTCGGTCTCGAATCGATACAATATAACTAACATCAAAATCAAACTCTCCAAACGATACGCGATACCTACGATGAGTAAACTTACAAACTTTGGGCTTATGAGTTTCAAATCATGCTTGGTGGGCCTTGCAAGTCCATCAACATGATCTTTGGGCCCAAAGGGATAACGCTTATATGTTATTGGGCCTTCAATGACCCAATATTTTATAAAAGGACTTTCAATAGCTTTTATGTGCTAGTGGGCCAAAGTGTCCCATTAGAAAAGTTAGTAAGGTCACAGTAATCAAATGCGAGTTGGACCATCGTGTCTTTCGCATCCACGACAGCCTAAGGTACTTACGATAGTAGCAGGACATAGTGTTCCTCTTCTCTTCGTTCGCTAAGGCTTATGAGTATTCAAAGTAGACGAAATTAGGACGATATTCCTTCGATATGACGACATAAGAACTAGTAATTACGTACATCTTTCGACATCGGAAAACGTCGGGTTTTCCGGGGAAATTAATACTACTCGCACGAAAATTCTATAACTAAAATACAAAACACCTTTCATATATATATATATATATATATATATATATATATATATATATATATATATATATGTTTTGAAATCATTCATGCATCAACTATGGATCTTCACACTTTGATAAACAAATGTCTTTTCAGAAAATATCGGATTTTCTGGGTTTTACAAACTATACAAATCATTTTTATTTACAACTATGCTTATGAACTCACCAACATTCCATATGTTGACGTTTTTCCAAAATAACTTGTATTCTCAAGGAACAGATAAGCTGAAGGATATTACCAAGTATGTTAGATTATTTTGTGTTGGAAACTTTGAAACAATTTGTGTTATGATGTGTAATATTTGAAAACAATGTACTGGATGTAAAACAATATCAGTTGTAATGTATTGATGCATGGTGATGTTTGTGTTATAATTCATGTATATTCATTGTAATGGTATTCAATTTAAGTCACACGAGCCCCCGGACGTTTCCGCCGTCTGGTTTCGGGGGTCTGACAAATAATTAGTCACGTTAGTAGGATTAACTAGTGCATATTATTTACGCATCAAGTTTTTGGCGCCATTGTCGGGGAACGATCCATATTTGGTTAATTTAAATATGCTAATTTATTAGGATTTTTAATTTCTATTTGTTTTTAATTTTTAATTTTAGGCTTATTCTCTGTTTGATTCACCACGTTGTAACGCCCCGATTCTTAGCTTTGGAAGATGGATCTTAGTGAGAAGAGCTTGGAGAAACAAGTGGCTAACAGCAAGGAACGTGTGGGGATCTGAAATCTACCTCAGTTAGCATCTTCTGAGGATTGTGGATGGGAGGCCAGTTAAGGCAGATGTAACACTAGTCAAAAGTAGGTCAATAACAATCACATGTGATTATACCAATCATGTAATGTGATTTTGTCAAAACAGGTAATGTAGTAAACTTACTATGTATTTCATGATAACTCTAATATAAATATGAATTTTCATACATACTTTATAGTATAAATCAAAGTATACATCCATACGATTCCAAAAATATAGAGAACGTCTGAATCTGACTTCGCGTTAAGAAGTTATGATAAACCGAACACTATAAATCTCTATAATAAGAGGAATTTAAAATAGACTTAGAATTAGCTATTTAATTCTAAAAGAGAGTTGTAGTACTCGGAATTACCTACGCGTGCATATAAAGAACATCAAAAACGGAGTTCGTATGCAAAAGTTATGGCCTTCCGAAGATGTCGCTGTCAGAAACCCTAATTTGACTGAACTCACGACGTGAGCATAAAAACTCACGACGTGAGGAGTCAAACCGCCATATTTCGGATCTAGAAGGTGTGACGAGGCTGCGAGGGGATAAGATCCAAACTCACGACGTAAACAAGGCATTTTTCATGTCGTGAGGAGTCATTTTGCCACCTTCGGAAGCTAGAAGACGGATGGCAAGTCTATGAAGAGATAAGTTTGGAACTCACGATGTGAACAATGAGTTCACGTCGTGAGGGTCCAAAATGCTTCCTATAAATAGCAGGTCCGACTTCAGCTATTCCTTACACCATTTCCCTTTCTCCTCTCTCTTGTGCTGAAGCCATCTTGCATCCCGAGCCCTGACGACCTCGTACGCTGACCGTTTCTGCTTAGATTACATAAAATTACGCTATTAAGGTGAGTTTCACGGCCCCACTTTTAATGTTTTCGGGGGAAAATGCATGCTAAATATTGTATATACGTTATTATTATGTCTATATGATAGTATATTAGTATCAACATAGATAGTTATAATAACCGGGATATAGTTATTTCATATTTGAAAATATACAACTATCGTAAAGTTGTTAGCATGTTATTGTTATAGTAGTGTACTAATGTAGATCTTGAGTTATACTTAGGATTCTATATATGTTGTGTGCGATATAGTTCCATAGTTATACTCGGAAGTTCTATATGTTAGTTGATAAGTATGTTGTTATTGTTGGTTTTATGTCAAGATAAAACCATGTATGTTATATGTTATTGGTTTTATGTCAAGATAAAACTTGGTTTTAATTCTAATTATAGTTGTTGTACTGCCTAAGTATTATAAATATTAGGAGTAATGTTAAAATCATAGTCTAATAACTTAGGGTTTTAGACACGAATATGATTTTACTACTAGAACTAACGGAACTCGACAAGTCTACATGAGCTATTGTATTCATCAACTAAGATTGGAAATCTTAGGGAAAATCCTCTGACCTGTAACCGTTAATCCCGTGTGAGCGAGGAAGTCGTGTATGAATAAGATACGGGTTGACAACCCCACTCGTGGTTGCTAGCTACAACAAAACCGTGTGCGAGTGACGAACTGTCCTTTTGTTTGTTTATTGTTCCAACGTTGATGAAGCGTGTGGAACTTATCTCAAGATGCGAAACTTGTAGCATCAAGCAGAGGTTTGAAACTAGTCATATAGCCGCGGTTATGGACTCATGGTAGCAAATTGTTAGAAGCATTATACTTTGTCGTTATACAAGTATTAATGTTAAGTATAGGTTTCCCAAACACTTATACTCTAGGTACAAGAAACTGGTAGGTATACTACTTGTATATTAAATAGATAATTATACCTAACACACATACTCGTATAGAATTGAAATAGATTTATACGTAGCAGTTTTACTCGTATAGAATTGAAATAAGATTTATACGGAGCAGTGTTACTCGTATAGAATTGAAATAAGATTTATACGTAGCGGTTTTACTCGTATAGAATTGAAATAAGATTTATACGTAGCAACTTTCATTTGTATGGAATTACAAACACTTATATTCATAGTATATGAGACTTATAGGTAAACTACTTATTTGGTAAGTAAACTTTTATACCTAGGATATATATGCTAAACGTTGGAGAGTCAAAATGATACGTTCAAAACTATACTTTTGAACTTGGAAAATGTATTATTTTTATGCGGAGTCAAAACCTGTGGACTCACCAACTTTATGTTGACGTATTTTTTTAATGCATGTGTTTTCAGGAAGTTGATAACTATGATACGAGAAATGAGGTTACACTGCCCGGTGTTTCTGCCGACGGCCGGGGTGTGACAGATTGGTATCAGAGCTATTAACTATAGTGAATTAATACTTCCTTAGGAAAGCACGACTATAGTTTAGGGCTTACTCTGTTAGGTTTAGGTATATCCCTTAGCCTAGTAATATAAAGTATTAGTAATTATACTACTAAAGGACTACTTACGGGAGCGGTGACAAGGATAGACATGTCGATTTGGGTTGCTGGATTTCAGAATGGTTATATGCTAAAATGATCCTGCCCTTCAACTGTCCTGACTGGCCGGTGCCTTATCAGCTAGACCTGAAGTAACAAACAATAACTAATAGAGCATGAATACAAAAAAGAATAAATATAGAGTCATATATGAAGACTCAGACCCGCGATGAGAATACACCTAAATACCCGGAATGTTTTTGATCTCAAGGATTTAGATTAGATATTCCAACTAAAGTTCATATGTGCATAGATCTTGTCACAACTAGGTGTAGGTGTACAACTATATTTTATTATGATCAGATCATATGAACTATTTAAATTGGGAGTAATATTTGATAGACTAAACACTTGGTGATCTAAAATGTATAGGAACTAAACAAAATGCCTAGAAGAAGTAGCGCTCGGCTAAACCTTAACCAACGACCAGAACCAGAACAACAACAACCACAACCACCACCACCAGAAACAAACCCTCCAATAAGTTCAGCAGAACTTGAAGAAATTATAGCTCAGAGAATCGCTGCAGCTCTTGCTAATGTCACAAGAGGAGGAGTTAGAAACGAAGGCAATGTAGGGACCGCCAGAATGTGTACCTACAAGGAATTTATGAATTGCAAACCTAAGAGCTTCCATGGAACGGAAGGGGTTGTTAGCTTGACCCGGTGGATTGAAAAGATAGAATCAGTATTTCAAATAAGCTTCTGTCCGGACGAATGTAAGGTACGATTTGCTGCGTGTACCTTCGCTGATGCAACACTTACATGGTGGAACAGCCATGTGAATACCACGGGTATTGATGCTGCCAATTCCATGCAATGGGAAGAGCTGAAGAGGATGCTAGTAGAGGAGTATTGTCAGAGGGAGGAAATACATAAATTGGAACAAGAACTGTGGACCCTAACCATGAAGGGTTCAGAGATAAATGCTTATACTGCTAGATTTAATGATCTTGCGGTGATGTGTCCAGCTCTTGTAACCCCCGAATATAAGAAGATTGAGCGATATATCTGGGGTCTAGCATCACAAATCAAAGGAATGGTGATCGCATCAAAGCCTACAACATACGACAGTGCAAAGCGTATAGCTCATCAGCTAACCATCACAGAAATCCAAGTGGGATTTATAGCCGAGTCTCCCGAATCTGGAACGAACAAGTGCAAATTTGATGGGAAGAATCCCATACAATCATCTGAGGAGAGACAAGAAGTGGCAACTAATTATGCAGCCACAACAACAATACCCACACAACCACGACGGTATGAAGGAAAACTCCCAAAATGCACTCAATGTAGCCGTCACCATCTAGGTAACTGCTTTATATGCACTCACTGCAAGAAAAAGGGACACACCGCCAATTTCTGCAGGAGCAAAACACTTACAACAGAAAATCAAGGAACAAACACTGGAACAGGCTATGATAGAGGAAGAGCATGTTTTGAGTGTGGTGAAATTGGACATATCAAGAAGGAATGTCCAAAGTTAAGGAGTCAAGGAAGTTAAGCCGTGGCAGGGCATTCGTAACAGGAAGCAGGTAAGCTATCCATGACCCTGCAGTGGAATCTAGTACAAGATAAATTTCGGGACGAAATTTTATCAACGGGGGGAGAATGTAACACTAGTCAAAAGTAGGTCAATAACAATCACATGTGATTATACCAATCATGTAATGTGATTTTGTCAAAACAGGTAATGTAGTAAACTTACTATGTATTTCATGATAATTCTAATATAAATATGAATTTTCATACATACTTTATAGTATAAATCAAAGTATACATCCATACGATTCCAAAAATATAGAGAACGTCTGAATCTGACTTCGCGTGAAGAAGTTATGATAAACCGAACACTATAAATCTCTATAATAAGAGGAATTTAAAATAGACTTAGAATTAGCTATTTAATTCTAAAAGGGAGTTGTAGTACTCAGAATTACCTACGCGTGCATATAAAGAACGTCAAAAACAGAGTTCGTATGCAAAAGTTATGGCCTTCCGAAGATGTCGGTGTCAGAAACCCTAATTTGACTGAACTCACGACGTGAGCATAAAAACTCACGACGTGAGGAGTCAAACCGCCATATTTCGGATCTAGAAGGTGTGACGAGGCTGCGAGGGGATAAGATCCAAACTCACGACGTGAACAAGGCATTTTTCACGTCGTGAGGAGTCATTTTGCCACCTTCGGAAGCTAGAAGACGGATGGCAAGTCTACGAAGAGATAAGTTTGGAACTCACGATGTGAACAATGAGTTTCTCACGTCGTGAGGGTCCAAAATCCTTCCTATAAATAGCAGGCCCGACTTCAGCTATTCCTTACACCATTTCCCTTTCTCCTCTCTCCTGTGCTGAAGCCATCTTGCATCCCGAGCCCCGACGACCTCGTACGCTGACCGTTTCTGCTTAGATTACATAAAATTACGCTATTAAGGTGAGTTTCACGGCCCCACTTTTAATGTTTTCGGGGGAAAATGCATGCTAAATATTGTATATACGTTATTATTATGTCTATATGATAGTATATTAGTATCAACATAGATAGTTATAATAACCGGGATATAGTTATTTCATATTTGAAAGTATACAACTATCGTAAAGTTGTTAGCATGCTATTGTTATAGTAGTGTACTAATGTAGATCTTGAGTTATACTTAGGATTCTATATATATGTTGTGTGCGATATAGTTCCAGAGTTATACTCGGAAGTTCTATATGTTAGTTGATAAGTATGTTGTTATTGTTGGTTTTATGTCAAGATAAAACTATGTATGTTATATGTTATTGGTTTTATGTCAAGATAAAACTTGGTTTTAATTCTAATTATAGCTGTTGTACTGCCTAAGTATTATAAATATTAGGAGTAATGTTAAAAGCATAGTCTAATAACTCAGGGTTTAGACACGAATATGATTTTACTACTAGAACTAACGAAACTCGACAAGTCTACATGAGCTATTGTATTCATCAACTAAGATTGGAAATCTTAGGGAAAATCCTCTGACCTGTAACCGTTAATTCCGTGTGAGCGAGGAAGTCGTGTATGAATAAGATACGGGTTGACAACCCCACTCGTGGTTGCTAGCTACAACAAAACCGTGTGCGAGTGACGAACTGTCCTTTTGTTTGTTTATTGTTCCAACGTTGATGAAGCGTGTGGAACTTATCTCAAGATGCGAAACTTGTAGCATCAAGCAGAGGTTTGAAACTAGTCATATAGTCGCGATTATGGACTCATGGTAGCAAATTGTTAGAAGCATTATACTTTGTCGTTATACAAGTATTAATGTTAAGTATAAGTTTCCCAAACACTTATACTCTAGGTACAAGAAACTGGTAGGTATACTACTTGTATATTAAGTAGATAATTATACCTAACACACATACTCGTATAGAATTGAAATAGATTTATACGTAGCAGTTTTACTCGTATAGAATTGAAATAAGATTTATACGTAGCAGTGTTACTCGTATAGAATTGAAATAAGATTTATACGTAGCGGTTTTACTCGTATAGAATTGAAATAAGATTTATACGTAGCAATGATACTTTCAAAACTATACTTTTGAACTTGGAAAATGTATTATTTTTATACGGAGTCAAAACCTGTGGACTCACCAACTTTATGTTGACGTATTTTTTTAATACATGTGTTTTCAGGAAGTTGATAACTATGATACGAGAAATGACGTTACACTGCCCGGTGTTTCCGCCGACGGCCGGGGTGTGACAACAGATCCTCCGAAGGCTCAGGGGCGTGCCTTCCAGCTTACTCTCGAGGAGGCCAGGGCAGTGTCAGACGTGGTTGGTGGTATGTTTCTATCCTCTATTTCTTTTATTATATCAATTTTATGCTTATCTATTGTACCTGTGGTTAGGTACGTTTTTAGTGAACTCCCTGTCTGCATTGGTTTTATTTGACTCGGGGGCGATTCGGTCTTTTATATCATAGACTTTTAGTAGGGAGTTCAGTATGCCAGTAGGCGAGCTAGAGTGTCCATTGCGAGTCTCTATTGCCAACGAACACGGGGTTTCTGCTTCTTCGGTCTACCGAGGATGTGAGTTGGAGATCTTTGGGGTGTCCTTCCCGATAGACTTAATTTTGATTCCCATGGGGGAGGTGTGCGTGATTGTCAGCGGGTGGTAGTTCGGACCCCAAGTGGGGGAGAACTGATTGTATATGGTGAGGGCACCAGAGTGGGATCCAGGTTCTGTTTAGCTGGCAGGGCACAGTATATTCAACACGGGTGTGCAGGTTATCTAGCGTATGTGGTGGATACGCGAGCCAGGGATCGGATTTCAGTTTCAGAGGTTCCAGTAGTCAGGGAGTTTGCTGATGTGTTTCCGGAGGAGTTGCCAAGGATACATCCGGAGAGGCAGGTCGAGTTTTGGATCGACTTGGTGCTGGGTGCGGCCCCTATCGCCAATGCGTCGTACCGGTTGGTGCCACCAGAGATGCAGGAGCTGTCATCACAGCTGTAGGAATTGTTGGGCAAGTAGTTAATTCGTCCGAGCAGTTCCCCGTGGGGAGCGCCGATACTCTCATCAGGAAGAAGGACGGTTCGCACCGGATGTGCATTGATTATACGGAGTTGAACAAGTTGACGGTGAAGAACCGTTATCCACTCCAGAGGATAGATGATCTCTTTGATCAGTTGTAGGGTGCATCTTGGTTTTCCAAAATAGATTTAAGCTCTGGGTATCATCAGGTTTGGGTCAGAGAGGAGGACGTGGAGAAGACCGCGTTTCAGACTCGTTATGGACATTACGAGTTCGTGCTGATGCCGTTTGGGCTCACCAATGCGCCAACAGTATTTATGGACCTGATGAATCGGGTCTGCAGACCGATGCTTGATCGCTCGGTTATCGTGTTTATAGATGATATCTTGGTGTATTCCAAGACCTGAGAACAGCACGAGGAGCACCTCAGGGAGTTATTGGGAGTTCTAAGACGAGAACGGCTGTATGCCAAGTTCTCGAAGTATGAGTTTTGGCTACAAGAGGTCCAGTTTCTCGGACATCTCGTTAACCAGGAGGGGATTTTGGTCGACCTGTCCAAAATCGAGGTAGTCATGCAGTGGGAGGTGCCGAGATCTCCTTCAGACAACATGAGTTTTCTGGGATTTGCAGGGTACTACCGGAGATTCATACGGGATTTCTCCAAGATTGCAGTACCCCTCACTCGTCTAACGAGGAAGGGGGTGGATTTTCGGTGGGGCCCTGAGCAGCAGAGGGCGTTTGAGACCCTCCGACAGCGTTTGTGCGAGGCTCCAGTTTTGACTCTCCCGGAGGGAGTTGAGGATTTTGTGGTGTTCTGTGATGCATCCATCACAGGTTTGGGGGGCGGTCCTCATGCAGATAGGACGGGTAATAGCCTACGCATCGCAGCAGCTAAAGCCACATAAGACGAGATACTCTACGCATGATCTGGAGCTGGGAGCGGTGGTTTTCGCTCTCCATATTTGTAGACATTACCTCTATGGGGTCCGTTGTACCATATACACGGATCACAAGAGCCTGAGACACATCATGGATCAGCCGAACTTGAACATGAGACAGCACAGGTGGCTGGATGTAGTCAAGGACTACGATTGCGAGATCCTTTACCACCCTGGTAAAGCGAATGTGGTGGCGGACGCTCTGATCCGCAAGTCAGTTGGGTCTTCCACTCCAGCGATATGTATGAGGATAGCGGTGGATTCTCAGCTTGTGAGTTTGATTAGAGATGCTCGGGTTGAGGGCATGCGACCAGAGAACTGGAAACTGGAGAGGATCAGGGGCGAGAACACCCGGTTTGGGCAGGATAGCCAGGGATTATTGACCAGATGCGGTCGAGTATGGGTACCGATGTCTGGTGGGGTCAGACAGACAGTCATGGAGGAGGCTCACAAGTCTCACTTCTCTATTCACCCGGAGGGCACCAAGATGTACTCAGACTTGAGTTTGAGTTACTGGTGGCCATGTATGAAGCGAGAAATCGCTTGGTACGTCGAGAGGTGCTTGGCCTGTAGGATGGTCAAGGCCGAGCATCAGAGGCCACATGGTGCGCTGTAGCCCCTGGAGATTCCCATGTGGAAATGGGAACATATCACGATGGACTTCATTACCAAGCTGCCGAGGACGGCGAAAGGGTTTGATGCTATATGGGTCATCGTGGATCGATTGACCAAGAGTGCCCATTTCTTGGCTATACGGGAGAGTTCGTCGGCCGAGAAGTTGGGCGACGTGTATGTCCGCTAGATCGTCGCTCGCCACGGGGTTCCGGTCTCCATTGTTTCCGACCGAGATGTTAGATTCACCTCCCGTTTCTGGCAGAAGTTCCACGAGGAACTGGGCACGCGATTGCATTTTAGCACATCATACCATCCGCAGACCGACGGTCAGAGCGAGCGGACCATACAAGACCCTCGAGGACATGTTGAGGGCATGTGTCATTGACTTCGGTGGGAGCTGGGATGTCACACCCCCAAACCAGAATGGTGGAAACGTTCGGGGGCGTAGGACGTCATGTACAATATCATAACAATTGAATAGTAAAGAAAGTACTCACCACCATAACATGTATTTGAAAAGTTTACATGATTGTATCTATTACATGTTTAAAAGTCAAATACAGAATGATGAATTCCAAAAGATGATGTTAACGCAAGAGCGTAAATCTCCAAAAGTAGTTGTTAACCCTGCTTAGCGGTTTCCTGAGAATACAAGTTATTTCAAGAAAAAGTGTCAACAATTAAGTTGGTGAGTTCATAAGTATATATTTGTATAAGTGTATGCCATTCGAAAGTTCGTGTTTGTTTTCCAGAAAATCCGATATTTTCTCATAAAAGGAGTTATGAATCTTTGTTTGTATAGAATGAATGTATCGAACCAGGAAAAACCTATATTTTCCTAACAGTGGAGAGTAGTCTCAAATGTCCAAGACTATGATTTTGTAAGTAAATATGTCATACTTGAAATAATGATGCATAGTTTTATTTGTAAACAAAACTATAAGAAGTTTGTAATTTCGCGTAAAGATAAGTGTAATATACTTTTCCCGCAAAAACATAAATACCATAATAATTGTCTATCATGTGAGTTTTCATAACCGTACTATGATGGATTTGCCTGCGGCGACGTTCTTCAGGCGTCGAAGCGATATGATATTTGTCACCCCGCGGACTGTAGCTAATAGTCAGGGCGCGGGATCATCAGTCCCGTATAGATCTATACATACGTATCACGTTCTCACAACAGAGACTCTGATTATAAAACAGGGCTTTCTAGTGGTACCTTGACAGGTATGGTGAAGATGGATGACTCACATATTCTCAATTAAGTCACGTATTTGGAAAAATATATGAATGATTTCTTAAATGATTACCCTTTCTACAGTGTTAACAAAGGCATAATAATAAGTTGTATTTTCTTATATAAACATGATGTTATAGTTGAAATGGTTACCCTTGGTATGATGTAGTATGCAGATATATAAATAAAACATATTTCTATTTATAAAACATATTGTATCCCATGACGGTAAAGTTGCGATGTATGATGTTTTGCATGTTAATGACTTCATATGATAGTTATAACAATAGTAAGATAAGTATAGCAAAAGATTGATGTTTTTCACACGAGTTTAACCGTGTGTTTACTTGTATTCCCCCCCTTAAAAGTGTTTAAAAGCATTTAAAAGCATTTGAAAGTGTAGTAATAGGGGTATGAACTCACTCGGTAGATTGAAGAAGGTGAGACAAAGATCGAGCAGAACTTTGACTGGAGAAAGCTGATTTCTCGGGATTCTCGGGAATCTCGGGAATCTCGGGGGCGTAAGACTTACTTCGGGACTTGAATATGAAAATCGGGATGTCGGGATGGCTTCGAGGGGTTAAACGCAGAGCATAAGCACGAGAAAGAGAGGAATTGAGCAACTAAACCCGGAGCTCCTTGAGTCATATTTATAGGGCTGATTCAGGCTTCACGTCGTGAACCTGAAGAACTCCACGTCGTGAAAGTCTCTCCCACGTCGTGAAGCTTGATCTTATCTCTTCCATGGACGCGACGTCTGCTGGCCAGGTCTGGAACCCATCAATCAAAATCTCACGTCGTGAGCTTCTGGCTCACGTCGTGGGCTGCCTGACAGTCTCGGGTTTCGTGTCCCAAACTTGTAAAATCCGTAACGTTCGCGTACGAGCTCCGATTTCGACGTTCTTTATATGCACGCGTAGGTGAGATTATGCTCTACAACTCTCGTTTAGACTGCGTCGGCTAATTTTGACTTTATTTTTAATACTTTATTTTTAACAGGCCGGAACTGGAAAAGTCCGTTAAAAATTCATAACTTCTTCATTCGATGTCCGTTTTCGTCTGTCTTTTTACCGTTGTATTACTATTGATGAGATCTTCGATTCTCGTTTAGGTTGCATTGGCTAAAAGTCGCTCGATCTCTATTTCGAGTTTTTAGCTCTCTACTACTATGTCTGAAACTTCGAAAAATCATAACTTCCCCATATGAAGTCAGATTTGGACGTTCTTTTTATGTATGCTTACGGTTTAGTGATATCTATGACTTTCATTTAGATACTTAAGGCTAAAAAGTATTTTATTGAAATTTCGTGTTTTACGCTTAACAGTGTTTTGCCGGTTTTGTTGCGAATTTTCGATTGGTCATAACTTCTTCGTTATAACTCGGATTTTTGTGTTCTTTATATTTTTGAAAACCTTGATACAATATCTACCACTTACTACATTCACATTGAGATTTTTGAACATTTCATTTTTGACGTTATTCCTATTATATTAAGATAGGTTACCAACTCGACTTTGGATCGTTACATTGATTCGAAATATCGGGCTGTTACATGGGATTCCCACCTACCCCTTGCAGAGTTCGCCTACAACAACTTTTATCATTCCAGCATTGGCGCCCCGCCTTTCGAGTTGTTGTATGGTCGGAGATGTCGCACCCCAATTTGTTGGGGTGAGGTCGGACATAGGGTGATTGGATGGACGGAGGTAGTCCTGTAGACTATCGAGAAGATTCAGCAGATTAGACAACGACTGCAGACCGCTCAGAGTCGGCCGAAGAGTTACGCTGACAGACGCCGATATGAGTTAGAGTTCCAGGTTGGTGACATGGTACTCCTGAAGGTTTCGCCCTGGAAGGGCGTGATCCGCTTCAGGAAGAGGGGCAATTGGGTCCCCGATATATTAAGCCGTTCAGGATCATTGCTAGGGTTGGCAAGGTGGCTTACAGACTAGAGTTATTGGAGGAGCTCAGTCAGATCCACAACACTTTCCACGTTTCGCAATTACGAAAGTGCATTATGGATCAGGAGGCGGTAGTATCATTGGATGACATTCAGGTCGATGAGCGCCTGAATTATGTTGAGAGGGCCGTAGCCATTCTGGAGAGGAAGGTGAAGGTTCTGCGGAACAAGGAGATACCTTTGGTAAAGGTACAGTAGGAGCACCGAAGAGGGTCCGAGTGGACGTGTGAGCTGGAGGCAGAGATGCGGGAGCACTATCCGGAGTTGTTCGCCGCAGCGGAATTAGAGGGCAAAGCCTAGTTCAAGTGTGGGAGAATTGTAACGCCCCAATTCTCAGCTTTGGAAGGTGGATCTTAGTGAGAAGATCTTGGGGAAACAAGTGGCTAGAAGCAAGGAACGTGTGGGGATCTGAAATCTACCTCAGTTAGCATCTTCTGAAGGTATCAAGTTGTTACCTTGACCTCATTTCCTTTTAGGTCTCGTTTGGCTAAAGATTAAGGCTTTTATAGCATATTAGGAGGCTATTTGTCACAACTAGCATTTTAGCTAGGAAATTCTATTCTCATGTAAACATCATCTATTGTAAGGCATGTACTCTAAGTAAAAATCATACTATATGCTTAATCAAAACCATCCATTTGAATCCAAACTCTTGATAGAAGTTCAAAACCTAATACAATATATTCCATATAGTCAACTATGGGTTGAAAACCCTAGGAATCCTGGTTCAAGTTAATATGGACTAGGATCCTCTTATTGGGCCTAATGGACCAATAAACTTTCAATTTAACTACTTTGGGCCTAGGAACCCTAATTGGGCTCTAATTGGACTCACTTCCAAGAGATTAGGGTATTTTGGACCATATGGGCCTAGAATAATCCATCTTACTCCTAATGGGCCATAACTAGTTTCATAAGCCCTAATGAGCCGTAAACTACCTCCTTAGGCACCATTGGGCCGTGAACCCTCATAAAGGCCCAATAGGCCGAAAAATATTTGTTTTGGGCCTCATGATTTCGAACTAAGTCAAGGAATGGCCCAAACTATCTCATTTCCTTTCTCCTAGCCCATTCTCGGCCCAATCAAAACAAATGAAAAAAAGAGGGAAGACTCAACTTGCAAGTGCCACCTCATTGTTGCATGGTGGACTTCCATGCTATAATACACCAAATATCAAGAACATCTCATGCACCCATGCAGCATCACCTCAACATTTTCCCTCTCTCTCTTCTTTTATTACCCTCGGCCGAGAGCACCCACAAACACACACACTTCCACTTTCAAACTCTCTCATAATTCCTCTCAAGCTCAAGAAAAATTCCCTCATTTCCTTTACTATTTTCGTGACTTGGTGTGTGTTTTCAAGAGGTTTTCATCAAGTTTTTCACACTCTTGGTAAGTTGTTATCATACACAAGTAATTACTCTCCATTTTATGTTGAGAACTCTTCCTTACATAGGTTCATTTTGTGTTCTAGCTTCCTAGGACCATCTAAGTTTCGAAACTCCTTCCAAAGAAGCACTCAAGGCCGAAAACAACATCATCTCCTCTCATTTCTTCATCAATACCGAATCCAAACCCCAAAGTGAGTTCATACCCCTTGTTTTTCAGTTTTACTATGTTTTGGAGGAGGATACAAGTTGCTTATGTGCTAGATCTATGTATTTGTGCATGTTTATGTGTGTTTTCTATGTTATGTGTTGTGATTGTGTGATGAAACTCCATAAATCTCGAAAACTCTAACAAAAATTTGATGATATTTGTGAACTAAACCACTTTATATAACTTACCTTGAAGATGATAGTATTATACATGTTAAAGATGTTGAAAAACTAAACAAAATCTTGTAAAGGGACCATTTTTGACAAATAAACAAAAAAAGGATGACGCTTTTAAGATACTTACGGTTTTTCAATGACCAAGGAGTCATTTTTGTATATGACATTAGGGTTTTAAAAAGGGCCAAAAGAGTAATTTTTTCACAAAATGGGCTTAAATTGGGCCTTCATGGTTTTATGGGCCAAAATTGGAAAAATTATGACTTTTGTGGATTAAATGCACATTCACGGTTTTATGGGCTGAAAATGTCTTTTGGCCTAAAAATGTTATTTTACAAAAATTGGGCCAAAAATGCCATTTTTATCTAAAATGGGCTGAAAATGTAAATTATAGATATAAATAGGCCGAAAATGTAATTTTATCTAAATTGGGATGAAAATGTAAATTATATATATAATTAGGCCGAAAATGTAAAATTTTATAATAATGGGCCGAAAACATCAACTTATATACATATATATATATATATATATATATATATATATATATATATATATATATATATATATATATATACTTAGGCCAAAAATGTTAATTTATATACAATTGGACTAAAGACGTAAATATTCATGTTTATTGGACCTAATACGTATAATCCATGTTATTGGGCCTTAGTGGCCCATTTACATGCTTATTTGGCCTGGATTATACATTACATTTTTATTGGGCCTTAGGGGCCCATTTACATGCTTAGTGGGACTAGTCTATGCAATACATGTTTATTTGGGCCTTAGTGGTCCTTCTACATGTCTGTTGGGCCTCGTACATTCATATATATATATATATATATATATATATATATATATATATATATATATATATATATATATATATATATATATATATATACTCATTGGGCTTTTCAAACATAAAACGCACATGGAAACATTATACAATATAATACAATATTCGCGTAAACTCAGTTAAGGATGCTAGTGAGACATGTCAGTTGACACCTCTCGAGTGTACAATCGTAGCATGTAGTTATAACCAAAGTCTCCTGGAGGGAGAGCGAGAGTTTGTGTATAGATCTATACGAGGTGACACCCCACACCTGAGCTGTTCGCTACAGTTAGACTAGGCCAGTCTAGGGTGACAAACCTTACCTTAAACAAGTCGGCGCCTAAAAACGCCACGACAAGCGAATTCGTCATAGTCAAATATGGTTAAAACGACTCACATAGAGATTCTCTCCATCATAAATTTTACGGAATACATAAAGAATCTTGTTAATACAAAAACATATATACACTAATATTCGGTCTTAGGGTTTGAGACCACGACGCTTTTGTAAACAGAAAATATAGGATTTTCTGGGGAAATATACAGTTTAACAATACCTTCTACTTACAACAGAAACACAGGGTTTCTATCCGGATTACATTCTTAAATACATTTCAAAAACAGAAAACACACATGCATTAATACTTGATTTTGATACATCATTTTCAAACCATTTTATAGAAAATATTGGATTTTCTGGTGTTTCACGAACAATACAAAACTTTTCTTCAAACATGCTTATGAACTCACCAACATTATATATGTTGACATTTTCAAAATAACTTATATTCTCAGGGAATCGTTAAGCGGAAAGGTTTACAAGAACATGTGGAATTGTCTTATTTTGTTATCATCATACATTGAATATGTTGGCATGTAACTTATGATACTATACTTGATGTAAATAATGTTGGTTGTATTTTGATATGTATGATGATGGCGTTATCTTGTTTCAATTATATATATTGTGATGATATTACAAGATGAAGTCACGCACAAGCCCCTGGACGTTTTCTACCGTCTGGTTCGGGGGTGTGACACTATTCTTAGGTATGGACTAAGATCTGAAGTTGCAACTTCAGATTTGAACTCTCTTTGGTCTCTAAGTCCATAAAGCTTCCAGCTTTAGCAAGTATGAACCTCTCCTTAGGTGTAAAACTCCATTACAAGCTTGGTTTTGGCATTATAAGTCTTTAGAGTCTTGCATGCACCTAAAGTTTGCAACTTTACGTGATAAACATGCCTTGGGAAGCTGGATCTGCAATATGGAACCTTAAAATGGCTTAAAAAGCATCTGAATGGATAATGGACTGAAGGGACTCGACGAGTTGCATGGCCAACTCGGCGAGTCCGATGAAGATTGTCGTGCAAGGACTTCTGCATGGACTCGACGAGTCAGTGGGGTGACTCGGCGAGTCAACTAGGGTTTTCCCCGACATTTGGACACGCATGAACTCGGCGAGTTACAGGGAAACTCGATGAGTCAGTGGGGGGATTTCATGACTACTCGAGTTCTGGAAGGACTCGACGAGTCAGTGACTGCACTCGACGAGTTGGGTCAACATGGATTGTTGACCTTGATCGTTGACTTTGACTTTGACCAAGGGTTGACTAATTGAATTCTGGGGCATTTTGGGAAATTGAAAATTTATGAGTATGGTTCTATGGTGAATATAGGTGGTGGAGTTTGTGGCGGTGATCCGAGAGTTTGAGCTTATCTTTCGAGTCGATAGTTGCGAGGTGAGTTTTCCTCACTATACTCAAGGGTCTAAGGCACCAAGGCCGGCCCTTTTTGGATTGTTATCCTGATATGTTATGCTAGTATGATCTGTTAGATCGGTATCCTGGTAGATGGGATGTTATATGTCGTTATGATCCGTTAGATCAATATCTTGGTAGATAGGATGTTACATGATGATATGATCCGTTAGATCAGTATGCTGATCGATAGGATGTGATATGCTATTATGATCTGTTAGGTCAGTTTGTCTATCTATAGACTGTTATATGATTATTTGTTATATGTGCACATGTTGTTGGCGGTTGAGCCTTATCTGCTTTGTACGAAAGCCAATAGACCTGGGCATTCCAACCTGTTGGTTGTGGGCCGTGAGTATTCCATCCCGAGGATGATTGAACTCATAGTATGTGGGCATTCCAACCTGTTGGTTGTGGGCCTGGGGGATTCCATCCTGAGGATGATTGGACCCATAATATGTTGGCATTCCAACCGGACGATTGAGGGCCTGGGGTATTCCAACCTGATGGTTGACTGGACCCATAGTATGCTGTTTTATGATTATATGTGTATTATTGTGTGTATGGGTATTTTGGGGGAAACTCACTAAGCTCTCAGGCTTACAGTTCAGTTTATTGTTTCAGGTACATCAGGGGACCGTGACAAGACAAATGCGTGATCCTACCGCTCCTCACTTTTTATGACTTTGTTTCTGGGAGACTCTGATGTAGACTATTTTGAAAACAAATTTGTAATGACTGTTGGTTTTTAAATGTTTTAAAAAGTTTAAATTTGACATGATTTTTATGGGTGTTACACACGTCGTGGTATTGTCACTGTTAGTTTCAGTTTTAATTTTTGTTCTTTTTATGAGTTTTATTTTTACATGTCGGTGACCAACAAGTCAATTGTTTTTTTTTCATAAAAGACCTTACATTTTGTATTTATATTTTCCGTTTAGACCTATTTTTTTTTCAAAATAAACATAACTTTAACCTATTCCTTGTTATTTCATTAAAGTATTCGACTACCAACATGTAACCCTATATATCCCTAACTCATGTGCGACCAACCACATAAAAGAGTTTTAAGAATAAAACTAGTTCTTGAAACCTATGTCACATTTATGTTTCTTCATGCTGTATACCGTATTAGGCCCTATATTTGATTCTAAATCCCTAGGTAACTTTATATCCTCCTAACTCACGTGCGCTCTAAGCATTGATCACTTAAAGAAATATCCGCTTCTAAACCCTAGGTTATTTTTTTGCTTCTTTTATACACCATATTGGGTCCTATGCCCAATTTTAAAACCCTAGGTGATCCTATATCCTTATGTCCCAAGGTTGTTTTCACAATATTGAGTTTGTTTTCAAATGTTGTCCCAATGCTATCTTTACAAGGTTTGATAATATGTTTATTTTAACAATGTATTGGGACTGTTCGACAAGTAAGTTGTTACTTTTTACCTTTATACATGTTTTATCTCAACTATCTATCAATTTTATACAATGAGTGCTAAATTTATTCGACACTGTACGGATGAAGGATGTCAGATATTAGCTATTTTTTACATTTGTAACCTCAAACATGAAATCACATCTCTTTGACACTGTATGTGTGAGGATCTCAGGCATTGACTTTATGTTGGAGGTTACAAAGATAAAAAAACAGTTAATGTCTAAAATCCTTTATACATAATGTGCAGAATAAGTTTAATACTCATCCTAAAACATTGATAAATACTTGAGAAACATAAGTTTAAAGATAAAAAAACATACCATCAAATCTTGAGAAAATAACATTAAGACAATTTTGAAAACATATTCATTTTTGTGAAAATAACTTTAAATAGAAGGTAAATAGATGAACTTCATCATCACAGTAATAAAGTTTGTTTTAGCATTTCTTACTAGGTTTTGTTCTTAGCTTGAAGAAAATAGTATGATGTACTAAAAAAAAAGAGCATAAATATGATCTAGTGTTTTAGAATCATTTTTTTTTCAGTGATTCGATGCTTAAGGCACACATGAGTTAGAAGAATATATGATTATTTGTTGTAACCAACTTTATTAATAAAATAATAATAAACAATAAATATATTAAAATTGAGTTTTATGTTGAAAATTTATTTTAGGTCTAAAAAAATACCAAATATAAATTTTTTTTTGAAAAAATATAATTTATTGTTGATTAGAAATAACACAAAATATGTAAAATTATGTACTTTAGTCTTTTTGGAGTTTGGACCAAACACGCCGCAGAATTCGATAGCTTTTCCACACAAATTCATCACGTTGACACAACCAGTGCTAGATCCATTGTTCTGAAGGCACCGAGGGTTATCCGATTCATCTAGTTTGTTTGCAATCGTTTCGCATAAAACGATTTGATATTATATAAATCGTACCTTCGATGGCTTGTTCTTCAACTTCATCCATTCAGAAGAGCTTCAAGTATGATGTGTTTCTGAGTTTCAGAGGTGAAGATACTTGTACTAACTTCGTTGATCATCTTTATCATGCTCTTCAGCAGAAAAGTATTCACACATACAGGGACGACGTGAGAATCAAGAAAGGGAAAAGAATAAGTGATGAGCTCATCGGATCCATTAAAGATTCAAAGTTCTACATCATTGTTTTCTCCAAGAACTATGCATCTTCTTCTTGGTGCTTGGATGAACTTTTGAAGATAATGGAATGTCACAGCACCATCGAGCATACCGCCTATCCCGTCTTCTATGACGTAGAGCCGTCTGAAGTCCGCAAACAAAGCGGGGCAGTAGCGGAAGCATTTGCTAAACATGAAAAGGAAGAGGCTGCTTGGAAATGGAGAGAGGCTTTGAAAGATGCAGCGGATCTGGCTGGGTGGGAGTTGAAGAACACCGCTAACGGGTATTTCCTTCATCAAATCTTTCCAATAATCTTGTATCTTGTTTATTTATGGTTTACATTTACCCTGGATGTCAAATGCTCCTACTTGAAATCTTAGATTGTCATATTTGGACTCAATTTCTGAGTCTTGTCTAAAAATTAAATATGGAATATGATTATAGGGACTATGTTATTTTTCATGTACGGTTGAATGTTACAGGGATTTTGAGCAAGCTAATTGAATCTCTTTGAAATACAGGCATGAAGCTGAATTCATCCAAAAAATTGTTGAAGAGCTTTCATTAGAGCTACGATCCATCAGTTTCAACATTGATGAAAAATTAGTAGGAATGAAGAACCGGGTCAAGGATGTTGTATCAGCTTTAGGAACTGATTTTGAGGATGTTCGTATGATGGGGATCAAGGGGATGGGAGGTGGTGGGAAGACAACTTTGGCAAGAGCTGTTTTTGATCAAATCTTCTGTCAATTTGATGGTAAAAGCTTCGTTGAGAATGTTAGGGAAGTTTCAAACGCATCTTTGTTCGGTTTGAAGTCTTTGCAAAATCAAGTCCTTTCTGATGTTTTAAATGATAAAGACATCAAAGTAAGTAGTGTTTATGATGGGAAACACCTGATGAAGAGGAGGATGCGTGATAAAAAGGTGCTTATTGTTTTAGATGATGTGGATCATATAGACCAACTTGAGGCGTTAGCCGGTGAACCTGATTGGTTTAAGCCATGAAGTAGGATTATCATTACAACAAGAGATGAGCATGTGCTAGTAGCACACCGAGTGAAGTTGATTTATGATGTAAATCTATTATCAAATAACGAAGCAATTTGCCTCTTCAGTAGGTATGCATTTGGGAGAGATATTCCAATTCAAGGGTATGAAGAGCTATCCAGACAAGTTGTACGTTATGTTGCTGGTCTTCCATTAACTATCAGAGTTTTGGGCTCATTTCTTTGTGGTAAAAATGAGCTTGAATGGATAGATGCCCTAGAAAGACTTAAAACGATTCCAGAAACAGAAACTTTGAAAAAATTGGAATTAAGCTATACATGTCTAGAGGAGGATTACAAAGAAATATTCCTAGATGTTGCATGCATACTAAAAGGTTGGCCGAAAGAGAAGGCAATCAAAGCTCTTGAAAGTTGCGGTTTTCGTGGTAGAAATGGTTTAAGAGTTCTTCAACAAAAATCTCTCATAAATATCTATAGTTATCTTGAGCATGTGCAAATGCATCACCATATTTATAGAAATGGGTAGGAATATTGTTCGTCGGTCACACCCAGATAAGCCTCACAAACATAGCCGATTGTGGATTGACAACGAAATTAAAGAGATATTGACTAATGATTTGGTAAGGACTAAGGGATAAGTTTATTTGTTATGACTTAAGTTTCATGGTGACTTGTTTTAGATTACAGGGTACTAAAGCAACAAGATGTATATGATGCAACATGGAACTCAATCCGGAGATTGGTATAAAAGGTCTTGGAAAGATGAAGAAACTTAGGTTTCTTTCACTAGTTCTCACACTTTCCCCTTTTTCGGAATTTAATATAGTAAATCAAGACTTTCCAAATGCTTTACAATATCTGCAAGTGGAAAATTACCCTTTTAGGTCTTTACCCAAAACATTCCAAGCAAATAATCTTGTTGCACTTGAGATGACATACAGTCACATCGTTCAACTTTGGGAAAAGGGGGAAAGAAAGGTAGAATTTTGTTGATTGATTATTTTACATGATTCATTATAATGTTGTACATCCATTGCTTCGTTATTACACCAATATTCATATTGCTTTTTGCTTATGTTAGGTTCTTAACAAGATGAGATTCCTTGACCTCAGTTTTTCAAAGTTGAGTACCTTTGACCTTGGGCTTACCCCAAATCTTGAAACCTTGACTCTTAAACAATGTTCTGATTTGGTAGAACTTCACATGCCCATTAGATGCTTACATCTCATCTACATCAACCTCATACATTCAAATTTGAGGACCCTTGACCTTGGTTTGGCTCCAAATCTCAAGACTGTGATTCTTGCTGAATGTTGTAATTTGGTAGAACTTCACATGCCCGATAGATGTTTAAATCTCAGGTCCTTACTACTCTCTGATTCCAAGTTGAATACCCTTAACATTGGGCTGACTCCAAATCTTGAGTCTTTAGATCTTAAAAATTGTTTCTATTTGGAAGATTTTCACATGGCTGGTGAATGTCTAAAGCTGACCAAGCTCGACATTAATCATTCAAAGTTGAGGACCCTTGACCTTGTGATGATTCCGAATCTCGAGAATTTAGATCTTGATAGTTGTTATTTTTTGGAAGAACTTCACATGGCCGATGAATGTGAAAAGCTCACCAATATAGAAATTAGTTATTCAAACTTGAGGATCCTTAACCTTGGGTTGACTCCAAATCTCAAGACGTTACATCTTAAAGAATGTAGTAATTTGGTAGAACTTCACACTACCATCTAATAAGAATGTGCACGTGTTCAACACCTGTTGGAATTAGTCAATTAGTTTTTCCTGGTCCTTTGTATTTCGTTAGTTAGCTCCGTACATGTGGGGCTCCTTACTTTTATCTTCCTGTATAAATACAATGTATCTCTATGTTCTTGTACACAAGATAGCAATACAAATACACAACAGTTCCTACTTTACACGGTATCCAGAGCCTCTTAATTGGTTTTTTTTCTTGTTGCTGTCTTCTCTATGGCCAATTCTAGTTCATCGCTTCTGGATCATGCCACCGCCTCCTCTCTAAACCTTCAAATTCCCAATATCACTGTCAAACTCGATCGGGATAACTACCTACTGTGGCGCTCTACAATCATCTCTACTCTCGAGACTTTTGATCTCGAATCCTTCATCCTACATCCCCCTCTTCCACCTGAAACTGTTCTTCCCACCATCAATGATGCTGACACAGAAATTGAACCTCGCCCTCAACCCAATCCCGACTACATCACCTGGAAGAAGCGCGATCGCTTTGTGCTGCTTTGGATTAAGTCCACTCTGTCTGAACGGGCTCTTGCCCTAGTTGTGATGTGCTCCTCGTCTCACCAGGCCTGGAACAAACTTGACAAGACCTTTCACTCTCAAAATCGGGCCCGTCGCATGGCAATGAAGGTCCAGCTCCAGTCGCTTACAAAGGGCTCACTATCAATGATCGAGTATATTGAACGCAAACGGTCAATTGCAGATTCCTTAGCTGAAAATCAAACCCCAATTCCAGAGGAAGACTTAATCAGCCACATACTCACTGGACTTGACTTGTCTTATGCTGCCTTTACTACCGCTTTTATGCTCAAGTCTGATCTATCCACTGTTGATGATCTTGCTGGGTTTCTTCTTCAAGAGGAGGCTCGATTGGAACAGGAACATCATCGTCATGTTCCCACCCTAACACCAACCACTACCCCTGTTCGACCCGTCTCCGGTTCTTCTGCTTATGCCACCCATCGTTCATCTCCACATTCCTCCACCAATTTTGGCAGTCCTCACAACGGCTCCTCAAATCGCAGCAACGAAAATCGAAGACGTCGTCCCATGTGTCAATTGTGCAGTCGCCCTGGACATGAGGCTATCGATTGTTGGCAACAGAATAATCAAACTGATTATCCCTCTCGCCGCCTCAATCCACGAGATCCTACCGGACAAGCCAATGTCGCTCAAGCCGCTACATCTTCTACGGTCATGGATCCCGCATGGTACTTGGATTCCGGAGCAACAGATCATGTCACTCCAGACATTCGCAAGCTTCACATTGCTGAGGAATACACCGGTGACGACAAGATAAGGGTCGGAAATGGTAATCATCTGTCTATTTCACATGTGGGTTTCAATTCATTGCATGGTCTTCGCTTGCCATCTATTTTAGTAGTTCCTAATCTCACCAAAAATTTACTTAGCATCTCAAAATTAACTGCCGATAATAACGTTTACATGGAACTCTGGCCCACTCACTGTTCTATTAAGACATTTCAGGGAAAAACTCTACTTCAGGGGGACGTTAATCAAGGCTTATATCGGCTTCCAAACATCACAAATAAAAAGTCCTCCAAGATGGCTCTAACCTGTGTCCGCACATCTGTTCATGGCTGGCATCGACGACTTGCTCACCCTCACGAGCCTCTTCTCAGACGCATAATCTCTTCATTCCAGCTTCCTGTTTCCTCCAATAAGTTCCCAACTGTGTGTGATTCGTGCCAATTGGGAAAAAGTCATAGACTCCATCTACCACCTTCTCATATTAGTTCTCAATCACATTTTGATTTACTGTACTCAGATGTTTGGGGGCCCTCCCCGTTGTACTCACTTAATGGAAATCGTTACTTTCTGATTTTTGTGGATGATTGCACTAAATTTGTCTGGATTTATTTCATGTCCCAAAAATCTCAGGTTTTTTCCATGTTTGTTCATTTTAAACAGATGATTAAGACTCAATTTAATCGTGACATTAAGGCACTCCAATCCGACTGGGGTGGAGAGTATCGTAATGTTTCCACATTTCTTCATACCCATGGCATTCAACACCGAGTCTCGTGTCCGTATACACAGGAACAAAACGGTGCCGTGGAACGACGCAATCGAATAATTGTTGAAAAGGGTCTTATCCTCTTAGCACAATCATCCCTTCCTCAAGTCTTTTGGGAGCATGCTTTTAAGACCGCCACTTACCTCCACAACCGAATAATCACTCCCAATCTTGACTTAAAATCACCATACCAACTACTTTACAACAAAACTCCAGATTACACCTTTCTCAAATCATTCGGTTGCTTGTGCTATCCGTTTCTTCGCCCCTATAATAATCATAAACTTGATTTCCGTTCTCTCCCTTGCATCTTTATCAGTTACAACACAACACACAAAGGCTATCTATGCTTTCATCAACCGTATTCCCGCATTTACGTATCCCACCATGTGGTTTTCAATGAAGAAATATTCCCATATTTGCCACCCTCTTCAAATATCAGCTCAGGTAACTCTACCTCATCCTCTGATGTTTCTGCTACTTTACTTTCTCAAGCAGCTACACTCTCATCTTTACCACCACCATCTACTCCTCCTCAATCTCTTCCTCCTTCATCATCTCCTTCCTCTTCTTCCACCTCACCTACCTCTCAAACTCCACTTCCCTCCACTACTACCACCCCACTGCATCAACAGTCAACCATCAGCTCTCGAGCCAAACAAAATCAGCCATCTACCTCCCATTATCGTGTTGCCCCTCAAAATACTCATACAATGGTCACTCACGCTCACACTAACTCTCTAAAATCAAAGGTTTTCCAGACCTCTGTCTCTACTCCATCTGACTTTGAACCACACACTTTTCAACAAGCTACTAAACACCCCTGTTGGCAGCAAGCAATGCAAAATGAATATGATGCTCTCATCCGAAATAACACATGGTCTATTGTTTCTTGTCCTACTAATGTGAATGTTGTTGGCTGTAAGTGGATATACAGGATTAAAAGACGTGTTGATGGAAAAATTGAGCGTTATAAAGCTCGATTGGTGGCTCAAGGCTTCAGTCAAGAGGCAAATATCGACTATTTTGACACATTCAGCCCCGTCATAAAGCCAACTACAATAAGGCTAGTCCTGCCCATTGCACTCTCTCGTGGTTGGTGTATTCGGCAGCTTGACATCAACAACGCATTCCTAAATGGTGACCTTAAAGAAGTGATGTATATGAGACAACCTCGTGGTTTTGAAGACCCCTCTCGCCCAACTCACATGTGCCGTCTCCACAAAGCCCTCTACGGCCTCAAACAGGCTCCTAGAGCCTGGTTTAACAAACTCAAACATTACCTGGTTGATCAAGGATTTCGCGCGTGTCTATCTGACACTTCACTCTTTGTTCACATTCACTCAAATTATATCATTTATCTTCTTGTATACGTTGATGATGTCATAATCACAGGAAATAATGAAGCTCAGGTTCAAAGATTCATCCATGAACTCAATAAAGTCTTTGCTTTAAAAGACCTTGGACCACTACATCATTTTTTGGGTCTACAAATCACCACCACCTCTACTGGACTTGCTCTATCTCAACAGTCCTATATTAATGATATACTTCACAAAAGCAAGATGCAAGATTCCACACCCCTCTCCACACCTGCTGATCCTAATTCTCGCCTTACATATGATGGTGAACCGTTTCATGATCCCACATTCTTTCGCCAAATAGTAGGATCTCTTCAATATGTCACCATTACACGTCCCGATATAGCTTATGCAGTGAACCGTGTATGTTAGTTTATGCACTCTCCAACCACCCATCATTGGCAGGCTACCAAACGCATCCTCAGGTACTTAAAGGGCACATCTCATCATGGTCTACAATTAAAGACCACTACTGCAAATTGTCTTCTCGCTTACTCTAATGCTGGGTGGATCTCAAATCAAGAGGATAGTCGTTCTTAATATGGTTATGCCATTTTTCATGGCCCTAATCTGATCAGTTGGACTTCTAGGAAGCAACGGGTCGTGGCACGTTCAAGTACTGAAGCAGAATATCGTTCATTAGCCTACACCACAACGGAGCTTTTATGGTTACAACAGTTGATTCAGGAATTACATGTGCCTATAACAAAACAATCACTACTTCTTTGTGACAATGTTGGTGCCATTTTCATGAGCAAAAATCCTGTCATTAGCACTCGTTCAAAGCACATTGCTTTAGATTTCCACTTTATCCGCGAGCAAGTCGAGACCGGTGCCCTCAAGATCTGTTACATTTCTTCTGTTGACCAACTAACGGATATTTTCACCAAGCCTTTATCCAAGGATCGATGTGACAACCTGAAACTTTGTCCGTTTCCGTTACGCGAGTTTCGTTAATAAAATTTCGAATTTGTTAACTTTTCCGTCAAACTTTTTGGTTTAGAAAATAATCTAGTTATATTTAATTAAATTATTTACGAGTTGGAACCATAAATCGCGCGGAATACCCGAATATCTCGAAAAATCAATCATTTACGGTCTAAGTGAGAATGCGACCGTAAACGTGTTTACGGCCGTAAACTCGTTTACGACCGTAAACCTGTTTACGGTCAGTGACGAGTGGACCCCCCACAACACCCCTATAAATACGATGCCTCCACCTTCATTAGAACATTTATGGCCAAAAACTCTCTCCTTCTCTCTCTAAGAATCTTAACCGTAAACACTCAAAACGCCTTCAAACTCCGGAAATCATCGAGAAACCACGTTTGGAGTCACTTGGGAACGCCTAGAAACGATTATCTCTTCGAGATCAGCAATCAGCAACGTGTTTTTCGAGTTTACGGTCCACCTTCAAGAACCGTAAACCTTGTTCTTGAGTTTACGGTCCAACCTTCAAGAACCGTAAACCCTGTTCTTGAGTTTACGGTCCAACCTTCAAGAACCGTAAACTCTGTTCTTGAGTTTACGGCCGTAAACTCATCGAGTCTTCAGAAACCGTAAACTCCACCTTACAACCGTAAACCCCAGTTTACGACCGTAAACCCTTGTTCACGGCCGTAAACACCTTTTGGTGGTGTTTTTGGCTGAAAACTCACCTTCTTCGATTCGATCAAGTCCCGGTATCATTCCTCAACCGAATACAAGTGTTCTTATGACACTTTATCTATCGAAATCACTAATTTAGATACATATACATATTTATTTGATAATAGGATTCCGTTAAGTGTCGCGTGCAACAACTCGAGGATCTTCATTTTAGTCAACGATTTCACAACAAGAACTGTGAGCTCATACCCCTACATTTTTCCATATTTTCAATATTTTCAGGGGGGGAATACAAGCTAATCATAAATATTTTCAAAACTTATGCAAATCTCATACTATAACCCTTTTGTGCTGTGTTGAGCATAAGGGACGTTTTCACAAAAATTTGCATAGTTTTCCGGACACGCTATTCACTATTCATGCAAACTATAATCGGTATAGTTTGGGATTATTCTAAAAATATAGCAAGTACAGAAACTTTCACTGTTAAACATATGCACTGAGACAGAAACCATTTACAGTTTACATCACCACTTTATCATGGTATTCATAACTGTAATTATCATTATATACGGTATACATACGGATTTTCACTACTGTAGAACGCTACTACACTACATGTAAACTAGATTGTACGATACTGTGAGGCGCTACTTCACTACTGTACCCTCAGGTGTACATGGATAAATCCTACCACTGTATAACCAGAGTCTCCTGGAGGGAGAGCGTGAGATTTGTGAATAGATCTATTCGGGACTGACAATCCCACATCTGGACTGCTAGCTACAGTTAGGCGGGCACGCCTGAGATGTACAAATGTCATTTAACTCGACGCCTGAAGAACGTTGGAAAGGTCTCTAGTCATATCAAGCATGGTTATACGACTCACATTATGTATAAATCACCTTTAGTTTACAATCTGACACTCTTCAACGGTTTTATTTATATTAAATAGAACTAACACACACTACGTATACTGGCTGAAGTCAGGGTTTTCAAACAGAACCGATTATGCATTGGTTTCACACACAAATACCTATACTTCATGATTAGCTCTAGCTAGTCATATGAGGTAGTATTTTCGCATATCACTACTGTTCTCAGTAACGAACATTCATGGTTTTATACAGAATCGATAACGCTACTTACTCACTAAAGAAAATATCGGATTTTCTTGGAAACATACAAGACATTCATGGTTCATTACAAAACTAATACACTACGTTTTCACTAAAGAAAATATCGGATTTTCTTGAAACTATACAAAAACTTCTGTTAAAAACTACTGCTTATGAACTCACCAGCGTTATGCTGATATTTTCAAACTGCTTGTATTCTCAGGAAATCAGTAGACAGGTACTTGCTGGATTTTGAGGAACTGAAGCATTAAGAGTTTTTAAGTTTTTAAGTTTTTACTATACAAAGTTATTGGATGTAATTCAAACAAAGTTTCAGACAAGTTTCAACTGATGTAAACATTTTTGTTTAAACATTCACATGACGTCCTCCGCCCCGGAACGTTTCCGCCTTTCTGGTTTCGGGGTGTGACAGATTGGTATCAGAGCCCTTGTTTATAGCGAACTAGTATAGCGAACCTTACGTGGTATACAACTATAAACACTAAGGGGCCTAAGTGCTCTACGCTAAAAGTATACTTTCAAAATATAAAGTATTTTTATAAAAGTATACGAGCATGCATACATAACCAAAATTCGTGTCGTTAGTAGAACAGAACAAAAAGTATTTGGATATTGGAACACAGCGGTTAAACCTGGGCAGTTATGTAATCATGTCTAGAGTGAATATAGCCTGATCAACTATATTCAGTCGAGACATGACCAACATGTGTTTGGGAGTGACTGTGGTGCTACAGCAGGCCTAAAACTTACCAAAAATCATCTCACATAAAATACTATAGGAGTATTTTCGCTAGAGCCAAACTTAGTATACAGATTCACTCTAAGTATTGCTACCTCTTCTTCCCTAAGCGATAACCTACTTGTGTTAGTAACCTTTCTGTGTTTATTGCTCGGTAGAATACTTTCATTATCAGGATGAGATGTTTTTTTATATCTCGAGGACTTACAATCCTCTTCTTCCTGATTGTTTCTAGAACAAGATGCCTCCTCGACCAAGACCCATCAGAAGGAACAACGACACTCATCCACCACCACCACCTCCTCAGTTCGACCCTGTCATGTTCCAGGCAGCAGTTACCGCCGCCGTGACTGCAGCAATGGCACAAGTGAATGCTGGTGGGGATGGAGGTGGAACCGATCCACAAAGACAAGGTGGAAGTCAAGGACATAAAAAAGAGTGTTCCTACAAGGACTTCATGACTGCGAAACCCAAGTCCTTCGACGGAAATGGAGGTGTTATCGCCCTGACTCGATGGTTCGAGAAGATCGAATCCATCTTCGAAATTTGCGTTTGTTCTGAAGAAAACAAGGTGAAGTTCGCCGCCTGCACCTTCACCGACAGAGCCTTGACCTGGTGGAATGGTCGGGTCAAAACCCTAACCCTACCAGTGGCTAATGCCATGGGTTGGGAAAGATTGAAGGAGCTCATGCTCGCTGAGTACTGCCCGAGGGGCGAAGTGCAAAAGTTGCAGCACGAACTCTGGAACTTGAAGATGAATGGTTCCGACATCGCTGCCTACACTGCTAGATTCTGTGATCTGGCTCTCCTCTGTCCGGGAATGGTCACCCCGGAAAGCAAGAAAATCGAGAGGTACATCTGGGGACTGACGCAACCCACCAAAGGAAATGTCTTGGCTGCTCGACCAACCACATTTGAAAGCGCCAAGGATCTGGCATAGACTCTGATCGATCATGGAATCGATCTGGATGAAGTGGCAGCTGTCTCTGAACCACAAAAGGAAAGCGGTGGGAAGAAGAAGAAGTTTGGTAACAAACGAAAGAGTCAGTCTTCGCAGGAGCCCTCCAAGAAACAACAAATAGTGACAGTTCATGTTGTTACTGCCCCTGCTGCTGCTCCCACTGCTGTCCCAACCACCCAATCTCCTACCAGTGGTTATGCTGGGAAGCTCCCCCTGTGCAACAAGTGTAACTTTCATCATCACGGACCTTGCCGTGAGCTGAGTTGCAATAACTGTGGAAAGAAAGGACACACAGCTCGATACTGCAAGACACCAGCTCAACCAACCAACCAGGCTCCGGGAGCGGGCGCTGGTCAAACTTGTTATGGATGTGGAGAGGCTGGACACTTCAGGAGAAACTGCCCCAAGGCAACAACTGGTGGCAATGCAGGGAGAGTTCTAGTGATGGGCCAGGAGGAAGCAGTTGCTGATCCTACCGTTGTTACGGGTACGTTCCTCCTTGACAACTCTTATGCATGCATTCTCTTCGATTCTGGTGCGGAAAGGAGTTTTGTTAGTCATACATTCAAACATCTAATCAAATGTAAATCCCAACCTCTAACCGAAACATTTACCGTCGAGATAGCTAACGGAAAGAAGGAGAGCACTAACGACATATTCATAGGTTGTACTCTTACTCTAGACAATTATTCTTTTCCTATAAATCTTATGCCTGTGTCCATCAAGAGTTTCGACGTCATTATCGGCATGGACTGGCTAAGCTCCAACCGTGCTGATATTCTTTGCTTCGAGAAGGCTATCCGTCTCAATCTTTCCTCTGGCGAATCACTTACGATTTATGGTGATAATCCTAGCTCGAACCTCCGTATCATTTCGTGCATCAAAGCCCAGAAGTATCTGCGAAAGGAGTGCCATACATTTCTAGCTCACGTTATAGACGTGACGCAAAAAGTTAAAGACCTCGAGAGTCTTCCCGAAGTCTGCAACTTCCCTGATGTCTTCCCTGAAGTCTTCCCTGAAGATCTCCCAGGAATCCCTCCCGAACGCCAAGTCGAGTTTTGTATTGACTTGATCCCCGGAGCTACTCCCGTAGCTAAATCTCCTTACCGCTTAGCGCCAACGAAAATGCAAGAATTATCCAGTCAGCTCAATGAGCTGATCAGCAAAGGATTTATAAGGCCAAGTTCCTCACCCTGGGGAGCTCCGATCTTATTCGTGAAAAAGAAAGATGGATCCTTTCATATGTGCATTGACTACCGAGAGCTGAATAAGCTGACTATCAAGAACCGACATCCCTTACCCAGAATCGACGATCTCTTCGACCAACTTCAGGGAGCCAGTTATTTCTCAAAGATCGATCTAAGATTAGGGTACCATCAATTGCGAGTTCATGAGAATGATGTGCCCAAAACAGCATTCCGAACTCGCTATGGACACTATGAGTTTGTAGTAATTCCCTTTGGTCTAACCAACGCACCAGCAGTATTCATGGACCTGATGAATCGGATGTGCCACCCTTTCTTAGACAAGTGCGTGATTGTGTTCATCGACGATATACTTGTCTATTCGCGGAGTGAGAATGATCATAAACAGCACTTAAGGTAGGTGTTGGAAACATTAAGGGCAGAAAAGCTATACGCGAAATTCTCGAAGTGCGAATTCTGGATCAGGAAGGTGAATTTCCTTGGACACGTGATTAGGAAGGAAGGAATACACGTGGACCCTTCCAAGATCAAGGCGATTAAGAACTGGTCTGCACCGAAGACACCCACAGAAATCCGGCAATTCTTGGGTCTCGCGGGCTATTATCGCAGGTTCATCCAGAACTTCTCCAGAATCGCTAAGCCCTTAACTACCCTGACGCAAAAGGGGTAACATTTAGTTGGGGAGTCAAGCAAGACACTGCGTTTCAAACATTGAAGCAGGCCCTATGCAGCGCACCTATCTTGTCCCTGCACGAAGGGACAGAAGACTTCGTTGTCTACTGTGATGCATCCAATCAGGGCCTAGGGTGTGTGCTCATGCAGAGAGGAAAGGTCATCGCCTATGCCTCGAGGCAGTTGAAAACACACAAAGTCAATTACACAACTCACGATTTAGAGTTGGGAGCGGTGGTCTTTGCGTTAAAGATCTAGAGACACTATCTCTATGGAACCAAGTGCACTATCTTCACCGACCATAAGAGCTTGCAACATATTTTCGATCAAAAGGAGTTAAACATGAGACAACGGCGATGGGTAGAGTTACTCAGTGACTACGAGTGCGAAATTCGTTATCATCCCGGAAAGGCCAATGTGGTAGCAGATGCCCTCAGTCGAAAGGAGTCTTCAGGACGTAAGGTGAAGGCACTAACAATGACCATCCATTCCCATTTAACCGCGCAAATCAGAGAGGCTCAGCTGGAAGCCTTAAAACCCGAGAACGTGGCAAGTGAGTCACTGCGAGGAATGGACAAGAACTTGGAGGTCAAAGGAGACGGAGTGTACTATTTCATGAACCGGATCTGGACCCCAAAGTTCGGCGGGTACAGAGAGGTTGTCATGAATGAGGCTCACAAGACGAAATACTCCGTTCATCCAGGTTCGGATAAGATGTACTTGGATCTCAAACAACTCTATTGGTGGCCAAACATGAAAGCAGAGATCGCCACCTTCGTGGGCAAGTGCCTGACTTGCGCCAAGGTGAAGGTCGAATATCAGAAGCCCTCAGGTCTACTTCAACAGCCGGAAATACCTGAGTGGAAGTGGGAAAGGATAACCATGGATTTTATCACCAAGTTACCCAGATCTCCGAGTGGGCACGATGCCATCAGGGTAATTGTCGATCGATTAACGAGGTCCGCCCACTTCCTGCCAATCAAAGAAAATTTCAAGATGGAGAGACTCACACGGATCTACATTCAAGAGATAGTTCGCCTTCATGGTGTACCTGCATCCATCATCTCCGATCGAGATAGCAGGTTTACATCGAGGTTCTGGCAGTCTCTACAGAAGGCTCTTGGAACAAAGTTGAAGCCCTCTATGGCCGTAAGTGCAGATCCCCTCTATGCTACCATACCAGCATCAAGGCTGCGCCGTTTGAAGCCCTTTATGGCCGTAAGTGCAGATCCCCTCTGTGCTGGGCTGAGGTGGGTGACACGCAGCTAGCCAGGGGTCAAGCCCCCGACAGTACTCTCACTGGTCCTGAGATCATCCGAGAAACAACTGAGAAAATTATACAAATCCGAGAACGACTGAAAGCCTCACGAGATAGACAAAAGAGCTACGCCGATAAGAGACGAAAACCCTTGGAGTTCCAGGTTGGTGACCGCGTCCTTCTAAAGGTCTCACCCTGGAAAGGCATGATACGTTTTGGGAAGCGTGGAAAGCTAAACCCAAGGTACATTGGACCGTTCGAAATCCTTGCTAGGATCGGTCCCGTGGCATACAAACTTCAGTTACCCCGAGAGCTCAGCAACATCCATCCTGTTTTCCACGTATCGAACCTAAAGAAGTGTCTGTCTGATGAGACACTTGTGATTCCTCTCGACGAGATTGAAATCAACGAGAACCTCAACTTCGTGGAAGAACCTGTCGAAATCATGGATTGGGAAGTCAAACGAACGAAACAAAGTCGCATCCCGATAGTGAAGGTTCGCTGGAATGCCAAGCGGGGACCTGAATTCACTTGGGAGCGCGAAGATCAGATGAAACAGAAATATCCGCATCTCTTTCCTAATCCATGATTTGTATTCTATGTTCGAATTTCGGGACAAAATTCCCTCTAACGGGGGATGATGTGACAACCCGAAACTTTGTCCGTTTCCGTTACGCGAGTTTCGTTAATAAAATTTCGAATTTGTTAACTTTTCCGTCAAACTTTTTGGTTTAGAAAATAATCTAGTTATATTTAATTAAATTATTTACGAGTTGGAACCATAAATCGCGCGGAAACCCGAATATCTCGAAAAATCAATCATTTACGGTCTAAGTGAGAATACGACCGTAAACGTGTTTACGGCCGTAAACTCGTTTACGACCGTAAACCTGTTTACGGTCAGTGATGAGTGGACCCCCCACAACACCCCTATAAATACGATGCCTCCACCTTCATTAGAACATTTTTGGCCAAAACTCTCTCCTTCTCTCTCTAAGAATCTTAACCGTAAACACTCAAAACGCCTTCAAACTCCGGAAATCATCGAGAAACCACGTTTGGAGTCACTTGGGAACGCCTGGAAACGATTATCTCTTCGAGATCAGCAATCAGCAACGTGTTTTTCGAGTTTACGGTCCACCTTCAAGAACCGTAAACCCTGTTCTTGAGTTTACGGTCCAACCTTCAAGAACTGTAAACCCTGTTCTTGAGTTTACGGTCCAACCTTCAAGAACCGTAAACTTTGTTCTTGAGTTTACGGCCGTAAACTCACTGAGTCTTCAGAAACCGTAAACTCCACCTTACGACCGTAAACCCCAGTTTACGACCGTAAACCCTTGTTCACGGCCGTAAACACCTTTTGGTGGTGTTTTTGGCTGAAAACTCACCTTCTTCGATTCGATCAAGTCCCGGTATCATTCCTCAACCGAATACAAGTGTTCTTATGACACTTTATCTATCGAAATCGCTAATTTAGATACATATACGTATTTATTTGATAATAGGATTCCGTTAAGTGTCGTGTGCAACAACTCGAGGATCTTCATTTCAGTCAACGATTTCACAACAAGAACTGTGAGCTCATACCCCTACATTTTTCCATATTTTCAATGTTTTCAGGGGGGGAATACAAGCTAATCATAAATATTTTCAAAACTTATGCAAATCTCATACTATAACCCTTTTGTGCTGTGTTGAGCATAAGGGACGTTTTCACAAAAATTTGCATAGTTTTCCGGACACGCTATTCACTATTCATGCAAACTGTAATCGGTATAGTTTGGGATTATTCTAAAAATATAGCAAGTACAGAAACTTTCACTGTTAAACATATGCACTGAGACAGAAACCATTTACAGTTTACATCACCACTTTATCATGGTATTCATAACTGTAATTATCATTATATACGGTATACATACGGATTTTCACTACTGTAGAACGCTACTACACTACATGTAAACTAGATTGTACGATACTGTGAGGCGCTACTTCACTACTGTACCCTCAGGTGTACATGGATAAATCCTACCACTGTATAACCAGAGTCTCCTGGAGGGAGAGCGTGAGATTTGTGAATAGATCTATTCGGGACTGACAATCCCACATCTGGACTGCTAGCTACAGTTAGGCGGGCATGCCTGAGATGTACAAATGTCATTTAACTCGACGCTTGAAGAACGTTGGAAAGGTCTCTAGTCATATCAAGCATGGTTATACGACTCACATTATGTATAAATCACATTGAGTTCACAATCTGACACTCTTCAACGGTTTTATTTATATTAAATAGAACTAACACACACTACGTATACTGGCTGAAGTCAGGGTTTTCAAACAGAACCGATTATGCATTGGTTTCACACACAAATACCTATACTTCATGATTAGCTCTAGCTAGTCATATGAGGTAGTATTTTCGCATATCACTACTGTTCTCAGTAACGAACATTCATGGTTTTATACAGAATCGATAACGCTACTTACTCACTAAAGAAAATATCGGATTTTCTTGGAAACATACAAGACATTCATGGTTCATTACAAAACTAATACACTACGTTTTCACTAAAGAAAATATCGGATTTTCTTGAAACTATACAAACACTTCTGTTAAAAACTACTGCTTATGAACTCACCAGCGTTATGCTGATATTTTCAAACTGCTTGTATTCTCAGGAAATCAGTAGACAGGTACTTGCTGGATTTTGAGAAACTGAAGCATTAAGAGTTTTTTAAGTTTTTAAGTTTTTACTATACAAAGCTATTGGATGTAATTCAAACAAAGTTTCAGACAAGTTTCAACTGATGTAAACATTTTTGTTTAAACATTCACTGTAATGGTTGTGTTGCTATGATTGCTGTTATTCATTGGTTGTGATACTACACATAACGTCCTCCGCCCCGGAATGTTTCCGCCTTTCTGGTTTCGGGGTGTGACAATCGAGTTACATCTCTTTGCACCAAGCTACAAGTACATCCCGTTCTTGAGCTTGCCGGGGGCTAATAAGAATGTGCACGTGTTCAACACCTGTTGGAATTAGTCAATTAGTTTTTCCTGGTCCTTTGTATATCGTTACTTAGCTCCGTACATGTGGGGCTCCTTACTTTTATCTTCCTGTATAAATATAGTGTATCTCTATGTTCTTGTACACAAGATAGCAATACAAATACACAACAGTTCCTACTTTACACCATCGGATGTCTAAAAAAGCTTGCCCACCTAGACATAAGTGGTTGTTTGGGGTTGAACTCTTTTTTGTTTAATTTTAAAGATTATACTTCTTGTAGTGTGGATGAATCACTTGAGGTCGGTCCTTTAGCTGAGTTACATATTATCGTAAAGTCCCTAGAAAATTGCCCACTTCACCCTGACAATAGCTTGCCAAAGTTTCAGTTTAGTTGTTTTTATGAAGAAGATCGACCTTCAGTGACCGGAAATCTTGAGATGCTTATTTCTCTAGGTATGTGTGCTTGCACAAACCTTGAGGCCTTTTCAGGAATCCTTTTTGGGTTACAACGTTTAAGAATGCTTAAACTGGAAGGCAATATTCTAGAGGTTCTTAAGAACTTTGACCAGTCAACGAAGGTCAATGAGTTAATTTTGTTGTCTCCAACGATTAAGCATCTTCCGGATAGCAGTTGGATGTTGAAACATCTGAAATCTCTCGAACTTAATCTTTGTGTGTGGCTTGAGAAGTTACCTGAGGATCTTGGCCAGTTAGAATGTTTAGAGAAGCTGAATTTGTCATATACAAAGATTAAGCATCTTCCGGAAAGCATTTATATGTTGAAACATCTGAAATCTCTCGAACTTAGATTTTGTTGTTTTTTTGAGAAGTTGCCTGAGGATCTTGGCCGATTAGAATGTCTAGAGGATCTAACTTTATCTTCTACAATGATTAGCCATCTTCCGGATAGCATTTGCATGTTGAAACATCTGAAATCTCTTGAGCTTATTTCTTGTTCTTTGCTTGAGAAGTTACCTGAGGATCTTGGACGATTAGAATGTTTAGAGAAGCTATCCCTAAGGAAGTGTGAATTTTTACAAGATATCCCGAATAGCATCGGTAAGATGAAATGTCTAAAATATCTCCATCTCCCCTATTGTATTCGAGTTGAGAAATTGCCTGAGGAACTTGGAAGTTTCGAATGTTTAAAAGAGTTGGATATACAAGGTACAAGCATAAGTCATCTTCCGAAGAGCATTTTTTTGCTGAAAGATCTACATATTACTGGGTCAAGAGGGCTTGCTGAGTTATGGGGTTTTACATCCGAGATACAAACCCCAGAATGCAAAACAACCTATGTCCGGCTAAATAGTGATGGGATGATTTTGAGAATATCAGAAGGCCCGGGGAAGCCAATTCACAAAGAATTGATATGAAAATGATAAATTTTCAGCAAAAATAAGCTATTATATAAAAAAGTACAAGTACTATACGTATAAGAAGAAACAGTGTTATAGTTTTAAGCTTTTGTTTCTTATTCATCGTTTTAAATTTGGAGCCGTATCCGAGTCAAAATCGGCCATGAATTGGATCATCTTGTCAATTAGAGTTAAGTTGAAAATCCTGTTATAACTTTGTTCATCTTAATGTAAGGTCTCATGTTAACTACCTAAAGTAGCTAGTCATTTGTCTATGGTATATTCTGATATGCAAAATTGTTATGGCTAAATGCTAGAAATAACAATGTACTTCCATTTGATTGTGTATTATAGCATCTGACTTCCATTTCTTTCTATTGCAACATTGTACTTCCAAACTTTTTCTTATTAGGACATTATACTTCAAAAAATATACCTAGTTATATCAGTGAAAGTGGTACAAACTAGTGTTTAACTTCTGAATTTGAAAGGTTTTATTAAATGATTGAAGATAGAAATGTAAGATTACAAACTATTCTTGAAATTCGAGAGGTCAAGATCTCTCCTAAAGTGATTTCTCACCAAAATATACTTCAAAATGCCAATTTCCTAATACCGACCAGTTAATACTCACACAACCAACCTAATCTAATAGAATGACCAAAATGCCCCTGCATTATTATTTTTATTACATACCCGCCACATATTTCCTAGCCCTTAAAAATACTACTAGGAAGTATACCAGAAAGTTTCTCTTTGTATTTGAATGATATTTTACTATAATTGGTGGTTTTTTCAAAGTACAATGCTGTAACAGGAAGTAATGAAAGTAAGATGATATATATATATATATATATATATATATATATATATATATATATATATATATATATATATATATTATTCCCTCTTACCATATTGGCTTACAGGACAGAAGTTTGATATGGTAAACTTCATGGGGCATCTACAATTGAATATATATTGGCTAGAGACAATAAAGATGGAAAATCTGTTGATTAATGCATGTATCACCATGCATTCAGCTGAAACCAGGAAAGAAAGTAGAGGTGCTCATATTACCTCACATTCATACCTCATTTTTAGTCTGTTCTTCTCTTATATACATACAACAACAAAACCCAAGTCCTACAAGGTCGAATGGGGTTGAATGCAAGAAATTGCAGGATACTTTTGTTAGTTTATTTTTCATAGCATTCCACTTTCATCTATTACAGTAAAAAATCAACCAGTTATAGCAATGACATTCAAATACAAAGCAATTTGCAAAACTATAATTGAGTAAATTTTTTGAAGTACCATGTTCTAATACAAAAAATTGAAAGTATAATGCTATCATTTGGGCAATTTTTCAAAGTATAATGTCTTAATAAGAAAAAAATTAAATTTGAAGTACAATGTTCTAATTGGGTAGATTATTTTTAGAATATTAATACGGAAAAATTAAGAGTATGCTACAAGTTGGTTAGATTTTTAATCTTCTATTAAGAAACAAGTTGAAAGTAATATCTTATAAATGGTTAGAGTTATCAAAGTATAATGTTCTAATAACATTTTTTTTTGAAAGTACAATGCTATAACTGAGTAAATTTTCAAAGTTGAATGTCTTAATAAGAAATTTTACTAAAAGTGCAATGTTGTAATCAAAAGAAATCAAAGTAGGATGCTATAATAAACAAATATAAGAAAGTACGTACAATGCTATTTCTTGTATTTAGCTCTATGTATGATTGTATGAGTTATCATACAGAATATACAAAATATGTGATCTTAAATTATATGTGCATATACTAGAACGATAAGGTGAGACTAGACTACAGGCCAGTTCACATGAACACTCTTGATGATGAGGTCGACAGTTTCCCACTAGAGGCTCGCGTATATTAATGGCATCCTCCCACAAGGATCAAATCTGTTCACCATTATCAAGAATTATTTTATTATATGCACAATTTTGATAATAAATTGTTGCATTCGTCATTTAATGCACGTACAACCCTAAAAACATGCACATAAGTCGTCTTTGGAAAATCTCATTGTAGTTCTTGTGATGCTTTGTATTTCAAATTATGATTTATGCTTATTGCTTCGACTTGTCATCGATAAAGCCAAAGTGATTTAACAATAAGATTGTAAACTGTTTTGGTAACAAGGGTCCCCATAGTTTGAGCCATGAAAATCACGATCTTACTGTTTTACGACCATACTCATGTTCTAATGTATTATCACCATCCTCTTTCATATTATATATAGGTTCGATATATTAATTTCTCTAGTGTTGATTCAATATATATATATATATATATATATATATATATATATATATATATTGGCATATATAGAAATATACAACGCCTAAATTCAAAAAAAAGCAAGACACGTATAATATTATACAAGATATGCCGGTTACAAAAACATGGCAAGAAATACAAAATAAGTTCAACTTATATCTACATCTGCAGAGAGTTAGATGATGCGCGATGATCGGAAACAAGTTTCAACAACTACTAAAAATTAAAACTCATTCTCTTCCCTCATCTCTTCAAGAGCTAGTGTGCCTGCGTTTGATGTCGAGCTTTTTCCTTCTCCTTCACCTCACTTCCTTGTGTCTTGTCATAATCTTCAAGATTAAAAACAGCAAATCAATTAAACGAATTGAAAAAAAAAATCAGTTCTTTGATTCAAATGTGATCAACAAATCTACCAGGATGATTGCCATGGACGTCCTTATCTTCATCGTCATGAGAAAGCGATTGGTTGCCTCCGTAAATTCCTCCAAAACCTTCCTCATCTGATCTCGTAGCGTACCCTTCCCCAAACGAATGTGACATCACATCCCTAATGAAACCCAACAGAAAAAAAAAACACATAAGTTCATGTTTAAATTGATTACAGAACGAGATTAAGAGAATTAAAGAGGTCGTACCCCTTTTTTTGAGCTTCCTGAGCTTCTTCTTTCTTCTCCATGTTCTCAGCCTCTTCGGCTCCTGCGGATGCCTGTTGGAATCTTACAGTTCGGAAGACCGGAGTTGCTTTTCCGGCGAAGTTGTTTGAGGTGGCGAAGAGAGTAGAAACGGCTGGTTTGGTTTGAATCGGAAAGGATTTGATGGCGCTGAACATATCCGTGTTGCTTCTGTTTTAAAATCGGGATCGGAGAGGTGAGGATTTATGATGATGATAATGGGAGATGAATATGTGAGGGGTTTTACACGTGTCATGCAGAGATTGACACGTGTGGTCTTGGAAGACGTTGCATAAATGGCTGTTTGACATTTGGCACCGAAATGCTGAAGCTCGTCTCGAGACATTGAAAAGAAAAGGAAAAAACTGAAGTGTTCGATGTCGATATCTTAGGGCTTAAGGCTTGAGGATGTCGGCAATGGTATAGCAAACACGTCACACATCGCCTCCGACAGAGGAGAGAGGGAAGGTAGCTAACGATTTTTTTTTTTTTTTTTTGTTTTGTTATTTTTTTTCCGGTTCACACCATTTAAAGTTATCAAATTTCATTTTCAACCACCTTTTATCCCATTATATATTTCAACTATTATTTTTTTCAAAAAAAAAAAAAAAAAAAAAAAAAAAAAAAACTAGCTTATGTTTAAAGAATTCAAATTTTTTAACCAATTACTATAAATACACATCAACCTCCAATTCTTACAATACCAACCTTTACAATATCAACCTTTCTCAATCCCTCAAGTGTTATTTCTCAAATGTATTTTCCTAGCGAACAAAAAACCTCGAGAAGAAACAAGAAATAGCTTCAAGAACTTCGTCAACCAACTTGTTGTCTTTGATGTACAAAAAACCTCAAGAAGAAACAAGAAATAGCTTCAAGAACTTCGTCAACCAACTTATTGTCTTTGATGTACCGACCTCAACTTGATGGACTCATCTACTCACCACCAATTTATCACTATCCCTGAAATGTTCCATATTATACATATGGGGCAAACCAACCCTAACCCCAATCCATACCTTAACTCGATTTTAACGCATTTCAAACATTGCAAGAAAATCCATTCCAATCTCAACCTTGTATTGATTCGGATTCAATATTTGAATCCGAAGATGCACCCGAACCTCAAACCGACCAAAAGAAAAAAAGGGAGGCCGACAACCAAGCTTGAACACCGGATGAAGAGAAGGTGTTAGTAGAAGCACGGGTTAACACATCAAATGATCTTATCCTTAGAGATAACCAAGATGGAAAAACTTTTCATGTAAAAGTATGGAAAAGTTTTCTTGACTGAATTAAGAGAGTAAAATAGCACACAAAAGATCAAATATATTCAAAATGAGGATTACAAGCAAACTTGCAATGAAGTTTAATGGTGTGTTGGTCAACGTGAAGCGCTCTTGGCCAAACAGTGCTAGCGATGCATAAATCCTAACCAAAGTTCAAGAAGTGTTTCACAAAACAAAGAAGACGACCTTCAAAATTATTGACTTTTGGAGTGTTGTGAAGGAAACACAAAAATGGCTTAAACAATACACATTAGAAGTAATTACGTGTGATTAAAAAAAGAACCAAAACATCCGAAAACTCTCATAGCCAATCTTATGATGTACAAGTTGGGGTAGACAACAATGAAAACGAAACTTAGCCGTCCTATGGGAAGAGATCAAGCCAAGAGAAAGCTAAAGGGTATCGTTGGTTCTTCAAGTTTCAGTGAGGATAAGAGAGAGGGGCTCCAAGAGTTGATTGAACACATCCAAAAATGTTGCAAATTGCACAAAAAAAAAGCAAAAAAATTAATGAGTTTAAACTTTTGATGAAAGATGTTTCAAAATTACTCGAGAATCAACGTCGAGCGGCAAAGAAAGTGAAGACGGAAATTATGAAGAAACATAATTTGGAAAATTTGTAGGATTTATGTTTTAAGTCAAATTTTAAGTCAAGTTTTAAGACTAGTATTAAGTTATGTTTTAAATGTTGTAACTTTCTATTTTATTTTAATGAAAAGTTTGTTTTTTTGTTAAATATATAGTTTAAATTTAAAAAAAAATTAACAAACCAATCCTCTCCAAAAAAGTGGCATGTCATAAATGTTGTGTGACAAAAATGTGATGTGTTTTCTAGGTTACAACAAAAGGATTTGCACAATGGATTTTACTTATAAACACTATGTGCACATGCAACCTATTATAGCAACATACCTTATGAAATTAAAACTCTAGCTATGAAAATTGAAAATTACAAGATTGGAATCATACCTTTAGCAACAAAAAATTGATGCTAGAAACTCTCTTGTAGATCTCCTTGGAAAGCTAGCTCCAATAATGTGGTAGCCTCTAATGTGTCACACCTGAAACCCTACGAAACCCTAGGAGATAGGGGAGAGGGAGAAATCTGATTTCTCTTATGAGGGGCTAGATGATCCGTTTTCACATAGTTGTCAGATAACCTAAAAATCTAATATGTGAATATTAAAATAATAGTATTGTAATCTGATTCAAATACAGTTTCCTTATCTGATTTAGGAGGCTTCCAGAACCCATTCCTTAACTCCTTAAAACCGTCCATAAGTAGGAAGGATCTAGAATTGTCTTCATTGTTCAACTATTGGACAATTGCAATTCAACCCTTGTACTTTTTATTATTTCTAATTAATCCAAAATGAATTCAAATTAATTAAGATTAATTATTAATTAACTATTAACTATTTCTAATTTATATATTAATCATATAATATATTAATAAATCATTTATCTCTCTCCTAATACCAATCCAAGATATTTCATGGTTATGAGGGCAACCCAAAAAAGACTTTACTTTTATTCTTTGAGATTATACCGATTTAGTTAAGACCTTAGACACTTAATCCAACAGTCTCCCACTTGGATAAGTTGCTAAATACAATTACTAGTATAGTCTTTGAATAACCAATAAGGCGTGCTTTCCAAAGCCACTGCCAAACTTTGATCAATTAAGACGTCAACCCTAAGATAAATGATCAACTATCCATTTGGTCTTCAAGATATCGTATCGAGATGAGACATGGATATAAATCAATTTCATGGTCCGAATTCTGTTTCTCGATTTCTTGATTTGTGACGACGTCATCAGACCCAACTCGTCGAGTTCTTACAGAAATCAGAAGGTCGGGAAAATCCCAGCCAACTCGCAGAGTTAGCTTTCAAACTCGCTGAGTTTCCCGAGCTTAATATATTCAGCTGATCTTATGATTTCAGGGACTCCAAGACTCAGATCTAACCTCAAATGCTATAAAAAAGAATAAAGTTTCCAACTTTATCCATTAGGGCTACTCCATGAGCTCAAAAACCCATTCACAAGGCTTGAAGATTCAAGGGATTGACCAATAAGCACAAAATCCTTGAGATCTGGAACCCAACCTTTCCAGAACAGATCCTAGCCTCAAAATAAACCCAAAGGTTGGTGTTTTATAAACATGCATGTCCAATGCATGTCTTGTACCCAAAATGGGTCAAAAAGAGGAAAATATGGCTTAAACTCCATACATGGCATCAAAGCTTTACTAAAAGCCAGATCCAAACCACTATAAGGTCATCTTGACTTGGAGATTCATAAAGTTGCAAACTTTATGAGGTCCATCCATTGCAACATCCAAGAATAAGGAGAAAAAAGGACAAAACTCAAGATCTAGCTACATAGATAGATAAAAATCGGATCTTGGACACTTACAAAGGTCCAGAAGAGATTCAAACCGAAGATGAGAGCTTTGATTGCTAGATCCTTGCTTCCTTCTTCCAACTTCCTTCTTCTTTTGCTCCAAAAATGCCACACTAGATCACAATATGAGAGGGAATGATGATTAGGGTTCATAAGGGCCGATATGAGAGTTTGGAGGCTGATAAAAGATCAGCCTTAAGGACTTAAGGAGGTTATATAAGGTGCAAAACCCTAAACTTTAGGGTTTCCCACCTAGCCATCAACATGTCGAGTTCCCCTCACCAACTCGCCGAGTTGGTCCATAAAAATGTGCGGCCCAAAAGTCCTTTGAACATGCCGTGTTGAGGCTACCAACACGCCGATTTCAAATGGAAAAACATGCTTAAGGAAACAAATCTCATACCTGGGAATCGAGATGTTACATTCCTTTCGTTAAATTAACCAAATACTACTTATTGATCAAATATAATATGCTAGTCGAAATTCAATAAGTTATGAGCATAAATACACACTGCATTGATATGACAGAAGTTCCAATTATGGTTAACATTCATGAAGTTTGGATTCCTTGACCTGTATTGTGTGATTTCATAATGATAGCACAATATTTTATAAAGAGAATACCATTACTTGTTCTATCGGTTATGACAATAGTATATAATAAAAAAACATATAATTGTAATGAAAATGAAATTGAATAAAAATATCACAAGAATTTCAATATAGAAAACATACTTGAAAGTGTTTACACAAAAATCACAACCATGAATTTTGTAGAGATTGAGACCTGCAAGTAGTTTCATAAGATAGAAGTTTCTAGGGTATGGATCTGTCTTGAGGATAGAACAATCTATTCGAGGTATAATCTTGAATCTGTCGAATTTGTACAATGTCTAGAATTTTGAAATCAAGAAACCTGAACTATAGATTAATTTCCAGAGAACAATGTCCCATTATCTTCTTAATCAATTCAAACACAAATTCATTCAACATGTTAAAGATTGAAATACTTACTTGATTGATGATCAATCTTACACTGAATTGAATAGATTTGTCTATGGATCAATAAGTGCATGCATTCATTAGTATAGACAAACAACTAAAATATTATAGGAAACTTTTATAATAACATTTTTTATCCATAAGAGCATTATGCCATCATGTAAGGTCTCTAGTAAATCCCATCTTCGTTACGAGCTCTTGGTAAACTTTGGTCGGTATACATTTCATCATTGGATCTGCAAGCATATCATAAGTACTAATGTATTTGATGCAAATGTTATTATCCTCTACTGGTTCACGTACGAACAAGAACTTTGTATCAATGTATAATCCTACACCGCTTGAGCTATTACTGTTTGGAAAACTAACAACGACATAATTTTCACATTAAATCTTCAAAGATCTTGCTATGGAGTTCACGAATTTGATTCAACCAATAAGGTTTATTAACAACATCCCATGGAAAGTTGCATTATAAACTGCAACATATTCTGCCATCATTATCGTGGTTGTCATTAGTTGTTGTTTATGACTCCTCCATGAGATAGGCCTACCTGCTAACATAAAGATGTACGTTGAAATTGTCTTTTTATAATCTTTTCATTTAGCAAATTCGGAATCAGAAAAGCCAATCACTTCTAATTAGTTATTAGTTCTTATATAATTTAGTTTGTAGTCTGTTGTCCTTTGAAGATATCGCAACATTTTCTTTGTTGCTTTCCAGTGATCTAGGCCCGAATTAGATTGATATCTGCCTAGCATTCAAGCAATATAAGTGATATCAGGATGAGTACAAACTTGAGCATACATTAGCCTTCCAACCACATAAGCATAAGGTATCAATCTCATTTGTTCTTTTTCTACCTCCACTTCCGGGCATTGAAAAGACCCAAAAATGTCTCCTTTAACTACGAGAGAAACTGAGCAGGAGCAATGTTGCATGTTATAACGTACAAGAACACGTTCAATATAAGCCTTTTCAGACAATCCTAATGTCTTATTGGCCCGATCTTGGTATATTTCGATGCCAATCACATAAAAACTTCTCGGGATCTTTCATATCAAGATGACGTGAAAGTAATCGGTTTGTCTCATGCAACAAATTCAGACTATTAATTTTCAAAAGAATGTCATCAACATAAAAGGAAAAGTATGGAAAAATTTATCCCACTCATTTTAAGGTATGTACACTGATCCACTTGATTTTTATTAAATCCATTCTTTTTCATGACTTCATCAAACTTTAAGTAACACTGTCATCATGCATGTTTTAACCCATATAAGGACTTCTTAAGTTTACATACAAGGTGTTCTTTACCTTTTCCGGTTGAATCATGAACACATCTTCATGTAAATCACCATTAAGGAAAGTTATTTTAACGTCCATTTGATGTAGCTCTAAATCAAAATGAGCTACTACGTCCATAACGATCCTTAAGGAATCATTTCGTGAAACAGGAGAAAAGTATCTTGATAATTGATTCCCTCTTTCTGGATGTAGCCTTTAGCAACCAAACGTGCTTTATATGGTTCGATGTTTCTGTTCGGGTCTAAATTAGTTTTAAAGATCCACTTTCACTCTATAGGTTTTACCCCTTTAGGGAGTTCAACAAGTTTCCAAACATCATTTTTACTCATAGAATCAAGATCATCAATCATAGATTCATTTTGTTGGGATGATTGGTCACTATTAATGGCTTCCTGATAAGATGTTGGATCGTTGCACTTTCATATATCCATATCAGCTTCGTTAAGGTAGGTTATGTAATCATCAAAGTTATTGGGTCTTCTAGCCCTTGATGACCCCCTCAATGAAATTTTAGGCTCATGGGGCTCAAAGATAACAGGGATTTGATCGTATAAGTGAGATGTGCCTTCATTTAATGGCACACCTGAAGCAACATTCTCCTCGTGAGAGGCACTGGGTGGGTCAGTGTTATCTATAGGAGGTGCAACATGATAAGGAGGTAAGGGGCTCATTGGTCCCTCCTTCTGCACTTCCTATAAGTTAGCATCATGATATATATGTTGGATTAGGTGTCTAAGCCCATAACTATAATTGGTATGTACTTGAATTGATAGCAGCACAGTCCTTTTGGGTTGCCCTCAAACCTAGCAACTGGACAAGGAAATTATGAAAAGAGAGATATTAATTTATAAGATTAATAAATTAATATAAATGATTTATTAATATGTTAAAAGATTAATATATTAATTAGAAATCATTATGTTTAATTAATAGTTAGCCAGAAATTAATCAGAATTAATTTTGGGGTTAAAAGTATTAATTATAAAGTGCAGGGACTAGTTTGCAATTATCAGATAGTTGAGTGGAAGGCTCCAGAACCTCCTTGGAAGGAGGTGGACGAAATCTATAGGGGAAACCCTAAGGATTTCGTCCAAGGGGGCTTGGATAAGGCCTTGGATTAACTTAGGGCCCAAGCAAAGGAGTATTAGGGTTTTCCCTAAACCCTAGATCCCTCAGCTATATAAGGAGCCTCCTGACTCCCAAAATTGGCCACTCTGACTTTGGGGAAACCCTAGGGCCGAAATTGCATACCCTACTCTCTCTCTCTCTCCTTCTAGTTTCCTTCTTGCTAGTTCTTGGGTGTGATTCCATTAGAGGCATTACATTTGTGGTGCTAAGCTTCCAAGAAGATCAAGATCAAGATCAAGAGGATTGTCAATTGTTTGCTATAACAACCGAAAGGTATGTAACTCTTAAACCCTAGTTAGTTATTTTCGAAAATAGCCTCTCTCCTCTAGGGTTCTTGTTTTGCAATTAAAAGTTATATGTTCAATAGTTAAAACATAGATGCAAAGTAGGTTGCATGTGAACTTAGGAATTGTTTTTCTAGTTTATTTGTTTTACCTAAAACCCATCAGTGGTATCAGAGCCATTGTTTGTTTTAAATTGAATTGCTATAATAGTTGAATTGCAAATTAGGGTTTATAGCCATTAAACCCTAAAGGCCAAAATTTTCGATTTTAGGGTTTTGGTGCAAAGGGTTTTCGAAAAACCCTAGCCTCCATGAACCCTAATCGAAATTAGGGTTAGGGTTTTGGAAACCCTTGCCTCCTCCCTTAAAATTTCGAAATTTGCTTATCCCTTTTAGGGTTTCTTAGTTTTGGATAATAGTTGCCTTATTGGATAATTGAGAAAAATAAGGAAATTATCCTATCCCCATATTTTCGAAATCTAGAAGGGATATGGATTAGGATTAAATTAGTTGTTTAATTTAATTAGATAATCCTTACAAGATTTAATAAATTAATTAAAAGTTAGTTAATAGATAAATATTAAATCTTGTTATTTGGTTTATTTTAAATTTAAAATTAATGTCTTAATTTTCGAAATTTATATATAAACCTTAAAGTTTTAAAAAGTTTAAAACACACCTTATATATGTATTATAATTAAAAGTTTAATATTATATATGTATAAGAATATGGTCAGTCAAATCGCTAGTATGCCTCATTCACGAAGCTAGTCTATAAGGGGGGTATAAGGAAACTGCCTATAAAATGGTAGTTGAATGGATGTCCACTCTCACCCACCGCTTCCTTGATTAGTGGAGGGTCGTTAGCAGAACGGGTTTGATAGGACAACTACATCTCATTAAAAGTATAATGTTATTAAAGAAAGTACTAGAACATTATTTTACAAAATCCCAACTCTAGTTACTTTAGGAAAAATGTGAAAAGTATGATAATCCATGAAATTGCACATTATGCTTTATTGGTCGTTAGTGGAGCATGTGTGGTTAACCAGCACACTAAAAGGCACTAATAAAGAGTAGTAATGGGTATCTCATAATTGTCATTTTGATGGAGCGTGTGTGGTTTACCAGCACATCAATAGTTAATGATAAAGACAATGAGGTTACCAAGCACATTTGCATGGTTATTCACATCTTGTTTGTGATCCTCGGCATCCCAGTCACAAATAGAAGAACATAATCCGAGATTTAAACATGCCATTGAAAAGTTCAATGAATCTCAAAAGATCTAGGAGTTTCCAATACATTTAAAACTTAACCTTCCTTTTTCTTTTTTCATGGTGGAAATTGGTAAATCGTCATTTACCTACCTTGAAATATTCTGCAAATTGGATTACGGCATCCCTCTTCCAATTTGTGGAATGTTGTGTTGGATCCTAGCCTTAATATCTCTTCTGGGTGTTTTATTAAGGATTCAATCGACTAACTTGATTTCTCCCGTTTTGTAGATGTCTGAATCTAACCATGGTCTTCCCGAATCCAAAGGAAAAGGTATTCCTGCTCAAAGTGAAAGTCTGTTCCACAATGAAGGTGAAAGATCAATCCCTGCCATGTGGACTAGCTTGATTTCACTTCCTCCACCTCCTCCCGTTGTTCTCCCAAACCCACAAGACCGAAGAATTGAAAAGTTCAATATCACTCAAGACCTTTTGGCAAGTAAACATGAAGAAGGAAAGTCAGTGTGTGCACACGTCTTAGAGATGAAGTCACACATTGATAGGTTAAGAATGTTGGGAGTCGTTGTCTGTGAGGAGCTGGCTGTTGACTGGGTTCTTCAGTCGCTTCCTGACTCATATAGTGAGTTCGTAAGAGAGCACTATATGTTAGACCACGACGTGACCCTCATCGATCTCACCTATTTTCTTATTGCTGCTGAATCAGCGATGATTTGGCGCACTAGAAAAGCAAAGTCGATTGGTGGATCTGCCTTCCAGACCTCTATGGATATAGGCAATGGCAATGAAAGGCATGCCATGGTCGAAAAGTTTGATCATAAGAGAAAGGCAAAGTCTGAAGTAGTTCTGTGTGTTGTTCCAAAAGAGTCAATTTGCTTTTATTGCCAAGAGAAGGGGCATTGGAGATGAAGCTGCCCAGTCTACCTGAGAGATCTAAGAGATGGGAGAGTCAAGAAGTATGGCTCTGCTTCAGGTAAAATCCACTATCTAACTCCATTAAGTTCCTATTCATTGATTCTTAATACATAATGTGATAATATTACATTTGAATGTTTTGCAGGATCAGAGAAAAGAGAGGAAGCTTGATGGAAAAACAAGATGAGTCTGATCACGAAGAAATGGATCACGATCGCATGGATTCGAAGATAAGATTTTGAGCTTAGAAAGTTATGATAGATTTGTTAGGAATATTTGATTACATAGTTTTTCAGTTGATTTTGCATTGTGAGGACATGTTTTCCGCTGCTTTTATGAATAAAATAAATTTTTGGTTTGAATAATTTTATATATCCTTGCAATGAAATCGTTATGAAAAATTGATGTTGTTATCAATAATGGATTTGATTCTTAATTATGTTATTTGTGGAAATGTCGAGAATTTGCCAAATAAAGGAAGATTCTCATCGCCCAAGTTGCAGTTGGACAGAAACTTGGAGTCATGCAACTTGGTTGCGTGATGAATGAGAAACTTCATATTTGGAAATTAGACTAATTCTTTGACAAAGTGTCAAGAGAAGGACTAGGAGATCGAGTACACTAGGTTGTGTATTGATCAAGTCCACCACAAGAGTGATAAAGATATTCGTCATGATTTACTAAAGTTTAGTGAATATGGGTATACTTATAAGATTAAGTATAATTTTGAGTTGATTGAAAGAGTTTCAATCAATAGCAGAATGAATAAGAAGAATCAAGTAGGCAGAAAGATAAAAGTTTCTCTATTCTAAGAAGAAGGGAGAGTACATTGTGTTTTATGATAAGTCTTAATGATTAAAAACCATGTCTCAATTGATCCTCCAAGTGAGTCTTAGTGCATTTGTATGTCCAAGAAGAGGAATCGAGAATTGTAGAAATGGTTAAAATCAAGAAGTCAATCGTACTTCGTTCCAATATCAAGTCTTAGAATTATATTCCAAGATTGTGAATTGAGTGACAAGTCTCAAGTAGGTTTATAACACTCATCAAATGTGGAGTTTGGAAAAAGGCTTTCTTATTCTTGCACATTTGAAATTGGTAAGTTGTGCTGTCTTTGATAAGACAAAGACCAACTAGGACCAATTATGTGAAGTGTTTTGTCTTGATAAGAACTACACTAACTCTTGAATATTTGTTTTGTCTAGGAAAGGTTCCTGACAAGAGAATCATATATGTCAAGAGGTCAGTGGGAGTCTCAATTGTCTTGAAAAGTTTCAAGAACAAATCAAGAATAAACCGATAGTTAATCACTAGCACACGACTTGAGGTTTCTAACCTATCGTGTTCACATATTATTGTTTCTGTGCCATTCCAGTTTGGTCAACTATGCATGTGAGTTCTATGAGATCTCAATGGGTTGCATAGGGGCAAGGCACCTTGATCAATGGAGAGTACATTGAAAGGTAGGGGTGAGCTACTAAATAACTTGGAAACAATGGTGGGACCCTTGATGGCAAGAAATTAAGAATGGACAAGTTCGATCCATAAGAGTTTGGATTTGTCACAATTGTTGTCTTATGATTATGGTTATGACAAATTCACATGGACAGGAACACATACATCACAAAAATCTGAGTGTTATAAGGTTTCTCTCCTTCATGAAAATGATTGTGAGGAAACGCTTTCACTAAGAGAGATTTTGAAGATAGCATTATGTAATTTGTATTTCTCAAATTCGATTATGATTACGGCATCCCTCTTCATAGTTCGAATTGTGGGAAATGACAAATGGGCCTGAACATTTTAGACTTATTCTAGAAATGTTTAAACACACATATGGGTTATCTAAGGAAAAGTGTATGAGTTCGAGAAGCTTAGATAAAGTCTTATCGAAGCGTCTCGGTTTCAGAAATCTAAACTTTGGAAAAGAAAGTCAATAAGTAATTGGTTTCTAGAAGTCCAGCTAATTTCTGAATACGTGTCAAAGCTAGTGGGAGCATAAATGTTATGCTAGGATAGACATAATCATCATGTTAGTGGGAGCATGATTATTATTTTAAGTATTGCAAGTTGACAATATTAATTATAGAAAAACAAAAGTTTCAATTTGCAAAGTTGCATGAGTTGAAAAGTTATTTTTGCTATAATTAAGGGAGAGAATATTATACTTCGTTTCAAAATCTAAAGCTTAGATTGAGAAATTTTAATAAATTTAGTCAAAGGATACATAGTGTGTTCTTAAATTTCGATTATGATTACGGCATCCCTCTTCATAGTTCGAATTGTGAGAACGTGACACATAAAATATTATGGCAGAAGATTGATAAAGTATCATATCTTTATGTAAGAACATTATGCATCGTGTCCCATACGCTTCGGGTATAGGATCGATTGCAAATGCTATAATATTTGACCATTCTTAAATTTTCCAAATGTCTAGCACATTAAGAGGGAAAAAGGACTAGAATCGATTTTTGACTAAAATAATTAAACAACTATCAAAGAACGATCCAAAGTTCGCTGAGGATTGGTCGCTTGTGAGTAGTTGGAAGTATGGTATTGGATGGACCATATCAACATTATTATGAATAGATAAGATTCTATTAAGTATGAGTTGTCATATGGCAAATATGGAAATGTTTCCATATTGGGAGTTGGATGTTGAGAGTCTATGTCTAGATTAGAAACTTTTATGCAAGAAGGATGTTCAAAGGAATGTACTTTGAATGTGAGGCTTCGCGTCTATGGAACTGTCGTGTAACATTTTTGATTAGAGTACTTTGTAATTTCATTGGCCAAGTCTTGGTGACCTTTGTGCTATGACTTTGCGAAAGGATCGTTGCATAAAATGTTAGAATCTAGCATATTCTAGTAGTAGCAAGAACCTTGTGTTCTAACACTAGTAAAAGGATTGGGAATTGTGAAATGGGCATCATTGGAAAAGTTTTTCAATTGATCTATTTCACAAAGTAAGGACCATAGGAAACAAAGTGTGCATGCTTGGAGCATGGGACAATTGTTGTTATAATTCAAGTAATAAGTTGATTACTCGAAACATTATACAATGAATAATGTGTAATTAATATGGTGACTAAATAAAAGGAGTTTTATTTATACTCAAAAGTTTGGGGCCATATTGGATTCGATTATTATTGTGTTTCAGTTTGCATGTTTTGACTTCCAGGATAACTGGGTTATTCGAACCTCCACAGTCGGTCATACTTTTGGAAGTAAGTAGTGAATTAAGACTGTCATGAATTGGATTGCAGATTGTCTAAGGATAGACATGGCAATAGAATTGCTGCAATGTTCATGAATACTCATAAATTGAGATTTGAGTATTGCATAAACCCTCGCTCAGAGTATCACTTCATGGAATTCATCACGAGTAATACTGAGACGATAATATCTTATAATCTTGAAACGAAGAAATATGAGTTGTAATTTACAAAGTCGGTTATACATTGGTGATACGAAAACGCATCAGTAACTTGGTGTTATAAAACGTATTGTCATGTATAATTTGCTGAGTAAAAGATACAAGCATATGAGTCAACGTTTATTCGTTCCTTTTGCCCTAACCGGAAAAGCGATATCTGTTAGCCCCTCGATGATTTGGTGTTGACTTATGTGCTGGGCCCAGCCAGGACTAAATTGATGTGTTCAATTAGAAGTCCTACATCATCACAAATCAGAAATCGGGAAACATAGATTCTGGACAAAGAGATTGATTACATTCCATGTCTTATGTCTGGGGATATCTTGCAGAACGAAGGATTATATGATCACTTATCTAAGGACACGTAACTGACTGGGTCAGAGTTCAGCAGCAGCTTTTGGAAGCTACAATTTGCTGGTCAAATTTAGAAGGCATACTAGCAATTATAGTTACAGACTTATCCAAGTGGGAGACTGTTGGATTAGGTGTCTAAGCCCATAACTATAATTGGTATGTACTTGAATTGATAGCAGCACAATCCTTTTGGGTTGCCCTCAAACCTAGCAACTGGACAAGGAAATTATGAAAAGAGAGATATTAATTTATAAGATTAATAAATTAATATAAATGATTTATTAATATGTTAAAAGATTAATATATTAATTAGAAATCATTATGTTTAATTAATAGTTAGCCAGAAATTAATCAGAATTAATTTTGGGGTTAAAAGTATTAATTATAAAGTGCAGGGACTAGTTTGCAATTATCAGATAGTTGAGTGGAAGGCTCCAGAACCTCCTTGGAAGGAGGTGGACGAAATCTATAGGGGAAACCCTAAGGATTTCGTCCAAGGGGGCTTGGATAAGGCCTTGGATTAACTTAGGGCCCAAGCAAAGGAGTATTAGGGTTTTCCCTAAACCCTAGATCCCCCAGCTATATAAGGAGCCTCCTGACTCCCAAAATTGGCCACTCTGACTTTGGGGAAACCCTAGGGCCGAAATTATATACCCTACTCTCTCTCTCTCTCTCTCTCCTTCTAGTTTCCTTCTTGCTAGTTCTTGGGTGTGATTCCATTAGAGGCATTACATTTGTGGTGCTAAGCTTCCAAGAAGATCAAGATCAAGATCAAGAGGATTGTCAATTGTTTGCTATAACAATTGAAAGGTGTGTAACTCTTAAACCCTAGTTAGTTATTTTCGAAAATAGCCTCTCTCCTCTAGGGTTCTTGTTTTGCAATTAAAAGTTATATGTTCAATAGTTAAAACATAGATGCAAAGTAGGTTGCATGTGAACTTAGGAATTGTTTTTCTAGTTTATTTGTTTTACCTAAAACCCATCAATATATTGCTCCCACTAACATTAGAGTTCTCTAGGAACTCACCATGGCGAGTTTCAACTATGCGAGTGAAATGGGAAGGGCAATAGAATCTAAATCCCTTCGAATGTTCAGGATACCTTTCATGTCAAGCTTTCTTTGGTGAGGATTATAGAGTTTAGCTTTGGCTGGGTAACCCCATACTTTCAGATATCTCAAACCCAGTTTCCTTCCTATCCAGATTTCATAAGGTGTCTTAGGAACAGACTTAGAAGGAACCCTATTGAGTATATGGACTATCATATTTAATGCCTTAGTCCATAAGAATGAAGGTAAGTTGGTATTTGCTAACATACTTCTTACCATGTCCATAAGGATCCTATTTCTTCTCTCAGCAACACCTTTTTGCTAAGGAGTACCCGTCATGGTAAATTGGTTTATGATCTCGTGTACCTTGAAAAAATCAAAGAAATGATCAGGAGCTTGACCAATATCAATATGCCTACCATAATATTCACTCCCTCTATCTGATCTCACTACCTTTATATTACGGTCGAGTTGATTTTCAAACTCGCCCTTAAATGCTTTAAACATTTCAAGTGATTCAGAATTTTCATTAATCAAATACAAATACATATATCGTGAATGGTCATCTATAAAAGTGATAAATGACTTATGTTCAGATATTCCTGCGGGAAAAGGCCCACAAATGTCAGTGTGTATGAGTTCTAGTAAATTAGAACTTCTTGTGGCACCTCTTTTATTTCCCTTTGCCATTTTCCCTTAAGGCACTTAACACATGTCTCAAAATCATTGGAATCGAGAGTTGTCAATACACCATTTTACAACAGTCTTAACATTCGATCTCGTGAGATGTGGCCTAAGCGTTGATGCCACAACATAGATGAGGTTTCCAAGTCTCGTTTCCTTTCATGCAAGTTTTCATTTACATTATATGATAACAATGATTTTGAGAATTGGTCATCCAGGTTCAGTTTTATCTATTTAACCTCCAAACAATTAACCTTTGCCAAAAAATATCAAAATCTCATACATAATTACAAAAACGTCATATCATCTCCCAAGATATTGACGATAAATAAAATCAAATCTACATCTTTTATTTTTTCAATCTCACGGCAAAGATTTGTCATCGTAGTCCTTATTCATTTTTGAGTCCTCACTCGATCCAACTTTTATATATATATATATATATATATATATATATATATATATATATATATATATATATATATATATATATATATATATATATATATATATATATATATATATATATATATATATATATATATATATATATACTTCCTAAGTAACATATATTTAACTTGGGATATCTATTATGTCATAATGACATAGTTGCTATCATAAAATGTAAATACAACACTTAAATAATTATTACATAAAAAATGGTTCTAAGACCACATATTAATAAAAAAATATTCCAACATGAACAACCTAATTAGGTCTAGAATTTTGAAACCAGGCCAAATTCCAATTAAATTGGGTCCAACTCGTTTTGGGTTTAAGGCCCAGCAACCATTGAGGCGATGAGGGTTTGCTCATAACTTAATATAAACAAAATTTCTTAATAATTTGGTTAAAGGTGTTGCTAAATGATCCCAAATAGGTTTTATGTGTGTGGCCTATCTCATGTGAGTGTGGGTATGATTCATTTAAGATAATAATTTATTAATACAACTTTTCAAAATAATTTTAATTATATATATTATAAATTACCGAAGATATTTTCTAGTAGGTACATGTTAAAAAACCTTAAGTAGTTTATAGCTAGATAGATGAGAGCAAGTTTTTAAAAATATATGTTTATAAATTATTGACAATAATATACTAGAAAGAATAGGCAATTCACATGTTTAAACTACAAATTTGCTAACTAAAAATAACATTAAAGAAATAAACCTCCTATGAACAGTAAATATCCCAATGATATTGTATAAACCGATCCAAACATTTTTGACAATAGCTAATAAACATTTTTTTAAAGCTGTTTGAAACATGCAATCCCAAACACCCCTAACTAGCATTCAAGAATCAGTTTGTCTAAGCTTTAGAAATCCGTTTTTCGAGAATAGGCTTCTTTTGACAGCATATGGTCTTTTGGAATCGATCCTTATTAATTTTAGCTGTCGAATTTTCCTTCCAACACCAGTAATTGAACTTTTGAGATATTGAAAATCCTTTTGTGTTCTTGATTTGAGTTGTAATCCTAACTTTTTAACCTAAATCAGAAGAATTTATAAAGTCTCTATCTACCTTTCATAATATAAACCGAAAAAAAAGTCGTAACTCATACCTATTGATCTCAACTGAAAACTTGAAAACAACCTCACGAACTATCAATAACTATACACAAAGGATCACAATCAACATAAATATGAGATGATTTATAATTTTGAAAACTACAATCTTATTGTAAATCAAAATACACTTCAGATTGACCATGACAAGTCAAAGCAATAATCTTAAATCAAAATTCAAAATGCAAAATATTACGATTAAAAAGACATTTCTAAGCAAGATCTTTTTCAAAAGACAACTTATGTGGAGGTTTTCAGGGTTGTGCTTCAAATGATGAATGCAACAATTTATCATCAAAAAAATTTAGTTAAAAATAATTCTTGATAATGGTAAGCACCTTTGCGTTCTTCCAATGTCTGCATAATTAAGATAAAGACAAGATTATATCCTCCATGATAAAAGATCAACCGTTTCCAAATTGTACAAGTATTATAATATAATGCACATACATACATACATACATATAGGGCTCAATTCAAGAAAAAAGCATTATACTTTCATATATTTGTGTATTATAGCATCCTACTTGCTTTTCATTCGATTACATCAGTGTAATGTTTTCTTAAATTTCATTAAGGCACTGTATTTTCGAAAACTATTCAATTACAGAATTGCACTTTCGATTTTCTTTTCTATTAGAACATTGTACCTTAAAACATATATCAATTTCAACACTAAAATCATAGTACGATGATCATTAGGAAACAGAGAAGAATTATGTGCACCCATACGTAACAACAAATAAATGATGTGTGAAAGATAACTTATGGTTAGTTGTACCTCAACTTGAATAAATTTGCTGAGATGGAAATGTTTTAATATATTTTATCTTATATATGCTATTCAGCATATCTTGTAAATATTTACGCTTCATTAGGGTTAGCTTCTCTATACATTCTAATCAGCCAAAATCCACATGTAACTTCTCAAGAATTCTAGTCAATGAGGGTCGATCTACTTTACAAAAACATATAAACAGAAACTTTGGCATGTATTTACAGGTGAAATGGACATCTTTCTAGCGACTCCACAATCAGATGCAACTTAGATAAAAGACCAACCTCAAGTGATTCATCCACACTACAACAAGTACAATCCTTCATGTTAAACAAAAAAGATTTAAACCTCAAACAACCATTTAAGCCTACGTAGACAAGCTTTTTTAGACATCCAATGGGGGTGTGAAGGTCTACCAATTTACAACAATAACTTAGATCTAACCCCTTGAGATTTGGAGTCAACCTAAGGTCAAGGGTCCTCAACTTTGAATGACTAATGTCGAGGTTTGTGAGCTTTTGACATTGATCAGCCATGTGAAGTTCTTCCCAATAATAACTATTTTTAAGATCCAAATACTTGAGATTAGGAGTCAGCCCAATGTCAAGGGTCCTCAACTTTGATTTAGAGAGTAGTAGGTATCCAAGATTTAGACATCTATGGGGCATGTGGAGTTCTTCCAAATCATTGCATTCAACAAGAATCAACTTTTCAAGATTTGGAGCCAAACGAAGGTCAAGGGTCCTCAACCTTGCATTTCTGAGGTCGATAGATACGAGCTTTAAACATCCAAAGGGCATATGAAGTTCTACCAAATTGGAACATTCTCCAAGATTCAACTTCTCGAGATTTGGAGTAAGCCCAAGGTCAAGGGTACTCAACATTGAACGATTAAGGTCAAGGAATCTGAGCTTGTTAAGAACCTACATAAGGGGGCAAAAAAGATGAATAGTGATGTAAAAGCAAAACAATGGAATGATGGATGTACAACATAGTAATGAATCATGCAAAACAATCAAACAACCATAATTCTACCTTTTTTTCTCCCCCTTCCCAAAGTTGTTCGATTTTGCTGTCATCCATCTCAATTGCAACAAGATTATTTGCTTGAAAGGTTTTGGGCAAAGACTTGTAAGGGTAATAGTTCAAACGCAGATATCGTAAAGCATCTGGAAAGTCTGGGCTAACAATATTAAATTCCAAATTACGGAAACAATCTCCAAGAACCACAGAAAGAAGTCTAAGTTCCTTCATCTTTCCAAGACCTTTTATAACAGTATGTGGATTGAGTTTCTCGGTGTAAAATTGTAGACATCTTGTTGCTTTAGTACCCTGAAATCCAAATGAAGTCACCATGAAACTTGTGTCAGTTGAACTTGTGTTAGCTTTTCGCAACTTACAATTAAACTTGATCCTTACCAATTCATTAGCCAATATATCTTCATCTTTTTCGTAGATCCGATGAGCTCATCACTGATCTTTTTTCCTTTTTTGATTTTTCCGTTGTCTTTATAAGTGTGAATGCTTTTCTGCTGAAGAGCATGATACAGATGATCTACGAAGTTTGTACGAGTGTCTTCACCTCTGAAACTCAAAACACATCATACTTAAAGCTCTTGTGAATTGATGAAGTTGGAGAAGACGCCATTGAAGGTATACCTGAAGGATCCTCTAAAAATTCAATTTTTTGCTGGTGAAATTTTATGCAAAATGATTGCAAACAAACTTGAATGAAATGAATTGCCACAAGGGAATGGATATAGCAAGGATAAGGTGAACATGATGTGTAAATGGGTTTGATTAGGCTTGAACAGAACAAAACAAGATGTGAAAATTACGAGATTGCCCTTATTCAAATTTTCCAATTATCAAAGTTTTCCACACAGCTTGTTTATAAAATCCATAATTTCAAATAAGTTGCAAGACTGAAAACAGAGTTGTTAACCCAAATTGTCTAAATATCCATAATTTAATTAAATTTCTATCAAATTATTTAACAGATAAAACATTCTTAATCTCAATACTAATATCCTCTACACAAGAACAACTCCTGCTGTTTGCTTATAGTTTGCAGGTCAAAAGATCAACACTAGCACAAGAATCAACAATTTGTTTTTATAGCTTGATGACAACATGATGGAAGCAAAATTCTTCATTTAAACAATTTTAAAGCCTTCAAATTTCTTCTAGCGGACTACAATCAGTCAGCACATCAGACCGAAGTTGCTCTGATCGGATAAAGAAGAAGAGTTCGACATCTACGACACGATAGTTGGCTTTGAGATATTTCAAAATCAAACCCGACTCTTTTCAATTACAAAATCAGTAAATTGATAACAGAGCTGATATATAGATTGATCTACAAGTAAGTTCCACGACTGAAAATATTTGATCTATAATATTAAAAAAAATATATATATTAGTTTTGAATTTGAAAAGTACGGAGACTGACGAATTTTCAAAATCACCTAGACATACTTTATTGCTGCAAATTATGCCGCTTCAATGAAAAAAGGTAAAAATATCTAGATTAGGGCTCTTATACATAAGATTTTCTTTAACTGGTCAACTCTATACATCAAGAACAATGGCTTTTTTTGTGCAAGATTAAAACTTTTTAATGTTTGAATATCGTCTACAGAAATCAAGAAGACTAAAGTAATTAAGATAAAGATTAAGCTATTGTACCGGTAGCAGGGGGTGTAACTGGTAGTTGAGGAGAAGAGAGGAGAATAGGCGATGTTCACTGGGCCAAGATCCCACTCGAGCGAAAACTTCTACAGCCGGTTGACCAAAAAAGAGAGAAGAGAATCGTCGATTTAGATTGAGAGAGTAGAGACGATAGAGAAGAGATGACCCTGTGGCGTCTGGACGAAAGTCAGAGAAAGGATGGGTGTCTGCTGAAAATGAGAGCGATTACCAAGGAACAAACTTTTTAGACTAAATTACAGAAATGGTCCTGTGGGCACGATTTCAATAGTTTTGTGGTGGTTAGATTCTATAGTTTTAGTCCTATTTTTTTTATTTTGTCAATATTGATCCTTACTGCATGTTTTTATTACTCATTTTGTCCCTATCTGTTTTATTACTCATTTCGTCCCTATCTCTATTACGTTGTGTCGACCACCTTCATATACCTCTCATAGGAGGGGAATTCTAGTCATTTTCCTGCTTTCCAAACCAATAACCACCGTTTCTCACTACCACTACCACCATTCAGCTTGTATTTGGAGTAATTTAGGTAAACTCCGTCTCACACCATCCTCATCCTCCTTCACTTTTTTTCTTGAAAACTACCCTAACATTAAACTACGGCAACCTTGTCCCACTTCCAATTTTCTTTCTTGCACAAACCCAAATCATATATGCTAATATAACGGAAGAAAAACATCACCCTAAACATTCAATTCATTCTGTTGTGCATATCTTACTTCCATTTATTTTCTCGATACCAAGTTATACATTGCAAGGAAGTTTCTCAAGGTAACAAGTTACTCTAGGTTACTAGGTTATATGCTCAAAATTAGTGTTCACTAAGTACCAAATTTCTCAAGTTAAATTATGCAAGTGATCAACTAGTAGGGCCACAATCCAAGCAATTATGATGGGATTCTTTCATATAGTTCATCTTTCATCTAGTTCATTATCAACTTGAACATTTAATGAACAACGCATAGAAACTAAAATAACTTACTAGTGAGCATTAGGTTTGTTTTTGATCTCTTGGTTTGTTGCTGATCTTTTGGGAATAAAATCAAGGCAATCATTTTTAGAATCCATGCAATTTGGTCATGTGTAACACCTGTTTTCCAGAATTTATCAGATGAAGACTTGAGGATTTCAAAGATATGGTTTTGGGTAAAAACCTAATGCCACGACGTGGCTATGTCATTAAATGTCCGTGCCTGGCACCACGACGTGGCAAGAGGGTGACCACGACGTGGTGGCTGTTGCAGCCCAAGTCCAAAATTTTAGGGTTTCTACTATATATAAAGGCTCTAACTCATGTGTTAGGTCATTCTCTTTAGCCTTCCTCCTCTAAAATCGAAACCCTAACCCTTACTAGAATGTTCTTGATGTTTGTGTAATGTTCTTGAAGTTTTAAGCCTTTAAATATATTTTGGGAGAATAAGGTGGTGTGCTTGTTGGTTGTAAGGTTGTATTTATTTAAGATCTTGCGTCTCATGCATCTTGTGGACCTTTGGAAGGTATAAAGCTTCCATATTTATCATTATTGTTTCTCATTTCATGATTTGAGGTCCTTTTTATTCCTTTGAAGAGATGTTCTTGGAGTTTTGATGTAACACCCGTTTCCTAGAATGAATCAGTCAATGGTATAAAGGAGTCAAAGGCATGGTTTTTTAGGAAAACCATATGTCACGACGTGACATGAAGGATGTCACGACGTGGTATGCCAAATGAAGAACGCGTATTTCGGATGGTCACCACGGCGTGACATGAAAGGTGTGACAACCCGAAATTTCTATCTTGTACAAACCATTCACTTCAATCAAAGTCAGACTTGTTTCTTCTAACTTTTAGCACTGTTTAGAGTCTGTTTGAGCATTCTGAGCTTAGTACACCAAATGAATGAGTGAAAGGAAGTGCCAATTGAAGTTGTAACCTATCAAACAAGCCATAAACCCTCAAATGAGGAGTTTACGGCCAGGAACCATGAGTTTACAGCCGTAAACTCATGGTGGCCGTAAACTCCATGCTATATATATGGCCCTTAGTCATTTTCAATCACTTTTCACATTTCCAAGACTAGAAATCGGATTCTCTCTCAAGGATCATAAGATTTTTGCTTCCAATCTTCAAAAAATGTAAGTAAATCCTTCCATATATGTGTTAATACACCACTTATTCTTGATAACCCTTTGAATTCATCCATGAATTTCATCTTTTGAGTCTAGATCTTCAAGATCCTCAAGAACATCAAGAACACTTAAGTGTTTTGGGCCGAAAACACCCTCATTTGCCTTCAAATCGTAAGTACACTACCCTTAGCTTGTTATATACTTGAATAACTCATTAAACACCTTGAAAACATCAAGAATTCAAGAACAAAAGGGTGTTTATGGCCAAGGCAATCTCCCTTGGCCGTAAACCCTAATAAGTGGTGCAATAGTGCCACTACTCCTTCCTAAGCCTTGGATTTGAGTCTAGAACACTTCAAGGAAGACCATAGGACCTTAACACACAAAACGGTACAAGATACCATGAGTTTACGGCCATAAACTCATTGGGCCGTAAACCCATGGGCCGTAAACTCATGGGGGTTTTACCATTGGGCCGTAAACTCCTATGTGAGGCCCTACACCCCTTATATGCAACCCTATGTGGTTTAACACTTCATAACAAGTGTTTCCTAGTCCCTAAGGTTGTTCCATTTCATGATTAGATGTTATAAACACTAATTAGAAGCATATATGTGTCATTATATGTTAAATAGGATCCGTGTGTGCTCAAGTCTTCACTTGACACTTAGCATCCTATATTGATCTTTCATTCGCTTCACTCACTACAGGTGAGTTCATACCCCTTAATCAACCTTTTAAATGATTTTAAATGCTTTTATGGGGGGGGATACAAGTTGAAACATTATAGTTATTATATCAATCACATGTGATTAATAACTATCAAACAAATGGATTTACTATACTTTTAACTGTTTTATCAAACAAACTACTTCAAAATGTTTATCAAACTCTTTTACATGTTAAACTCTTTATCAAACTTGTTCTTATATGCCAAACCTTTTCTTGTAACTCTTTGAAACTTACATATTTTCAAAACCATGTCTAATGCATATATAGTTATATAAGTAAGGTTTGAAGGACTTAGGACTGACAACTCACTTTATTTCATGTTCCTTGTTTGGTTGTGGACTTAGAGTACCCGGTTGTTTGTCCGAGTGTCGTTTGATCCTTAGTTATATATTTTGTATATATGTATAGACATAAAAGCTTTTATCTCAGTTCAATACACTCAGTTATACAAACAACTCTACTAGTAAACTATAATAGGTATAGTTTAGGAAGTCACTAATACTATTTCTAGTACAATGAAACATACAAAGAGTCAGTTCATACATGAGTCAATACTTACTATAAAGAGAAACAGATAGAGAATACTATAACGAGAAACAATACATACTATAAAGAGAAACAGATAGAGAATACTATAACGAGAAACAATACTTACTATAAAGAGAAACAGATAGAGAATACTATAACGAGAAACAATACTTACTATAAAGAGAAACAGATAGAGAATACTATAACGAGAAACAATACATACACTACATTATACAAGAGAACATATTACATACTAGACAGAGAGAACATACACTACACTAGTACATACAATACATATACAAGAATACTATAACATAAATGTGAGTCATTACTTCGGGGCATGGCATCACTGCTATGGCTCGTTTTGTAACCAGAGTCTCCTGGAGGGAGAGCGTGAATTTGTGTATAGATCTATACTGGACTGACCGTCCTACACCTTACTGCTAGCTACAGTAGGACCTGCAGGTCTACGGGTGACGAATGTCATACCATTTCGACGTCTTCGAGCGTCGTGTTTTACTAAGTCGATCAAGTATGGTTACAATCATATCACATTATACCTTAATTAACAATTGACTTAAGGTAGTTAGTACAACAGTAGTTACTATAATACAACACTACAGTACTTTATTATTTTCCCATTGCATTCACATTGTGATCTTCTCACATAAACGGTAATGTAAAAACTATATTTTGATAATGATAGTCACACTTAGGAAAAATACACTTTTACAAGAAACAAACATACAAAACATTTGATGCCTTGGTAGAAGGCTACTTTTAGTAGAAAATATAGGATTTTCTAGGAGATACAAACATTTACTACAAACTTTTACAAACTTATACATCAAACACTTACAAACATTTTCATACAAACAATGACACTAAAATGCTTATGAACTCACCAGCTCTAAAGCTGATAAACTCTTTCAAAATAACTTGTATTCTCAGGTAATCAGTAGACAGGTACCGATGCCAGCTTTTGAGAAGATGGAGCACATTCAAGACTCATCTCTTATTTTGATTCATATTTTTGGTGTCTTATAAACTATATAGAACACACTTGTACTAAATTATATTATTAATGCAATGGATGATGTTGTTGCTTGTTTACTATTATGCTTTGTTGTGATATTGTACATGACGTCCTCCGCCCCAGAACGTTTCCGCCGTTCCGGTTTTGGGGTGTGACAGATTGGTATCAGAGAATTGTTTATAGTGAATCGAGTATATCAACCCATAAAAGATATACAAACTATAAACACAACGGGATTAAAATACTCTGACCAAGAGTTTATACTTTTAAATAATAAAATATTTAACCAAGTATACATACCTGCATTCATACTAAAATCAGTGTCACTAGGACAAAACAAAAGTATTACGATTGTTGAACAACACAATTAGGCTTAGAGACATATAGTCAAATCTGGGAGTGATATAGCCTGATCAACTATATTTTTCCGAGGAGTGACTAGCATGTGCCTAAGAATGGTTGTGAGGTTGCAACAAGTCTAAAAACTTACCAACAATACTACAATGATAACATTAGAACAGAACATAAACCTAAAATACTATAGGAGTATTTTGTGTTACTATAATTACTTATGTGAGAACTAAAAAGGTCTTTACTAGTAGGTCAATAGTTGCTAAGTGGATACGCTAAGGTTATATGTGACTAAGGTGTCATAGACTTAGAATCTGTGATCTTTGCTTTACTTCCTGTTCCTTGTTTGGTTGTGGATTTGGAGTTAGGGTTACTTATTCGAAGGTCTATCCTGTTTTGGTTTCATATAACTGGTATGCACTATGCAAGTATTGAAGTAACTGGTAAGGATCATCTTATAATTATCTTAAGTAGTACGTCTATTTTTATAAGATTCTTATACCCCTTTTCTCGCGTAGATATCATGGATGGATTCCATCCTCCTGGCGACCCGTACTTCCCAAATCAAGGCAATGCTGGATGGCTTGAAGAAGAGCCAGAAGATGATCATCCAATCCCTATGGATGATCACCTCGCAGAAGGCTTTTCGGATGGTTCTGACTTCGAACCAGAAGTCAACAACCTACCACAAGAGGCTCCAATCCCAAACCTTAACCCCCGACCAGCATTTCAAGGCCCCATACCCTTGTGGGCGACAAACTTGAACCGATGGAGTCATAAACAGGATCAACCTTTACCCTTCAATGGAGACCGAAGCTTTTACAATTTAAACGAGGGAGGCTCAGCTGACCGAGTCCTTCCCATTATGGTCCGCAGGATTGCTCGAAATGATGAGCAAGGTCGAGCAGCCATAGACCGAGTCATGGAAATTGACGCCAACTCTGGCGTTAACACGGTCCGCATTCGCCATCTCGAAGAGGCTATGAAAGGAACAAGAAGTGCCAATGAGGCTCTGCAGCAACAGCTAGCTGCATCCCGAGCTGAAGTCATAGAACTTCGAGTGCGTCAGAGAGCTCATGAGCGACATCTTCAAGAAGTGGTGCGTCAAATGGCAGATCTGAGGGTTCACCCGAGGAATGCCCGTCGCCGGTAGAAGATGTCTGACTCATCTTTTCTTTTGGTTTAAGGAATAGCCTTTCTTATCTGTGCTCTATGAAGCACTTGTCTGTAAAATATTCCTATCTTCCAAGTACTTTAACTAGACTTCTAAAACTGTCAACATTTTCCCTTATGGTTTGATGTAAGACCTACTATTAGGTCATTTTCCCGAACTTGTTACATCAATAATACCAGTAATATTGGCAGTTATCTAATCGGTTGGAAAATCTTTACTCTTGTGTTTCTCTACTCTTCTATTTAGTCTCTATTTCAAAACATACACTCATTCAACTGTTGGACTATGGCAATTTAGCCCATGGATCACTCTCACTATACTTACAATTGATTCTTACTATCATGTTCATCTTTGTAAACTTTTGGTTAAAAGATGCCTCCGCGCCGATCAACGAGACGCGATCCTCGAGTAACTTTAACACCACCACCACCTCCTCCGCAATATAATCCGGCGGCTATCCAAGCTGCGGTAAATGCGGCTGTTACGGCAGGTTTAGCACAATTCACCTCGACCGGTACTAGTAGGAGTGAAACTTATGTGCCTCCCAATGTTGTCGAAGCTCCAGTGTGCTCTAGGGAGTGCTCGTACAAGGACTTTACCAGCTGCAAACCCAAGGCCTTCAATGGAACTGGCGGAATCATTGCCCTCTCGCAATGGTTCGAGAAGACGGAATCGATCTTTGAGATCTGTTCCTGTCCGGAAGGGAGCAAGGTAAAATTTGCCGCCTGCACCTTCGCAGACCGAGCTTTGACATGGTGGAATAGCCATGTTAAGTCACTATCCCTTATAGTGGCAAATGCTATAGGCTGGGAAGATCTTAAGGAGCTCATGATCGAAGAATACTGCCCGAGGGGCGAAGTTCAAAAGCTAGAGCAGGAGCTCTGGAGCCTAACCATGAAGAGCTCCGACATAGTTTCTTACACTGCCAGATTCAGCGATCTGGTAGCACTATGTCCGGGAATGGTCCCTTCTGAAGCAAAGAAGGTGGAGAGGTATATCTGGGGACTGGTGCCTCCATTTCAGGGGAATGTACTCACTTCAAACCCCGCTACCTTAGATAGTGCCAAGCGGTTGGCACAACGGCTCATTTGGGGTCTGTACCCCGTCAACAACAACAACCCTAGCCATCTCGGAACCCTCCAAAGCCGCTGATAACAAGCGGAAGTTCTGGGATGACAAAAATAAGCAGAATGCTGCCAAAAAGTAGCAGGTCGTGGCTGTTCATGCTGCGATAGCACCTGCCGCTGCTGCTCCGGTAAAGCAGTACGCTGGAAACTTGCCGAAGTGCAACAAATGCAACTTCCACCACAATGGACCCTGCCGGGAAATGCAGTGTTCTAACTGCAACAGAAAGGGGCACACCGCCCGTTTCTGTAAAGCTCCGGCAAGGCCAATCAACCAAGTCCCCGGCGCTGGTGTGGGCCAATCTTGCTACGGTTGTGGCGAGGTGGGCCACTACAAAAGGAACTGCCCTAAGGCAGGGAATGCCGGTGGAGTGGGGAGAGTTTTGGCCATAGGCCACAAGGAAGCGGTTACCGACCCTACAGTGGTCACTGGTACGTTTCTCCTTGAAAACTCTTATGCATGCATACTGTTTGATAGTGGAGCGGAGAGGAGTTTCGTGAACCTAAAATTTGCTCATTTACTTAAGCAAAAACCACGAGCACTTAAAGAACCGTTCACTGTAGAAATGGCTAACGGAAAGACTGAGAGCACTAGTAGTATATACATAGGATGTACTCTAACTCTAGATAGCCATTCATTTCCAATCGACCTCATGCCGGTCTCAATTAAAAGTTTCGACGTCATTATCGGCATGGATTGGTTGAGTCTACATCGCGCCGACATCATGTGTTACGAAAAGCTGTTCGTCTTAACCTCCCGTCTAGCGAAACTCTTATTATCTACGGTGATAAACCCGACACGAGCCTTCGTATCATCTCAAGTATTCAAGCTCAGAAGTACTTGCATAAGGAATATCGCGCATTCCTTGCTTACGTTGTCGATACGAGCCAAGAAACCAAAGACCTAAAGAACATCCCAGTAGTACGCGACTTTCCCGACATCTTTCCTGAAGAGCTACCAGGATTACCTCCGCAACGACAAGTCGAGTTCAGAATCGACTTAGTGCCAGGGGCTACCCCCGTAGCCAAATCGCCTTATCGTCTAGCACCAGCATAGATGCAGGAACTATCTGGTCAACTTAACGAACTGCTCAGCAAGGGCTTTATTAGACCAAGTTTCTCACCCTGGGGAGCACCGGTCTTGTTCGTCAAGAAGAAAGACGGATCGTTTCATATGTGCATCGACTACAGAGAACTCAACAAACTTACGGTCAAGAATCGTTACCCTCTTCCTCGCATAGACGATTTATTCGACCAACTGCAAGGGGCGAATTACTTTTCGAAGATTGATCTGAGATCCGGGTATCACCAATTACGAGTGCTAGAGGAGGATGTTCCGAAGACAGCCTTCCGAACTCGTTATGGACACTACGAGTTTGTAGTGATGTCATTCGGATTGACCAATACACCCGCAGTATTCATGGACTTAATGAATAGGGTATGTCGTCCTTACTTGGATCAGTTCATCATCGTCTTCATCGATGACATACTTATCTACTCTCGAAGCAAGGAGGAGCATAGTGATCATCTGCGATAGATCCTAGGAACCCTACGAACAGAGAAGCTCTACGCAAAGTTCTCTAAATGCGAATTTTGGATCCGAAGAGTCGAATTCTTAGGTCACGTGGTTAGCGAAGAAGGAATTCACGTGGACCCGTCCAAAATTAAATCTATTGAGAACTGGTCAGCACCGAAGACGCCTACAGAAATTCGTCAATTTCTAGGCCTCACTGGCTACTATCACAGGTTCATATAGAACTCCTCATGAATTGCGAAACCTCTTACGACATTGACCCAGAAAGGCGTGGCCTTTGACTGGGAAGAGAAGCAAGAAAAAGCGTTTCAAACGCTGAAGTGAGCCTTATGCACCTCACCGATACTATCCCTCCCCAAAGGGATAGAAGACTTCATAGTATATTGCGATGCATCCAACCAGGGGCTCGGCTGTGTTCTGATGCAACGAGGTAAGGTCATCGCCTATGCCTCGAGACAGCTGAAGACGCACGAGGTAAACTACATCACACACGATCTTGAGCTAGGAGCAGTTGTGTTTGCTCTGAAGATCTGGAGACACTACCTGTATGGTACGAAGAGCACTATCTTTACAGACCACAAAAGCCTACAACACATATTCGACCAGAAGGAGCTCAACATGAGACAACGACGGTGGGTCGAGCTACTCAATGACTACGAATGCGAAATTCGTTATCATCCGGGTAAAGCCAATGTAGTAGCAGACGCCCTAAGTCGGAAAGAATATTCTGGTCGGAGAGTCAAATCATTGACTATGACTATCCATTCACACCTGTCCACACAAATCAAAGAGGCTCAACTCGAAGCCTTGAAACCTAAAAATGTGGCGGGTGAATCCCTAAGAGGGATGGATAAGAACTTGGAAGTCAAGGGTGGCGGAGCCTTATATCTCATGGACCGAATTTGGACACCGAAACACGGTGGCTTCAGAGACTTGGTCATGACAGAAGCACACAACACTAGATATTCCGTCCACCCAGGTTCAGATAAGATGTATCTGGATCTTAAAAAGCTATACTGGTGGCCTAACATGAAAGCAGAGATTGCTACCTTCGTGAGTAAATGCCTTACTTGCGCCAAGGTTAAGGTCGAATACCAGAAACCATCAGGTTTACTACAGCAACCAGAGATACCGGAATGGAAGTGGGAGCGGATCACAATGGACTTCATAACCAAGTTGCCCAAGACGACGGGTGGTCTCGATACCATTTGGGTGATCGTTGATAGGTTGACAAAGTCCGCACACTTCTTGCCCATCAAAGAGACTGACAAGATGGAGAAGCTCACAAGAACATACATTCTGGAGATCGTACGACTGCATGGTGTTCCTATATCTATTATCTCCGATAGAGATAGTAGATTCACTTTGAGGTTCTGGCAGTCGCTACAAAGTTCCCTAGGAACGAGGCTGGACATGAGTACAACCTACCATCCACAGACCGACAGACAAAGTGAGAGAACTATCCAAACCTTGGAAGATATGTTGCGAGCCTGTGTCATCGACTTTGGGAAGGCATGGGATACTCATTTACCCCTTGTCGAGTTTTCCTACAACAATAGTTATCACACGAGCATAAAGGCTGCTCCATTCGAGGCCCTCTATGGCCGGAAGTGCAGATCCCCTCTGTGCTGGGCTGAGGTGGGTGACACCTAGTTAGCTAAAGGACGAGTTCCTGACAGTACTCTCACAGGCCCGGAGATCATTCGGGAAACGACAGAGAAGATCGTTCAGATTCGTGAACGATTGAAAGCTTCCAGAGACCGACAGAAAAGCTACGCTGACAAGAGAATGAAACCTTTGGAATTCCAGGTGGGAGACCGAGTTCTTTTGAAAGTCTCACCCTGGAAGGGCTTGATACGCTTCGGAAAGCGTGGGAAGCTAAATCCAAGATACATAGGGCCTTTCGAGATTCTCGCTAGAATCGGCCCTGTAGCTTACAAACTCAACCTACCCCGCGAACTTAGTAACGTACATTCTACTTTCCACATCTCGAACTTGAAAAAGTGCATATCCGACCGAGAGGTCAAGCAAACGAAACAAAGCCGTATCCCGATAGTGAAGGTTCGTTGGAACGCCAAGCGAGGACCTGAATTCACTTGGGAGCGCGAGGATCAAATGAAATTGAAATATCCTCATCTTTTCGCTTAGTTATTTGTAACTACTTAATTGCTTAAACTCTAATTTCGGGACGAAATTCTCTCTAACGGGGGGATGATGTGACAACCCGAAATTTCTATCTTGTACAAACCATTCACTTCAATCAAAGTCAGACTTGTTTATGCTAACTTTTAGCACTGTTTAGAGTCTGTTTGAGCATTCTGAGCTTAGTACACCAAAAGGAATGAGTGAAAGGAAGTGCCAATTGAAGTTGTAACCTATCAAACACACCATAAACCCTCAAATGAGGAGTTTACGGCCAGGAACCATGAGTTTACAGCCGTAAACTCATGGTGGCCGTAAACTTCATGCTATATATATATGGTCCTTAGTCATTTTCAATTACTTTTCACATTTCCAAGACTAGAAATCGGATTCTCTCTCAAGGATCATAAGATTTTTGGTTCCAATCTTCAAAAATGTAAGTAAATCCTTCCATCTATGTGTTAATACACCACTTATCCTCGATAACCGTTTGAATTTATCAATGAATTTCATCTTTTGAGTCTAGATCTTCAAGATCCTCAAGAACATCAAGAACACTTAAGTGTTTTGGGCCGAAATCACCCTCATTTGCCTTCAAATCGTAAGTAAACTACCCTTAGCTTGTTATATACTTGAATCACTCATTAAACACCTTGAAAACATCAAGAATTCAAGAACAAAAGGGTGTTTACGGCCAAGGCAATCTCCCTTGGCCGTAAACCCTAATAAGTGGTGCAATAGTGCCACTACTCCTTCCTAAGCCTTGGATTTGAGTCTAGAACACTTCAAGGAAGACTATAGGACCTTAACACACAAAATGGTACAAGATACCATGAGTTTACGGCCGTAAACTCATTGGTCCGTAAACTCATGGGCCGTAAACTCATGGGGATTTTACCATTGGGCCGTAAACTCCTATGTGAGGCCCTACACCCCTTATATGCAACCCTATGTGGTTTAACACTTCATAACAAGTGTTTCCTAGTCCCTAAGGTTGTTCCATTTCATGATTAGATGTTATAAACACTAATTAGAAGCATATATGTGTCATTATATGTTAAATAGGATTCGTGTGTGCTCAAGTCTTCACTTGACACTTAGCATCCAATACCGATCTTTCATTCGCTTCACTCACTACAGGTGAGTTCATACCCCTTAATCAACCTTTTAAATGATTTTAAATGCTTTTATGGGGGGGGGATACAAGTTGAAACATTATAGTTATTATATCAATCACATGTGATTAATAACTATCAAACAAATGAATTTACTATACTTTTAACTGTTTTATCAAACAAACTACTTCAAAATGTTTATCAAACTCTTTTACATGTTAAACTCTTTATCAAACTTGTTCTTATATGCCAAACCTTTTCTGGTAACTCTTTCAAACTTACATATTGTCAAAACCATGTCTAATGTATATATAGTTATATAAGTAAGGTTTGAAGGACTTAGGACTGACAACTCACTTTATTTCATGTTCCTTGTTTGGTTGTGGACTTAGAGTACCCGGTTGTTTGTCCGAGTGTCGTTTGATCCTTAGTTATATATTTTGTATATATGTATAGACATAAAAGCTTTTATCTCAGTTCAATACACTCAGTTATACAAACAACTCTACTAGTAAACTATAATAGGTATAGTTTAGGAAGTCACTAATACTATTTCTAGTACAATGAAACATACAAAGAGTCAGTTCATACATGAGTCAATACTTACTATAAAGAGAAACAGATAGAGAATACTATAACGAGAAACAATACATACTATAAAGAGAAACAGATAGAGAATACTATAACGAGAAACAATACTTACTATAAAGAGAAACAGATAGAGAATACTATAACGAGAAACAATACTTACTATAAAGAGAAACAGATAGAGAATACTATAACGAGAAACAATACATACACTACACTATACAAGAGAACATATTACATACTAGACAGAGAGAACATACACTACACTAGTACATACAATACATATACAAGAATACTATAACATAAATGTGAGTCATTACTTCGGGGCATGGCATCACTGCTATGGCTCGTTTTGTAACCAGAGTCTCCTGGAGGGAGAGCGTGAATTTGTGTATAGATCTATACTGGACTGACCGTCCTACACCTTACTGCTAGCTACAGTAGGACCTGCAGGTCTACGGGTGACGAATGTCATACCATTTCGACGTCTTCGAGCGTCGTGTTTTACTAAGTCGATCAAGTATGGTTACAATCATATCACATTATACCTTAATTAACAATTGACTTAAGGTAGTTAGTACAACAGTAGTTACTATAATACAACACTACAGTACTTTATTATTTTCCCATTGCATTCACATTGTGATCTTCTCACATAAACGGAAATGTAAAAACTATATTTTGATAATGATAGTCACACTTAGGAAAAATACACTTTTACAAGAAACAAACATACAAAACATTTGATGCCTTGGTAGAAGGCTACTTTTAGTAGAAAATATAGGATTTTCTAGGAGATACAAACATTTACTACAAACTTTTACAAACTTATACATCAAACACTTACAAACATTTTCATACAAACAATGACACTAAAATGCTTATGAACTCACCAACTTTAAAGCTGATAAACTCTTTCAAAATAACTTGTATTCTCAGGTAATCAGTAGACAGGTACCGATGCCAGCTTTTGAGAAGATGGAGCACATTCAAGACTCATCTCTTATTTTGATTCATATTTTTGGTGTCTTATAAACTATACAGAACACACTTGTATTAAATTATATTATTAATGCAATGGATGATGTTGTTGCTTGTTTACTATTATGCTTTGTTGTGATACTGTATATGACGTCCTCCGCCCCAGAACGTTTCCGCCGTTCCGGTGTTGGGGTGTGACAAAGGGTGTCACGACGTGGTGAATGTTGCAGCCCAAGCCCATCATTTTTAGGGTTTCATTCATATTTAAGAGCCTTAACTCTATGGTTAGGCCATTCCCTTCAGACTCTATTCCCAATAAATGAAGCCCTAGCCTCTCATCTTGCCATTTTTACTCTTTGATGTTGTTTTGGTCACTTGAAGGTTAAAGGAAGACTTTGTTGAGCAATGGATCAACTAGCAAGCTTGTCTACATCTCTTGATGCACCTTATAGACTTGTGTAAGTCTCCAAGTTTCCATCTCTTTGGTTCATCTCTTGTGGATCTATGTTTTAAGCCCTTTCCTTAATGATTTGTGGTTATGATTGGTTGGATTGAATTAAGTTGGCAACTTTATAACTCCTTAAGGTCCCTTGGTCATCATATGTTCCATATCTATATTGTAACATCCCAAAAATCAAGGTAAATTTTCATTTTCAAAACAAACCAAAAACCATAAATGTTTACAAACATAGTTTCCAAAAGTTATAATCGTGAATCAAAGTTTACCAAAATCAAATATCATAAAATACGAAAGATGTGCACGATCAAGCCTTCGCCTTGCCCCTGTCCTCTGAAGTACCTGAAACCATAACAATTAAAGTGTAAGCCAAATCTTATATAGTTCCTTCAAAGTACCACCTAATAAATTAGAAAACTAAGGCTCTGATACCATTGATGGGTTTTCTAGGTTATAAAAAAAATTATGTGGCGGAAAAACACTTAAACCCTTAAGTTTACATGCAACCTAGAAAGGATCTATTTTTTCTTTATTGATAGAAATAAACTATGAACATCAATAAACCCTAGAGAGAGGTTATGAAAATCGAAATTAACATAAAAATTAGGGTTACATACCTTTTGATTATAATAGCAAGTAATCAAATCAAATCCTCTTGAAGTTCCTTGGAAAGCAAACACCAAAAGGATGATGCCTCTATTGGCTCACACCCAAAACCAGAAATCCTAGAATGAGGAAGGGAAAGGAGATATGAGGGAAATTTTGTTCAAATGCCTTTAGGTAATGTGGTAAACGAAAATTGAAAATAAAGGGGTCCTATTTATAGTTTAGGTAACTTGTAGGCAAATCAAGATTTGAATTAATTAAATAATAGATTTAATACTAACTCAAATCTTTTCCTTATATACAATCAGGAGGCTTCTAGAAACCCAAGGAAACCCTCCAAAACTGTCCATACGATGAAGGGTTCTAGAATTGTTTCTTTTATTCAACTATTGAACAATTACAATTCACCCCTTGCACCTTTAATTAATTTCAACTAATCCAAAGTTAATTTCATATTAATTATGATTAATAATTAATTAACTCTAATTGATTTCACATTAATTTATTAATTATATAAATTAACAAATCAATTATTTAACAATTGATCTCATACTACTTTACTAATCACATAATAAATCAACAGATCAACTGTCTACTTCCAATTACTATATTAATCACATAATATATTAACAAATCATTTTTCCATAATTTCCAATTAATTAATTAATCATATAACAATCTAATAAATTATACTTTTCTCTTCTAAAATCATTTCTAGCTATTTCTAGTGTTGAGGGCAACACAAAACAGACTTTGCATCTAATTACAAGAATATACCAATTTAGTTATTGGCTTAGACACCTTAATCCAATAGTCTCCCACTTGGATAAGTCTGTAACAACAATTGCAAGTATAAACCCTGAATTAAACCATAAAGGGTGCTTTCCAAAGCCACTGCCGAACTCTGATTCAAATCAAACATTGGCCCTAAGATAATTGATCAATTATTCCTTCGTTCTACAAGATATCATATGAGCTAAGTCGTGGATTAAATGATCCACCTCATGTTCATTTATTCTGTTTTTCGATTTTCGAATTTGTGATCAATTTAGACTATAAAATTAAACACGCCAATTTATTCCAAACCAGGCCCTAGTTTTAATTGATCAACTCAAATCACCGAGGGGCCCAAAGATATCGTTTTTCCTTATTCAGGCAAAAGGAACGAATTACATTGACTATATAGTCATACAACTTACATATCAAATCACACATGGAGTAACCCTTTATAACATCCAGTTATGATACGCATTTGAGCAAACCAATGCACAACTGATCTGTAACTGTGAACTATATATCTCTATTTTAAGAATAGAATATATTATCGACTTAGAATTACTTGTGATTGAATCCATGAAGTAATCTCTAAGCATGAGTTTTATCAAATACTTAAAATCTCTATTTTCAAAGTACTCATGAATATTGTAGCAATTCCAATTACAATGTCTTAACCTCAATAGACAATCTATCAATCAATTCATGACAGTCTTAATTTACTACTTACTTCCAAAGGTATGAATGACTGTGGAATTTTCAATAACATTAAAATTACTCAGGTAAGTAAAACATGCAAAGTGAAACACAGTATAAATTAATTAACTATGGTATCATACCCATTGATTGTAACGACGTAAATTTTCAAACAATTTTTCATTCAAAAGTCACATACTTTTCATAACATATTGTATTAAATCTCGTTTATTCAATTTACAATACACAACTCCATTAATAATCCAGGATCCTCGAACATAACTCTTTCTCTGGTGTGTACAATCAAGCCGGTGCCTTCCCGCGATCCTGAGAAAACCTGAAACACATATCACGTAACACAGTAAGCACAAAGCTTAGTGAGTTCCCTAAAATACCACATACAGCACATAAGCCACTCAAGGCTATGACTCAGTATGACCCTCCGGTCAATGTGTCTCAGCGGGACCCTCCAGTCCCGTAGCTCGTTGGACCCTCCAGTTCGGTCTAGCTCGTTGGATCCTCCGGTCCGGTCTACTCGAGGACCCTCTGGCCTCGTAAGTCGTTGGACCCTCCGGTCCGGTCTATATAACACATATCATACATATATCACAATGCACATAATCTCAAACATACACATAACACATAAGACCCTCCGGTCCGCACATAGATACCACTCTAGGTAATGTATAGTGAGAAGACTCACCTGACAAGCAACAAGTAAATAACCTCGCACCCGAATCTCGAACTGGCCTCCGCCTAACACAAGGGATGTATATCACTAATTAGTACTCTTTTTACAATTCAAACAACCGAAGACTATTCATTCTCTTTCTAACTCTTTGAAGTGGATAAAAGACCATTTTACCCCTCCATGGTCCTTATTACTCATGTTGACCAGAACCCTAGAGTCAATAGAAGTCAACACTTGAGTCAACAGTCCAAGTTTGACCCGACTCGTCGAGTGCACTCTTGCGACTCATCGAGTCTCCTCGTATCCTCATAAGTCTCAGAAGTCTAGCTCAACTCGTCGAGTTGACACCCAACTCGTCGAGTTATCACTCAATCATGCCATCGGGACAAACCCTCACCGACTCGTCGAGTCAAGCCATGGACTCGGCGAGTCCCTTCGATCAGCTTCCTCATTCAAACGATTTAAGGCAGATCCATCACCCCAAACCCTAGATCTACCATCCTAAGGGTCGATTGTCACGTAAAGCTGCAAGCTTTACGTTTAAACATGTCATATAAAGCTCATAATGCCAATATAACTCTAACAAGGATGATTAACCACACTAACTATTCTATGGTTAACTAAAGCTATAATCTTTGGACTCTCTGGACCTCACAAGGTCCAGATCTGAAGTCTAGGCCTCAAGAGAGACCTTATGCATACAAAGTCCCAACAATGGTGGAAGAAACCCTAATCTTCCATATTTACAATATCTAAGCAAAATAACAAGAAAGGTGCAAGCTTTTACCTCTTACTCAATCCCTTGCACGAAGTTACACCAGATCCACTGATTCTCTAGCTCCCTTAATGGGTGATCTCCTCTTCTCCTCAAGAGATGCACTAATCTACTCCAAGTTTTAGCTTCTAAGACTCTCATGGCTCTCTATACACGTTTAGGGTTTGCTCTCAAGGAAGGGTAGCCGCAAATGAGGCTCTAAGTTCCTTTAAATAGGTCCCAAACCCGGGGAATTAGGGTTTCTCTGCCCAGTACCTACTCGACGAGTCAGCTCTCTGACTCGTCGAGTCCAATCATTAATCCCACGTGGACACTCGACTCTACTCGACGAGTTGGACTCACAACTCGTCGAGTCACTCCATAAATCTCAATATTAATCACCCAATAATATACCTGAAAGTCCGGATGTTACAATTCTCCCCGACTTAAATTAGATTTCTCCCTAGAAATCGCTCCTCGACAACACATGGATCGAACCCAATAACCAAAAAGCACCACCGAGAGGATCTCATACCTCACAACTATCTCCCTCCATGGACACCTAAATCCGAACAAGAACTCCCACCCAGAAAAAGGACAGACCCTTCTGCTGTTACGATAACCCTTCTGACTCTCCAGAATCTGGAAACTCTAGTGGCCTGTATCACTGCCAAACCGCCTTCTCAAGATATCACCATGCTATTCGCTCCTCGAATAACAACCCTGACAACTCATTGCCCCTCTGACTCCCTTGTTGCGATTGATAAAACAAGTCAATCCCCAAAAATTGACTACCAATCACTCAAACCAGACATGTTAAACAATTCAGATCATACTCCAAAGAATGAAAGGGTCGCATCACACCAGGGACCCATCCACTGTACTGCAATCAAACCCCAGCTGCCTTCTCCAATATCCCTTTCAACACTGAGCGCCAGGTCATATCCCGACCTAGCAGTTGAACCTCCAAGGGTTACCCATTGTATACCTCAACATGTGTAACGCCCCGATTCTCAGGTATTGTTTAAATAATATTTATTGGGTGAAGCTCTACTCGACGAGTTGGTTGACCTACTCGTCGAGTAGCAGCGGGGTGGGATTGCGTGTTAAGTGACCTACTCGACGAGTCCATATTGGGACTCGACGAGTAGGAGCTGGCAGATGAAACCCTAAATCCCGGGGTTTTCACCTCTATTTAAAGGAGCCTCAGCCTCCTTTGGCCTCTTTGCAGTCTTTGAGAGCTCCTTAAAACCCTAATACACGTGTGTGTGTGCCCATTGTGTGTTGGAAGCTTGAAAAGAGGATCTTTGGAGGAAGAAGGCTTGGAGGAGAAGGAGATTGGAGCAAGTAGAGTGTGGGAATCAACACTTATCTCAGTTATCATCTTCTCGAGGTAACCAAATCGCCTTTCTCCTTGTGAATCTCTTCTATTGGTTGAGTTTTTGGGTTTTTGTTGAGATGTTAAGTTGGAAAGATGAGCTATGGGCTAGATCTGAGGTTGTAACTTCAGATCTGGACCCTCCTTGGATTCTAGAAGCATAAAGTTACAGTGTTGGTCATGATTGAGGTCCCTCTTGAGCATAAAGCTCCATTAAGAACTTAAAATAGGCATTTAGAGCCTTTATAACCATGCATGCACGTAAAGTTTGCAACTTTACGTGATAAGCATGCCCTAGAAGCTTGGATCTGTGATTTGGAGCCGCTGCATGGCTCAAAACAAGTCTGTATAGAAAAAGGACTGAATGGACTCGGCGAGTCTTAGGGTTGACTCGGCGAGTCACATGAATATGGCCGTGAACTCGACGAGTTGGATGAACAACTAGGCGAGTCCGATGAAGATTACCATAAGACTCGACGAGTTGATGAACAACTCGGAGATTCGGATGAGTTTTCCCTAGGATATGTATGCGTGTGTATCCGTCGAGTTGCAAGGAGGGAACTCGACGGGTGGCCTTAAAGTTTGATCGAGAATCGAAGGAACTCGACGAGTCACCCCGATGACTCGGCGAGTTGGAATGTGCTTCAAGGAACTCGGCGAGTAGCCGAGGGTACTCGGCGAGTTGGGGTCAACATGGACTGTTGACCTTGACTGAGGACTTTGACTTTGACCAGGGGTTGACTGGTGGGTTATGGAGTACCTTATAAGGTTAAGGACTTATGAGTATATTATACTATGATCATAGGTGGTGGAGCCTGTGTCAAGTGATACGAGAGTTGGAGTTTATCTTCTGAGTCGGCATCTGCAAGGTGAGTTGTCCTCACTATATCGATAGGGTCTACGACACCAAGGTCGGCCCTTTTAGTTGTTATTGTTATGATATGCTACATGTGGATATGATCTGTTAGATCAGAGTCAGGATAGATAGTATGTTATGCTCTTATGATCCGTAGGGATTGATATGTTAGTGACCTGCTAGGTCAGTGCTCTAGTTATGAGAGATTGCTATGTTTGGTGCTCAGTGAGGTAGATATGTTTGATGTTGTATATGTCAGTATATGTTAGTTATGTGCACATGGTTATCTGCTTGTTGCTTGGGGTTGAGGCGGTCCTGCTTTGTGCTGAAGGCCACCACACTCTATGAGCGGTCCGGGAAGACTGTAGGCCCATGTGGCGGTCCAGTCATGCCGAAGGCTCAGTATAGATTCAGTTGGACTGTAGGCCCAGTAGGGTAGTCCAGTCAGGCCGATGGCCCAGTATGAATGTTGATGTATGGATTGATTGATTGATTATTACAGATATGGTATTTCAGTGTGGTATTGGTATTTTGGGGGTAGCTCACTAAGCCCTTGGGCTTACAGTTTTCAGTTGTTTGTTTCAGGTACTTCAGGAGATCGTGGCAAGGCAAAGGCGTAACCGTACCGCTCCTCATCCTTATGATCTGTTTTGGGACACTCTGATGAATAATGTTTTGAAAACAATTTGTAAACAAATACTTCTGGGGTTTTAATTATGATTGGAAAAGTTTAAATTTGGCATGAAATTTATGGATGTTACAAGTTGGTATCAGAGCCTTGGTTTGAGCGAATTGGAGGAACACTCGTGTGAATCCAGTCTCAAATCAAGGAGATTTTCGGAAAGTAAAATTTTTAAAATGGTTTTCAAAGTAAAGGATGGAGGATGCAGAGAGTACGATCAGCCGGAGCCTGTAAGTAAACCCCAAAATACCATATAGTTATTTGATATTTTGATATGTTAGAACAACATGCTAGTGCTAGGCTAGGGATCTTCAGGAATCGCATGATAGACTTGCCTGATTATATGATGCCCAATAGCCTAGGGTCTCTTGTAGATGGAATTGACATCATAATTGTAGATGTTTAGTGTATGCATCACGGCTGTGTATAGTCAAGATCTTATAGCCTGAGAATGTCTGATTCGACCTTAGGGTATGATTGGATATTCAAAAGTCTATCGGGTCCAGCGTTATGTGCGGCTAGCATACACTAGCGCTGCAGGGGCTGATGGAAGTTCCATGGTGGTGTGAGTTGTGCAGAGCTGTGGGATCAGTTGTGAGAAAGGCGATGTCCCCTAGTAGTGAGGGTTGAGCGCACATTATGTTGAGTATAGTATTAGGGCGTTGTGGTGATACTTGAGACAAATATGGGTAGGTGTGGAAGGTAGTATGGGCCCGTACTACTGGAAGCACAGGACCCATATGCATAGCAAGGAAGTCACAACCCCTAGGATTTGTGGGTTTTGGTCTCCCGATATTGTGTTGTTTATCTGATGTCTTGAGTGTACCTTTTAGTATGGTGGTGACGAGACGTTTTGCTGCTGGGACCGGATCAGGATCGGGATCCGGATCAGGGTCAGGGTCGGGAGACGAAGGGTCAGAGGTGCCGGTAGCACCTGAGCCCGTGGTTCAGATAGGGACTGAGGAGCTGGATGCCAGGATCCGGGAGATTCTGCACGATGAGGTCGCTGTGGCTTTCCGAGCGCAGCTACCAGAGATGTTTGGGTCGATCAAGACCGCGATGGTTGAGTATTTTGGTGAGCGATATGCAGCTCTGGCAGAGACATCATCCGCTGCAGCCACTTCGGCTGTAACTGCGGCAGGGGTTGGAGGAGGAGCCGACAGGGCTTTCCAGTACCGGGACTTCGATAATACGAAGCCCTCGACATTTGATGGTACACAGGATGCGATTAGAGCTATGCGGTGGTTGTCTGACGTGGAGGGCTGTTTCTTCACGTGCTCATGTCCTGCTGACCAGAAGGTCAGGTGTGCTCTGAACCTGCTTAGGCTCGGGGCAAAGGACTGGTGGAGATTGTGTAACACCCGTCAAAATTAGGTCAATAACAATCACATGTGATTATGCCAATCATGTAATGTGATTTTGTTAAACTAGTAATGTGATAAACTTACTATGTAATTCATGTTAAAGTATGAACTTTCATGATACAACTCAAAATATACGTCCATACGATTCGAAAAATATAGAGAACATCTAAATCTGACTTCGCGTGAAGAAGTTATGATAAATTCTAACGCTATAATGCCTTATAACAATAGGGATTTAAAATAGACTTAGAATTAACTATTGGAGTCTAAAAGAAAGTCGTAGTACTCGGAATTACCTACGGGTGCATATAAAGAACGCCGAAAACGGAGTTCGTATGCAAAAGTTATGGCCTTCCGAAGATGCAGCTGTCAGAAACCCTAATTTGACTGAACTCACGACGTGAGCATCAAAAATTCACGACGTGAGGAGTCAACAGACACTAATCGGAGCTAGAAAACACGCGTTAAGGCTATGGGATGACTCATGGAAGTTCACGACGTGAACCTATCATGTTCACGACGTGAATGGCCCCAGAACACCTTATAAATAGCGATCAAAGCTCATTCAATCCTTACACCTTCTCCTTTCATTCTCTCTCGTTTCCGAAGGCCGTTTTCCCTTCTCGAGCCTGACAACGACGAGCCTCTGACCCTTTAGATTCTATAATCACGCTACTAAGGTGAGTTTCACGGCCCCACTTTCTAATATTTCGGGGGAAAACGCATGCTAAATATTATATATACGTTATTATTATGTCTATATTATAGTATATTAGTATCAACATAGATAGTTATAATAACCGGGATATAGTTATCTCATATCTGAAAGTATACAACTATCATAAAGTTGTTAGTATGTTACTGTTATAGTAGTATACTAATGTAGATCTTGAGTTATACTTAGAATTCTATATATATGTGTTGTGTGCGATATAGTTCCAGAGTTATACTCGGAAGTTCTATATGTTAATTGATAAGTATGTTGTTATTGTTGGTTTTATGTCAAGATAAAACCATGTATGTTATATGTTATTGGTTTTATGTCAAGATAAAACCTGGTTTTAATTCTAATTATAGCTGTTGTACTGCCTAAGTATTATAAATATTAGGAGTAATGTTAAAAGCATAGTCTAATAACTTAGGGTTTTAGACACGAATATGATTTTACTACTAGAACTAACGGAACTCGACAAGTCTACATGAGCTATTGTATTCATCAACTAAGATTGGAAATCTTAGGGAAAATCCTCTGACCTGTAACCGTTAATCCCGTGTGAGCGAGGAAGTCGTGTATGAATAAGATACGGGTTGACAACCCCACTCGTGGTTGCTAGCTACAACAAAAACGTGTGCGAGTGACGAACTGTCCTTTTGTTTGTTTATTGTTCCGACGTTGATGAAGCGTGTGGAACTTATCTCAAGATGCGAAACTTGTAGCATCAAGCAGAGGTTTGAAACTAGTCATATAGCCGTGGTTACGGACTCATGGTAGCAAATTGTTAGAAGCATTATACTTTGTCGTTATACAAGTATTAATGTTAAGTATAAGTTTCCCAAACACTTATACTCTAGGTACAAGAAACTGGTAGGTATACTACTTGTATATTAAGTAGATAATTATACCTAACACACATACTCGTATAGAATTGAAATAGATTTATACGTAGCGGTTTTACTCGTTTAGAATTGAAATAGATTTATACGTAGCGGTTTTACTCGTATAGAATTGAAATAGATTTATACGTAGCGGTTTTACTCGTATAGAATTGAAATAAGATTTATACGTAGCAACTTTCGTTTGTATGGAATTACAAACACTTATATTCATAGTATATGATACTTATAGGTAAACTACTTGTTTGGTAAGTAAACTTTTATACCTAGGATATATATGCTAAACGTTGGAGAGTCAAAATGATACTTTCAAAACTATACTTTTGAACTTGGAAAATGTATTATTTTTATATGGAGTCAAAACCTGTGGACTCACCAACTTTATGTTGACGTATTTTAAATTGCATGTGTTTTCAGGAAGTTGATAACTATGATACGAGAAATGACGTTACACCGCCCGGTGTTTCCGCCGACGGCCGGGGTGTGATAGATTGACGACAGGTTCATATTCTGATGATCAGCGGGCTGCTATTACTTGGGAGCAGTTCCAGGATATGTTTCGCACCCGCTACGTTCCGCGCGTGGAATGGGAGCGGCTTGCTCAGGAGTTTTTGACGTGGAGGCAGGATGGGGAGTCTGTGATGGAGATTACCCGGATGTTCACTGAAAGGGCTATGTTTTGCCCGGAGTTTGCGTCAGAGCAGTCTCAAATGACTCGTTATCTGAGTATGCTCACGACGGATATACAGCAGTTTGTGGCTACACAGCGTTGTGATACCCTCCTGGATCTACAGGAAGCCGCGAGACAGCGTGAGTTGGAGATAGAGCTGCAGCTGAAGGAGCAGCGTCAGGCACCAGTACAGTCTCAGCCGGCGCCTAAGCGGTCTAAGACCGATGATACACGGTCTGGGGGTCAGCAGAGCCGCACTTGTGGGAAGTGTGGCAGGGTTCATTCGGGAGTTTGTAGAGCAGGTGGTGGGTGCCACAAATGTGGCAAGGAGGGGCACTATGCTAGGGACTGCCGTCAGTCCGCCCCTCCCGCAGATATGAGGATTTGTTACCATTGTCATCAGGTTGGTCTTGTGAAGACCAACTGTCCGCAGCTCACCGCCAAGTCGGCGCAGGGTTCCGCGCCAGCTACTGTGAGGATTGGAGATGGGAGGCCGGTCAAGGTGGAGCCTCTGAAGGCTCAGGGTCGCGCCTTCCAGCTCACTGCCGAGGAGGCCAAGGCAGCACCGGATGTGATTGCTGGTACGTTTCTATTCTCTGCCTCAATTATTGTATTTGTGTTATGCTTATTGATTGTACCTGTGATCAGGTACGTTTCTAGTAAATTCTTTGCCTGCTTTGGTTTTATTTGACTCGGGGGCGAGTCGGTCGTTCGTATCTCAGACTTTCAGTAGAGGGTTTAGTGTGCCGATAGATAATCTTGAGTGTCCGTTGCGAGTTTCGATCGCCAACGAGCATGGGGTTTCTGCTTCTTCGGTCTATCGGGGATGCGAGTTGGAGATTTTCGGGGTGTCCTTCCCGATAGATTTGATTCCTATCCCCATGGGGGATGTATGCGTGATTGTAGGGATGGATTGGCTTAGCCGTTTTGGCACCATGATCGACTGTGAGGGACAGCGGGTGGTGGTTCGAACCCCAAGTGGGGGAGAACTGGTAGTATATGGTGAGGGCACCAGGTCGCGATCAGGGTTTTGTTCGGCAGCCAGGGCTCGACAGTATATTCAGCACGGGTGTGCCGGTTATTTGGCCTATGTGGTAGATACGCGGGTTAGAGAGCAGCTCTCAGTTTCAGAGGTCCCGGTGGTTAGAGAGTTTGCTGATGTGTTTCCGGAGGAGTTACCCGGAGTGCCTCCGGTGAGGCAGGTTGAGTTCAGGATTGATCTAGTGCCAGGTGTGGCCCCTATCGCCAAGGCGCCGTACCGTTTGGCACCGCCTGAGATGCAGGAGCTATCATCTCAGTTGCAGGAGCTGCTGGGTAAGCAGTTTATTCGTCCGAGTAGTTCACCCTGGGGAGCACCGATCCTTTTCATCAGGAAGAAGGACGGTTCGCACAGGATGTGCATTGACTATAGGGAGCTGAACAAGTTAACGGTGAAGAACCGTTATCCGCTCCCGAGGATAGACGATCTTTTCGATCAGCTTCAGGGTGCATCTTGGTTTTCCAAGATTTATTTGAGATCAGGATACCACCAGGTCAGGGTGAGGGAGGAAGACGTGGACAAGACCGAGTTTCGGACTCGTTATGGTCATTACGAGTTCGTGGTGATGCCGTTTGGACTCACCAACACGCCAGCAGTGTTCATGGATCTGATGAACCGAGTCTGCAGTCCGATGCTCGATCGCTCGGTCATTGTGTTCATAGATGATATCTTGGTATATTCCAAGACCCGAGAGCAGCACGAGGAGCATCTCAGGGAGCTGCTGGAGGTTCTGTGGCGAGAACGGCTGTATGCCAAGTTCTCGAAGTGTGAGTTTTGGTTACGAGAGGTCCAGTTCCTCGGACATCTCGTTAACCAGGAGGGGATTTTGGTCGATCCGGCCAAGGTGGAGGCGGTTATGCAGTGGGAGACTCCGAAGTCTCCCTCAGACATCAGGAGTTTCTTGGGTTTAGCAGGGTACTACCGGAGATTTATTCGAGACTTCTCCAAGATTGCAGTACCCCTCACTCGTCTTACGAGGAAGGGGGTGGATTTTCGGTTGGGCCCTGAGCAGCAGAGGGCGTTTGAGACCCTTCGACGATGTTTGTGTGAGGCGCCAGTGTTGACGCTCCCCGAGGGAGTCGAGGATTTTGTGGTATTTTGTGATGCATCCATCACAGGTCTGGGGGCGGTCCTTATGCAGAGGGGACGGGTGATAGCCTATGCATCGCGGCAGCTGAAGCCGCATGAGACGAGATACCCTACGCACGATCTTGAGTTGGGAGCGGTGGTTTTCGCTCTCAAGATTTGGAGGCATTATCTGTACGGGGTCCGGTGTACTATATACACGGATCACAAGAGTTTGAGGCACATCATGGATCAGCCGAACCTGAACATGAGACAACGCAGGTGGCTGGACGTAGTCAAGGACTATGATTGTGAGATCCTTTACCATCCTGGTAAAGCGAATGTGGTTGCGGACGCTTTGAGCCGCAAGTCAGCTGGGTCTTCAACCCTGGCAAGGTGTATGAGGATAACGGTGGATTCCCCGCTTGTGAGCTTGATTAGGGATGCTCAGGTCGAGGGCATGAGACCAGAGAACTGGAAGATGGAGCGGATTAAGGGCGAGAGCGCCCGGTTTGTTCAGGATAGCCGCAGATTATTGACCCGGCACGGTCGGGTTTGGGTTCCGATGTCCGGAGGGAACCGACAGACAGTGATGGAGGAGGCTCATAAGTCTCACTTTTCTATACACCCGGGGGCCACCAAGATGTACCGGGATCTGAGTTTGAGCTACTGGTGGCCGTGCATGAAGCGAGAAATCGCTGGGTATGTTGAGAGGTGCTTGACCTGTAGGATGGTCAAGGCCGAGCATCAGAGGCCGCATGGTAAGCTGCAGCCTCTGGAGATTCCCATGTGGAAATGGGAGCAGATCACGATGGACTTCATTACGAAGTTGCCGAGGACGGCGAAGGGTCTTGATGCTATATGGGTCATCGTGGATCGGTTGACCAAGAGTGCCCATTTCTTGGCCATACGGGAGAGTTCGTCGGCTGAGAAATTAGCCGGCATGTATGTCAGCGAGATTGTCTCTCGCCATGGGGTTCCAGTTTCTATCGTTTCCGATCGGGATGTCAGGTTTACCTCCCGTTTTTGGCAGAAGTTCCATGAGGAACTGGGTACGCGACTACATTTTAGTACGGCGTTCCATCCGCAGACTGATGGGCAGAGTGAGCGGACCATTCAGACCCTCGAGGATATGTTGAGGGCGTGCGTCATTGATTTCGGTGGGAGTTGGGATTCCCACCTACCGCTTGTAGAGTTCGCCTACAACAACAACTATCATTCCAGTATTGGCGCCCCGCCTTTCGAGCTGTTGTATGGGCGGAAGTGTAGGACCCCAGTCTGCTGGGGCGAGGTTGGGCACAGGGTGATGGGTCGGACAGAGGTAGTTCTGCAGACTACCGAGATGATACAGCAGGTTAGACAGCGACTGCAGACCGCTCAGAGTCGGCAGAAAAGTTATGCTGACCGACGCCGATCTGAGCTGGAATTTCAGGTGGGTGACATGGTTCTCCTGAAGGTCTCACCCTGGAAGGGAGTGATCCGCTTCAGGAAGAGGGGAAAATTGGGTCCCCGTTACATTGGGCCGTTCAGGATTGTTGCCAGGGTTGGCAGGGTGGCTTATAGGCTAGAGCTTTTGGAGGAGCTTAGGGTTTGCTCTCAAGGAAGGGTTTGCTCTCAAGGAAGGGTAGTCGCAAATGAGGCTATAAGTTCCTTTAAATAGGTCCCAAACCCGGGGAATTAGGGTTTCTCTACCCAGTACCTACTCGACGAGTCAGCTCTCTGACTCGTCGAGTCCAATCATTAATCCCACGTGGACACTCGACTCTACTCGACGAGTTGGACTCACAACTCGTCGAGTCACTCCATAAATCTCAATATTAATCACCCAATAATATACCTGAAAGTCCGGATGTTACAATTCTCCCCCACTTGAATTAGATTTCGCCCTAGAAATCGCTCCTCGACAACACATGGATCGAACCCAATAACCGAAAAGCATCACCGAGAGGATCTCATACCTCACAAATATCTCCATCCATGGACACCTAAATCCGAACAGGAACTCCCACCCAGAAAAAGGACAGACCCTTCTGCTGTTACGATAACCCTTCTGACTCTCCAGAATCTGGAAACTCTAGTGGCCTGTATCACTGCCAAATCGCCTTCTCAAGATATCACCATGCTATTCGCTCCTCGAATAACAACCCTGACAACTCATTGCCCCTCTGACTCCCTTGTTGCGACTGATAAAACAAGTCAATGCCCAAAAATTGACTACCGATCACTCAAACCAAACATGTTAAACAATTCAAATCATACTCCAAAGAATGAAAGGGTCACATCACACCAGGGACCCATCCACTGTACTGCAATCAAACCCCAGCTCCCTTCTTCAATATCCCTTTCAACACTGAGCACCAGGTCATATCCCGACCTAGCAGTTGAACCTCCAAGGGTTACCCATTGCATACCTCAACATGTGTAACGCCCCGATTCTCAGGTATTGTTTAAATAAGATTTATTGGGTGAAGCTCTACTCGATGAGTTGGTTGACCTACTCGTCGAGTAGCAGTGGGGTGGGATCGCGTGTTAAGTGACCTACTCGATGAGTCCATATTGGGACTCGGCGAGTAGGAGCTGGTAGATGAAACCCTAAATCCCGGGGTTTGCACCTCTATTTAAAGGAGCCTCAGCCCCCTTTGGCCTCTTTGCAGTCTTTGAGAGCTCCTTAAAACCCTAATACGCGTGTGTGTGTGTGTGCCCATTGTGTGTTGGAAGCTTGAAAAGAGGATCTTTGGAGGGAGAAGGCTTGGAGGAGAAGGAGATTGGAGCAAGTAGAGTGTGGGAATCAACACTTATCTCAGTTATCATATTCTCAAGGTAACCAAATCGCCTTTCTCCTTGTGAATCACTTCTATTGGTTGAGTTTTAGGGTTTTTGGTGAGATGTTAAGTTGGAAAGATGAGCTATGGGCTAGATCTGAGGTTGTAACTTCAGATCTGGACCCTCCTTGGATTCTAGAAGCATAAAGTTATAGTGTTGGTCATGATTGAGGTCCCTCTTGAGCATGAAGCTCCATTAAGAACTTAAAATAGGCATTTAGAGCCTTTATAGCCATGCATGCACGTAAAGTTTGCAACTTTACGTGATAAGCATGCCCTAGAAGCTTGGACCTGTGATTTGGAGCCGCTGCATGGCTCAAAACAAGTCTGTATGGAAAAAGGACTGAATGGACTCGGCAAGTCGCAGGGTTGACTCGGCGAGTCACATGAAGATGGCCGTGAACTCGACGAGTTGGATGAACAACTCGGCGAGTCCGATGAAGATTACCATAAGACTCGACGAGTTGATGAACAACTCGGCGAGTCGGATGAGTTTTCCCTAGGATATGTATGCGTGTGTATCCGTTGAGTTGCAAGGAGGGAACTCGACGGGTGGCCTTAAATTTTGATCGAGAATCGAAGGAACTCGACGAGTCACACCAATGACTCGGCGTGTTGGAATGTGCTTCAAGGAACTCGGCGAGTAGCCGAGGGTACTCGGCGAGTTGGGGTCAACATGGACTGTTGACCTTGACTGAGGACTTTGACTTTGACCACGGGTTGACTGGTGGGTTATGGAGTACCTTATAAGGTTAAGGACTTATGAGTATATTGTACTATAATCATAGGTGGTGGAGCCTGTGTCAAGTGATACGAGAGTTGGAGTTTATCTTCCGAGTCGGCATCTGCAAGGTGAGTTGTCCTCACTATATCGATAGGGTCTACGGCACCAAGGCCGACCCTTTTAGTTGTTATTGTTATGATATGCTACATGTGGATATGATCTGTTAGATCAGAGTCAGGATAGATAGTATGTTATGCTCTTATGATCCGTAGGGATTGATATTGTAGTGACAAAGAACATGGTTTGGCATGCGGAATTAAAGCTTGCACAACTGAACATGGTGATTTGGGTGTTCAAGAGATGTATTGAATATGTATGGTGTTACAAAAAGGGACATAGATCTACATCTAAATAAATAACACACACTTACACACTCACTTTTACAGCTCTAAAGCACACCTCTACAAGTGGTATGAACCCACTATTTATAGATGTGTTTACATGTCTCTCTCTCACTCTCACTAACACATGGGTCTAAAGGCTAATGCACCACATGCAAGTGGGTCTACAAGAGTCAAACCATTACAAAGTCATACATGAAGAACTTTGCACCCTAACATTCTCCCCCTCAAAGTTAGGAATGGATGACCCACTTCAAATCTTCCAAAATCGAGCAACTACGCGGTTCGAGCCTCAAGCGTGACACATGTCGAAACGAACTTCAATCTTCAATTCTTCCATGATTCTTCAATTTGGGCTCTAGGATGTGAAACCATACAAACTGAGCAGCAACGAATAATTAACTCCAAATAATCACCCAAAAGTTGCGCATAAAAACACACCCCAAAAATCTTCAATAAAACCAAACCCATTTCGAATACATCATTTTCGAACATCCAATTGCATCATTTCGTAGACTTCAAAAATCAAGGTCACTTCGGTCTTCAAATCCGCGTAATATGAAAAATTCAAGTTCGAATTTCCATATAAAACTTCTCCCCCTTTTTATAATCGAAATATGATTATAAAACTCCCAAGGAAAAAGAACGTGCTCTATTAGGAATTTTTCATGTCAAAACTCCCCCTTAACATGTGGCATAAACTTTGTGCTTTAATCCGGAAAATCCAAAAAATATTGAATTTTTAGCTTGGTTCACGGATCGCCTTTGACAAAATTTCTCAAAAATGGGTAGAAATGGTCAATTTCAAAATTCTGCAGTGACCCGGTGCGCCTAAAACAGCCATATATGCAAAACTCTCCCCCTTTTCCAATGCTAGGTAGAAAGCGTCAATTTGCACAAACTGCAGGGGCCTGAAATGCACTTTCTTCAATTTTCAGCAAAAACAGTCCTTTTTCGAATTTGGGTGCAAACTGCCAAACATTCGAAGCCTCAGGGACTATTTTTGAAAATTCTTCCCTTTTTGCTCCAAACATACGAAGACTAGTCCCAAAGATACGAAGCTCCAAAAATTTTCGAATTTGGGTGAAAAGTGTCAAACATACGAAACTTCATTTAATTTTCAAAGTGCCAAATATTCGAAGGTTCAGGGGCTGTTTTTGAAACGTTTGCTTTTTCAATTCATACGAAGCTTTTTGATGAAACATACGAAGCTTTTTGATGAAACATACGAAGACAGTCAAAACTCAAAACGTACGAAACTTTTTCTTTCTCTCTCCTCTTCGTATGAAACTCCATCTTCCCCAATCAAACAAAAAATTTCTCAGCATACGAAGACTTATATATGAACAGTAATGAACAGTAACCATTCTTCGTTCGTTCAATCATCAACCCTTCGTATGAATCCACAGCACCAAAAACCTAATCACAAATCGACTGTAAACAAACATTGACCCTTCGTTCTTTAACACAGTTCTTCTCCAATTCATTGATCAAATAACCAAGGCTTCGTTCGTTTGATTGAAACCAAAACCAAAATCGTCATCCTTTGTTTTTCAGAGATCAACCCAAATCATCAACACTTACAGTTCTTCGTTCCTTATATTTTTTCCCAATCCCAACGCAAGTACCCTTCGAATCAATCAACCCCAAAATTATCAAAACCTTTGAAATCGATTCCATAATCAAATTCTTCAATTATCTTGCCTTCGCGTTTAATACACAAACCAAATCATCAACCATACTTGAACCCTTCGTAAATCAACGATCAAAATCCTTCGTTCAAACTCCTTTATACCCCTTAGAATCAAAATCACCAATCACAGTCTTTGAAAACTTCCCAAAAATTGATTATCAAAATCAAAACCCATGGATTCGCTTTTTGATGCTCGTTCAAAACATCATTGTATCTATCGATTTTAACCCCTTCGCTAACAGAAGACGAACATCAAAAACCCTGTGAATCGATTATCTGATTTCGAATAAGAACCACAAATCGAGTTTTGATTTGCAAATACCCATCCACTCGCTTTGAAATTACAAGAAACAATCAATACCAAATCAAAATCGATTCGCATCTTCTTTCATTTAAACAAACTTCGGTTCTCTTGACATAGATGAACGAAGAACATAGCAGTGATTCCAAACTCAAGAACCAAAATCAAGATTCAATTCCAGTTTGTTCTCAAAACCGATATTGACATTAACAAGCCGAGTTTATTACTTCCATTCACAGTTCATTTGATAAAAGGATATCAAAATCAATATCGATTTCACAGATTGAAAAAATCTCACAACAATCGACTTCAACTCAATATCAGACTTATCTATTGATCTTAGCTTTGACTGTAAGAATCGATATTTACATCTGATGCTTAAGAAAGAAATAGAGTTTGAAGAAATCGAAATCAAAAATCGACAAATCAGATAAGAAATCAGACGAGGTGAACTGTGATGTAGAACATATAGAAATATCAGACTTATTTAATTGGAGTATAGTTGGGCTAAAAGATGAACAGTAACAGATCGGAATCTATGGGTTCGAAAATTGATCGATGAACAGTATGAATGTGAACAGGGCTTGAAATAAACAGCAATGAACAGTAACCGAAATCACTTTGGGCTTAAATTTTGCTTTGATGAACAGTAACTAACTCAAGATTTTGGGCTTAAAATACGTGAGTAGTAACACAATTGTTTTCATGAATTGATCTAAAAAAAATTTATTGGATCTTCAAAGGGTTTTGAAACGGATTAGATCCAACGAAACAAACCGATCAAAATTTAAAAACGTTACGCACGATTTAAAGAGATTAAGAGAGATCATAGAGAGAGACTCACCAAAATTGCTCAAATTGCGACAAAAGTTGTCAAACCGAGAATCGTTCTTCAAAAATCACCTTGATCTTGAAGACCCGCTCTGATACCAATTGTAGTGTCATAAAGAACATGGTTTGGCATGCGGAATTAAAGTTTGCACAATGAACATGGTGATTTGGGTGTTCAAGAGATGTATTGAATATGTATGGTGTTACAAAAAGGGACATAGATCTACATCTAAATAAATAACACACACTTACACACTCACTTTTACACCTCTCAAGCACACCTCTACAAGTGGTATGAACCCACTATTTATAGAGGTATTTACATGTCTCTATCTCACTCTCACTAACACATGGGTCTAAAGGCTAATGCACCACATGCAAGTGGGTCTACAAGAGTCAAACCATTACAAAGTCATACATGAAGAACTTTGCACCCTAACAGATATGTTAGTGACCTGCTAGGTCAGTGCTCTAGTTATGAGAGATTGCTATGTTTGGTGCTCAGTGAGGTAGATATGTTTGATGTTGTATATGTCAGTATATGTTAGTTATATGCACATGGTTATCTGCTTGTTGCTTGGGGTTGAGGCGGTCCTGCTTTGTGCTGAAGGCCAACACACTCTATGAGCAGTCCGGGAAGACTGTAGGCCCATGTCGTGGTCCAGTCATGCCAAATGCTCAGTATAGATTCAGTTGGACTGTAGGCCCGGTAGGGCGGTCCAGTCAGGCCGATGGCCCAGTATGCATGTTGATGGATGGATTGATTGATTGATTATTACGGATATGGTATTTCAGTGTGGTATTGGTATTTTGGGGGTAGCTCACTAAGCCCTTGGGCTTACAGTTTTCAGTTGTTTGTTTCAGGTACTCCAGGAGATTGTGGCAAGGCAAAGGCGTGACCGTACCGCTCCTCATCCTTATGATCTGTTTTGGGACACTCTGATGAATAATGTTTTGAAAACAATTTGTAAACAAATACTTTTGGGGTTTTAATTATGATTGGAAAAGTTTAAATTTGGCATGAAATTTATGGATGTTACAACATGTCTCACTGACTTCCTTCCCACACTAGCTATCTCGGCCCAGTGTGACACACAAGCCATGAAGTTCGCTTTTCCTCAAACGAATACGGAATTCGTTTCACCCTCGACCTCTGTCGTCTACTACTCATTAGTTCCATGCGTTTTGCGGTTTTCTCACACCAACGAATTGACCCACTCAGGTCTAAGACACCAGATGGAAACAATACCCCCTTCCAAATAAAGTTCAGCTCTGAATCCGGAATCTCATTCTGCCTACTCAATGCACTACCAGAGCCAAACTCAAACTCGAGAGTTTGATCTGACCCATAGTTGGAACCACTCGTCCCAATGAACCACTCAACCCATGACTCATGACCCGCAACCCATGCGTACCTCACTGATCCACTTCCCTTTGGTCACGAAAACCACTACTCAATTCAGAATATAACGACTCCCGACAAACATGGAGACCCCAATCTCGCCCCTGTTTCGACCACCAGGCTCCCACAAACTCAAATATTAGGGCTACCCAAGCCTAAAACTCTTCTGCGTCAAGCTCTGATCAGAGAGCACTTCATCACAACATTCTTTCGTTGACTAGTGGGACTACGGTTCCCCGCAGTATCACAACGACCTCTCACTGAATAGTGAGTAGTACGGCTCCCCGTAGCATCACCACAACCTCTCACTGAATAGTGAGTACTACGGCTCCCCATAGCATCACCACATCCTCTCACTGAATAGTGAGTACTACGGCTCCCTGTAGCATCACCACACCCCTCACTGAATAGTGAGTACTACGGCTCCCCTTAGCATCACCAGACCCCTCACTAAATAGTGAGTACTACGGCTCCCCGTAGCATCACCACAACCTCTCACTGAATAGTGAGTACTACGGCTCCCCGTAGCATCATCACAACCTCTCTGCACTAACTCATTGAAACTGCAGCTCCCCGCAGTCTTACCGCACCTACTCTTACCACTTCACAATCTCATCCTCAGGTCGACACCATACTACGATCATTAATTCATGCTCTGCGGCCCAGCATAGATAGGTACACACACTCATCCAGGCTAAGCATCCCTACTTCGGACGACCACCGTCGTGACAAAACCTCTTTTTCTCGCTGCAATTCACATTCTCAGATAAATCCGTTTGATGTCAATTAGTTGAAGGGCCCCCACCGGAACCATAGACACTTGATACACCACTCGTCATCTCATAACTCAAGACTCGAAATAAACCGAAATTTAGGACATCATACCCGGATGCCTCGACACACCATCACAGAATCTCATGATGTCTTGCCCCCACCACTGATCTCCTACTCACGACACCATACTCAAATACCGCAATGTACTCTGTCAAAATCTTACAACTGATCTTCCTCTCACACATCTTATAACTTCGAAAATCCCAATCCTCAACTTGAAACACAGAGAAATCGTCGATGACTCAGAACGCGATGTCGATAATCCTAAACTCCCTCCTCTGTTGCTCAAACCTCTGCAAGAATATTCATACCGACTCTGAAGCTGGTTGCACGATCATCTCTTACCCTTTCCAAAGAGCATAGAACAATCCATTCATCGAACTAACCACCTCGAAAAATTCTTATCTACCGCAAGGCCTCTGACTAACGGCCACCTGCTGTGCGGACACTCATCCTTTCTTGAACGCGTACATCATGCATTAACTCCCTCTATAACTCACCTCGATCACCAATAACCCTGGTCTCGTGAATCCATAGCCCATGTCTCTATCCAGCTCCCTAACCGCTCTTGAACAAATCTCTAATCCTCTTAATAAAACACCCGGTTCTCCCCCACTCGGGGTTCGAACCATCACTAATTGGCGCACCAATAATCTATCCTACAGACTGTTTCCATCATGAACATCACACTTACTCTTGGAAGGTACTACGCAATGCTCGGTGGTCTCCCCGATAGAGACCCCGCACTCCAATTACCCCGGATCTCAGATGATATCCTCATAAACTTCTCATCATGATTACCTCTAATCATACAAAATCTCATGCCATCCCATTACCGGACGTCTCAACTGTCCAGTAGTAACTCTGACTCTTAATCTGAAAATAATGAACTATCATACTCCTCATCCTCGACTCCTCAACCAACGTTCCATCACGTGGGTTGTAATAAGAGCGGAGACCTCATTACCACACTCGATACTCATCATAGACAATAAGAGCCACCGCCCCAATATCCTCTTCTTGATTGTCCGACACAGCAGCTAATACATGCCCTACTATACTCAAATAGGGTGTATTCTTGTCCTTGACCATCTCAGTCCCCACTGACAACCTGCTCATGCCCTATCATTACCTCTCGGCAGACATACTGCCTAAATACTCTAATGGAAGGTCACCATCAATGCTAACCCGCAGGGTTTTCCCCCAAGCTCAGAAACTGAAATCTCGACACCTCTTATGTTTCCCACAGGAAACGGAAATAACACCACTCAGGTCACAGAAGGTGACTTCTCCACTATCGGATGATTGCTCAACTCATGTCGCGATCCTCCATAACGCCATCTCTACTCATCCTTGAGTCTTGCGACTTCATCTGACATCTCACCAAAAATACCTTGGAGTCATCTCGACTTCCCTCACAAGGGATGCTTCGCTGGAACTTGTTCCACATGTCCCTCTGACCTCATACTCTATCGCATCCGATCTCGGTCTAACCACTCACAACGGAATAAATGGTAGAACCAGTAACACTAACCGCCACGGGTCATGGTACTCGAACCTTGTGGCCACCTCTCGATCTGCTATAAACCATGGTACTCGAACCATGTTATATCCTCTTAATCTTCTACCAATCATGGTACTCGAACCACGACATCACCTCTCAATCTGCTACCAATCATGGTACTCGAACCATGACATCACCTCTCAATCTGCTACCAATCATGGTACTCGAACCATGATATCACCTCTCAAACTTCTACCCATCATGGTATGAACCATGACATCACCTCTCAAACTGCTACTTAGAATCTCCAGAATGTTCCCTGCATCAAGTATGGGTATTCTGCTTTCAGTAGTACGGGCCCATACTACCTGCCACATCTACCCATACCTTCCACACAGACCATCCCAGATTTCCTAAGTAGCTGCTCAACCTTCTCACTCATCCATATTGTTACTCGTGTTCGCTCCCCAGCGAAATACCCTACCCTGTCAGCGCACTCATCTGACCAAGGTCACCCCCTAGGCTCTTCCTAGGTGTTCACCCTTCTCTGCCATCAGTTGCTGAAGAATTCCTAATGATACCAGCCATCTACCTCCTGAATGTCGTCATATTCACTTAGTAGCTGACTCCCATCATCGAGAGTTCCACAAAGCACGAAGCAAGCAGTATTCGGGCATCGAATAATCTCCACTAGCACGTAAAACCCCTCTAGGCTATTATCCTACTTGCCCTCCTCGTACCCGTAGGATATCACCGAACTCAAGCAACTTCACCTCATGTGGGCATGAGACTACCCTCTCAGTAGACTCCACAAATGCTCGTCTAGGTATCCCTCCTAGATTACCCCTCTACTCAAATCCCTCTCTAAAAAGGATTCCTGCTGAATACTCTTACTCAGCACATACTCGAAAGCACATTACAGATAACAGTAACTCCTGGGCTAAGGCATCATAAATCAGGCCGCTCTAGTCCTAAAATATGGAATACCTAGCCTATCTCTAGCATGCATAATATCTCATAACATATCTCATAAATATCACATAATACATAAGTAAGGGTATTTTGGGAAATCACCGATCGGGCTCTGGCTAATTGTACACACCGCTCCTTCTCGTTCTCTCTCAGAAACTCTTGCTCGTTTTTAGAAAAATCATTTCTTTGAAATTTTTTCTCAAATCCTCAGTTTGAGTCCAGATTTACCCGAAGGTGCATCCGAATCCCTCAAACCAAGGCTCTGATACCAACTTGTAACGACGTAAATTTTCAAACAATTTTTCATTCAAAAATCGCATACTTTTCATAACATATTGTATAAAATCTCGTTTATTCAATTTACAATACACAACTCCATTAATAATCCAGGATCCTCGAACATAACTCTTTCTCTGGTGTGTACAATCAAGCCGGTGCCTTCCCGCGATCCTGAGAAAACCTGAAACAGATATCATGTAACACGGTAAGCACAAAGCTTAGTGAGTTCCCCAAAATACCACATACAGCACATAAGCCACTCGAGGCTATGACTTGGTATGACCCTCCGGTCAATGTGTCTCAGCGGGAGCCTCCAGTCCCGTAGCTCGTTGGACCCTCCAGACCGGTCTAGCTCGTTGGACTCTCCGGTCCAGTCTACTCGAGGACCCTCTGGCCTCGTAAGTCATTGGACCCTCCGGTCCGGTCTATATAACACATAGCATACATATATCACAATGCACATAATCTCGAACATACACATAACACATAAGACCCTCCGGTCCGCACATAGATACCACTCTAGGTAATGTATAGTGAGAAGACTCACCTGACAAGCAACAAGTAAATAACCTCGCACCCGAATCTCGAACCGGCCTCCGCCTAACACAAGGGATGAATATCACTAATTAGTACTCTTTTCACAATTCAAACAACCGAAGACTATTCATTCTCTTTCTAACTCTTTGAAGTGGATAAAAGACCATTTTATCCCTCCATGGTCCTTATTACTCATGTTGACCAGAACCCCAGAGTCAACATAAGTAAACACTCAAGTCAACAGTCCAAGTTTGACCCGACTCGTCGAGTGCACTCTTGCAACTCGTCGAGTCCCCTCGTATCCTCATAAGTCTCAGAAGTCTAGCTCAACTCGTCGAGTTGACACCCAACTCGTCGAGTTATCACTCAATCATGCCATCGGGACAAACCCTCACCGACTCGTCGAGTCAGGCCATGGACTCGGCGAGTCCCTTCGATCAGCTTCCTCATTCAAACGATTTAAGGCGGATCCATCACCCCAAACCCTAGATCTACCATCCTAAGGGTCGATTGTCACGTAAAGTTGCAAGCTTTACGTTTAAACATGGCATATAAAGCTCATAATGCCAATATAACTCTAACAAGGATGATTAACCACAATAACTCTTCTATGGTTAACTAAAGCTATAATCTTTGGACTCTCTGGACCTCACAAGGTCCAGATCTGAAGTCTAGGCCTCAAGAGAGACCTTATGCATACAAAGTCCCAACAATGGTGGAAGAAACCCTAATCTTCCATATTTACAAGATCTAAGCAAAATAACAAGAAAGGTGCAAGCTTTTACCTCTTACTCAATCCCTTGCACGAAGTTACACCAGATCCACTGATTCTCTAGCTCCCTTAATGGGTGATCTCCTCTTCTCCTCAAGAGATGCACTAATCTACTCCAAGTTTTAGCTTCTAAGACTCTCATGGCTCTCTATACACGTTTAGGGTTTCCTCTCAGGGAAGGGTAGCCGCAAATGAGGCTATAAGTTCCTTTAAATAGGTCCCAAACCCGGGGAATTAGGGTTTCTCTGCCCAGTACCTACTCGTCGAGTCCAATCATTAATCCCACGTGGACACTCGACTCTACTCGACGAGTTGGACTCACAACTCGTCGAGTCACTCCATAAATCTCAATATTAATCACCCAATAATATACCTGAAAGTCCGGATGTTACATTGATGATAAATAAATCCTTATTATTTTAATCACCATAAAAATTATGAATTTATTCATTGTATAGTGTTTCGAGTAATCAACTAACCACTTGAATCAAATAACATTAGTCATGCAATGTTGTGAACATGCATACTATGCCTCTTGATGGTCCTTCTTTTGTGAACAAATCAACTGGACATTACTCCAATGATGCCCATTCCAAATTCTTGTCCTAATTTGAGATTTAGTGGAATTTTATCTTTACACGCACTGTCCTTCTGTGATGTCGAGGTCCTAAAGTCATAGAGACTGAGCTTTCGATATTACATAATGTTCTACTGTAACTTGTTACTAGAAACAATTCCATGCTTATGAAGTCTCAAGTTCAAGGTACACTCCTTAAACACTTCTCTTGCGTTAAAGTTTCCAACTCACATGTAGATTTTGCAAACATATCCCATTATGTAAACATTCCCATATGACCATCAATTCAAACCAAGAATCATCTCAATCTAAAACGTCTTACTATGGTCCTTTCCAAAAAATATCAAACTTCTAACTGTCCACAAACAACCAATTCTTTGGTAAAACCTTAGAACGTTCTTAACAGTTGTTTGACAAATTCAGTCATATGCAATTCTAATCCTTTCACACAATGCTAAAATCATTTGAAAAATAGAATAATCGAATATTATAGCGTATGTTATATCCGAAGCATATGGGACTTGAAAACACTTCATAGAATAGGTCTCGGTTAATCTTTTGTTTCTCAATCAATGAAAACATCACAACTCCAATTCCAAATGTGCTAGAGTAAGAAAACATAATTACTCCACATATTATGAAGTGTTGTTATCCTTCTTAGTTTTGAAATGATTTTCAAGATATGATTCATAGTTACTAGAGCATGGCTCTAAAACTTTGATTGGGAACAAAGTATGACTCATCTTAGGATCGAACTATTTATGACAATGTTCGATTCCTCTTCCTGGTCATACAATTGCAGATGTTATTGGAGGATTAAATGTGATAAAATTCCACAATTACTAAGATGATCATAAAACATGATACTAAAGCATTCTCCTTTCTTTTCAGATTGGAGAATCTTTTATCTTTCTGCCTTATAGATTCTTGTATTCGTTCTGCTACACTTTGAAATTTTCAAAAGTATCAGAATTCTGCTTAATCTTATAAACAAAAACATATTTACTGATGCATTAAGAAATCATGACGAATAGAGTTATCGTCACCTGTGGTGGATCTAAGAAGTCCATATCAACATATACTAGATCCATTAGTCCTTCACTTGCCTCACATAAACATGTGAACAATGATTTAAGTCATAATTTTCCAATAAACAAAATTCCCATATGTTATACAATTCGAATTATACAACACCAAGTATCTATCCAGTTGGTGATGAGATTTCTTTTCACTTGGTCAATTATGAAAATACCACAAGTGATATTATAAGAATCAAATCCTCAATTAATATTGATATTATTAGAAACATAACCAACACTTTCATTAACATCATTGCAAGGAAATAAGATAAGGCAATTAAGTAAACCAAAACTTCATTTTATTGCTAAAAAGAAAATTGGAACTTGTCCTTACAATGGATAAATGAAAAAACTATATTTCTAGACATCTCCGAAGAGTAGTAGCAATCTATTAAATTATCCCAAATCTCTAGTAGTAGCTCCAAATTCTGACCATCGAACCATGTGACCAAAGTCCATTTCTCATGACCAGATTTAGCTCACTTTGCTTAAGCTTCCTTCTTTCCTTTAGATTATGCGATACCATCATAATGTGATCGTCACAATATGTATTAAGAGTCTATGAATAGGAACTTATGGAGTTAGATAATGGATGTACCTAAAGTAGATTCACACGATTGAATTTACTATCTCTTTCAGGTATTTTGGGCATCTTCGCTTCCAGTGTCCCTTCAATTGGCAGTAGAAACAAATGGAATCTTTGGGTTTAACACATGGAAGGATCCTAAAACAAGATTTTCTCTTTAACATATGATCAAATGCTTTGATCTTGGACGATCCCATTTTATTGGGAAGAGAAATATTTTCTGGACCACCAATGTCACCATTTCCAAAGTCCATGGAAACCTTGGAATCAGACCCTATAAGCATCTTTGTTTCAGATGTGTTGTTAAGCATTTCTTCCTCAGCAACAACCAATATTTGGGTCAGATCTATTAGGGTCACATTGAGATTCCTCATATGAAAGTTCTCAATGAACTAACCATATGAATTAGGAAGGGAGATAAGAACCATATCAATGGCTTTCTCCCTTGGAAATATGACACCCATCCTATCCAATTTGTCAATATACGACTTCATTTTCAGAACGTGTGCAGATACAAAATTTTCATCTTCATGTTTACATGCCAAAAGGGCTTGAGTTGTTTCATATCTTTCAACTCGTGACGTTGGGAGAGTCATAGGAGGAGGATGTAGTTGACGAGAGACAATGTCCAGTTCCACCATTTCCTAAGGAAAGGAAGACATTTTCACCTTGGCTGGAAAGTGGAAGATCAGCTTCAGAAGATTGAGGAAAACATTTCCCAAAGAATGAGGAAGACCATTATTGTCTTGATTTGACATCTAAGATTTGGGAGAAGAGAGATATCAAGTTAGTTGTGACAACCCGAAACTTTTCCCGTTATCTTGAACCAAACTCCGTTAATAAAATTTGAATTTTATTGGATTTCCGTCAGATTCCTTGGTTCGGAAAAATTATTACGTTCTATATAATTATATATATTAGATTACGTACGAGTCGAAACCAAAAATTGCGCGAAAAACCCGAAGAGTCTCAAAATCTAACAGTTTTCGGCCTAAGTGGGTGTACGGCCGTACACCTGTGTACATCCGTATACCTGTTTACGGTCGTACACCTGTGTACAGCCGTATACCTGTTTACGGCCATACACCTGTGTACAACCGTATACCTGTTTATGGCCGTACACCTATTTACGACCGTAAACCCGTTTGCGGTTGGTGCCAGGTGGACCCCACCACCGACCATACCCCGAGCCTATAAATTCGGGACCCCCACCTCCATTTGAACCTTCTTGGCCGAAAACTCTCTCATTCTCTCTCTAGAACCCCTGACCGTAAACACCAAAAATACCTATTTTCTCCCGAAAATCATCAAAAATCGTCATTTGGGGTCGATTTGGAGCATCTGGAACACGTTTTCTTCAAAATCAAACACCCTTGTTCTTGAGTTTACGACCGTACACCCTTCAAATCTGCAAGGGCCATAAACCCTTCAAAGAGGAGTTCACGGCCGTAAACTGCCTGTTCGGCCTTAAACCACTCTTCACGGCCGTAATCCCCTGTTCACGGCCGTACACACCTCCTAAGTGGTGAAAAACCCGTTTCCTCGATTCAATCAAGTCCTGGTAATATTCCTTAACCGAAAGCAAGTGGTGAAAAACCGGCCGTACACGTAAACTAGTTAATACAGGATTGTGAGTCATCTCTTCATTTGTACCCTTCGGGGTACTGGTAAAATCCTCAACATTTAGTATAACCAGAGTCTCCTGGAGGGAGAGCGTGAGATTTGTGAATAGATCTATTCGGGACTGACAATCTCACACCTAAACTGCTAGCTACAGTTAGGCAGACATGTCAGGGGTGACAAATATCATACCGTACGACGCCTGAAGAAACGTCGTTGAGGTCACTAGTCATATCAAGCATGGTTATACGAACTCACAATAGTATAAACTAACATTTGCTTACGGGATTTCATTCTTCAATAGTTTTATTTTAATTAATAGAACTACTCTACATAACACTGGAAGGTTCCATGGATACAACACTTGGTTTTATTTTGGATAATAAAACTACTGTACATACTATGCATTACTAATGGTAGCCAGGGTTTCTCAAACAGAACATACTATACATACCGTAACGAACAAACATGTTAGAAAATATTGGATTTTCTTGGAGAACATGCATACATTTTTCAGAATTCAATGACTGGTTTTCACTACAAAAACATACTTATGAACTCACCAGCTTTATGCTAATACTATTTTCAAACCCGCTTGTATTCTCAGGAAATCCGTAGACAGGTACTTCTGCAGCATTTTGAGAAGACGGAGCATATATCGACACGTCTTTTATATTCTGCTATACTTTTGATGTGCACAAACAATGAAACAAACAGATGTAATTATTCATATTATATTGTAATGGTTGTGTTTACTTTGATTAATATGAATCAATTGTTGTGATACTACACATGACGTCCTCCACCCCCGAACGTTTCCGCCTTTTCAGTTTTTAGGGTGTGACATTCGTTGATTTTAATCCTTAGTTATTAACCCATAATTAAATTAAGACTAGGATTTATATTTTCGATTCGACCTTTGAAGATGGATGTCGTAATCAAATTCGAATCTATTTTAGGTAGGTAGAATCATTTCACAAATTTCAATCACATGAAACTCCTAGATCTTTTGAGATTCATTGAATCTTATCAAGGACATGTTTAATCTCGATTATTCTTTTAACAAATGTGACTGGGATGTTGAGGATCACAATTAAGATGTGAATAACCATGCAAACCCGCTCAAACACCCTCGATCGATTTATAATCTCTCATTGATGTGCCGGTTAACCGCACACTCTCCATCAATAGTTATAAACACGAGTTGTTTCATCATTTCATCTTTATAGTCCCAGATTAGTGTTTCGGTTAGCCACACATGCTCCACTAACGACTCATAAAGAAACGATGTGCGTTTTCGTGGATTAGCATACACTTCACATTTTTTCTAATGTAAACAGAGTTAGGATTTATATAAAAGGTTCTAGTACTTTAATAACATTATACTTTTAAGAGGTTATGTCCTATCAAATCCGTTCGACTAACGATCGTCCACCAAACAAGGGAGCGGTGGGCGAGAGTGGACACCCATTCAATGACCATTTTATAGGTCGCTTCCTTATACCCCATTATAGTATGGTTTCGTGAATGAGGCGTACTAGCAATTTGACTGACTTGTATTATACATATAATATATTAAACTTTTAATAATATATAGTATAATGTGTATTTTAAAACTTTTCGAAATACTAGGGTTAAAAATTAATTTTCGAATTAAACTTTTAATAATTACTTAATTTTAAACAATTGATGATTTACCAATTATCCTTTAATTTAAATCATTAAGGATTTAAATAATTACCCTCAATTAAACAATTAATAAATAATTCAAATTTAAATCATTAGGGATTAAATAATTATCTTCAATTAACCAATTAATAAAATAATTCAAATTTAATCATAATCCAATAACCCTTCTGATTTTCGAAAATAAAGGGATTAGGGTTACTAGGTTTTTAATTATCCAAATTTTAAGGCATTTGAAATTATAATTAAGGAAACTAAAAACCCTAAGGGAAAACCTAGCATTTTCGAAAATAGGGGTGGAGGCTAAGGTTTCAAGAACCCTAGCCTTTTGCAAAAATTTAAGTCCATTAGGGTTTAATTCCCATAAACCCTAATTTTGATCAATTCATTATTATGCACAATCAATTAGAAAGCTAAGGCTCTGATACCATTGATGAGTTTTCTAGGTTATAAAAAAAATCATGTGGCAAAAAAACAGTTAAACCCATAAGTTCACATGCAACTTAGAAAGAATCTATGTTTTCTCTATTGATAACAATAAACTATGAACATCAATAAACCCTAGAGAGAGGCTATGAATCTTGAAATTAACATAAAGATTAGGGTTACATACCATTTGATTATTACAGAAAATAATCAAATCAAATCCTCTTGAACTTCCTTGGAAAGTAAGCACCAAAAGGATGATGCCTCTATAATGGCTCACACCCAAAACCCGAAACCCTAGAATGAGGAGGAGAGAGGAGATACGAGGCAAATTTCGATTTTTAAATTAATAAAACCATCATCCAAAACAACATCATAGAAACCATAGTGAATCAGAGTGTATTAATAACATTCAAGTACATCAGAGTAATATGAAATGTGGAACAGCGTGGTGTGTGCACTGCAATCATCTCAGGCTCTTCTCCTTTGAATCAGAAGTACCTGAAACATAAATTGAAAACCGTAAGCATAAAGCTTAGTGAGTTCCCCAAAATACCACATACCATACATATCAAACATATAATAGGCCCCGTTCATCATCGGGCCCCGCCCGACATCGAGCCCCGCTCAGAACAGATCTATCAGTCATCAGGCCTCGCCCCGACATACATACAACATATAAACACATGCATAAAAATCACAACGATAAATATCATACAACATAATCATCAGACCCCACCGGGCATCGGGCCCCACCCAGTATACATATAAACACATAGTACATGCAAGAGTCATGCAGACCACTAGCATCCTAAACATAATAAAACATGGGCTGGAATTGGTGTCGTTGACCCGCTAAACACAGTGAGGAAACTCACCTCAAGCTGCAGAATCTCTTAGGTAAAATATCAGTTTGCTGGTCTGAAAAATCCCCGTATTAACATCATCAAATAATATCCAATTGATAAATGGATCTCGACCCATAATCAAGAATGTAAGTTACATGTCCAAAATCTAGGGTAAAAGACCATTTTACCCTTTTCTTACTTGGCCCATAACCAAGGCCCAACCCATTTGCTCAAAAGGCCTAAATTCCTAAATGGCATCCCAAGGCCCAATAAGGACCAACTTCCAAATTAGGCCTAAAAATCATCATGGACCTAATTCTAAGAAAGACCATAGTTTATCCATGACCTAAAGTCAGAAGTCTAATGGCCCAACAAGGCCCAAACCCTAAAAGCCCAAAATATGGTCCAAACCCGAGGAAGTCAACCCAAAAGTCAAATAGCTGAGTACATTGGGAGTATTGAGACTTACGCTTGGCATACTCCATCCGGAGCCGGTACGCTCAGCGTACAAGCTGGGTACGCCCCGCGTACTCCGCAGACAGCCAACCCAACTCATTAAGCACTTATTCGGTTAAGCTAACATGTCACACTCTCAAATCTGATTCTAGAAGGTGACTTAACACATAAAGTTGGCAAATTTATACCCATGTATGACTTAATAAGGCCCAAAACTCAAAAAGAACCATAACAAAGAACCTAACTCTTGCATGGACCAAAATAACTCATGAAGGTTGCATTTTTATGGCCAAGGGACCTCATTTGAGTTAAGATCTAACCCCCATGGCTTCTGGAGTAGACCATAAACTCAACTTTAGCTCAAAAGACCCAAAAATGCATAAATAACACCCTAAGTTAGATTTAGCATAAAGAACCATCGTGATGGAAGCTTTTTACCTCAAATGACTTGCTAAGATGAATATGACTCTGGATCTACAAGCTCAAGCTATTCCCAAGCAACCTCCAAGTGTTCTTCTTCTTCTACTTCACCAAAAACACCACCAAACCTCACTTTCAAGCTCAAAACTCACAAATAATACTTAGGGTTTCATTTTTAGGATAGAGAGTGATGGAGGTTGATCAATAGAATGTCCAAAGGTGATATAAGTTGCTTAACTAGGGTGCAAACCCTAAAAATTAGGGTTTACCCCTGCCTTGAGTATGTCGTGCGTACTCCCGCGTACGCCAAACGTACATAGGTGCATGCGCGATCCAAAACGAGCTAGTACACTTAGCGTACTCATAGAGTACGCCTCGCGTACTAGCTAGGGACTATAATGAGAAGAATTTTGCATTAAGGGGGTTAAAGGAAACATACCAAATCTCGAATGTTACATAAATAAAACATTCTCAAGCTATAAAATCTAAGTTATGTACAACTATGATGCATACACTAAGCAACCACAGTAATAATGCCAGTTCTATATAACATAACAAAAGATTATCCTAGGCTATCAGGCATCATACATCAGGCAATTCTATCATGCAATTCCTGAAGATCCCTAGCCTATATACTAGCATGCATTTATATATATCATCAATACACAAAAAATGTGGGTATCTTGGGGAATCACTTTCATTGGCCTCGGCTGATTGTACACATCACATCCTTTATGTTGGTTCTTTTAGAGTTAAATTTTGAAAAACATTTTGCAGATCCTTAGTTTAAGTCTGTAATCACACAAGTGTTCATCAATCAGAGTATCCTTAATCATAAGTAAAATAAATATCGAGGATGATGTGCACAATCACGCCATCGCCTTGCCCCTATCCTCAAATATACCTGAAACCATAAAATCAAACGGTAAGTCAAAGCTTACTGAGTTCCCCCAAAGTACCCCACACACAAAAGTACCCAAAATACTCTTTAAGCTCATAATGCACTAAAATGGGGTTAAGGTTTCAAATGAGACATTTAGGGGAAATGGAGGCTAAGAATGGAAGGGATTTATGAAGGTTAAGGTCCTTAAATAGGGCTCAAAACCCCGAAATTAGGGTTTGGGCTATGGCCGCGTACAGTATGCGTACTAAGATCTATGCCCTCGTAGATCATTAAAGCCTCGTCATCACGTTTCCTTTTATGCGACGCGTAGAGGATATCTACGCCTTGGGTAGATACACATCCAACTCTTAATACTTTAGAAAAAAAGGAATGAATTTACCTGCAAGAATCAGGCATTACAAAACTCCTGGATGAGAGTCAAGGAATCTAATGGTACATAATAAAACTATAAATACCCCAAGATGATACAACATAAGTACACAAACAATAAGAGATAATAGGAAGATGCAACCCTAGTATTTGAGAATATACTTAAGATACTAACATCAAGTACCCTTAGTATTCAGCAAGACTACCCAAACCAAAAAAGAGTTATGGTGTAGAGATTACCCAAAAACAATAAGAACATGTATCAATATACTCATAAACAAAGACCCTTCACAAAAACGCTAACATACTTTCTACTTTATCAAAACATGTGAACTCACTAACATTATGTTGACCTTTTAAACTCACATATAATCATACCTTTTATAAATAGAAGTGATATTTATGTTATGCAAATGTTTTTACTATTCTATGATTGTTCATTGTCTATAATCCAACATCCTAACGTCTCGCCGCCCGACGTTTCCACCGCCAGTTGGGGTTTGAAAATATAGTTGCACAACATGGTTTTAACCTACTACGGGTTATTAAATCTCATACCAAGTACTGGTTTTTGCTTCATCCTATGTAACAACTCATTGAATATGTCATGTTCCTTACCACAAGGGTCAATCTCACCCTCATCACCTAATGTGTTATGTAAGTCGTCCTCTTCATCTAGGGCACATAGTTTACTCAAAAAGTCATCATTTGATGTTCTTTTTATAACAACATATTCACTTGTAGAATCAACACTAACATCCATCAAGTTATCCAGTTCATCCTCATTATCCCCACCCATTATGCAAGAATCACAATTATCATCTTCATCCAGTTCATCACTAAACCATTCTTCTATTTCAACACCAGCATGGTCAACATATACAAAAATCTTTCCATCTGTTCCGTAGGCATCAAATATAAAAGTTGCATAGTCAACATCATTAGCAATATGATGAATCCCTTCTACTAATGTTTTGTCTGGATCACAGTAATAAAGTTTCTTGAACTCTTCTTGCATGTAACGTTGAATCCAAGTCACAAATTCGGAGTAGGTGAGAGTAGAAACATCATTATCATCTATGGTATATGTAAAACCATTAGCATAAGAGAAGGGATTACGGACAAATACCCTATTATTATAGTTGAGCTCCACTATGCAATACAGACCATAATGATTTGGAATCAACGTTTTTGTTTCGATGCTTCTATGGTGCACGAAAAAAACCCTAGCTTTTTTGTATATGCTCGGATGTTTAGATTTGTGGATCAACAAAATAATTAATAATTAATAATATATCCATGTGAGCTATGGAAACCGGCTAACCTATTTGGCTTAATTGACAGATCAAATAAAAGATAAGTGACCTATTACACAAAAATAAATAAATAAGGACTAAATCAGACCAGAAAGCAAACATTAATATTTAACAGGCTATGATGACATTTTCCCTTTCAAGAAAATATATGAACCAAACATGTAATTTTTTCTATAAATACAAATATTTCTTCCACCCTATCGGTTCTCCAGCTTCCACTAGCAAACTTTGCCACCTAGCGACCTCCACTTCTTTCATCGGCTACTATCGTCTTGCACAAATTTAAAATTCCTTCAAAATCATCCATGTTTTAGAGAGAAATCGATTGAGGAAATCCGCGATCTTTTCGGTGGTCCATATTCACATAAACATATGATTGCCAGACCGTTGACCACTTATTTGAAAAGACACTCTCCCACATATACCAACAATATTCACATCAAAAGGCTCTTATCATGGAAAAGAATTGCATGCACATATGATTGCATCTGAGTTCGAACCCACTGTTTTCATTACAAATTGTTTAATCTAGGTGCACATAAAGTGTTCGCATATGGAGTATGCCCATAAAGTGTTCAATAGAATGCCTCAAAGAGACTATGTTCTTGGAACGCTAGCTATGGTTTTTTTTTATTCTTTTATTTTTTTAGTATGTTGGAAGTCAGTTATTGAGTATTTCTCAAGAGGTTTGATTTAATGCATTAATTTATGGGTACTTACATAATGAAAGTTGGAAATCCCTTAAGTTTTTGTGTCTATATGAAGAAATGGTGCGGGGTGGGATGCGACGACATTTGCTGTGGTTTGGAAGGCATATTTGGATTTGGAGGATTATAGTTTAGAAATTTAAATTTATGACTTTTACCGACTTTAATCTTTCACTTCATTGTTCAGTCCAACACTTATTAATTTAGTGTCTTTAGGTAGCGTTTTGTACTGGGACTGGACATAACAATGTTGGATTGGACTGGACGGAACTGAACTGAACTGGACTAGACTAATTATTTATTTGTGAAGTGTTTGGTAGAAGTGGGATGGGACTGAACATGATGTTAAAATAACTATATTTTCCCTGAAAGGTATATATGTTTAATTTGTAATATATATATATATATATATATATATATATATATATATATATATAGAGAGAGAGAGAGAGAGAGAGCTAGGTTCAAATGTTTCTAGCAACTATTGTGTGCATGTATGCACCAATAAGAATTGAGGAAATAATAAATCTTTAAATAAATCATGTAAGTGTATTATAGTAATCTTTGCATGTTTAATTATGGTAATTCATTAATTTCCTAAAACCTAGTTTTCTCTCCACTTTATCTTCAAACGATCGGCCTAAAAAACCTTTAGCCTCACCTCAATCGGTAACTTCAATGCTATTCCTCTACCAGCCAGCCATCACCGATTTCCTCTCCTCCCATCCCTAATTTCAATTTAATCCCTCTGTTGGCAAATTAGGTCATCCCCGAGATCAGCCTACTTAAATCGAGTGCACACTTAAAGAAACTTGAATCCTCCAACTTCAAGGGGTAACGACATCGTACGCGCTGAGTCTCTCTCACCAAGCGAAGAAGCTCCAGCGTCTCATTCCAGCTACCGTTTCCTTGTTTCTCCATTTATCAGCTCCTACGATTGGCTCTCTTGTATAACAACAGAATACATGTATATGATTTGATTATTACCATTTTCAAGGGGTAACGACCACTCTGTTTGTTTCAAATTTACATTTTCTCGCAAGTTGCTGTGACAACCCAAAATTTTCTATTGCTTTGAAACCTCAGCCAGTCAACCCAAATTAGTGTCAGACTTATTCCTGCTATCATTTAGCACAATTTAGAGTCTGTTAGAGCGTTCCGAGCCTTGTACACTTAAGGGATAAGTGTCGGGGTTTATATGCCGAAGCTATAGTACAACGAACGGGCCTGAAACACCTTGACCTGGAGTTCACGGCCACCACATGGGAGTTTACGGCCGTAAACTCCACTTTATATGGAGAAATGTGGCCATTTGTTCATTCCTTCCCTTTCCTTTGGCTGAAATCCTCTCAACTATCATCCCGATCTTCGTCCCCGATCTTCAAAACTCGTAAGTTTCTTGTCCTAACTAGTTGATATGTTACTTGGTCTAGTGATCTTACATGATTTCATCCATGAAATCATTCCATTTGTGTAGATCTTCAAGTTTCACCAAGAACACCAAGAACACACACTAGTGTTCTTGGCCAAAATCGACTATTCGAGCTCCTAGATCGTAAGTACTCTTGTTCTAACTCGTTGTATACTAGGTTTAACATGTTTAGGACTTAGAAACAACAAGAATCCATGGAAGAATGAGAGTTTACGGCCAAGGCATGTTCTTGGGCCGTAAACTCCCTTTAAGGGTGCAATGATGCCCTTTCTTCCTTCCTTATGCCCAGAACTTAGCCTAGAACCAACCACCATTGAACTAGGGACCTTAAACATCAAAGAAACCATGTCCACATAGAGTTTACGGCCGTAAACTCATAAGGAAATGGTCCTTTGGCCGTAAACTCTATAAAGGGGTGATATTGTGCCCCTAACACCTCCTATGGCTTGTATAAATGACTAGAACCTTGTATGCTTAACCTAGAAACACCAAAACACGAAATGGGTGGGCAAACATGAATTTACGGCCGTAAACTCATGTGTTTACGACCGCAAACTCCACCAAGGGTCCATTTTGAGCCCTAGTCACTTCCTAAGCCCTTGATTCGAGTCTAGCTTAATTCCTTGAGTGGTTTAGGACCTTTGAACACCCAATGGCACCACTTCCATGAGTTTACGGCCGTAAACTCATGGGGGAAGTGGTCCTGAAACCGTAAACACCCCTAAGGGCCACCATTTGAGGAGTAAACTCCAATGTGAGGCCATACTCTCTTTATATGCAACCCTTGGTACTCCTAGCACTTGTAGCAAAGTGTTTTCATGCATTAGGATGTCTTTTACTTGCATAATTAGTTATTAAATGACTAATTAGATACTTAAATGTATCACTACATGTTAAATAGGATCCGCGTGTGTGTTCAAGTCCTCACTTGACACTTAGCATCCTATACCATCCGTTCATCCGAATCACCCACGTCAGGTGAGTTCATACCCCTGAATCAACCTTTTAAATGATTTTAAATGCTTTTATGGGGGGGGGGGGGAATACAAGTTGAACTATAGAGTTATTTTATCAATCACATGTGATTAATAACTGTATAGCAAATAGATTTTTGCATGTTAAACTGCTTTATCCAGCTAAAGGTTTTCAAATCTCTTTTAAAGTATGAATATCCTTTTTTAGATTATTAAAGCTTTTCCAAAGGTTTTACCAAAAATTTCTTTTATGCTTTTATATTGACAAATGCATGCCTGTATATGTATAGTTATATAAGTAATGTTTAAAGGACTTAGAAAGGCTAGCTCGCTCTAATTCCTTTTCCTTGTTTGGATGTGGCTTTAGGGTATCGGTTATCCGTCCGAAGGTCGTTTAAATATTAGTTATATATCATGTATACATATATAGTCATAAAAGTTCTATCAGCCAGTTCATTTCCTTTGGGTAGCAAAGGCATCCTTCCATTATTCATATACCTAAAATACTAGTAACTATTATAGGAATAGTTAAGAGATTCTATTTACTCACTCTAGTACGAAGAATTACACAGGAGTCAGTTCATTCGTGAGTCTATACCATTACTTTAATACTATAAATAGAATGTGACGCACTACTTCCCGATACGACGCTTCCTAGCGCTATCACCTTGTAACCAGAGTCTCCTGGAGGGAGAGCGGACATCATGTGTATAGATCTATACGGGACAGACACTCCCACATCCCGACTGCTAGCTACAGTCCGAGCCGAATAGGCCCAGGGGTGACATAATGTCACCATACTACGTGTGACCTGGAGGGTTATCAGGTATTCGATCGTCAATCAGCATGGTTACATACGAGTTCACATTCACCCTTTTATTTACTTTTAGACTTTGCTAGGCGTATTGTCCATTTAAAACCTTCCTGGAGTCTATGTTTTATTTACTTTTAGACTTTGCTAGGCGTATTGTCCATTTAATACCTTCCTGGAGTCTATGTCTTATTTACTTTTAGACTTTGCTAGGCGTATTGTCCATTTAATACCTTCCTGGAGTCTATGTCTTATTTACTTTTAGGCTTTGCGAGGCGTCCCGCCTGGAGTCTAGGTTTTATTTACTTTTAGCCAGCAGTGTTACTGCTGAAGTAAAATATTATTTTCCCTATTACTTTTACTTGTGATTTTTCTCACAATTTCTTTAAAGTAAACACTATATCTTGATAATGATAGTACCTTTAAGGGAAAATACTCTTTAAACATAGAACAGTTGGGTCTTGGTAGAAGACTGCTTTTAATAGAGAAACTCATCTGCCTAAACATAAGACAATCGTGTCTTGGTAGAAGACTACTTTTATTATAAAATATAGGTTTTTCTGGAAAGAATTCTAACACTCTGTAGATTCTAAACCACCATCTTTTATGAGATTATTTTGAAGAAAAACATGTATTTATACCAATGTCATTAAATACTTATGAACTCACCAGCATTTAAAAATGTTGATACTCGCTTTCAAAATAACTTGTATTCTCAAGTCATCCGTAGACAGGTACACTCCGGAAGCTTTTGTGAAGACAGCCTTGTACCGAGCTGCATTATATGTTATTCTCTGTATTTACTTTTGATGTTGTTGCTAAATGTAACCTATGTAAAATTATTACTATTAATGCAATGGTTGTTGTACTTTGATTACTATACTACATATGTTGTGATACTTGACATGACGTCCTCCACCCCAGAACGTTTCCGCCGTTCCGGTTTTGGGGTGTGACAGATTGGTATCAGAGCATTGTTTATAGTGTGCTCAGTATATCAAATCATAAAAGATATACAGCCTATAAATACATTGGGATAAAACACTCTGACCAAGAATTATACTTTAAAATATAACCATATTTTACAAAAGTATAAGAACATCCAGAATCTAAACACCCGAACAAAGTATCACAAGAGGAATAAGAATAAAAGTCTTTGGATGTTGACCATTACCGTCAAACCTGGGCAGTTATGTAATCGTAAGCTGGAATAAATATAACCTGATCAACTATATTTATTCGAGATGCGACTAACGTGTGCTTGGGAGTGATGGTGGTGTTGCAACAAATTTGAAACTTACCAAATAGGAATGCTAGAGCCAAACATGAAGTTTAAAATACTATGGGAGTATTTTAGGATACTAAAAGACTCACAATAAACCCAAAAGCATGTTCAGAAGATAAGAATCAAGCATGTAATTAAAATACCATAGGGGTATTTTAGGAACCATAAATAACCTTGCGTGAGAACTAAAAAGATCCTTATTGATAGACCTATGATTACAAAGTGTATACTTCCAAGATTATATATAGTAAGGATCTCATAGGCTAAGAATGTGTGGTTTCGCTCTACTTCCTTTTCCTTGTTTGGATGTGGATATAGAGTAGTATCACATATTCGAAGGCCTATCAGATCTAAGTTATATATGATTTGTGTACGCTGTGTAATTGCAGCAGGACTCGATATGGATCACCCAGTGAAATGTTTTAATAATCTCTTAGGATTCTTTAGACATTTCCATTCTCGCACGAACCCCTTTAGAAAACCCTATCCTCTTCAGTAATCGGCAGGAGAGTCGATACAGACCCGGAAGAAGTTCATTGAGAAGATTTCCAATTAGGAAATAAATGAACAGGGACGAGACTATTGAAACCACCATGTGCCTATACCTTTTAGGGACATCGGTGGGAAATTCGCCTGAACTTTCGAGATTCCAGTCATCCATTATGAGGTGATGACACTCAGAGTCAGAATCAGAAGTAAGGCGGAGCATAAATTCAATATGTCTGCAAGAGAAGAAAACCCTAGGAAAATACCCGAAGAAAACCAACGCCTGTTCCAGTCAAGGATAAGAGGTGGACAGAGGGAGCCAATACATGGAACCCGAGAAGTGTCTTTTCCTCGTTATCGTCACGCTAATAAATCCATAAAATAATACAATTTAGTGAGTTAGTGATTACACTGCTCACACTATGTGTTAGGCAAATCGTCTTTCCCGTCGCAATTAATACGAATGGATCGGATCTCAAAACCTCGATTGTGAGTATTTAGCCATAAGTTTTCATGAGCCTTTTCTTCTATGATCTTCGTTCCGAACTTCTCTCAAATCTTTTCAAGGCCGGAGAGTGAACCTCTCCGATGTAAAGATAACTTAGTAGGAACGACACCCATTTTATGGCTTTTCCGAAACACTTACTCCTACCCGGCTACCCAGACTGCATCATAGGGATGTAGGTCGACGCTTTGATAACCATAAATCAAGGCGCGGGAAAATTTATGCCTATCATAGTAAAGAAAGATACGTCTAGGGTTAACCATCGTCTCTCATCAGCTTGTGTTCCTTTTCGTGTAGGAAAAACCATGCCTCCGAAGAAACGTAACCAACCCGTTAGTAAGACACCGGTCCTTCAATTCGATGAAGCTACGTTCCGAGCTGCAGTTTCAGCAGCCGTAGCAGCTGTCATGGCTCACCTGAATGCTAACAACGCCAATGTTAGCAAGAGCCCTATCAGAAATCCCGATCAAAGCACTGGACAGCAGCAACCAGCACCGGTGTGTAAAGCCACCCAAGAACCCCAACCAAATCCACTGAAAAGAAAGTTGAAGAACGAGGAAGGAAGTACCTCGACTCAAGGACCTTCCAAAGGGCAACGAGCTGAGGTAGTCAATACCCCTGTCAACCCTTCCGTCTCGACTACAAGAAGACCATACCTAGGAAACCTCCCCCGTTGCAGCAAGTGTAGCTACCATCATCATGGTATCTGTCGAGAATTCCTTTGTGTCAGATGCAACAGGAAGGGGCATACCTCTCGTATCTGCAGAACCCCGATTGAGTTCATTACATCAACCACCAATGTTGGGACCAGTCCAGTATGCCACTTATGTGGTGAAATTGGGCACTTCAAGAGGGACTGCCCAACTAAAAGAAATGACAAGGGCGCAGGAGGAGTTTAACCCTAATGCCTAAGGGGAACATCAAGGAACCCGGTAGAATTTTGGTACGTCTCTCTCTATCCCGAGTAGCTAACCGAAAACATTAAATGATTAATTCTAATTGTAATTACTCCCTCGTTAAGGCAAAAGTCGCAGCACTGTTGAAAAACTCAAAAACCCATCAGGTAAAGCTATGATGGCTAGGTATATACGTTAAGGCCATTTATAATTAAGATTGATAGACCTCGAGTGAGTGATGCTGCCTTATCTCCTGTTCCTCATTTTGTTGTGGATTTAGGGCGGAGTCGCTCAGTCAACAGTCCTTGTAATCTTAAGTATACATTACTAGTGTATACTAGGCGATTATAGAGAGGCCTCGTGAGAAATCCATTCATGAAAAGTACATTACTCCAAAACATCAGGACCCCCTAGAGTTCCGCGTCAATTTTATCGGTCCAAGTATCCGCGATAGTGATACCATGGGCGAAACCCGAGACGCTAAGAACTTGTGTGCCCTGTTTAGCACATGGTCCTATCGATATTCATTCCATATCATGTCGATGTTTGTTAAATTCGACACTGCCGTCAATCATGGTTCGACTTGGTGCGACCATGTGAAAAATTCCTGGTGCTGTGTAAAGAGAACTTTCACCATAGCCTATGCGTCAAATAAAAGTTCTTCCGAACCTAATAAGAAAACCTAATGCGAACCGTCCGTCGTTTCTCTTACCCAAACCTTCCGAAGTACCCAGGAAAAGGGTACCACGCACGCTGTTAACCAACCCCTCCTTAGACCGTTAGAACCAGAAGCGGAAGACACCGCAGATTTCACGGAAGACAATAACCGCCCGAAGCCTACTCGGTAAATCCTCCAGAAAGGCCATCCGCACCGCACAATCAGGTTCGTGAATCAAGAGAAAGAACTCATGGGATTAACTTACTACTACTGAGTGGATGCATTAGAGTTGTATATAATTTAGATCAATAAGATTTAAGGTCTGTGCTTCCTCCCTACTCCATGTTCCTCGTTTGGTTGTGGGTCTGGGGTGGGGCCACACATCTGAACATCCCGTCAAATCTCAATTATATACGACTTGCATACACGGAGTAATAGTGATTGAGCCGAGTACGAGGCCTACCACGAACCTTATAATAAGATCCTTCATCCTTTCCCCCCCCCCCCATAGAAAAGGAGTTGGAGTTAAGAGAACCACTATGGGTTGAGCTACTAAAATGACCACAAATTCGAAATTTGTTGTCATCTAGTTTAAGCCAATATAGTAGCCAACACCCTCAGTTAGGAAAAGTGACCCAAGACGTAAGAGTCAAAAACATTGACTACGACCATCCGTTCACGCTTAACCCCACGAATTAAGCATCTCAGCAGAGATCCCAGAAACCTAGAAAGTTGTGGCAGGTTAAACTCTGAGAAGAATAGATGAGGAAATTAGAAGTTCCGAGTGACGGAACCCTATACTCTCTAGATTTAATCTAGATCGAGAAAACTCCGTAACACTGGAAGAGTAGTTGCAAGGGGTACTCGCACTACTCAGGCACTTCGTCCATCCCGTTACAGACGAGTAGTGCCTAGGACACAACGCCTCCTCATGCGAGGAAAAGTCATCGTCACCCTATAGACGATCGACCGCGTTCATCAAAGTTAATACTAGAATGCTAAGAACCACATGACCACCTCCGCAACCAAGAATACTTGAATAAAGTAAAATGGTATGTTGTGTTAAACCTTATAACCCAGATCATAAAGAAATTGTAGACTAGACACCAGTATAGGTGTTAGTCGATGGGTTATACAAGAACACGCGCTTCCTACGAACTAGAAGGAGCCGACACCTTAGAGAATGGGGCATGTCTTAGAGATTAGTTGGACTACTAGGTGTTCCAAAGAATACTATCTCTAAAGAAATAGTAGAACCACCTCCTGAAATAGTCCAGCACTTCAGAAAATCTCTAAGGACTAAATTAGCACTGATCAGAGACTGCTATCCAGGGAACAGCGAAGCGAGTGCGAGCATGATTCTTTCCGATTAGGGATCATACTGTGAAAGCATCGTCTGGTAAAACCCCCTATCTCACCGACTTTGAGGGTTTCCGTTAGAAACACCTCGAGAGTCAGAAGTGCAGGTCCATTTTTGCACTAGGTCGAGATAGATGTCCCGTAACCAATAGAGGCCAGTAAATAGCCAATACCTCCCATGATCCGGAAAAACCTCCGAAAGCCAACCATTAGGAAGTACGAATCCGAAGACGACCTGAGCCTTCTAATAACCAACTCGGAGAACTACACCCTCAGTAAGAGAGAACTTTTGGAACTTCAAAATGGCGATCACGCCAGTGATGATCTCACCATAGAAGTACATTATGTTCTAAAGTACTGAAAAGCTCTACCTTTCCAAGAGCTTAGGACCATCACAAATTCTTGATAAGAATTGGTCCAGCAACCGTCATACCCCAACTACTTTTGGAATTCCATAAATTCCACCCAAATCTATCCACATCTTAGATTTGGAAAAGTACTTGTCCGACGTGACCCTCGAAACCCCACTGGTCAAGATTGAAACCATTGAGAACCCCAACTTCGTGAAAGAACCTGTAGAAATCATGGACCGAGAGTTCAAGCAAAACGAAACGAATCCGCATTCCAATCGTGAAGGTTCACTGGAACGCCAAGTGTGGACCGGAGTTCACCTGGGAGCGCGAGGACCAATCGAATAGGAAGTACCCTCACCTCTTTACTCGATTGTTCATACCTACTTCCTTGCCTAAACTCTAATTTCGGGACGAAATTCCCTCTAACGGGGGGATGATGTGACAACCCAAAATTTTCTATTGCTTTGAAAGCTCAGCCAGTCAACCCAAATTAGTGTCAGACTTATTCCTGCTATCATTTAGCACAATTTAGAGTCTGTTAGAGCGTTCCGAGCCTTGTACACTTAAGGGATAAGTGTCGGGGTTTATCTGCCGAAGCTATAGTACAACGAACGGGCCTGAAACACCTTGACCTGGAGTTCACGGCCACCACATGGGAGTTTACGGCCGTAAACTCCACTTTATATGGAGAAATGTGGCCATTTGTTCATTCCTTCCCTTTCCTTTGGCTGAAATCCTCTCAACTATCATCCCGATCTTCGTCCCCGATCTTCAAAACTCGTAAGTTTCTTGTCCTAACTAGTTGATATGTTACTTGGTCTAGTGATCTTACATGATTTCATCCATGAAATCATTCCATTTGTGTAGATCTTCAAGTTTCACCAAGAACACCAAGAACACACACTAGTGTTCTTGGCCAAAATCGACTATTCGAGCTCCTAGATCGTAAGTACTCTTGTTCTAACTCGTTGTATACTAGGTTTAACATGTTTAGGGCTTAGAAACAACAAGAATCCATGGAAGAATGAGAGTTTACGGCCAAGGCATGTTCTTGGGCCGTAAACTCCCTTTAAGGGTGCAATGATGCCCTTTCTTCCTTCCTTATGCCCAGAACTTAGCCTAGAACCAACCACCATTGAACTAGGGACCTTAAACATCAAAGAAACCATGTCCACATAGAGTTTACGGCTGTAAACTCATAAGGAAATGGTCCTTGGGCCGTAAACTCTATAAAGGGGTGATATTGTGCCCCTAACACCTCCTATGGCTTGTATAAATGACTAGAACCTTGCATGCTTAACCTAGAAACACCAAAACACGAAATGGGTGGGCAAACATGAGTTTATGGCCTTAAACTCATGTGTTTACGACCGCAAACTCCACCAAGGGTCCATTTTGAGCCCTAGTCACTTCCTAAGCCCTTGATTCGAGTCTAGCTTAATTCCTTGAGTGGTTTAGGACCTTTGAACACCCAATGGCACCACTTCCATGAGTTTACGGCCGTAAACTCATGGGGGAAGTGGTCCTGAAACCGTAAACACCCCTAAGGGCCACCATTTGAGGAGTAAACTCCAATGTGAGGCCGTACTCTCTTTATATGCAACCCTTGGTACTCCTAGCACTTGTAGCAAAGTGTTTTCATGCATTAGGATGTCTTTTACTTGCATAATTAGTTATTAAATGACTAATTAGATACTTAAATGTATCACTACATGTTAAATAGGATTCGCGTGTGTGTTCAAGTCCTCACTTGACACTTAGCATCCTATACCATCCGTTCATCCGAATCACCCACATCAGGTGAGTTCATACCCCTGAATCAACCTTTTAAATGATTTTAAATGCTTTTATAGGGGGGGGGGGGAATACAAGTTGAACTATAGAGTTATTATATCAATCACATGTGATTAATAACTGTATAGCAAATAGATTTTTGCATGTTAAACTGCTTTATCCAGCTAAAGGTTTTCAAATCTCTTTTAAAGTATGAATATCCTTTTTTAGATTATTAAAGCTTTTCCAAAGGTTTTACCAAAAATTTCTTTTATGCTTTTATATTGACAAATGCATGCCTGTATATGTATAGTTATATAAGTAATGTTTAAAGGACTTAGAAAGGCTAGCTCGCTCTAATTCCTTTTCCTTGTTTGGATGTGGCTTTAGGGTATCGGTTATCCGTCTGAAGGTCGTTTAAATATTAGTTATATATCATGTATACATATATAGTCATAAAAGTTCTATCAGCCAGTTCATTTCCTTTGGGTAGCAAAGGCATCCTTCCATTATTCATATACCTAAAATACTAGTAACTATTATAGGAATAGTTAGGAGATTCTATTTACTCACTCTAGTACGAAGAATTACACAGGAGTCAGTTCATTCGTGAGTCTATACCATTACTTTAATACTATAAATAGAATGTGACACACTACTTCCCGATACGACGCTTCCTAGCGCTATCACCTTGTAACCAGAGTCTCCTGGAGGGAGAGCGGACATCATGTGTATAGATCTATACGGGACAGACACTCCCACATCCCGACTACTAGCTACAGTCCGAGCCGAATAGGCCCAGGGGTGACATAATGTCACCATACTACGTGTGACCTGGAGGGTTATCAGGTATTCGATCGTCAATCAGCATGGTTACATACGAGTTCACATTCACCCTTTTATTTACTTTTAGACTTTGCTAGGCGTATTGTCCATTTAAAACCTTCCTGGAGTCTATGTTTTATTTACTTTTAGACTTTGCTAGGCGTATTGTCCATTTAATACCTTCCTGGAGTCTATGTCTTATTTACTTTTAGACTTTGCTAGGCGTATTGTCCATTTAATACCTTCCTGGAGTCTATGTCTTATTTACTTTTAGGCTTTGCGAGGCGTCCCGCCTGGAGTCTAGGTTTTATTTACTTTTAGCCAGCAGTGTTACTGCTGAAGTAAAATATTATTTTCCCTATTACTTTTACTTGCGATTTTTCTCACAATTTCTTTAAAGTAAAAACTATATCTTGAGAATGATAGTACCTTTAAGGGAAAATACTCTTTAAACATAGAACAGTTGGGTCTTGGTAGAAGACTGCTTTTAATAGAGAAACTCATCTGCCTAAACATAAGACAATCATGTCTTGGTAGAAGACTACTTTTATTAGAAAATATAGGTTTTTCTGGAAAGAATTCTAACACTCTGTAGATTCTAAACCACCATCTTTTATGAGATTATTTTGAAGAAAAACATGTATTTATACCAATGTCATTAAATACTTATGAACTCACCAGCATTTAAAAATGCTGATACTCGCTTTCAAAATAACTTGTATTCTCAGGTCATCCGTAGACAGGTACACTCCGGAAGCTTTTGTGAAGACAGCCTTGTACCGAGCGGCATTATATGTTATTCTCTGTATTTACTTTTGATGTTGTTGCTAAATGTAACCTATGTAAAATTATTACTATTAATGCAATGGTTGTTGTACTTTGATTACTATACTACATATGTTGTGATACTTGACACGACGTCCTCCACCCCAGAACGTTTCCGCCGTTCCGGTTTTGGGGTGTGACAGTTGCTTAGGTGGATCTATCAAAAGTATGTTGTGGAATAAAGATCTGTACGGTTGTAATTAGTCTTTTTAATTGCGTGAATTTGAGATGTTTCAATTCTTTTCTTCCTAATAACCGATGCAGCATACATATCATGCATTCCAACTGTTCGACGAAATGCCAGTAAGAAGTTTGATCAGTCCTGTGTAAGACACGTGTTGCTTTTAGGTTAAAGTATACTCAAATCCAACTTCGAAATGTCTTTTTCTCTCTCTGTAGCAACAGTAAGAGCTGAATTTTGATTGTCAATGTCAAACATGAAACTTTTCAATTGGGAAATAGTCAAATAGTGATTGATCTATAGTTATTACTATGAAAAGAGTTACACTTTGTTTCTTGATATCTTATCTGTATAGCTCTGAAAGATCTATAACTTTTTCTTTTACATTGCATAACAGAGAATCACAATGCTACGTATAGCAACCAAACTCACAAGAAGTGCACTATCTTCAGCTGAATATCATTCATCATTCTTCAGAAAACAGTCATTCTTTACCAATTCTGTGGGAAGAGAGTTCGAAATAAAGCATTCCATTCCAGGGGACTTTCACAAATGGGTTTCAATTCCCACCCACAGCTTTTCAAGCTTTGCCTCTGGCTTCACTCCATTGAAGCACAAGCCATTGGAATCCCTCATTAATGTTGAGAGAGCAAAGCTTCAAACTCCAGAGGATCTAGCTTCAATTTGGGATGATGTATGTTTCTTTCAATTGGTGATCTCTTTCCATTTGAATCCCATTAGTTTTCGTGAATTATCTTTTTTCTTATATTTTAATTTCCAATTATGTGTTACTTGGATTGGTTCATATTAGAATGCAAACACATGTTCATTCTATGAGAATATAAATATTACATAAAACACGTGTCGCTAGTAATTTTGACAAAATACATTTATACATGCTTTAGAATGTTTATGCATATAGAAAAAAAAGAATATGATTTAAGTGCATTATGTTGTGTATTCTGTTAGAATTTACTCATATATATGCATTCTGTTAGAATGTCGTCTGAGAATGTTTTTTAACAACAAGTATTTTTGTTTAACGGGTAATACTAACGAGTAATGTATTCTGTTAGAATTTATTTATATATATGCATTCTGTTAGAATGTCTTCTGAGAATGTTTGTTAACAACAAGTATTTTTGTTTAACTGGTAATACTAACGAGTAATGTATCTTATTCTTTCAGAATTGCATGGAGAATGAATTCAATATTGATCATAAAAGAGAAATATTTTTGAATCGAGTTCAACAACAAGTATATATGCGAAGATCAAGTGAATTATATGGACCACTAAATTCAAGAATGCTATTTTTTAAGAATTTTATTCATTTTTGATGATATTTTGTTAGAATATGTATAAATATATTAAAATGTATAAGGATATTAGTCTGTAAGAATATGTATGAATTTGTATTTTATTTCGGATGTGTATTAAGAATAAAATCATAGATCAAACTTGGATGTATATGAATAATAATCTATAATTCTTAAATCAAGTTAATTATCAAAAATACCTGTAGTGGAAATATATTCTGCAAGAATAAAATCGAAAATATATTTACTAGTTTATGGTTGGCATTCTGTCATTCTGACTGAATAAAATCGTATTTTTAAATTTGAATTAATTTAAAAAAATTCAGATTTTTTAAATATAAGGGAATTAATGATCCCTTAAAATCCGAAAATTTCCTTTTTTAAAATAGGTTAATTGACTAAAATATCCTTTTGCTGAAATTTGTGTGATTATATGATATATGCTACCCTATTTTAATATCATAGACCCTCAGATCATGATTGTTGATTCTATTCATCCGATGGTCCAGATCTGTGCATTCTGGCACACAATAATTAGTAAAAACAAAATAACCTAAGCATATATATAATCAATGTCGTAATTCATAAGCACACAATATTGATCCATTAATTATTAACGTATCTTCATAAAGATTTCAAGTACATGATTTATAATATTTGAGTTATAAAGTTAGAGAAAAACTAAATGGGAAATTGATGGAATCACAACACAGTTGATAAAAATTATATTTTCTATGTTGGTTGTTGTTAGATATTGTCAAAAAAAAAAGTAAATAGGTAATAGGTAAAGTTGAAGAAACTTAATTGCAATAATGGTGTTGACGGCAAAAAAAAAAAATTGGAATCTATTGAGAATAAGAAATGTAAAATTGGTTGTTCAGCACAACAATGGAAATGGAAGGTAATTAGATGGGATTGCTATCGTCAATATAAAAAGTGAGATGAATGTGTTTTTCGAACACCAAAAAAGAAAAAAAAAATGGTCGGTGAAGAGAAGATGAATGGAAGAAAAGTGTATTGGGAATTCATAATAATGCTTCGAATAAAAAAATGGAGATGACAAGCGTTGATGAAAGGGTAGGGATGAGAGAGGAGACAAAAGTTTTTTTTATGTAAAATATATTTAGTTCCACTATGTTCCATCATTTTGGATGGGACTAAAATCCAACAAAATAGTCCCATTTGACTTAGTCAAAGTCTAATCTTGTCTTAGTCCCATCTATGTCAAACGCTATCCAAAAAAGTTTTGTTCTATTCTGTTCAGTCCTATATACCAAACGCTACCTTAAAGAACTGTCATAAATAATGTTGGATTATGGTTTATTTTTGTATCAAACACGCAACCCAAGCATTCATAACACCAAATCCATCAGGATCACAGATTCAATGATTTCTTGCAACCATAAATTAAACTAGGAAGAGATGAATCATTACCTCTCTTTGTAGGCAATTTCTTTGCTTTCTTCTTGGATGAATCGAAATCCCAAACCAGAGATCCTTTTTTGTAGCAACACCCTAGAACAATGATCAAGAAACAATGGAAACTCCTCTTTTTGAAAACTTATGATTTTGCATGATATTCTCTCACTAATGGTTCAATTATTTTGTTTTGACACAATTATAAGACGTAATTATTACCATATATAACCATTTTCATACACACATGAGATTATCTTTAACTAACAATCTTGTTGTTAATCGAGATACACTTTGGCTTTATCCATGACTAGTCAAGCAATAAGCATAAATCATTATGCTCCAAGTCTAAAAAACAATGTTACAAACACAATCTACCAGAGACAACTTATGTGCAGGTTTTTATGGTCTTGCATCAAATGACAAATGCAACAACAATTTATTATCAAAATTTTGCATAATAAAATAATTCTTGATAATGGTAACCAACAGATTCGGTTCTTGTAGGAGAATGTTATTAATACACACGAGCCTTTGGTGGGAAAGTCTTCACCTCATCATCAAGAGTATTCATGAGAACTAGCCTGTAATCTAGTCGCACCTTCTCATTCTCCTAGTATCTAGCACATATTTTAAGATCAACACAACATCATTTATTTGTGTATTACAACATCCTATTTTTATGATGCCATAATAAGTAAGATGTTATTTCTTGCATTTAAGAGAGAAAAATATATATTTACCCGAGCATGTGTTTCATCCATTTCTCATCATCTCTTTTCTGCAAAAGCATCAAATCAAATATTTATGAGAGCATGTGAAGAAAATAAAGAAATTAAAAAAGAGATATGAATGTGAGCAAACCATAAAACCTTCACGAGCATGAGCTCCTCTACTTTCTTTCCTGGCTTCGGCTGAATGCATGGTGATGCATGCATTCATCAAAAGGTTCTCCAACTCTATTGTCTCTAGCAAGTCAGAGTTCCTTAAATATGTCTTCACATAAATACATCTTTCCAAAGAGACTATAATCAAAAGTACTATATCTTAAAAGTCCAATCAGATTTACCATATCAAGCATCTATCTTTAATTCAATTTGACATCATGATAACTCTCCCATGCTTTGTCGATCACATTGCAACCTGTAACACTCACATAGTCATTAGTCAGCCTTCTAATGTCTCCTGTGTGCAAAAGACAGCAGCATTATTTTGCATGATTCGCTGCATGTTCAATCGGATCTGTGAGGTATGAAGTGAACCATTTGAATCCCTGATTTTGTCTAACCATGCAATAGTCTTCTCTCCAGCATCCTTTTCCAGTGGTGCTTGTTTTTCACCTGTATATAGCATAGCAATGTGAGGCTATACAATACATTTTTTCTATTAATTATATGCATAAAACTTAGAAAACAACTACACCTGGCTTATGGATTTCTGCAACTCTGTTTGCACTAGCTCCACCAAAAACAACAATGTCAAGAAGAGAATTTGCACCAAGACGATTAGCACCATGAACAGAAGCACATGCTGCTTCTCCAGCAGTCATAAGTCCAGGAACAATGGCATCGGGATTATCTTCTTTTTTTGTTTACAGTTTGGTACCACGATTATTATAAACATTATAATATATAACTCATAGTCCCATCTCCCATGCAAGTGTGAGCATAGGTTGCTTAGATATATACTCTACGATAACCCTGAAGACAAAATAAAAATGGGGTGAGATAATAAGTAGATTGCCTATCTAGAGACCAAATTAAGCTCAAATGAAGTTGCCAAGATTGGGAATAGTACAAGCACTTGATGCGAGACTCCTATACTTGTAAAGTTCTTGATGCTAAACTTATACACCCAATAATTCGAACTTTAACATCAACAAAGGCCAAGGATTTTGCCTCAAGAGGCAACATGATTTAGTGCAGAAATTCATTCTAACATATTGAGGGAATACTCTATCCTGTAATATATATTGACAATAAGATGAAAGAAACAACATTTGTTCATACAGCACGTTAAATTGTATGAAGAATAGTTGTATATTTTCAAATATAAGTGTTTGATTTTTGGCTTCAAAATTAACTATTTCATATCAACTTCAAACTTCAATAGTTCAATTCAAAGTAAGATGATCAACAGGAAACAGCGTAAGTACCTGTTACGATAGTTCTTTGTGAAATTCTTTTTTCTGCTTCCGAGCTTCTCAAAATCATTCCATTACTATGCAGCAGGAAGTTTCACATTCTGGGGGTTGTGTCTCGAATGTAAAACCACATGACTGAACAAGCCCTCTCGACCCAATAATATATAGATCTTTCAACAAAAGAATGCTCTGCGGAAGATGACTTATGCTTGTACCTTCTATATCTAGCTCTTCTAAACATTCTAAACTTCCAAGTCCCTCGGGCAATTTCTCAACCCGAATACAATAGCGGAGATGGATATGTTTTAGACATTTCATCTCACAGATGCTATTCGGGATATCTTGTAACATTTCACACTTCTGTAGGTATAGCTTCTCTAAACACTCTAATTGGCCGAGATCCTCAGGTAACTTCTCAAGCAATGAACAATGATAAAGTTCGAGAGACTTCAGATGTTTCAACATACAAATGCTATCTGGAAGATGTTTAATCATTGAAGAATACAAAGTTAGGTCCTCTAAACATTCTAACCGGCCAAGATCCTTGGGTAACTTCTCAAGAACATAACAGGATATAAGTTTGAGAGATTTCAGATGTTTCAACATACAAATGCTATTTGGAAGATGCTTAATCTTTGTATATGACAAATCAAGCTTCTCTAAACATTCTATTCGGCCAAGATCCTCCGGTAACTTCTCAAGCAACAAAGAATGATTAAGTTTGAGAGATTTCAAATGTTTCAGCATACAAATGCTATCCGGAAGATGCTTGATCTTTGTATATGACAAATCAAAACTCTCTAAACATTCTAATTGGCCAAGATCCTCGGGTAAGTTCTCAAGCAACACACAAAGATTAAGTTCGAGAGATTTCAGATGTTTCAACTTCCAAATGCTATCCGGAAGATGCTTAATCGTTGTCGACAACAAAAATAACTCCTCAAGACATTCCAACTGGGCAAGGTCCTTAAGCACATCTTGAATATTGCCTTCGAGTTTAAGCTTTCTTAAACGCCGTAGCCCACAAATGCTTCCAGAAAACGTCTCAAGATTTATGCAAGCACACTTACTTAGAGAAATAAGCTTCTCGAGATTTCTAGTCAACAAAGGTCTATCTTCATCATAAAAGCAACTAAACTGAAACTTGGGCAGACTATTGTTAGGGTGAAGTGGGCAGCTTTCTCGGGACTCCACAATCAGATGTAATTCAGCTAAAGGACCAACCTCATGTGATTCATCCACACCACATAAAGTATAATCCTTTATATTAAACAAAAAAGATCTAAACCCCAAATAACCACTTCCGTCTAGGTGGGCAAGCTTTTTTAGACATCCGATGGGAGTGTGAAATTCTACTAAATTACAACATTCTTTAAGATTTAACGTCTCGAGATTTGGAGTCGGCCCCAGGTTAAGGGTCCTCAATTTTGAATGACTAATGTTGAGGTTTATGAGCTTTTGACATTCACCGACCACGTGAATTTCTTCCAAATAATTACAATTTTCAAGATCTAAATTCTCGAGATTTGGAGTTAGCCCGATGTCAAGGGTTCTCAACTTTGAATGACTAATTTTGAGGTTTTTGAGCATTTGGCATTCATTAGCCATGTGAAGTTCTTCCAAATAATTACAATTGCCAAGATCTAAATTCTCACAATTCGGAGTCCGCCCAATGTCAAGGGTCCTCAACTTTGAATGACTAAGTTTGAGATTTTTGAGCTTTTGGCATTCATCAGCCATGTGAAGTTCTTCCAAATAATTACAATTTCCAAAATCTAAATTCTCGAGATTCGGAGTCAGCCCAATGTCAACGGTCTTTAATTTTGAATGACTAATGTTGAGGTTTTTGAGCTTTTGGCATTCATCAGCCATGTGAAATTGTTCCAAATAATTAAAACTTCTAAGATCTAAATCCTCGAGATTTGGTGTCAGCCCAAGTTCAAGGGTCCTCAACTTTGAATTAGTGAGTTGTAGGGATTTAAGATATAGACATCTACTGGGCATTTGAAGTTCTACCAAATCACGACATACATAAAGAATTAACGTCTCGAGATTTGGAGCAGCCTAAGGTCAAGAGTCCTCAACCTTGAATGTGAGATGTCCACGTATATGAGCTTTAAACATCTAATGGGCATGTGAAGTTCTACCAAATTATTACATCCTTCAAGATTCAACGTCTCCAGATTTGGAGCAAACCCAAGGTCAAGGGTATGCAACCTTGAATGGTTCAGGTCAAGGAATCTCATCTTGTTAAGAACCTAACAGAAGCAAAAAAGACAAGATGAATATTGGTGTAATAACAAAACAATGCATGTAAAACACTATAATGAGTCGTGCAAAACAATCAATCAATGATATTTACCTTTCTTTCTCCTCCTTCCCAAAGTTGTATGATACAACTGTATGCCATCACAAGTGCAACAAGATTATTTGCTTGAAAAGTTTTGGGTAAAGACCTAAAAGGGTAACACTTCACACTAACATATCGTAAAGCATCTGGAAAGTCTAGGCTGACTTTTTCAGATTTCGAATTATGGAAACGATCTTCGATTAACACCGAAAGAAATATAAGTCCCTTCATCTTTCTAAAACCTTCTCTAACATTATGCAACTTAAGTACATAATTGGTGTGTATACATCTTGTTGCTTTAGTACCCTGTAATGCAAAACAAGTCACCATGAAACTTATGTCAGTAACAAGTGAAAATGTGTTAGTTTTCTCCAACTTACAAACAAAATTTATATTTACCAAATTATTGGCCAATATCTCTTCAATTTCATTGCAAACCCACAATCGGCTGTGCTTGTGAGGCTTATCCGGGTGTGAGCGACGAACAATATTCCTACCCATTTCTATAATATGGTCATGCATTTCCACAAACTCGAATTTAGAAAAAGTTACGAGAGATTTTTGCTCAAGAACTCTTAAACCATTTCTAGCATGAAATCCACAACTTTCAAGCGCTCTGATTACTACGTCTTTATGCAAACCTTTTAGCATGCATGCAATATCTAGGAATATTTCCTTGTAATCCTCCTCTAGACTGATATAGCTTAATTCCAACTTTTTCAGAGTTTCCATTAACGGAATCGTCTTTAATCTTTCTAGAGCATCAGTCCATTGAAGCTCGTTTTTACCACAAAGAAACGAACCCAAAACTGTAAGAGTTAACGGAAGACCAGCAGCATAGTGTACAACTTGTATGGATAGCTCTTTGTACCCTTCAATTGGATTATCTCTCCCAAATGCATACCTACTGAAGAGGCAAATTGCTTCCTTGTCTGATAACAAACTGACATCATGAATGAACTTAACCCGGTGTGCTACGAGCACTTGCTCATCTCTTGTTGTAATGATTATTCTACTTCCAGGCTTAAACCAATTAGGCTCACCGGCTAACGCCTCAAGCTGGTCTATATGATCCACATCATCCAGAACAACAAGAACCTTCCTATCAGGCATCACCCTCTTCATCATGTGTTTCCCGTCATAAACACTACTTACTTTGATGTCTTTATCATTTAAGACATCCCGAAGGACTTGTTTTTGCAAAGACTTCAAACCGGACAAAGAAGCATTTGAAACTTCCCTGACATTCTCCACGAAGCTTTTACCTTCAAACTGAGAGGAAATTTGATCAAAAACAGCTCTGGCTAAAGTTGTCTTCCCACCACCTCCCATTCCCTTTATCCCAATCATAAGAACATCATCAAAACCGATTCCTAAAGATGATACAACTTCTTTGACCCGAGACTCCATTCCTACCAACTTTTCATCAATGTTGAAACTAATGGAACGTAGCTCTAGTGAAAGCTCTTCAACAATCTTTTGGATGAATTTAGCTTCATGCCTGTTCATTAAAGAAGATTCAGTTAGTTACTCAAAATCCCACATGATTAGTTAATCACACTTATATAATCATATCCCAATTAGGTTAAGCTTTCGTTAAGACTCAGATCTTGAGTTAAAATATGACAATCAAAGATGCCATGTACGAGTCTTTTACATCCAGGACTCCAGGCTATCCCCTAGATCAGAAAAATTCAAAATACAAGAATACTGCAGACATATGATGAAAGAATTACCCATCAGAAGTCTTCTTCAACTCCCATCCAGCCAGATCTGTTGCTTCTTTCAGAGCCTGTCTCCATTTCCCAGCAGCCTCTTCCATTTCATACTTGGCAAATGCTTCTCCAACTGCCCCGTTTTGTTTTCTGACTTCGGAGGGTTCCACGTCATAGAAAACAGGGTAGGCAGTATGCTCGGTTGTTCTGTGACATTCCATTATCTTCACAAGTTCATCCAAGCACCAAGATGAAGCGGCATAGTTCTTGGAGAAAACAGTGATGTAGAATTTTGAATCTTCAATTGATCCAATGAGCTCATCACTGATCTTTTTTCCTTTTTTGATTGTTTTGTCGTCCTTGTAAGTGTGAATGCTTTTCTGCTGAAGAGCATGATACAGATGATCCACGAAGTTTGTACGAGTGTCTTCGCCTCTAAAACTCAAAAACACATCATACTTAAAGCTCTTGTGAATTGATGAAATTGAGGAATACGCCATTGAAGGTGTACCTGAAGGATCATTTAATAATTCAAATTCTAATTGGTGAAATTTTATGCGGGGGAATGATTGCAAACAAACTTGAATGAAATGAATTGCCTCAAGGGAATGGGTCTAGCACCAATAAGGTGAACATGATACAGGGTAGCGATTGTTACACGACAAAAGGCTGGACAGATACAGGCAAAATTTTCTATATAGCGATTCTCGATAGGTTGTGTAAATGAGTTTGATAAGGCTCAAACAGAACAAAACAAGATGTGAAAAATTACAAGATTGCCCTTATTCAAATTTTCCAATTATCAAAGTTTTCAACACAACTTGTTTATAAAATCCATAATTTCAAATAAGTTCTAAGACCGAAAACAGAGTTGTTAACCCAAATTGTCTAAATATCCATAATTTAATTAAATTTCTATCAAATTATTTAACAGATAAAACATTCTCAATCTCAATACTAATATCCTCTACAAAAGAACAACTCCTGTTGTTTGCCTACGGTTTGCAGGTCAAAAAGATCAACAACTAGTTAAAGTAGCACAAGAATGAACAATTTGTTTTTATAGCTTGATGACAACATGATGGAAGCAAAATTCTTCATTTAAGCAATTTTAAAGCCTTCAAATTTCTTCTAACGGACTACATTCAGTCAGCACATCAGACCAAAGTTGCTCTGATCGGATAAAGAAGAAAGTTCGACATCTAGAACAGGATAGTCGGCTTTGAGAACCTTTTATATTTGAAAATCAAACCCGATTCTTTTCAATTACAAAATCGGTAAATTGATAACAGAGCTGATATATAGATTGATCTACAAGTAAGTTCCACGACTGAAAATATTTGATCCAGAATATTAAAAAAAACTGAAATATTAGTTTTGAATTTGAAAAGTACGGAGACTGACGAATTTTCAAAATCATCTAGGCATGCTTTATTGCTGCAAATTATGCCGCTTCAATGAAAAAATGTAAACATATAGATTAGGGCTCTTACTCATAAGATTTTCTTGAACTGGTCAATTTTATACATAAAAAACAATGGCTTTTTTTGTGCAAGATTAGAACTTTTTAATGTTTGAATATTCCTCTACACTCAGAAGGAAATCAAGCAAATTAAAGAAATTGAGATAAAGATTAAGCTATTGTACCGGTAGCAGGGGCTGTAACTGGTAGTTGAGGAGTTGGATAAGAAGAGAGGAGAATAGGAGATATTCACTGGGCCAAGATCCCACTCGAGCGAAAACTTCTACAGCCGGTTGACCAAAAAAGAGAGAAGAGAATCGTAAATCGTTGATGTAGATTGATAGAGTAGAGACGAGAGAGAAGAGATGACCTGTGGCGTCTGGACGAAAGTCAGAGAGAGGATGGGTGTCTGAGTGACTGAGTGTATGATGAAAGTGAGAGATTATCAAGGAACAAAGTTTTTAGACTAAAGGGGTGTTTGGCAAAGCTAAAGGAGTTTTTTTTTTTTTTTTTTTTTTTTATCGGTTTACCTGGATAAGTAAAAAAAAATATTTGGGTAAAAAACAATTTATAGTTGTTGGTAACCTCTAATAAGTCAAAAAGTCATAAATAATTTATTCCTACTTATTAAAAACTCTTTATTTCACCAAATAAGTTATAAGTCAAAAAATCATAAGTCTTTTCAAATAAGCTTTGCCAAACACCCTCTAAATTACAGAAATGGTCTTGTGGGCACGAATCTATAGTTTGTGGTGGGCACGATTCTATAGTTTTAGTCCTATTTTTTATTTTGTCAACATTGGTCCTTACTGCATGTTTTTATTACTCATTTCGTCCCTATCTGTTTTATTACTCATTTCGTCCTTATCTCTCTTACATTTTCATTGGATGTGTCGACCACCCTCATACCTCTCATACGAGGGGAATTCTAGTCATTTTCCTGCTTTCCAAACCAATAACCATCGTTTCTCACTACCACAACCATCCAGCTTGTATTTGGAGTAATTTAGGTAAACTCCGTCTCACACCATCTTCATCCTCCTTCACTTTTTTTTCTTGAAACTACCCTAACATTAAATTATGGCAACCTTGTCCTACTTCCAGTTTTCTTTCTTGCACAAACCCAAATCATATATGCTAATATAACAGAAGAAAAACATCACCCTAAACATTCAATTCCTTCCATTGTGCATATCTTACTTCCATTATTTTCTTGATACCAAGTTATACATTGCAAGGAAGTTTCTCAAGTTAAATTAGTGTTCACTAAGTACCGAATTTCTCAAGTTAAATTATGCAAGTGATCAACTAGTAGGGCCACAATCCAAGCAATTATGATGGGATTCTTTCATATAGTTCATCTTTCATCTAGTTTATTATCAACTTGAACATTTAATGAACAATGCATAGAAACTAAAATAACTTACTAGTGAGCATTAGGTTTGTTTTTGATCTCTTGGTTTGTTGTTGCTCTTCATCTTTCATCTAGTTCATTATCAACTTGAATGCTCCCGATGACCGATCGACACTACTGTCGTCACTTCAATTGCCCAACACTTCGACCCTGCAGATATCCACTTTCCTCTGCCACTCGAAGGGCCTAATCGACGCTCATCTCATCAAAGAACATCATAACGATACAAAAACTACTACCACACATGAATCCCAAGTCATAAACTCACTTCAACTCTTCCTGCTACCATATGACGTTTCTCAAGCGAAGTTGAAACCTCTTTTGTCCCAACTTGTCTGCCCACAACCCGAACATCGGACACCTCACCGATTACTGAACCAAAACACACGCACAAACAACAGTCTCACACCCTGCCACCAACTCCTGCCAACATAATGAACGTTACATGACCCACGTCAGCCTCACATCTTACCTGGTCTTTGGTGACCCATCTTTTCCTTACTTCAGACACGTTATGGCTCTATCACAGATGAAACCAACCCAAGACACATCACAATAACTCAAATAATCATCAACATACCTACCACTACCGGTCAACCGGTACGACACTCATATCTAACCCATATCACCTCTTCTGGTTGGAATACCAATCATGTCTAATCAATTCAACTATCGAGCTGAAATTCTCAGGGTTTGTTGGCCTATCGCCTCAACCCTACCGCTCCCTTTAAGCCTCCGTGCCTACGACTTACAGTCGGCCTGCACCGGGTATCTTGGCCTACTGCATAGAGCAGGACCGCCTCAACCTTATCCAAGTGCCATAGACGATCATGAGAAAGATCTAACCCGGTTCCCAGAACCTGAATGACAGGATATTCTAATCCCAAACCTTCCCAAAACTGTAGAATACCCATACGGATCCACTCTCAGTCCCCACTGGAGTATTACCCGATCCCAGAAGATGAAACCTCGGAGACACTCCGAACTGATGAGATCACCAAGACCTTTTGAGCTCCGCCCGACCACTAATAACAACTTCCGATCAACCAAAAATACACCGGAGTCTTCAGCCTACTCCAGCAACATGTTCAATATTTTGGGACAGACCTTCTGATTGATATAGCATAGCAGCCTACTCAATACCCGAACGTAGATCTACGAACATATATAGAGTCTTCAGCATGACTGGACTGCCCTACCGGGCCTTCAGTCTGTCTGGACCGCTTTAAACCGTTGAGCATCTTCCTGGACCCCCTCCTGATGCTCTCTCTCATGCATCCTATTCTCACCCACTTGGGGGTTCGAACTTCGGATCTACTCTGTGGACTATATCCCCAGCCTAACCCTAGGCCTCATGCCGATCGTCCACCCCCTCAGAAATCCGTGGTTTGTTCCCTGACCCGTGTGTCTACCACACACGCTAAATAACCCGCACTCCCGTGCTGAATACACTTTTGAGCCCTGGCAACTAACAAAACCCTCAATCTATCAATCTAAAAACCCTCAGAGTCGAGCACGCCCTTGACCGAATACTCGAACTGAACTCAATTCTTGACTAGAACTCCCACCTGGTTCCCCAACTCCTGCTATCAAGCATCTAGAAGACGTGTTTCTTATGATGGGGAGTTTTACCGAACCCCCAATCAATACAACCCTTAAACCAAGCAGCCACTAGGGCCTCCATTCTCCCTGTCGGGCTGTGAAACTTATCCCTATTTCAAAACCTCCCCCACTTCCGCATCTCGGGGTAACACTCCCCCACTTAGATTCGACTAAGCCTTCGTAATACATGAAAACTGGAGAATTCTCAATCCTTCTCACTTCCCAACGACTGATCCGATGACAATCAACATTACTAGCCCATCCCGATTGATCCCACACTTCCAAGAACCAGATGAAAACTTGCTGAACCCCAGAGAAACCGTCAGCCACTACTGCTTGAACGACCTCACACTCATGTCCTTAAGACCACAAGGTAAATACTCCAACTAATACCTCGGCAACGAACCACTTCCCTTGGCGTTTTTGTCCGTCAATCATGAACGGTTGCTAAGACCACTGAGTCCTGAAAATGCTGAATAACCATCCTGTGAAACCCTGTCCGCAGACTTCCCGCGTAATACCCCTTTTTCCAAAGGTGTTCCAATAAACTTCCCGCTTACAGGCTCTAGAGTCAGTCTCTTCAGGGTTCGCACCCTGACTCACTTACCAGTTCAAACACCCACAGCTGAACTGCAGCAGCTGGAACAACCTCTGCCCTAAACCGGGCTACAACTACTCCCAAGACATAATCTACAATTCCAAAAGTGCAATAGATCGAACAATCAATCCTTACCGTCCGATGCAAGAGATCCAAGGCAAACCGAACTCCACACTTACTTACGCCACGTCGACCCACCTGCGCTCACCGGCGCTGAAATAATATTGCCAGCCTCTACAACCAACTGACCCCAAGTTGGAAGACAACCTGCCCCCAGGTCACAAGTCTGCTCACTCCTTCGAGCTCAAAAAACGGAGAGGGCACAATCCATGCCCTACAAAACGACAATCCAATCCATCAACTACCCATTCCACTTCCAGCTGAAAATCCCCAGCTGAACATCACCATCGCTCCCTTCTGGTGTCCCTGCGTCGCACATTCCGATCTCGAGAAAAACCCCCGAGCCTCAAATCTAGATACCCACATGCTAGCCTCTCCCGCTCAACCCACGAAAATATAACAAGTACCGATCATCCTCTTGATCCCAGATAACTGCAGCCCTCTGCTCATCAGAATATGCACCAATAACAAGTCCCGGTACTGGAAAGCTCAACCAGCTCCTCTCCCTGCCATCCTTACAGCTGATTAAGCTGCCACGGGAACCGTCTCGGCAATGGCTGCACAGCGCTCGTCGAAATACTCAACCATGGCGGTCTTAATAGACCCGACATCTCCGGAAACTGCCCCCGGACAATCTTGATCACCTACTCCTGGATGATCTCACTAACACGGTCCCCTGAAAATGCTGGCATATCATGGCTGCCCGCTCTCTATCCTAACCTGGATCTGGTCTCAAGACGTCTCGAATAATCCATACCATAACTGGGAACCGACTCCCCAACCCAACCCTAGGGGTTGTGATTTCCTTGATACGCGTATGGGTCATGTGCTTTCAGTAGTACGGACCCATACTACCTTCCACACCTACCCATATTTGTCTCAAGTATCACCACAACACCCTACCATATACATATACATAGCAAGCGATAAATCCTCACTCCTAGAGGAATGCTAAATATCTCATAACTGGCCTCCCGGCCTCTCACTACCCACCCATCCATGAAACTTCCACCAAACCCTGCAACACTAGTGTATGCTAGCCATATATAACGTTGGACCCTATATACTTTCGAATATCCCATCCTACCCCAAGCCCTAATCAATAAGAACAGAACCTAAGGCCAGATCAAACATTCTCAGGCTATAAGATCTTAATTATATACAGCTGTGATGCATACACAAGTAACTACAGTAATGATGTCAATCTCATATAAGGAAAACCCTAGGCTAACATGCATCATGTACTCATGTAATTCTATCATGCAATTCCTGAAGATCCCTAGCCTAGTACTAGCATACTGTTCTAACATATCACAATATCAAATAACTGCATGGTATTTTGGGGTCTACTTACTGGCTCCAGCTGATCGTACACTTCACATCCTCGTTTACTTATTTTGAAAACCATTTAAAATCATTTTGAAAATCTTTCCTTGATTTGAGACTGGATTCACACGAGTGTTCCTCCAATTCACTCAAACCAAGGCTCTGATACCAACTTGTAACACCCATAAAATTCCAGCAAATTTAAAACTTTTTAAATCATTTGAAACCATTCAATTATTAGAATTTGTTTTCAAAATAGGTTATACATCAGAGTTCCCAGAAATCATAATCGTCAATCGAGGAAGTGTACGGTCACGCCTTCGCCTACCCGCGGCCATCCGCTGAACCTGAAACAACAAACTGAAACTGTAAGCCCGAAAGCTTAGTGAGTTACCCCCAAAATACCAACCTCATATAACCATAATCATAATCATACAATATCAACAAATATAGAACAGCATGCATAATGAGCCTTCAGCCTGACTTGACCGCTCCCGAGCCTTCGGCATGACTGGACCTCCTCGTAGGGCCTACAGCCTATCCGGACCACTCACCGGGTATGTTGGCCTGCAGCACAAAGTAGGACCGCCTCAACCCAACCCCCAACCAAACAGACATGTGCACATAAGTATCATACTCTAGCTCATATCATTTAAGAGTCAAACCGATCTAACAGATCACTAATCATAACAACATCCCAATAACCGGGGTATAGACCTAACCGGTCACTAACATAGCATCATCCTATAACCAGGATACCGACCTAAACCAGGTCACTAACTAATACCGTCATAATTTAACAGGACGTCGATCTAACAGATCAATAAGCACATCAAACAAATACAAGTATACAATCCGAGAAAGGGGCCGGCCTTGGTGCCTTAGACCCCGTTGATATAGTGAGGACAACTCACCTTGCAATGCTGGACAGAACCACGAAATCACGTTCCCGAATCACTGCCCCAAACTCCAACACCTATAATCATCAACGACCCAACCAAAAATACCCGCTTACCAATTATCCTTAAAAGTCAAAACGGTTAACCCTTGGTCAAAGTCAAAGTCAACAGCCGAGGTCAACAGTCCATGTTGACCTGACTCGCCGAGTGCACTATACTGACTCGTCGAGTTCTAACGTGTCCAAAAGTCGGGGAAACCCCAGAAGACTCGCCAAGTTGAATCGCAACTCAAGACTCGTAACCCTAATGTGACTCGCCGAGTTTCTTCGCCCTAATCCATAATCCAGCGATTATGAGCTAACCAATTGATCCAAATTGTAGATCCAACCTTCTAGGGCATGCTTCTTACGTAAAGGTGCAAACTTTACGTGTATGGAAGGTGATTTGGCTCAATACAAGCTAGGGAGAAGGTTCATGACAAGAATGCTCACAAACAAGCTAAAGGGCTGATACTTTATGATTTCATGGACCAAAACAAGTCTAGATCTAAAGTTGCAACCTCAGATCTAGACCCAAAACTCAAAATGGATTCTAAACATGCTAACTGGCCCCAAATCTCATCCATGAATAGATCTAGATGTAACAAGGTCAAGGTAACGACTTGTTACCTTCAAACAGATTCCACTAAGCAGAGAAATCGAATCCACCAGCTCCTCTATGATCTTCTTAAACTCCAATCCTTCTTCTTGCAATTGCTTCAAAACACACTTTCCTTCCTTCACACACTCAAAAGGGGGGGGGGGTTTGGATCGGCTAAGGCTGCTTCTGGATGTCAAGGGGTGATAAGGGGGCTGAGGTAAGGACTTAAGGTCCTTTAAATAGAGTGCAAACCCTAAAATTAGGGTTTTCTCTTCCCAGCACCAACACGTGGCCAAAACCCGCTCCGAATCGATGAGTAAGCATACCTACTCGCCGAGTAGACTCCTTAATTTACACATAAGCCCCTAACATATACTCCTGAAGTTTGGGATGTTACATTAATGATTTGTGGTTATGATTGGTTAGATTGAATAAAGTTGGCAGCTTTATAACTCCTTAAGGTCCCTTGGTCATCATATGTTCCAGGTCTATATTGTAACATCCCAAAAATCAAGGTAAATTTTCATTTTCAAAACCAAACCAAAAACCATAAATGTTTACAAAACATAGTTTCCAAAAGTTATAATCGTGAATCAGAGTATCCCAAAATCAAATATCATAAAATACGAAAGATGTGCACGATTAAGCCTTCACCTTGCCCTTGTCCTCTGAAGTACATGAAACCATAACAATTAAACTGTAAGCTAAATCTTAGAGAGTTCCTCCAAAGTACCACCCAATCAATTAGAAAACTAAGGCTCTGATACCATTGATGGGTTTTCTAGGTTATAAAAAAAATTCATGTGGCGGAAAAACACTTAACCCTTAAGTTCACATGTAACCTAGAAAGGATCTATGTTTTCTTTATTGATAGCAATAAACTATGAACATCAATAAACCTTAGAGAGAGGTTATGAAAATCGAAATTAACATAAAGATTAGGGTTACATACCTTTTTATTATTATAGCAAATAATCAAATCAAATCCTCTTGATATTCCTTAGAAAGCAAACACCAAAAGGCGGATGCCTCTAATGGCTCACACCCAAAACCAAAAACCCTAGAATGAGGAAGGGAAAGGAGATATGAGGGAGATTTCGTTCAAATGCCTTTAGGTAATGTGGTGAACGAAAATTGCAAATCAAGGGGTCCTATTTATAGTTTAGGTAACTTGTAGGCAAATCAAGATTTGAATTAATTAAATAATAGATTTAATATTAATTTAAATATTTTCCTTATATACAACCAGGAGGCTTTCAGAAACCATAGGAAACACTCCAAAACTGTCCATACCATGAACGGTTCTAGAATTGCTTCTTTTATTCAACTATTGAACAATTACAATTCACCCCTTGCACCTTTAATTAATTCCAACTAATCCAAAATTAATTTCAGATTAATTCTGATTAATAATTAATTAATTCTAATTGATTTCATATTAATTAATTAATTATATAAATTAACAAATCAATTATTTAACAATCGATCTCGTACTAATTTATTAATCACATAATAAATCAACGGATCAACTGTTTATTTTCAATTACTATATTAATCACATAATATATTAACAAATCATTTTCCCACAATTTCCAATTAATTTATTAATCGTATAATAATTTAATAAGTTATACTTTTCTCTTCTAAAATCATTTCTAGCTATTTCTGGTGATGAGGGTAACCCAAAACAGACTTTGCATCTAATTACACGAATATACCAATTTAGTTATTGGCTTAGACACCTTAATCCAATAGTCTCCCACTTGGATAAGTCTGTAACAACAATTGCAAGTATAAACCTTGAATTAAACCGCAAATAGTGCTCTCCAAAGCCACTGCCAAACTCTGATTCAAATCAAACATTGGCCCTACGATAAGTGATCAACTATTCCTTCGTTCTATAAGATATCATATGAGTTGAGTCATGGATTAAATGATCCACCTCATGTTTATTTATTTTGTTTTATGATTTCCCGGTTTGTGAACAATTTAGACTTCAAAATCAAACACGTCAATTTATTCCGGACCAAGCCCCTGGTTTTCATAGATCAACTCAAATCACTAAGGGGCCTAAAGATATCGCTTTTCCTTATTCAGGAAAAAGGAACGAATTATATTGACTATATAGTCATACGATTTGTTGGATAAGGTGTCTAAGTCCATAACTATATTTGGTATGTACTTGACCCGAAAGTAGCATGGTCCATTTGGGTTGCATTTCACCGGAACAATTTGTAAGGATGGACTTTTGAGAAGAGGTTATTTATGACTTATTAATATAATATAACTTCTAATATATTAATATGAAATCGTATTATTTAATTAGTATTGATCAAGAATTAATTTGGAATTAATTTAGTGATCAAAAGAGACTAATTAAATGTAAGGGGATTGATTTGGTAAATCAATGATTCTTATAGTATGGGCCTATGGTTATTTAGGATAGGCTAAACCAATATGGTAGTCCATTGATAGTCCATGGAGGTTTAACCAATGGATCCTAAGTAATATGAAAGGTAATGTCCATTAGGGTTTACATGGATGTAACCCTAGACCTTGACACGCTATATAAGAAGTCCCTTAGCTCCTAAAATCGGCACTAGTGATCTTTGGAAGAGCCATAGCCGATTTTTGTGTGCAAGTTATTCTCTCTCAAAGTCCTCCATTATTGGTGGTGTTTTGTGAAGCATTCGAGGCATCACATTTGGGGTGCTAGGCTCTTAAAGGTCCAAGCTAACAAGCTACAAGAAAAGGTATGTTATCTAACTAGCTTTTGTTATACAAGTACCCATGTTTTGTATGATAGTTAGGATAATGCTTTGGAAAATCAAATTGCATGTATAATTAGAGAAAACATATATCCAAAGCATTTAGGATTGTATGTGCACCTTAAGGTTGTTAGAGTGCTTAAAACCCATCAGTGGTATCAGAGCCTAAGATTGTTTCCTATTATACTTGATTTTTATTGGTTTTCAAAGTTGAAAAAAATCAAATTTCTTCATTTTGACTGGTGAACTCGCCGAGTCCACTAGGCGACTCGACGAGTCCACTCAGAATTAGACCAACTCGACGAGTCCAGTTCATGTACTCGTTGAGTTGGTGCTCTAGTGTGTAGAATTTCGAGTTTTGGCCAGAAATTGGATTAGGATCATTACCCCAAACTATTTTTTTGAACCATGAAATCTGTTTTTTGATAAGGTAATGATCATTCTTGTCTAATTAAAAGATAATTGTAACATCCCAATTTTCAAGGCCAAAAATTTCATTTTTAATTACGAGATTCATAATATAGTTTACCAAACATTGCCAATGTCATATCAATTTATAAAAAACCATAACAATGTGTCTGAAAACCATGTCATCAAAAGTAATAAAAATCAGAGTACAATCCCAGAGATATCCACGCGGAATCCATATGAGTGTGTGTGTGTGTGTGTGTGATGCGCTGCTACACTGCCGTCTCCTTCCCCTTAGACGAAGAGGTACTTGAAACCAAAACTGAAACTGTAAGCACAAAGCTTAGTGAGTTCCCCCATCATACCACATACCATACATAACACATACTGTCAGGCATATCTAGGTGCCTGACCTACCCCTTCAGTCCTCTCGACCGGTAACCGTGCCTAGCATACCTGGGTGCTGGCCTACCCCTTCGGTCCTCTCGACCGGTAACCTAGCCTAGCATATCTGGGTGCTGGCCTACCCCTTCGGTCCTCTCGACCGGTCATCGAGGACTATTTTACCCCTCTACTACTACTATCACATAAAATCATAGCACATAAGATAACTAACATGACTGGGCATTAACTACCCCTTTGGTCCTTTCGACCGATACCGGGGTCTATACTACCCCTATTATCATATAACACATAACATCATATCATACTAGCACGTAATCATAATGTATCACACATACCGGACAATTATCACGAAGACAATCACCTCAACTATAACTCATACTAGTGGGCCGACCTTGGTGCCTTATACCCACTTCTACTGGAAGGTAACTCACCTTGATGTCGTGTAGAATCCGCACAGTCCTCGGCACGGGTATCAACTCGTCTCGACTCCTCAATCCCTACACAACGATCTTTCTCGATTATTATGCATACCAATAACCCTTACAGGAGTCAACCCAAACCCAAGTCAAAGTCAAGGTCAAAGTCATCCTTCAGTTGGCTCGACTCTCCGAGTTGGCCCGCCAACTCGTCGAGTCCCCATCACATTATCTGCTCCCAACCGACTCTACTCGTCGAGTCTAGCAAGAACTCGACGAGTTCTCCTTCAATCATAACATCAGGACAATCTTCAACTGACTCGCCGAGTTCTTCCTTGAACTCATCGAGTTCAGCTTCCTCATATGAACTTGTCTAGTCTGTGACTCGCCGAGTTGTATAAACAACTTGTCGAGTCCATCCTCATGGGTTGGGAGATTGCCTTGGACTCACCGAGTCTGTTCTAGCACTCGTCGAGTCCCATGATTCCCAGGTCCCTTAAGAGCCTAAACAACTGGGGGGACTTTCCATACTATCATCTGGTCCATCGACAGAAAGGATTTGGCGGTCATTACGCCCCGACTCACCGAGTCCGTCCTTAACCATTACTATACAGTCGATTTAAATGGGTCTTAACACATCAAAACCATAGATCTAGCCTCCTAATGTCTATTTTACACGTAAAGCCTCCAACTTGGTGCACATGCATGGGATCTTTGGCTCAAAAAGCCATAAAAGATGGTCTACAAGGTGCATGGGGGTGTTTATGGCAATAAAGTTGGCATCTTTATGCCATAAAGACCCCCAATGGCCCCAGATCTGAAATCATAACCCCATATCACACTTCATAACCCGAAAATGGCTTAGAAGCCCTAAATATACCAAGATCCACACCCTAAAGATGATTATTTACATGGAAGATCAAGATAGGAGCTTTTTACCTTAAATAAGTTGGAAATGGAACAAAATCTCTGGATCTCCAAGCTCCAACTTGAACTCCCAAGCTCCTTTCCTCTTCTCAAGCTTCACAATTCACCAAAATGCACAAAATGGCCTTAGAACACTCAAACAAGGCTAGGGTTTCAAGGTAATGCCTTCTGGGAGTATAAGGGACGATGGAGGCTGAGATGGGGGGATATAAGTTGTTTAAATAGTGTGCAAACCCTAAATATTAGGGTTTTGTCCAAACAGCTCCTACTCGTTAAGTCGGTCTTCCGACTCGTCGAGTAGGTCACTAAACTCCCGTGTCCAATATCGATTCTACTCGACGAGTTGGGCCTCCAACTCTCCGAGTCCCAGGCCAAAAGTGATAATTACATGAATAAAATGCGTACCAGGAACCAGATGCTACAATAATTGTCATAATTTCAAGATTTGTATTAGTTTATATGATTAGGCTAACTTCTTAAAGATTGATGATATGAATATGTTTTTTATACACTTAAAAAACATATAAATATGTTTTTAAGTGTATAAACACATATAAATACGTTTTAAATATATATAAATATATAAATATGTTTTTAATTTGTACAAATACATGTAAATACATTTGTAATATGTATAAATATATTTTTAAAATGTATAAATACATAATATATATATATATATATATGTATACATATATTTTTAAAAATAAATAAATACGTATACGCATGTTTGTATATCATGACAGACTTATTTATATATTATATAATTTTAATGATATAAATAAGATATGAAAGATATAAATACTTATTTAAATTAAAAACTATTTTTTAAAGATATAATTATGTTTCTAAAAAGGAAAATCATGCTTTTAAATATATAAATACGTTTAAAAAATATATTTATATTTTCATAAAATAGAGTTATGTAATAATAATAATAATAATAATAATAATAATAATAATAATAATAATAATAATACGAATAAAAAGAAAAAGAAAAAGAAAAAGAAAAATAAGAAAATATTCCTTTCGTGGACAAAATTGCAAAAATGGTCCTGTGGTTGGCAAACTTATGTGCTTTTGGTCCAAAACGAAATATTGGTGCACCACTAGTCTAATTTTAGATACCTTGTGTGGTTTTGGTCCCTATGGTTGTATTTTCTTGTGTTTTTGGTTCACATCCCACCTAAAATGACTAATATGCCCCTTAAATAATTATATTTTAATTTCTTTTATTTATTTTCTTATTCTTATAATAAAATGAAACAACAAAAACAAAATAAACCCACCACACACACACATACTCTCTCTCTCTCTCTCTCTCTCTCTCTCTCTCTCTCTCTTTTCTTATTTTTGTATGTCATCCTCCCAACCAAAACCTCCACCACCAAAATAAAATCAAACCCACAACACCACCACCATACCTTCTAGAACACTAGCTTCATCGACATGACTTCATTGGACCACCCTTTTATGATGTAGGACATTTTCCAGTTCCTACATCTCTGAGACCTCCATCTCATATGCCTTCAAGATGGTGCTGCCCCAAACGAACTTAAATACTCAAATCAAATCCGAAAACTAAAGTCCCCATTTCAAAATTCTCCTTTAAAATCGAATCCGAAAATCGTTTCCAATCTTGTTTCAGGAACCAAAATTAAAAGTCGATAGTGGTGTAGAGAACTAGAGGAGAGAGAGCGAGGGGGTTCAATAGATTTTAGAGGAATGAGCTTGCAATGGTAGGGTACGTAGTGGAGTAGAGAATGACTGAGAGTAAGACTTGAATCGATTGCTTGTCGTTGGAGATGGAGTTGGGGAAGCTGTGATGGTCTTCGATTTAATGGCGGTGACAGGCAGAAGGAAGCAGATGTGGACCAAGTTGGAAAAGGTGAAACCAAGCTTGGCGATGATGGCGGTCTAGTGAAGCTTGGTGGAGGTTGTTTGGTTGTGGCAGTCGGCTGGTGGTGGGTAAAGAAGAGGTCTTGACCTAATTTTTTATCATCTTCTACAATCGATCTCCCATCACCGAAGGCTCCATGTTTGGTGGGTGATTCGATTTGGGTTTAAATTCCCCCGCTGTCTCTATTGGCCCAATTCATCACTACTTCCCCAATGTACGAATAGATCGGTGTGGTGTGAAGGTTTCCGGCGGTATCGATGCTGGCGAATGGTGGTGGTAGTGGGGTGGGAAGTCTAGTAACTAGGTCTTTGGAAACGGTGGCGGTGGTTGCGATCTAGGTGAACTCTGGCGAGAATAGTGGCTGATGATGGTTCCAGATATCAGTGATGAGGGTGGAGCCGATGATGAAGGGCTTCTTTAAGATAAGAGTCGGGAATGAGTTATTTGTTTTAAGTTAAAAAGATATAAATTAAATTAGTTTATGTATTTCAATAATTAAAGAAAATAAAAAATATAAATTATAAGGGCATAACTGTCATTTTAAGTGTATAGGGACCAAAAACAATAGAAAGATCCAATTTTGGACTAGTGGTGCACCAACATTTCATTTTGGATCAAAAGCACATAAATTTGCCAACCACATGGACCATTTTTGCAATTTTATCCCTTTCGTGAATTGTTAAGTTTAATACAGCAGAAGTTAAAAGATAAAATCCCTTGTGGCTGTGTGGTGAAGGCGCTGATGTTCTCTTTGTGAGGTGACTGCTTCGATTCTCGTAGGCCTTGTTTCACCCAATGCGCAATCCTTTTTCTAATAAAGGAACAAATATCTGACTTGGCACTCCATGTCAATGCCCAAGTCAACGAAAAATACACATATTTTGCGCCTGCGCCTGTCCAGGTGACCGGAATGTGACCTCGAAACTTGATAAAAGGGCAGAAATGTAAATTTTTACCCAAACTTTCGGCTTTATTGAACCTAAAAGTCATCTAAGGGTAAAGCCGAAGATTTCTTGAAAATTCAAGGGCTCTTACTGCATTAGCCCAAAAGTTAAATATGAAGGTCTAAACATTTAGGAAGTTTGAATTTTTAATGAAAATAAGAAAAATATTGAATTATTGAAATTGAAATGCCCATTCTCTTTTTAATTTAAACAAATAATTTAAATAAATAAACAAATGAAATAATTTGGCTTCAATTTAGGAATTTTGAAATTAAAAGGAAAAGTTGTATTAATGAAATTAATATCCATTTATTATTACATTTATTACAATTATTCTATTTAAATACTATCATTTCTAATAAATGAAGGTTTATGGCCACATGTCTTTTTCTCTTACATTTTGCCAAATGGTTTTTTTTTTCTTTTCATTTTCTTATTTATCACTTGTCATTTTTTTGAGCTTTTTCATTCTTACATTAAATTTCCAGAATTTATGGTTATATATATGGAATGTTCTCATTCTATTCATATAAGGTTATCATTTTATTAATTTGAGAATAGATTCATATAAATGTTACAAACTTATTGATTTGCTTTCTTTTTTCAATTACTTTATAAAATGTTTAATGTTTACATATTGATATTAAACATTTTATTTTTAATAAACCCGTGTAGTACAAATGTCTCGCACCTAGTGTGAAATTTAATAAAATACAAAAACAATAAAATGACATGTGAAAAAATTTAATTTAAAATAATTACAAAATAACATGTGGCAAAATAAATAAAAGTGTTACATGTGGTATAAAAAGATTTTTATTTATCAAGAGTAGAGAAGATTAGAAACATAAAAACCAAGATTTAAGAAAGGTAAATCTATCAAATATTATAGAATTAGTTTACACATGGAAAATCCAAATCTACAAGGTGAAATCCATTTATCTAATGATAACATGGGGGAAAATCGGATTGTCATGTGACTATGGGCCGAGGATAGGCCCAATTTCCAAAAGAGAGGCGACGAAATTCCTTGAGCAACTTGGCTTTCTTGATAGCCGGGTGATAGAGGGTCAAAATATTGCTCAAGAAAAGCGAAGTACACAATCCAAACTCAATATCTTCCAAACTCAACATCTAGGAATTGATTGATTATCATAAGCCCTGTTGTCAGCCCAATTTCCCAACAATTTATCATCACATCAAGCAGATACCATAAAAATATTCACACGAGACACGACACAATATTAGATTCCTAATCAACCTACAGATTTTACCAAGTATTCACAAGCAGCATACAGTTTTTCCAAAGAGTACGTTTTTTTAATTGATAAACAGATTACAGTTTTTTTCTGGGGGACAAAAGGTGTTTCTTTTTCTTTATAATTTCGGCAGATTACGAGAATTAATAATCTCAACGATGTGATATAACCTTTGCCCATAATAACAACCTACTTACAACTTTATACAGTTGTACCACAACTTTTAACCTGAAACCTATCAAAATTGTTTTCACAATACATTAAAGGCTGCAATCAACACACAACAGATAGGATATGATTCTTAACTTTCAAAACCACAATCTTATTGTTAATATTCAGGATATGCTTTGTGTTGATGCATGAAAAATCAGAGCAATAAGCTAAAATTATATTTCCAAAAACAAAGCATTAAGCTCTAATTCAAAAACGAAGTTACAAACAAGACCTACAACGACTTTTTTGCAAAGACAACTTATGTGCAAGCTTTTAGGGTTGTCCATCAAATGATGAATGGAACGAATTTATTATCAATTTTTTGCAGTTAAAATAACTCTTGATAATGGGAAAGTCTCGACCTTGTCATCAAAGGTATCCATGCACATTTTAAGGTGAATATATATAGATTAATATTGTGGATGATAAAAGATCAACCATTTCCAAATTGTAATATAATGCAGAAACATACATACATTTATACATTTATACAAAAATACATACATACATAAATATCGAACAAATCTTAGATATAGCAATGTACCAGAGTGTGTCATATCCATTTCTCAGCATTTCTTTACTCCAAAACTAATTAATTTATTTTTTTATGAGAGAAAATCATGAGAATAGAATGAGATTAGGGTGAACCAGGTTATAACAGTCTTTTCAAGTTATATCTGACCAAAATAAAGAAAAATACACAGAACTTCGGTAATGAGGCACTCAGCTCCATATATAGAAATTGTAAAAGATCAAGATCCTGAAACAATAATGATATCCAAGTATTAACAGAAATCCATGGGACTGATGAGATAAAGTTTAGTTATACCACAAGAGGAAGACCTATCTAGAGACCATATTATGAGTAGAGGTTGCTGAGAACTAAGTAACATGGCTTGAGATAAGAAATACATTCCCTTACGTAGATAACAAATGAATCTCAATTAATAAATATTCATCCCAGTTGTCATCATTGTTGATCAAAAACAGACCAGATGCAGCTGCCTGATAGAAATCAGTGATATTTCTATCCTCCACATATATAATGATATGAAAAGATCTATATGTAACACAAACGTTGTGTTTATGTACAGTACTTGTCTCTTTCTAGTTCTAATCGTTGACTTTGGCTGAAAAATTAATATCATCATTAATAATTTCAAAATTGAAATCATGTAACATGATGAATAAAAAAAACACAGAAAATACCTTTTACAATAGTTCTATTTGAGTTGTCTTTTCCGGGCCCCACCAGAGCTTCTCAAAATCATCCCTGGAGCAGAGTAGAGGAGACTCCTGCTGTGGGTGCCTGCATTATAGGCAGCCGTATGTAGCAGTATGATGATAAGGCTTGTATCTCGGATGTAAACCCACAGGACTCAAGCAACTGTCTCGACCCACTAATAAACAGACCATTCAACAAAAGAATGCTCAGAGGAAGATGACTAATGATTGTACCATCTATATATAACACTTCTAAACATTCCAAACGTTCAAGTTCCTCAGGCAATTTCTTAACTCGAATACAATCGTCAAGAAAGAAATATTTTAGGCGTTTCATCTCACAAATGCTATTCGGGATATCTTGTAAACGTTCACAACCCATTAAATTTAGCTCCTCTAAACATTCTAATTGGCCAATATCCTCTGGTAACTTCTCAAGCAGCAAACCACAAAGTCTAAGATCTTTAAGGCGTTTCAACATGCAAATGCTATCGGGAAGATGTTTAATAATCTTTGCATCTGTCAAATGTAGCTTCTCTAAACATTCTAATTGGCCAAGATCCTCTGGTAACCTCTCAAGCAGCGAACAATTATAAAGGTTGAGATATTTCAGGCGTTTCAACATGCAAATGCTATCCGGAAGATGTTTAATCATCTTTACATCTGTCAAACGTAGCTTCTTTAAACATTCTAATTGGCCAAGATCCTCTGGTAACTTCTCAAGCAGCGAACAATCATAAAGTTTGAGATATTTCAGGTGTTTCAACATGCAAATGCTATCCGGAAGATGTTTAATCTTTGTAGACAACAATATTAGCTCCTCGAGAGATTCTAACTGGTCGATGTCCATGATCGCCTCTAGAAAAATGCCTTTGAGTTCAAGCTCTCTTAAACGTTGTAACCCATAAATGCTTCGTGAAAATGTCTCGAGGTTTGTGCAAGCACACATACCTACAGAAAAAAGCATCTCAAGATTTCTCGTCAATGAGGGTCGATCTTCTGTATAAAAACATCTAAACTGAAACTTTGGCAAGTTACTATCAGGGTGAAGTTGGCATCTTTCTATAGACTCTACAATCAGATGCAACTTGGCTAAAGGACCAACCTCAAGTGATTCATCCACACTACAAGCAGCATAATAGTTTATCTGAAACAGAAAAGAGCTAAACCTCAAACAACCACTTAAGTCTACATGGACAAGCTTTTTTAGACCTCCAATGGGAGTGTGAAGTTCTACCAATTTACGACACTCTTTGAGATCTAACTTTTTGAGATTTGGAGTCATCCCAAGGTCAAAGGTCCTCAAGTTTGAATGACTAATTCGGAGTTCGGCTAGTTTTTGACATTCGTTGACCATGTGAAGTTCTTCCAAACAACAAGACCTTTCAAGATATAACTTCTCGAGATTCGGAGTCAGCCCAATCTCAAGGGTCCTCAATTTTGAATTAGTGAGTAGTAAGCGTTTTAGATTTAGACATCTTTCAGGTAAGTGAAGTTTTTCCAAATATTTGCATTCAAAAAGACCCAACTCTTCAAGATTTGGAGCCAGCCCAATGTCAAGCGTACTCAACAATGAACTACTGAGGTCAAGGAATCTGAGCTTGTTGAGAGCCTAAATAAGCAAAAAGCAAAATGAATATTGGTGTAATAACAAAAACAATGTAAGTATAACACTATATGAATCATGCAAAATAATCAATCAACCATAAGTTTACCTTTCTTTCTCCCCCTTCCCAAAGTTGTACAATTCTGCTGCCATCCATCTTAAGTGCAGCAATATTATTTGCTTGAAATGTTGTGCGTAAAGACCTAAAAGGGTAATTGGTCCAATCTAAACATCGTAAAGCATTTGGGAAGTCTGGAACAACTGTACTAAACTCCAAATCACTGGAACAATATCCGCGAATAGAAAGAAATCTAAGCTCCTTCATCTTTCTCAAACCTTTTATAAAAATATGTGGATTAAATCTGATAGTGTGGAATTGTATACATCTTGTTGCTTCAGTACCCTGCAATCCAAAAGAAGTCACCAAGAAACTTGTGTCATAATAACTATAAATGTGTTAGCTTTTCCCAACATACAAGTAAACTTGATCCTTACCAAATCATTAGCCAATATCTCTTCAATTTCATCTTCAATCCACAATCGGCTATGTCTCTGAGGCTTATCGGGGTGCCTGCGACGAACAATATTCCTGCCCATTTCTACAATATGGTCATGCATGCCTATGTGATCATCAAAGTTCTTATAAATAGTTATAAGAGATTTTTGCTGAAGAACTTTTAAGCCATTTCTAGCACGAAATCCACAGCTTTCAAGCGCTTTGATTGCTTTATCTTTCTGCCAACCTTTCATGATGCATGCAACATCTAGGAATATTTCCTTGTAATCCTCCTCTAGACATGTATAACTTAATTCCAATTTTTTTAAAGTTTCTGTTTCGGGGATCGTTTTTAGTCTTTCTATGGCATCTATCCATTCAAGCTCATCTTTTCCGCAAAGAAACGAACCCAAAACCCTAATCGTCAAGGGAAGACCAGCCGCGTAACGTACAACTTTTCTTGATAGCTCTTCATACCCTTGAACTGGAATATCTCTCCCAAACGCATGCCTACTAAAGAGGCAAATTGCTTCCTTATCGGATAGCAGATTGACATCATGAATGAACTTCACTCCATGTGCTATGAGCACTTGCTCATCTCTTGTTGTAATGATAATTCTACTCCCAGGCTTAAACCAGTTAGGCTCACCTGCTAAAGCCTCAAGTTGGTCTATGTGATCCACATCATCTAGAACAACAAGAACCTTTGTGTGAGGCAGTCTCCTCTTCATCATGTCTTTCCCGTCATAAACACTACTTACACGTATGTCTTCATTTAATACATCTGAAAGGATTTGCTTTTGCAACGACTTTAAACCGAACAAAGAAGCATTTTCCCTGACATTTTCTGCGAAGCTTTTACCTTCGAACTGAAGGGATATTCTATCAAAAAGAGCTCTTGCTAAAGTTGTCTTTCCACCACCTCCCATCCCCTTGATCCCGATCATGTGGACATTATCACAGCCAATTCCTAAAGATGGTACAAGATTTTTGATCCGGGTCTCCATTCCTACCAACTTTCCATCAATGTTGAGACTGATTGAACGTAACTCTAGTGAAATCTCTTCAACTATTCTTTGGATAACTTTAGCTTCATGCCTGTATTTTAAATAAAATTCAATTAGCTTACTCAAAATTCCATATGACCAGTCACTTTCAGATCTATAACATACAACCCCACATGAAAAATAACATAGTTACATAATCATATTCCATGGTTATTCTTTGGACAAGACTTAAAACTTGAATTAAAATTTGACAATTTAAGATGCCATGTACGAGATTTTATATCCAGGTTATATGCTAGATCAAAAAGATTCAAACAATAATATTGCAGGGAATGATCAAAGAATTAATTACCCATCAGCAGTCTTCTTCAACTCCCATCCAGAGAGATCCGCTGCTTCTTTCAGAGCCACCTTCCATGTCTCAGCAGCCTCTTCCATTTCGTACTTGGCAAATGCTTCTCCAACTGCCCCACTTTGTTTTCTGACTTCAGAGGGTTCCACATCATAGAAGACAGGGTAAGCAGTGTGCTCTGTTGTCGTCCTGTGGCACTCCATTATCTTCACAAGCTCATCCAAGCACCAAGATGAAGAGGCATAGTTCTTTGAGAAAACAATGATGTAGAATTTTGAGTCTTCAATAGATCCGATGAGCTCATCACTGATCTTTTTCCCTTTTTTGATTTTCTCATCGTCCTTGTAAATATGAATGCTTTTCTGCTGGAGAGCATGATAAAGATGATCAACAAAGTTTGTACGAGTATCTTCGCCCCTGAAACTCAAAAATACATCATACTTAAAGCTCTTATGAACGGATGAAGTTAAAGAAGACGCCATTGAAATGAAGGATCGATCGATCGTATAAAATCAAATCTTTGTTGGGCAAAAGTTTATGAGAAACGATTACGAAGAAATCGGGATGATCATCATCAGAGTGCAGATTAAGAAGATAAAAAAGATAATGTGAGATGGTGATGGGTGTGGCTGGAAAACTTTTGAAATTCGGTGGAGAAAGCTAAACCACTTGTTTAGTCAAGGAACTGTAATTTTACTTGTCTGAACAATTTAAGGCATAACAGTTAGTTAAAGATATTTACCATATTTACCATTTTAGGGTTCTTAAGAATGAGGCGATTTAATTATTTTGATAAAATTACAACTATTGGAATCCATGATAACAGTAAATTGTGGATTTTATTTGTTTATTTTCCTAGACGGGAATTCTCACGCCGGGTTGGATGTGCGATTTCAAAGAGATGATTACCGTTGGTAGACGAAGGCTAAGGATGGAGAGTTTCCTCACTTTTTATGGGTCATACCATCATTTCCCTCATTTTCTTTTCCATCACCTAAACTTAAGGAATGGATGGAAGTTTCCTCATTATTTTGTTTTTTTTATTTTTTTAAATAAAATTAATTTTTTTTTGATTTATAATTTTTAAATTAATAATAAACTATTAACCAAAATATATACCTTATGTATATTCCAGATCTTATATTTACTGTGTAATTAATGTAGATTACTTCTTCCTTATTTAGCCTATCTTTTCCCCAATTTCCTCCTGTAATCACTCTGTACAATGGGTATTTAATCCCCTCCTTTATCAATGAAAAGCATCGATTCTTTTGTAATTATATGGTATCAGAGCCAAGTGCTCCTTACCTCAAAATCTCTCCCTACTGTCTCAGCTACTGCGGGACATCTTTACTTTGTTTCTGATCATCCTCTCTATTCACGATGTCAGACAAACAAGACCCAACTCCTGTCAAAGCTCTCCATCCCGTCTACACGGTCACAAGCATACAGAACAAGATCCGCACCCTTGATGGTACCAAGGTATCATACTCTTCATGGGTTCGCTTGTTCAAACTTCATGCTAGAGGTTACAGAGTCCTTGCCCATATCGATGGTTCCGACCCTCCATCCAAGACTGACCCGACCTATGAAAACTGGTCAGAGATTGATGCCATCGTCCTCCAATGGATTTATGGAACGATTTCAGACGATCTCCTTGCGCGGGTGCTTGAACCGGACTCCACATCATATGAAGCTTGGTTCAAAATTCAAAATATCTTCCTCAACAACAAAGGATCTCGTGCTGCTGCTCTTGAACACGAGTTCTCAAACCTTACCCTTCGAGCAATGTCGTCCCTTGAAGCTTATTGCCAACGTCTCAAAGATCTGGCAAGTCAACTGAATGACGTCGATTGCCCTGTCAACGAGAAACGTCTGGTTCTTCAACTTATTCGCGGGTTGCCATCCGAATTTGACACAGTCGGCGCCTACATCAATCAGACCCTACCTCCATGGGATACCGCGTGCTCCATGCTTCAACTTGAAACTCAGCGACAACGTGCTCAAGATTCGCACTCATCCACAGAGATCGTTGCTGCTATTGAACACAACCCACCAGCAAACTCTAATTTCCGACGTGGCGAATCTGGAAACAGAGGCCGCCCTAACCAGCAGCGGAACACAAATCGTCGAGAGCCTGCATCTGCATCTCCTTCTCGACCTGGTTATACGTCCTCTGGTCGGCCAACACAAACCCAGTCAAATAATCGCAGAAGCCCTATGTCCAATAAAACATACCCTACATGGGCCGGATACCCACCACCATTCTGGGCCCACCCATATTGGGCTTCACCACCACCTTGTCCATATCCTACTCAAGCTGGATGGGCTTCTCCCTGGCCTACCTCTTCTTCCCAGCAGCAACCACGACAACCACCAGCTGAAGCCAATCTTACGGAGGTAAACCCACTTGAACCTTCTGAACTCGGGGCAGCTTTTTCCGCTATGACTCTGGACCAAGATCATGCTGATTGGTACATGGACACTGGATCTACATCTCATCTCACAGCCAACGAAGGTAAAATCTCGATCCATAGTTTGTCTTCTATTAAATCTGTGTTTGTTGCAAATGGCAATCAAGTACCAGTTCTTGGATCAGGTCATACAACATTACCCCATCCATCCAAACCTATTCATCTAAAAGATGTACTCCACACACCTCATACCGTTAAAGATCTTATATCTGTTCGTAAATTTTGTCGTGATAATTCATTTTCTGTTGAATTTGACTCCTTTGGTTTTTCTATAAAGGATTACAAGACCAAGAAGCACCTCTCTAGACACGACAGTTCTGGCGATCTCTACCCCTTCACCAAACAAGCCAATGCTCCAGCTTCATCTTTTTATGTTTCTTCTAGTTTGCCTCTTTAGCATTTTAGACTCGGTCATCCGGGTCATCATGTAATAGATTTTCTTAGTCAAAATAAAAATATTTCTTGCAATAAAAATGATCGTTTATCAGTTTGTCATTCTTGCCAACTTGCTAAACACAAACGTCTACCATTCAAAAACTCCACATCCTTCACTCTCAAACCATTTGATCTAGTTCACGCCGACCTTTGGACCTCACCTATCCACAGCAAAACTAATTTTAAATACTACCTCATCATTATTGACGATTTCAGCCATTTTACATGGGTGTTTCCCTTAAAATACAAATCAGAAACTTTTCCCAAAATCACAGCCTTCTACAAATATATCCACACTCAATTCAATATCACCCTCAAAACTTTCCAATGTGACAAGGGCGGTGAATTCGACAATCACCACTTCCATAATTTTGCTTCCACCACCGGTCTTCACATTCGCTTCTCGTGCCCACACACCTCTCAACAAAATGGCACAGCCGAACGAATGATCCGTCGCATAAACGAAATCATGTTGTCCTTACTTACCCATGCTTTTTTACCACCTTCCTTTTGGGTCGAGGCCCTACATACCGCTACCTACTTGCACAACATCCTTCCTACTCCATTACTTGACAACCGAACCCCTACCTCCGTCCTCTACCTCAAACATCCAACTTACGACCACCTACGAATCTTTGGTTGTGCCTGCTTTCCCAACCTAACCGCCACCCGCCAACACAAACTAGCACCTCGGTCTACACCTTGCCTTTTTCTAGGTTACCCAGCCCAATACCGAGGATATAGATGCCTCGACATGTCCACCGGTAAAGTCATTCTCTCCCGACATGTAACCTTCGATGAAACTTCTTTTCCTTATGCATCTCACACACCAAACCCACCACACAATTACTCTTTCCTTGAAACAGAACCCTCTCCTCTCCTCTTCCACCCTCCAATAACATCAATATCCACTCCCACTCAACCACCTTCGAACCACAACCCCCCTTCCCCCACTCATTCCGCTCCCACCGAAACCATTTCTTCCCCTCCCTCTCCCAACCAAACCCCCGACACTACGTCCCACCCTACCCCTCCTCCACCCTCATACTACCCACTTACTTACTCCCGGCGAAGCCAACCACCCCCTCTTACATCATGTCACCCCATGACCACCCGCTCCAAAGTTGGGATCACCAAACCAAACCCACCACTCAACCTTCACAGCAACACCAACACCTCCACCATTTCACCTCTTCCCAAATCCCACAAACATGCCCTATCTGATCCAAACTGGTACTCCGCCATGACCGATGAACATCGAGCTCTAATAGATAACAACATATGGGAACTTGTACCTCGTCCCCCCGAGGCTCATGTCATACGTTGTATGTGGATATACCGGCACAAATTTCATGCAAACGGAACTCTTGCACGATATAAAGCACGCTTAGTGATTAATGGAAAATGCCAACAAGTCGGAGTAGACTGCGATGAAACATTTAGTCCCATAGTGAAACCTACCACAATCCGCACTGTTCTTAGTCTTGCCGTTTCCCGATCATGGCCTATACACCAACTAGATGTAAAGAATGCTTTCTTACATGGGAATCTCAACGAGACCGTGTATATGTTCCAACCCCCTGGTTTCACGGACCCGCAACACCCAACACATGTTTGTCGGTTACGCAAATCTTTGTACGGGCTTAAACAAGCTCCGCGAGCTTGGTATCATCGTTTTGCAACATTCATTCACACATGCGGTTTTAAAAGCACCAAAAGTGATACCTCTCTTTTTGTCTTCCAACAAGGCACAAAAATGGCATATCTTCTTCTTTATGTGGATGACATCGTCTTAACCGCTTCCGACGACGCAACTCTTCGCCAATTCATCACTCTATTATCCAAAGAGTTTGCTATGTCGGACCTTGGGCCACTTCATCACTTCCTCGGCATCCAAGTGAAACATCAAAATGGAGGATTATTTCTTACACAAGAACAATATGTGGATGATATTCTTCACCGGGCGAACATGCAACAATGTAAACCTTGTGCCACTCCAGTCGACACTAACTCTAAACTCAGCGCAACCGCCGGCGACCTAATGCAAGACACAACTCTATATCGCAGCCTCGCTGGAGCATTACAATACTTAACCTTCACTCGCCCCGACATTGCGTATGCTGTCCAACAAGTATGCCTTTTTATGCATGCCCCTCGCGATCCACATTTTAACTTTCTAAAACGTATTCTACGATACCTCCAAGGCACCCGTCATCATGGACTTCATATTTCTCCTTCCAAATCTACAAAACTCACTGCCTACTCCGACGCAGATTGGGGGGGTGTCCCGACTCTAGACGGTCCACATCCGGCTACTGTGTATTTCTCGGTGATAATCTCGTTTCATGTTCGTCCAAACGACAACCAACTATCTCCCGGTCCAGTGCCGAAGCCGAGTACAAAGGCGTCGCCAACGCCGCAGCTGAAACTACATGGCTACGCAACTTACTCCTCGAGCTACATCTTCCGCTTCGCCAGGCGACGATTATATATTGTGACAACATTTCAGCTGTATATCTTACTCAAAACCCGGTTCAGCACCAACGCACGAAGCATATTGAGATCGACATCCATTTCGTTCGCGAAAAAGTTCGCATGGGTTCCCTTCGCGTTCTTCATGTCCCTGCTGATTACCAATACACATATATATTTACCAAGGGATTACCCCGTCAGCTATTCACCCGCTTTCGTTCCAGTCTCTCTATTCGGCCAGCCAACCATTCGACTGCGGGGGAGTATTAACCAAAATATATACCTTCTGTATATTCCAGATCTTATATTTACTGTGTAATTAATGTAGATTACTTCTTCCTTATTTAGCCTATCTTTTCCCCAATTTCCTCCTGTAATCACTCTGTACAGTGGGTATTTAATCCCCTCCTTTATCAATGAAAAGCATCGATTCTTTTGTAATTATATAAACATCAAGCAGAATAGCAGATACCATATAAATAAGCACACGACACAATATTAGATTCCTAATCAACCTACAGATTTTACCAAGTATTAACAAGCAGCATACAGTTTTTCCAAAGACTAAGTCTTTTTTTTTAATTGATAAACAGATTACAGTTTTTTTCTCGGGGACAAAAGGTGTTTCTTTTTCTTTATAATTTCGGCAGATTATGAGAATTAATAATCTCAACGATGTGATATAACCTTTGACCATAATAACAACCTACTTACAACTTTATACAGTTGTACCACAACTTTTAACCTGAAACCTATCAAAATTGTTTTCACAATACATTAAAGGCTGCAATCAACACACAACAGATATGAGATGATTCTTAACTTTCAAAACCACAATCTTATTGTTAATATTCAGGATATGCTTTCTGTTGATGCATGAAAAATCAGAGCAATAAGCTAAAATTATATTTCCAAAAACAAAGCATTAAGCTCTAATTCAAAAACGAAGTTACAAACAAGACCTACAATGACTTTTTGCAAAGACAACTTATGTGCAGGCTTTTAGGGTTGTCCATCAAATGATAAATGGAACAAATTTATTATCAATTTTTTGCAGTTAAAATAACTCTTGATAATGGGAAAGTCTCGACCTTGTCATCAAAGGTATCCATGCACATCTTAAGGTGAATATATAGATTATATTGTGGATGACAAAAGATCAACCATTGCCAAATTGTAATATAATGTGGAAAATAATGCAGAAACATACATACATACATTTATACAAATATAAATACATACATAAATATCGGACAAATCTTAGATATAGCAATGTACCAGAGTGCATGTTTCATCCATTTCTCAGCATTTCTTTAGTACTCCAAAACTAATTAATTTATTTTTTTACGAGAGAAGATCATGAGAAGAGAATGAGATTAGGATGAACCGGGTTATAACAGTCTTTTCAAGTTATCTCTGACTAAAATAAAGAAAAACACACAGAACTTCGGTAATGTGGCACTCAGCTCCATATATACAAATTGTAGAACATCAAGATCCTGAAACAATAATGACATCCAAGTATTAATTACAGAAATCCATGGGAATGATGAGATAAAGTTTAGTTATACCTCAAGAGGAGGACCTATCTAGAGACCAAATTATAAGTAGAGGTTGCTGAGAACAAAGTAACATGGGTTGAGAACTTGAGATAATAAGTAGATTCCCTACATAGATACCAGATTAATCTCAATTAACAAAACATTCACCCCAGATATCACGATGCTTGATAAAGAACAGAACAGATGCAGATGCCTGATAAAAATCAGTTATATGATCAAATCACTTTTTTGACATGTATAAACAACAATAAACTAGATTATCCACATATATAAAGATATCATAAGATTTACATGTAACACAAAAGTTGTCACTAAGTACAATACTTGTATCTTTTTAGTTATAATTGTTGATTTTGGCTGAAAACTTAATTATCATCATAAAAATTTCAAATTTGAAATCATGTAACATGATCAATAAAAAAACACAGAAAGTACCTTTTCCAATAGTTCTATTTCACTTGTCTTTTCCGGTAGAGGAGACTCCGACTGTGGGTTCCTGCATTATGGGTACCCGTGCGTAACACATCGTTTCATCTATATATCCGTGGGTTTCTATCTCGGGTGTAAACCCACACGACTGAAGAAGCTGTCTCGACCCTTGAATACGCAGATCTTTCAACAAAAAAATGCTCTGCGGAAGATCACTTATGCTCTGCGGAAATGTTAAGTTATGATTTGTGTAAAACTATGACTTATGGGTGGTTTGAAGAGTGATGAGGAAATGTTAAGTTATGATTTGTGTAAATGTTAACATTTCCCCGGTAAATGGGGTCTCACTTAGTAATATATAGATAGGAGAGCCATTTTAGCTGACTTCACTAATATTGAATCGTTTCGATAAATAATTAAAGTGGATTATTTTCAACAAATGAAACGAAACGGAATATCTAGTCAACAAGTACAACTATTATTATTTATTTAGTAAATAATGGATTTCAACGATTTGCGCGAAACTGCTAGTATTCTAGTCAGACAAATCTTCACAATACATATATTAATACAGTATTGTACACTTTAAGTCCTGTAAGAGTTATAACTAGAGTCTCCTGGAGGGAGAGCGAGAATTTGTGTATAGATCTATACGGGGTTGACACCCCGCACCTTTGCTGTTCGCTACAGCTAGACCGGCCAGTCTAGGGTGACAAATGTCTTAAACGAAATCGACGCCTGAAGAACGTCATAACGGGCACTCCGTCGTATTAGTATGGTTACAATGACTCACTAGAATATATCAGAAATGTACTTATACAGATTTTACCTTCGGGTTTATAATCAACGGTGTTTTGAATTACCTCAAATGAGACTTTTCACACAGGTGTTATTGTTTTAAAAGCTACTATTTTATACATCAGAAAATATCGGATTTTCTGGAGGAAACGATTTTATTCGATTTTGAAAACAAAGAACTAAGACACACATGCAACTATACTCGATTTGAAACAAGACTTACAATGATTTTGATAATAAAATATTGGATTTTCTGGATTTCTAAACTATCATCAAAGTTTTACACGAAAATACTTATGAACTCACCAACATATTTTATGTTGATGCTTTTCAAACGACTTGTATTCTCAGGAAACCAATAAGCAGGTTGTGGATCGCGGGCTCAAGATTATTTTGCTATATTTTGGATTTGCTTACTGATGTCTCTTTTGTGTAAAATTTGAGAACATGAACATGATGTAAAACAATGTAAGCTTGTTATATTGATGTATGATGTTTGGGTTGCTATGTTTCATTTATATACAATTGTTATGATACTGCACAATGACGTCACCCGCCTTCGAACGTTTCCGCCGTTTTGGTCCGGGGGTGTGACACACACTCTCTCTCTCTCTCTCTCTCTGCACAACTTCATTCCTACTAGGCACAATCCCAGGTTCATCTTCTCTAGGTGGAGGAAAATCCTAATCGCCATCTTCACTAGTGTTCAGGTAGACCAAAATTACCCAGCTTCATCACCATCTTACCCACCAAAAATCACCACCTGGTCCACCATCACCGCCATCTTCACCGCTGCTTTTAGCTAGCAAACATCATCCAATCATCAAGTTCACCTTATAGTACTCATCAGTTATTTACCATGTCCAGATGGGATTTCACTAAGGAAATTGTGTTGATTCTATGTTTAATTGCATAAGGCTAACAAGTAACAACAAGAACTGAAACCCCAAATGAGTTCAGTTGTTCTTGATTATCAAAAAAATGTTCTTGATTATCAAAAACATGTTCTTGATTATCAAAAATAGTGAGTTCAGAAAGGATTTAAACCTCCCTAAATGCGATTTCTTGTTGTTTGGGTTGCAAACGAACAAAAACCCCAGAAGAACCTGATTACTCCTCTTTTACAAACGAAGGGCATAATTAGAAAAGCACCAAACATATCCCTCTTCTTTGCATCAAGTGTCTTGTGTGCATGTTCTTTCTAATAGCCTAAGAACTGCATAACACTAAAGATATATCTCTCTACCTTGATTTCTGATTTGTGGGTTGAAGTCAAGAACAGGGGATGTAGATTGTAGTGACAACTATCCCAAAACCAGGAAATCTAAAATAAAACCCAGAAAAATTGTCAACCAAAAACCCAGAAATCCTTTTCTTAGCAGCCCGTCGGTGCTTTCGGCGAAGATTGGAGATGAGATGTTGGGGTTGAGTTCAGGTGGGATGAATCCCATCCGACCTTATTTGGTGGGGACCTCCCCTGTCGCCGCAACCTTGATGGTGGTGACACGGTGGTGGTTTTGGATGGTTTGACGTTGTTGAAGGAGATGGGTTACGAATGTTTCCATGGGGAGGTTTGATTGGGGATTACGAGTGCAAAGAGGGAAGCTTGGGTAGCCATGCCTGGTGGATAATTGGAACCTAGAGGATGAAGAAATGGGGAAATATTTTTCATACAGTAGAATACACACTCAAACAGAGAGAGAGAGAGAGAGAGAGAGAAAGAGAGAGAGAGAGAGAGAGAGAGGTGGGCCTTTTTATTTTTTAGTTATTAAAATAAATAAATAAATATTAAATTTTAAGAAAAATGAAAGAAAAATGAAAAATAAATACCCCAAGGGTATTATAGTCATTTCAATTTTCGGAGGGACCATTTTCACATACAAACCACTCCAAAAGGACCATGAATCCAAAAAACTCGGGGTTTGGACTACAACCCCAAAAATTTGCATACCACATGGACCATTTTTGCAATTTTGTCTCTTTTATATTTTATTTTAATATTTTACATATTTTATTCATATAAAGTTATTTATTTACATATAATCTAATCAAACTGTTATATGTATGGGACCCACCCAAACCCCACTAGGCATCCCTCACATCACCTTGTTCTTCATGATCGTCTAATGAAGGAAGATGAACATTCATCTTCTTAATCAACTTGTTCAAATATATGCAAATCGATTTTGCAAAAATATAAAACCACAAATGGAACCTAGCAAAACCATATTCAATTAAAGCATCTTTAATCAAAATAGAACCAAAAACAAGATCGAAATGGAACCCATCAAAACCATGTTCAATCGAAATAGAACCAAAAAAACTAGATGGTTATGAGTACCACATTCTAACCAAAAAAACCCATGGGTTTATGAGAGACAACTTGAAGTGAACAATGTGCTCAAAATATAATGATCCTAGATGTCGATGAGAAACACCTTGAACAAAACACCCAGATGCCGATTAGAAACTCCATTTGATTTTGTTCTATCTTTTTCAGTCTAATGAAGAAAAACCTTGAAAGTGGCGGTGATGCTGGAGCAAGGAATGGTGAATGGCGAATCGAGTGTGTGGTGTTGATTGGCTAATGAAGCGGTGACAATTAGAGAATCAAGAGGTGAAGACGACGAAGCAACATGGATACCAGCAACTGTTGGGCAATCTTGACATGGGTTGTGGGTTAATTTGGTTTATGGGTATAGGTAAAAGGTTAGTTTTTGGTATTGTTTTATTTACTGAGTGAATAAAGAAATTGGATAGAAGGGTTTGACTAAGTCACAAGAATAGGCCGTTGGAAATATACATGTTGGAATAGTTTAACCATTTTACCTGTTCTTTAGCTATATATAGCCTTTATGTGATATGGATAAAATAAGGGGTAGAAATTTTGAATACAGCCAAAAGTCTCTCATCTATTTTCTTTATTCTCTTCTCGTGGGATCATCTGAAGAGGTTCTATGTGAACCATAGAGTTCGGGGAAAGCCGAAGCATTGTGTGAGCAGAACAAAGCTTTGTGTGAGCCGAGTTCAAAAACAAGGAAATTTGCATGATTGAGTTTTTTTTAAGATTAATCTGTGTGAGAGAAAGGGTTGTGTGTTGAATGAGTTCAACCAAGAAATATGTGTCATTGAGTTTTTTTTTTAAGATTGATTTGTATAAGGGAAAGGGTTGTGTACCGAATCCATGTTCTGGGTGAACCAAGAAGACAAGGAACCTGTGTGGAGAAGCTAGTCAAAGTGAGAAAGAAAGTCATAAAAGGTGAATTTTGCACCTACAAGCGAGTGTATTTGGGTTGAAGAAAAGAAAAAGATTAGAAAACAACTCAGATCTGTGTGATATGTATGTTCGGTTTTAGTTGGTACTTTAAGAGAAGAAAGGATCAAGTTAGGTACGATGCCAACAACAAATCATGATAGATCAAGTCACGTTGTACCTATGAGCAATCAAAGTATCTCATTTCAATGCCCCAAGTTAACGACTACAAACTATACAAGTTGGTCGATTATGGTGGAGTCGATCCTACAAGCATATGGTTTATGGGAAGCGGTTGATCCGAAAACATGAAGAGCGGCTGAGGCAAAGAAAAATATAATGACAAGAGCATTTGTGTTTTAAACTCTACCTAAAGATATGTTGATTCAAGTGGCTAATCATAAGGATGCAAAAGACGTATGAGAAGCGCTTCGTGTACGGTATTTGGGAGCCGAAAGAGTTCAAAAGTCAAGACTTCAAACACTTAGAACCGAGCTACAAATGTTGAAGATGAAAGAGGGTGACACGATTGATGAGTTTTCGGGAAAATGTGTGTTGAATCCATGTTCTGGGTGAACCAAGAAGACAAGGAACATATCTGGTGAAGCTAACCTATGTGGAGTGTAACACCTAGTTTTCAGATGTTTCTATTATCGGAAAAGCGATCAAGTACAAGTTTTGAGTTTCAAGGGAATAGAGTTTATGTAGCTCTTCTTGCTGGTACATGTTTTGTTTGTGTATTGGGCGATTAAAATGTTAAATGCAAGGATTTTTGGATGGTCACGATGTGATAGTGGATGCATCACGATGTGGCCATCGATGCATAAGGCGCGCATTCATTTTGGGCGTCACGACGTGACGAGTATGTAGTCACGTCGTGACGGTTGTCTGAGTGATAATCCTAATCCCGGGTTTTGTGCCCTATTTAAGGGAAGTGAGGGCTAGGGTTTGGACACCCTCAACCTCCATCACCTCCCTCTCACCTTAAACGAACCTAGCCTCCATTGTTGATCTTGAGAGCTCTTTTAGTGGGTTTAAGCTCCTTTTTGAAGAAGAAGGTTCCTTTGGTGCATTGTTTCAGCAATTAAGCCTCCTCCTCTCCATCTTGTGTCTTTTTTGGATCCTTGTAAGTCCTCAAGTTATTGCATTTCTCATTTAAACATGCTAGATCTAGGTTTTACTCACTTTTCTCAATGAATGGGTTGAGATGGATGCACAAAATCCATAAAGTTAGCAACTTTATGGATCTTTGAGGTCCTTTGATAAGAATACTTTTTAGATATGAAGTTTGATGGTGGATTGGACTACATGCATGAGTTTTGGTCTTATTTTCCCTTTCTTTTGATTAAATCGGCATTCAAGATATGCATTAGACATGCATGTCTAAAAAGCTACAATTTTTATGGTCCTTTGGGTTGGAGAAAGCCTTCTAGAAGGTTTGATAGTTTGGATTGAAAGATTAAGAGCTTAATGCCTTAATCTATTTAGATCGGGTCTCATGAAGTACGAGTTATGTGTCATGTTGTGATGACGAGCGTTTCCTCGAATATTTTGTTCTAACTTCGTCACCACGTGACCCATGGGTGGTCACGACATGACATTCAGTTGCAGATGTTTTTATCGTTGAATCTTGACAATGGTTAACTTTGGGTTATACTAGGGCTCTAGAGTGTAGACTGAGAGGGTACTTCTTTATTATTGTTAGGTGTCTCGTGGTGCATGTCTACCCTTTGTGTGAACAGGTGTGTTTTAGCTGCTATTCGCGAGGTGAGTCTCTCACAATACTTTTGTGGTAGTATATATATATTGACCATGTTGGAAGAGTGTCCAAGGTCATTAACTATTGGTAATATTTCTAATAATGACAAGGTCCTTTTGGGTTGCCCTCAAGACCCAAACTGAGTAGAATAAATAAAGGAGAAATTGATTTATTAATTATTATGGTTAATAATTAATTAGAAACTGACTGGAAATATATTTTAGGAATTAATTAACAGTTTAATTAATCAAAGGGTTGAATATTCAATTAATCAATAGTTGGTTGATCAGGAATATTCTAGAACGTTAAGAAGAAGGGTGGTAGACGAAAATTCCTTTAGGATAAAGGGAATTTCATTCTTCGGCTTATCCATCCCACATGGGATTGAGGATAGAACCATGGAAGGCATCCAAGGCTATAAATAGGGCCTTAGGGATTCATTCTTCCTTGCTCATTATTTGGCTTGAAGTTTCACCTCTTCTTCCTTCTCCCATAAGGACGATATCTAACCCTCTTAGGGTTTGTGAAATTGACCCTTCTCCTAGTTATTTTTAATCCACTCTTTGGTGTCATTGGGTGTGATACCATTAGAGGGATTCTGGTTTGGGCCCTCTCATCCAAGCAACTTCACGGAGGATCAAGATCTCAAGCGTGGAGATCAAGGGCTACATAATAGGTTTGCTTTTCTTCTTTATGTTTTTGTTTTCTAACGTAGATGTAATTAGCATGAAACCATAGTTCCATAGGTTTCATGTACACTTAGGTATATCGTAGTTTCAATTTTTTCGCTACGTAGTTTAAAGTGTATTTGATGCATAGAATACCCAACAGTGGTATCAGAGTCATTGGTTCATGATCACATTCACCCTACATCCAAGTTTTCTGTAAATGCTTGTTTGAAATTGAATGAAAGAAGAAAGATTGCAATTTTCGTAATTAAGAAACCTTTTAATTGCAGGCCACAGCGTGGGAGTCCATGCCCACGGCATGGGGCTCCCGAATTTAGGGTTTCCTTTTCTTTTATTTTTCAAATTTGAAGATTTACCTAATATGGATAATTACCAAATTTAAAATGTTTTAAATATGGAAAACGATAAATATTATTTAATATAGATTTGGATTTGAATATTTATTTATTATTTAAATAGTGAATTTAAAATTAATAATATTTATAATAGAGATTTATAAATTAGAATATTAACCCCTTGTGACTTATTAATTGTTACATTGCGTCCTCGCAATTAATTAGAATTAATAATAGACAACTAAATTTAAAGAGATTTAAATTTACCCCTTATATATATTAGAATTGTATCTATTATATGTATAAGAAAGTTACAACATACGCCCTCGTATGTTTTAAATATTGACATTATCATTCTTACCATGACTAGGCTCACCCATTCTGATGTAGGGGTTTAAGGAGGTCTCTATGATTCCTAATGAGGTCGGTTTTTAATATGCTTTGCGCTTACTACCCTCACTGCCCTGTTGCATTTTGTGAATGGAGTTACCGAAAGGGTTTGACAGTGATAATGGTCAATCTAAAAGTATTCTAAATACAAGTATAAAATAAATTCCCGTTTTATTAATAGAATGTGAAGTTCATATTATCCATGAATAGTGCACATTTTCTTTATATTCTGTTGATGGAGCTCGTGTGGTTAACCGACACGTCAATCTAGAGTATAGTTGAGAATGATATGGAACTCACGAATCTCATGCGTAACTTGAGTCGGGGATCATGTAATTTTGTATGGTTAATTCACAATCTATTTAATGTGAATCTTATGTTATCCATAAATGTTGCACATTTTCTTTATAACTTGTTGATAGAGCTCGTGTGATTAACCAACACGTCGATTTGAGAGTATAGGTAGAGAATGATGTGGAACTTGTGAATCTGAAGCGTAACTTGATTCGGGGACCACATGATTTTGTATGGTCGATTCACCATCTGTTAAGTGATCCATGACGACCCCGTCATTGAATCTGAGATGAACATAATCCGAGATTAACATGTCATTGATAATTAATCACTCTCAAAGATCTAGGAATTTCGAGGTGATCAAAATTAGCTAAGGGCTTTGCCTACCTAAATAGCTTTATGATGTGTTTACGACATCCCTTTACATATCATGGAGCCAAATATGGATCCTAGCATTCTTAAATAATTTTATTTAGGGTGATTATTTTCTAGGGATAAGTAAAACAAACAATAATGGGAATTGATATTGAATGATGTCCATAACCTTATCCACTAAAATCTGCTGCTATAAAACCTTTGAAAGGATTAGTTATGAGGATGATCAATCTTGTCAAATTTGTAGTTTGGGAATAGTTCTCATAAACGAAAGGAAAGATCATGTCTTTGATAAAGCTCTTTCTAGCTTACTCCAACATTGCATTCTAAATTGTTAGAAAGAGCATTTATCGAGTGTACGTTGTAAACAGACATATTGAAGTAAAATGGAATTCCTTTGAGTTAGGAGTTAACTAGGGTTAGTCGACAAGCTGACATGCCCATATAATCAATTAACTCTGATTTTGATATGAATAACTTGGAATGTCCATTAAGGAATTGTGTAGCATGTTGAGGTTTCATTTTGGAACTAACGTGGCCAATCATAGAAACTCAAACTTCAAAACAATCCCATATTTTTACTATAATGAATAGAAGTGTCAAGAAGAAGAAAGCCAATTGACCATGGGTTAAAAGGCAATTAGTGTTGGTAAACCTAATCTAGGCCCAAAATGTTGAGGACAAAGGAAAGCTTATTCTCAGACATGTTTTGATAGATATTTGTTTCCATAACAAGAAAGGACTAAGAAAGCATACAAGCCCAATATATATATATATATATATATATATATATATATATATATATATATATATATTTGAAGTAAAAGGACTAAAACATAGAGAAAGTAATTTGATCATGGATTACAAGCCCGTACTACTATCCATATGATCAAAAGACAACTAGTTCTCCCATGTTTGGTGTTCAATCTGATACATGAATTCATAATACCATTGAAAATTACTTCTAACCCTTTGAGTATTTTTACTAAGGATAAAGTATTGACATTTGCAAGAATGTGCAGTGACTTAAATGGAGTAAGAAGACTTAAGCATGAAGAAGATAAATTTAATCATGAATTCCAAGCCCTTGCTACTATTCATAGGATCAAAAGACAATTCTTGTCTTAAATACCTAGTCTATGGTCTTATAATTGAAATTGTTTATACTATGTTCCATGAGATAGTTCTGACTTATTTAAATGCAAAACATGTTAAAGGAAAGTCATGAAATCTATGAAGCAAGTATAGTAACAATAGTTCAAAGCTGATTCAAATATTTGAATAAGATGTATTATTGTACGAATATCTGTTGAAATTAGTTTAACTAATGGATCGTTCAGATTGACCATAATACGTACTGATTCAAATACATCCAAAACGTTTGGGTGAAATGTATTTGTGGAATCATAGTCTTGGATACATAAATGAGAAATGCATTACCAAGTATCCAGTTGGATCGGATTTTGGATATCATTTGACCTCAAGTCTCATGCTAAATGGAAATCTTGTTTCTCAAGATAGATGATGAATAGATCATAGGGTGATGTGAATATTTGTTGGAATTAGTTTGCACTAATGGACCGTTCAGATTAACCATGATACATTGTAAGACATAAACGTGAGTCTGCAACCTTTTAGGTATTCAGAGCTCTCATAAAACAAAGTTAAGAATCAACTGGGCAATAAGATGAGTCACTCATAGTGAGAATCTCAGTCCATACTTTATCAATCATCTAAGGAATTGTGAAAGTGTCTCACGAGCTATCTCCACCCAAAACACTACCATAAGGAGTGTTAGTTAGATATAGAAACAAATCATTCATTGATTTTGTACTAGATGAGTCACATTATGCATACTAAAAATTCATGGATTCTATCATGAATAGTGTTACCATAAGTCTTTTGGTCTTGTACCAACTAAGAAGGTTCATGAAACACTCTATGATATGTAAAGTGGAATTCAGTCCTCTCTACCACATATGGAAGTCTATGATTATAAGGCTTAAGTTTTTCGTGAAGCGCTCGACATTCTAGAACTTAGAATATAGATATGTTATCTCGTTGGAGAACCCATCATGCCATTTGGATAATTGTTCAACAATCCTTTTGAGAACAAAGTGTATGTTGCTCGAAGGGCAGTCTTCCAAGAAAAGGGAGTTGGTATCCAAAAGGGCTAGTGGGAGCCACATTGATCTTGATAAGATTTGAGAGTCAACCAACAAAGAGCCTAAAGTTGGACCTAGCATTCAATTCGAGGTTGAATGAGCTATTGAGGAAACTAAAATATTTCCACATCTTCCTTATAGATATGATAGAGGACATCATACGCCTAGTTATATAAGAGTTTATATTACCGAGGTAAATGAGTCACTGGTATGGAGCAATCAAAGTATACCAGCTATCGAAATCTATGGTAGGCCCTAAAGGCTACAACATGGAAGGAGGACATGGAGAGCAAGATTTAGGCCATGTATGTGAAAAATTGGTAGATCAAGCACTTAGCCTTAACCATTAGGTATAAGTGGATCTTCAAGAAGAGACAAGGATGGATAGGAACAAACACATAATCAAACCAAGATAGGTTATGAAGGATGTGTAAGATTAATAAGTTCATTTATGGACCGAAATAAGCATCTCGCAAGTGGGATCATTATTTCAATGATAGAGTTCAAAGAGTTTGAATTTCGAGAAATAAAGATGGCCCATACATATATCAAAGCTAGTGGGAGTAATTGGAATCTTTGCTTCAATGAGAAAGTTCAAGGAGTTTGAATTTCAAGAAACACAGATAAACCATATATATGTCAATGCTAGTGGGAGCATTGTAGTCACTCTTGTATTGTACATAGATATTGTACGATTCATAGGAAACTATATTCTAACTTAGCAAGTGTAACTTGGCTTGGTATGAGAATCGTTTCGCTATGATATACATGGGAGATACAAAACACGTACATAATAAGGATATATGGAGATAGATCAAAGTGATTCGTTTGATTAAGCAAAAGTACATGGAATCTTGACATACATAACTTAAAAAGGAGTTCGTGCTTATTAAAATACAGAATAACATTAAGCAATGCTAATGTCCTAGTTTTACTATTCAATTAGAGGTTATGTTTCATGTCCCACATGCTTCTGCTATGTGATTGATCATATATGCCATGAGATGTACCAGATCTGATGACTCGTATGCCTTGAGCATGAGAAGTTGGATTAGATCAATTTGGCAAGAATCAACAAATCAAGATCAAGAACATTCTTAACTGTCCTAGGAGGACAGAGGAAATGATCATGATAGTATGGAAGAGATCATTATAAGAGTTACATTGATGCTAAGTTCCACACTGATAAGAATGATTTCGTTCAGTTAGAATTCATGCTTTTACTGAATGGTGATGTATTAGCTTGGAAGAGTACCAAGTAATACACCATAGTGGATTTAACAAGTTTAGAGTATATTACAGTTGGTTAAATTGCAAAGCAAAATAATGTAACTATAAGGGTGAACTTACCTCGAGTATAGATCCCAAGTCACACAAGCCCACATGATACATACTCAGTAAGTACCAACACATGTGATAATGAGTCAAATGTAAAGACATCATAGTCAATAAGTCATATCGAAAGATAATCTTGTCGATCCATTCCATAGGCCAATGTCACTGACAAGTATGACATTCAGACAAAGTCAAGAGGCATTCGATTTGCAATTGAATTGGCTTAAGCACCCTTAGTTTGGTTTGTTTTAAACCTGAGAACTTAAAGCAGTGATATTGGATTTAAAGCCCACATGACACATACTCAGTAAGTACCAATACATTTGATAGTGAGTCAAATATAAAGACATCATAGTCAAAAAGTCATATTGAAAGATAATCTTGTCGATCCATTCCATAAGCCAATTTCACTGACAAGTATGACATTCAGACAAAGACGAGAGGCATTAAATTTGCAAATGAATTGGCTTGAGCACTCTTAGTTTGGTTTGTTTTAAACCTGAGAACTTAAAGCAATATAAGTGTAATTCGATTTGGCGATTATTAAGTGTAGATCTTAATATATGATGGAATTCAGACATTACAAATTAGCTTATTACTGCGTTCTCCTTTTGCATGTTTGGAACCCACTTCCCAAGTATTAATTTACTCAAACGTCCATAGTCGGTCATACTCTTAGAAGTAAGTAGTGATTCAAGATTGTCATGAGCATTAGTGGATTGTCCATAGTGATTGGAAATAGCATAGATATTGTTCTAACAGTCATGAGTGCATAATAGATACTTATGTATTGGGCCAATCCGTGCTTAGATATTACTTCATGGATCCAGTCACGAGTAATTCTAAGACGATAATATCTTCTATTCTTCAAACCTAGATACATGTAGGGTTTTGCTCTATGATTATGTTATGTATTGGTCTAATCCAATGTTATCCGTAACTGGTAGTTATAAAGGGTATGTCCATGTGTGACATGATGAAATAGACAAAAAACTATGTAGTCAAAGTTTATTTGTTCCTTCTGACTTAACAGGAGAAGCGATATCTATGGGCCCCTCGATGATTTGGTGCTAACATCTAAAGTGCTTGGTCGAGCCCTGACTAGAAGTGATATGTTTAAATTAGTAGTCAAATGCAGTCATCACTCGGGAAACATAATCTTGAATTCTGAGAACGATCATTATGCATACTGTTTGTTATCTTATTGTTTGGGTTGTATATGTTGGTATTTTGGGGGTAACTCACTAAGCTTTCGAGCTTACATTGATTGATTATTGTTTCAGGTACTTCAGGTGACCATGGAAAGGCGAAGGCGTGACATACATATCCTCACATTTTATGACTTGGGATTTCTGGGAACTCTGATATGAGACTGTTTTGAAAATAATTTGTGAACTATGTTGGTGTTTTAATAATTTTATTTACCTAGATTGGTTTTGAAAAGTTTAAATTTTTGGTAAATTTTGTGGTTATTACAAGTTGGTATCAGAGCCTTGGTTTGAGTGAATTGGAGGAACACTCGTGTGAATCCAGTCTCAAATCAAGGAAAGGATTTTCAAAATAATTTTCAAATGATTTTCAAAATAAGTAAAGGGGATGTGATGTGTACTGTCAGCCGGAGCCAGTAAGTAAACCTCAAAATATCATATAGTTATTTGATATCTTGATATGTTAGAACAACATGCTAGTACTAGGCTAAGGATCTTCAGGAATTACATGGTAAAATTTCCTGGTTGTATGATGCCTGATAGCCTAGGGTTTTCCTTATATGAAATTGACATCATTACTGTAGTCGCTTAGTGTATGCATTATAGCTATATATAATAAAGATCTTATAGCCTGAGAATATTTGGTTTGGCCTTATTTCCTGTTCTTGTCTGATGAAGGGCTTAGGGTAGGATCAGGTATTCGAAAGTCTATAGGGTCCAGCGTTATGTATGGTTAGCATACACGAGTGATGCAGAGTTGGTGGAAGTTTCATGGGTGGGTTGTGTGAGGTCGGTAGGCCAGTTATGAAATAATTAGCCTTTCTCTAGGAGCGAGGGCTGAGCGATCACCATGCATGTGTATATTAGGGTGTTATGATTATACTTGAGACAAATATGGGTAGGTGTGGAAGGTAGTGTGGGCCCGTACTACTGAAAGCAGAGGACCCATACGCGTGTCAAAGAAGTCATAATCCCCAGGGTTAGTTGGTAGTTGGTTCCCAGTTATTATGCGAATTATCTGATACTCTTCTTGGTATATTTTTAGTATGGTGGTTAAGAGATGCTTTGGGGCCGGACCCGGATCGGGATCAGGATCAGGAGCTGGTGGTCAGGATGGATCAGTACCGCCCGAGGTCATTGGTCAGATGGGGACGGATGAGTTGGATGCCAGGATTCGTGAGATCATGCATGATGAGGTTGCTACTCTGTTTCGGGCACAGTTACCGGAGATGTTTGGGTCTATTAAGACTGCCATGGTTGAGTACTTTGACGAGCGCTATGCAGCCCTTGCTGAGACGGTTGCCGCTGCAGCGGCATCGGCTGTAACGACGTCAGGGGGAGGAGCCGTCCGGGCTTTTCAGTATCGGGACTTCGACAACACGAAGCCCCCTACTTTCGACGGGGTTCAGGATCCGATCGTCGCTATGAGATGGTTGTCTGACGTGGAGGCATGTTTCTTCACGTGTTCGTGCCCTGCTGATCAGAGGGTGAGGTGTGCTCTGAACCTGTTACGGTCCGGGGTGAAGGATTGGTGGAGATTGGTTACCGGATCATACACTGATGAGCAGCGAGTTGCGATTACTTGGGATCAGTTCAGGGACATGTTCAGTACCCGTTATGTTCCACGGGTGGAGAGGGAGAGGCTAACACAAGAGTTCTTAGATCTGCGTCAGGGCACATAGTCGCTAATGGAGATCACCAGGTTGTTTACTGAGAGGGCGATGTTCTGCCCGGAGTTTGCTTCTGAGCAGGCTCAGATGACTTGTTATCTGAGCATGCTCAAGACTGATACCAGACAGTTTGTTGCGACATAGAGATGTGATACCTTGTTGGAGCTTCAGGAGGTTGTGAGGCGGCGTGAGTTGGAGATTGAGTTGCAGTTACGAGAGTTGAGACAGGCCCCAGGGCAGGCGCAGCCGGCGCCGAAGCGGTTCAAGGCCGCTGATTCCATGACGAGAGGTCAACGTGCCCGTACTTATGGAAAGTGTGGGAAGGTTCATACTGGAGCATGTCGATTGAGTACTGGATGCCACAAAAGTGGAAAGGAGGAGCACTATGTGAGAGAGTGCCGCCAGCCCGCCCCTACCCCAGATATGAGGATTTGCTTTCACTGTCATCAGGTTGGTCATGTGAAGACCAACTGTCCGCAACTAGCTACCAGGCCGGCGTAGGATCCAGCGTCGGATACATTGAGGATCAATGATGGGAGGCAGGGCAGAGCAGAGCCCTTGAGGGCTCGGGGACGCGCCTTCCAGCTCACAGCCGAGGAGGCCAGGGCAGCACCAGATGTGGTGGCTGGTATGTTTCTATCCTTTTATCTTGTTGATTATATATGTCTTATGTTTATATATGTGTATACCTATATTAGGTACGTTTTTAGTGAACTCTTAATGTGCTTTGGTATTATTCCACTCGGGTGCGAGTCGGTCGTTCGTCTCTCAGGCTTTCAGTAGAGAGTTTGGTTTGCCGGTCGGGGAGCTTGAGTGTCCGTTGCTAGTCTCTATCGCCAACGAACATGGGGTTTCTTCTTCTTCAGTCTACCGAGGTTGCACATTAGAGATATTTGGGGTGCCCTTCCCGATTGACCTGAGTCCTATCCCCATGGGGGATGTCGGCGTGATAGTGGGTATGAATTGGCTGAGTCATTTCGGTGCCATGATCAATTGCAAGGATCAGCGGGTTGTAGTTCAAACCCCAAGTGGGGGAGAATTGGTGATTTATGGTGAGGGCACCAGATCGGGTTTCGGGTTTTGTTCAGCTGCCAGGGCTCGGCAGTACATTCAGCATGGGTGTGCGGGTTATCTAGCGTACGTGGTGGATTCGCGGGTCAGGGATCAGCCTTTAGTCATAGAGGTTCCAGTAGTAAGGGAGTTCGCTGACGTGTTTCCGGAGGAGTTACCCGGAGTGCCTCCGGAGAGACAGGTTGAGTTTAGAATCAACCTAGTGCATGGTGCGGCCCCTGTCACCAAGGCGTCGTACCGGTTGGCACCACTGGAGATGCAGGAGCTGTCGTCACAGCTGCAGGAACTTCTGGGCAAGCAGTTCATTCGTCCGAGCAATTCTCCGTGGGGAGCACCGATACTCTTCGTGAAGAAGAAGGATGGGTCGCACCAGATGTGCATAGACTATCGGGAGTTGAACAAGTTAACGGTGAAGAACCGTTACCCACTCCTAAGGATAGACGACATATTTGACCAGTTACAGGGAGCATTGTGGTTCTCCAAGATTGATTTGAGATCCGGGTATCATCAGGTCAGGGTGAGGGATGAGGATATGGACAAGACCGCGTTCAGGACTCGTTATGGACATTACGAGTTTGTGGTGATGCCGTTCGGGCTCACCAATGCGTCGACAATATTTATGGACCTGATGAATCGGGTATGCAGACCGATGCTCGATCGCTCGGTCATAGTGTTCATTGACGATATCTTGGTGTATTCCAAGACTCGAGAGCAACACGAGGAGCATCTGCGGGAGTTATTGGGGGTTTTGAGGCGAGAACGACTTTATTTAAAGTTATCGAAGTGCGATTTTGATTACGAGAGGTCCAGTTCCTGGGGTATCTCGTTAACCAGGATGGGATTTTGGTTGATCCGGCCAAAATCGAGGCGGTTATGCTGTGGGAGGTTCTGAGATCTCCCTCAGACATCAGGAGCTCTTTGGGTTTAGCAGGGTACTACCGAAGGTTCATACAAGATTTCTCCAAGATTGCAGTACCCCTCACTCGTCTGATGAGGAAGTGGTGGATTTTCGGTGGGGCCCTGAGCAGCAAAGGGCGTTTGAGATCCTCAGCCAACGATTGTGCGAGGCTCCAGTCTTGACCCTTCCCGAGGGAGTGGAAGATTTTGTAGTATACTGTGATGCATCCATCACAGGCCTGGGAGCGGTCCTCATGCAGAGAGGACGGGTGATAGCCTACGCATCGCGGAAAGTGAAGACGCACGAGACGAGATACCCCACGCATGATTTGGAGTTGAGACCGGTGGTATTCGCTCTAAAGATATGGAGACATTACCTCTATGGGGCACAATGTACCATCTACACGGACCACAAGAGCTTGAGGTACATTATGGATCAGCCGAACCTGAATATGAGGCAGCGCAGGTGGCTAGATGTAGTCAAGGACTACGACTGTGAGATCCTTTACCACCCTGGTAAAGCGAACGTGGTTGCGGACGCTCTGAGCCGCAAGGCAGTCGGACCTTCTACTTAAGTGACATGCATGAGGACATCAGTGGATTCCCCACTCATGAGCTTGATCATGGAAGCTCAGGCAGAGGGTATGCGTCGGGAGAACTGGAAACTGGAGAGGAATAAGGGTGAGAACACCCGGGTTGTGCAGGATAGCCGGGGATTGTTGACTCGTTGTGGTCGGGTCTGGGTTCTGATGTCTGGTGGGGTCAGACAGATTGTTCTGGAGGAGGCTCATAAGTCTTGCTTTTCTATTGACCAGGGGGCCACCAAGATGTACCAGGATTTGTGTTTGAGTTACTGGTGGACGTGCATGAAGCGATAGATTGCTTGGTACGTGGAGAGGTGCCTGACCTGGAGGATGGTTAAGGCTGAGCACCAGAGGCTGCATGGCAAGCTGTAGCCTCTTGAGGTTCCCATGTGGAAATGGGAGCAGATCACGATGGATTTTATCAGCTAGTTGCCGAAGACGGAAAAAGGTTTCGACGCCATATGGGTCATCGTGGATCGACTGACCAAGAGTGCCCATTTTCTGGCCATTCGGGAGAGTTCATCGGCCGAGAAGTTGGCCGAGGTACACATCCGCGAGATTGTCGCACGACATGGGGTTCCGGTCTCTATCATCTCAGACCGTGATGTTTGGTTCACCTCCCGATTCTGGCAGAATTTCCACGAGGACCTGGGCACACGGTTGCACTTCAGTACAGCCTATCATCCGCAGACAGACGGCCAGAGTGAGCGGACCATACAGCCTCTTGAGGACATGTTGAGAGCCTGTGTTATTGACTTCGGTGGGAGCTGGGACTCCTACCTACCCCTCCCGGATTTCTTATTCAATAACAGCTTTCATTCCAGCATTGGCGCTCCACCTTATGAGCTGTTGTATGGGAGGAGATCCCGCACCCCAGTCTGTTGGGGCGAGGTGGGTCACAGGGTAATGGGTCGGACCGAGGTAATTCTGCAGACTACCGAGAGGATTCAACAGATCAGACAGTGACTGCAGACTGCTCAGAGTCGACAGAAGAGCTACGCTGACCGGCGCCGATCTGAGTTGGAGTTTCAGGTCGGTGATATGGTGCTCCGGAAGGTCTCGCCCTGGAAGGGTGTGATCCGCTTCATGAAGAGGGGAAAATTGGGTCCCCGATATATTGGACCATTTTGAGTTATTTCTAGGGTTGGCAAGGTTGCTTATAAACTGGATCTTCCGGAGGAGCTCAGTCAGAGACACATCACTTTTCACGTTTCCCAGTTGAGGAAGTGCATATTGGATGAGGATGTGGTAGTGTCGTTGGATGATGTTCAGGTTGACGAGCGCCTGAACTATGTCGAGCAGCCGGTGGCTATTTTGGAAAGGAAGGTAAAGGTTATGCGTAACAAGGAAATACCTATGGTAAAGGTGCAGTGGCGGCATCAGAAGGGATCCGAGTGGACTTGGGAGCCAGAGTCCGAAATGCGGGAGCACTACCCGGATCTATTTGCTGCAGCAGACTTCGGGGACGAAGTTTAGGTCAAGTGGGGGAGAGTTGTAACATCCCGAGCTTTACAGGTCTATTTTGAATCTACCCTCTCTTTTTATTATTTTCCATTTGTAATCCCTGGAGTTGGGCCATGAGAGGTTAGGGCTAAATTTGCAACTTTGGGTCAGGAAGGAGTACGATGAGCATACTAGGCGCGCCCTAGTACGCTGGGCGTACACTCATGTACGCTGGGCGTACACTCATGTATGCTGGGCGTACTTACGTCAGGTGAAAACCCTAATATTTAGGGTTGGGGACTATATAAACACCCTTATAGCTCATTTCCTCTGATTATCCTTAGCCTCCATATCCGAGAAAGCGTTCCAAACCCTAGTTTTGTGTGTGAGTGTGAGTTGGTGTGTATTTTGAACCTTTGAAGGTGAAGACATTGCACCAAGTAGTTGGAGAAGGAAAACAAGACTATAGATCTGAAGTTGTGTTGTGCCTTAGAAGCTCCATAAGGTAAAAAGCTTGGAACTTTATACTTGTATGATATAGATCTAGTCATTTTAGCTTTATGGAAGCATTCTTGTCCCAAAAGTCCCAAAATGGTGCATGTTATGATTTGGACGAAATGAGTTGTCCTTTCAGACCTTAGAAGAGGTCCTAAGTGATAAAAATGGTGTCCCGGTAGCTAGATTTGTCTCATGCATGAAGTAGGAAGGTCTTAATGGATTAAGACCATGTGTTAAGAACTTCCTGGACGTCCAAAGTGATAAAGTTCGAGACTTTATAGTCCTATGACACATTTGGTCATTGGATATGGAGTTTGGGCTTAAGTTCTTAAGCCATTAAGCACTTATTAAGGTTTTGGTGAAACCCCGCGTACGCCCAGCGTAATTCCTGTACGCCTAGCGTACGGGGTCAACCACCCCGATGGCGGTCAACATAGAGCAGGAGTACGCCCAGCGTACCGGAGGGGTACGCCCCACGTACGTCCTCTGTTGGGCTTTTGACATTTGGGCTTCGGGTTTAGGCCGCTTTTAGACTATTTGGACTTGGGCCTTGTTGGGCCCTGAATAATTGAAGTTGGGCCAGTTTTGATAAGGGGTCCTATGGTAAGGCCCAATTAGGAAGTTAGGCCCAATTGGGAAAATTGGGCCATTGATGGGATTATGTATATGGACTTTGGGTAGTGGATTGATATTGGGCCTTGGGCCCAAATTAGAGAAATGGACAATATGGACCCTTTGGCAATTTTGAGATCTCACATATTAATTTAGTATTCGTCATTTTAGACAGTCGAGGTTGTCGGTGAGGTAACGGTTGGAGACTCTCAGTTCAGGTCTGCACTACTTGCTAGGTGAGTTATTCTCACTATATCAACAAGGGTCTAAGGCACCAATGTCGGCCCTTCGGATTGTATCCGAGTTTATTGCATGCTACGCTTACTGATTAGCACTCTGGTAGTTAGGATGATAGTATGCTTAGTGGCTTGTTATGTTGGTATCCTGGTTATAGGATGTTGCTATGCTAATTGATTTATTAGAGCGGTCGATTGATAGATTTATATGCTAGCATATGTTACTTATGTGCACATTGTTGTTTGTCTGGTGGTTGGGTTGAGGCGGTCCTGCTTTGTGTTGTAGGCCAACATACCCGGGGCGGTCCGGATAGGCTGTAGGCCCTGCGAGGCGGTCCATTCATGCCGAAGGCCTGGCGAGTGGTCCGGATAGGCTGTAGGCCCTACGAGGCGGTCCAGTCATGCCGAAGGGTCGGGAGCGGTCCAGATAGGCTGTAGGCCCAGCGAGGCGGTCCAGTCATGCTGAAGGGTCATTATGCATACTGTTTGTTATCTTATTGTTTGGGTTGTATATGTTGGTATTTTGGGGGTAACTCACTAAGCCCTCGAGCTTACATTTATTCAGTATGCAGCCCGAAGTTCGAATTTGAGATCGAACGATTTTTAGCCGACACAACCTAAACGAGAATCGAAGATCTCGTTAATAGTAGTGCAACGGTAAAAAGACAGACAAAAACGGACGTCGGATGAAGAAGTTATGAATTTTTAACGGACATTTCTTGTCCCGGCCTGTTAAAAATATAACTTTAAAAATAAATTCAAAATTAGCCGACGGAGTCTAAACGAAAGTTGTAGATCATAGTCTCACCTACGAGTGGATATAAAGAACGTCAAAAACGGAGTTCGTATGCGAAAGTTACGAATTTTTGAAGTTTGGAAAATGGGAGTACGCCCAACGTACTCGTGTAGGTGTTCCGGAGTCCGTCATCCATCCCTACTCCTTTACATGATGGACAGGTGTCATAGCCTTGACGCGTCCGATATGATCCCTTTGTATGCCCAGCGTACTCAATGTACGCCCAGCGTACTGGTTGAAGAAGGAGTATGCCCATCGTACTCTAAATTTACGCCCAGCGTAATATCAGAGTTCAGCCACTATAAATAGCGGACGATGCCATCCGAAGATCCCAAGAAAAAAGTGTTTTCGAGCCGAAACTCTGTCCGCGTGAAGCCCGGTTTTTGGGAAAACATCCTGGTTTTATCGGAAACGATCGTTTTAAGAAATGAAGTGCTGCCCGATTATCGTTAAATCAAGTGAGTGTGTAGTCACCTTCATCTTACACATAGATATGAAGTATTTTCTATAAAATACGTGTTATGTGTAATTATATTTGGGTATTTCACTAATTTTTTACATATTCATGTGTTGTTAATATTCTATTCCAGTAGTAGACTTTGTAATGTAACTTCATTCAAATTTGAGCTTCACCATGTCAAGGTAAACTTGTTAATGTCCCTTAAATAGCAATGTACTTTCACAAACTTGTTAGTTGTTTGTATTTAATTGAGATAACAACATTTGTCCAGTTTCCTAGTGTAGTTTCATGGGCTGAATGGTTAAAGACAAACCTACTCTTTTCTCTAATGATTCCTGATTAGGTTTTATGCAAATATTTTGTGGTAATACCATGTAATAAGTCTAACTTTAACATGAATCATGAGGCTTGATAATTCAATTATTAGTGTATATATATAGTTACCCCGATGTTTGTATAGCTTGAGCCCATAAGCCCATTGCCTTTTATGTAATCGTATTGTGTATTTGCAAACATGGTATCAGAGTTTCAGACCTTATACTCTCTCTTTCCTCACGATTCTAGGTCACTAACAGCCTCCGACTTGAAGTAATGTGTTGATAACAGTATTGAAATTCTTATTCGTTCATTTGACCCAAAACTCAAATTGAATCGAATGTTCCCATTTTGCCCCTCACTGTAGATCGCTTTCACGTTGTTTACAGGTACGATCGGTCTTTGGGTGTAGTTGATTGATTCGTTGATTAGTTGTTGTGTTAATAACAATGTCTTCTTTGTGTACGGCATATTGCTTCACATATTTAATCTATGTCAATAGTAGAAGCAATCGAATCATTTGAACCTTCGTTATTTCAATTCTCAATTGAGATGCTCTTGAAGCTAACCACAGTTGTAGGTAAATATTCTTTCATCTTGGTTTGTTTGCAAATGATTGATTGTTTTATATCTGTTTGTAGGTTGTTTCTAATCTGGAGTTTGAGTTTGTCTGCACATATGTCAAACAATGTAATTAGAAGAACATATGTTAGATTTAAAGCTTTACATTTCAATTCAAAATGTTTAAGTTAATTAGAAATAAACATTTTTTTATGTATAATCTAACATACTTTAGGAGATCCAACTTCAGCTTCATAGATAGGAATGTCGTTTTTGCTAATGATCAAAAAGCATGTTGTACTAGCCATTTTGATCTAGTTGCTGATTAACTAGATTTCTTTATTGATCTGCATCAAGAAATGGAAGGGTTACCTATGAAGCAAAGCAACCAAATTCCCATAACCCAATATTTGCAAATAATCAATTTCGAAACATCAAACTGCAAACTCAAAATCAGATCTCCAACGGAGACTTGGGCCAGTATGTTGGTATTCTACTTTCGACTTTCCAATTCCTATCATGATTCAAGCTTTTAACCCCATTTACTTAAGAACCGACTACTTAAATGTGCTTTGTAAACCTCTAACCACTTGAAATTCTGTTCTTTTGCTATAATTAAGACATTGTTACGTCTTAATTTCATTGTGATTTTACAAACTTCTGGTTTTGGTTCATTGGATATACATATTAGCTGTTAAACTTGAAGGCTATAAGAAAACACACTTTTACACACAGTAGATTACATAGGAAAGCACAAACAAGAAGAAGGAAAAACTACTTCTGCATTAACTTGAAAACAACTGAACAAATCATGCCTTATGAGGCTTACACGAGAAAAGAAACTGATAACTACAAGGTAACTTCTACCAATAAAGTAACTACCCACTAAAAGATGAAAATTGAACAGAAATAAATAAACATAAAATTAACTAAGTAACTCCTGCACATGCATTTAGGTGTTTTACTAATGCATCTAGGTGTTGTACTTTTAACATCTCCCCTCAACACCTAATTTAACTATTCCCATAGCATCACACAACTCAAACAACTTCTTGCTGGCCAAAGCTTTTGTCAAGGAATCTGCAACTTGCTCTGTGGTGTTAATATATTTCAGATCAGTGTCACCTTGTAACACCTTTTCACGAATGAAATGATAGTGTACCTCGATATGCTTGGTTCGGGCGTGGAACGTGGGATTCTCACCAAGTTGTATAGAAGATAAATTATCACAGAACAATGATACACTATAGTTCACCTTCTGTTTAAGATCCTTTAGCAATTGTACCAGCCATACACACTCCTGAGCTGCCATTGCAGCAACTCTAAACTCTACTTCCGTTGTTGATAACTAGACTGTAGGTTGTTGTTTACTACACCAAGTTACCACACCAGATCCCAACATGAACATGTAACCTGTGGTTGATCTACGTGTATTGACATCACCAACATAATCTGCATCATAGTAGCCTGACAACTTGCTTTCTTCTCCTTTCTTGAAAGAAACACTGAAATACCCCAGTTTAGTGTCATCTTGATATACCTTAGTACCCTTAAAACTGCATCCAACTGAGGCTTTCTTGGATTTTGCATGAAATGACTCAAAACTTCAACATCAAAGGCTATATCAGGCCTCGTTAGAGTTAAATATATAAGGCTCCCCACAATTTTTTTCTGTACGTTGAAGCATCTTCTAGTTCTCTATCTACTGTTGCACTAAACTTGACATTTGCATCCATGGGTGTTACAGCTGGCTTGCTATCTAACATCCCAAACTTATTTAACAGGTCTGTGGAATATTTCCTTTGATGAAAAGCAATCACATCATGCTGGTAGCTCATTTCTGAACCTAGGAAATGATTCAACCTTCCCAAGTCTTTCATATAAAACCGAGTGCATATATTTTTTGAGCTGAGTAATCATTTCATCATAGTTTCCTGTGATTATCAGATCATCTACATATACCACAACCACAACAACCTTGTCTCTTTTACTTTTAACAAAAAGAATTGCATCAGAAGTTGTTATAGAATATCCGTTATGTTTGAGAAATTTAACAATTTTTCCAAACCAGGCTCTCAGTGATTGTTTTAGTCCATACATGGCTTTCTTAAGCTTCCATACATATTGTGGATGGGTTTTACTTACAAAGCCCTAAGGTTGATCCATTAGAATCACTCGATCAAGTTCTCTATATAAAAATGCATTACTCACATCCATTTGCCACATATTCCATCCTTTACTAGCAGCTAAGGACAGTAGAACTCTCACTGTGGTTAGTTTTGCTACAGGACTAAATGTTTTTTCGTAGTCGAGCCCGTATTCTTGAGAGAAACCTCGTGCAACAAGTCGAGCCTTCATCCTTTCTACTGAACCATCAACTTTCCGTTTGACTTTATAACCCCACTTACAAGAGATTGGCTTTGCATTGATTGGTTTAGGAACCAATTCCCAAGTTTGGTTTCTCATTAGAGCAGTGTACTCTTCTTCCATGACATTGATCCACTCCTTTTTAAGGAAAGCTTGTTGGTACAAATCAGGTTCTATTGCTACATCTTCAATTACAGTAGCATTTGCATATCTGGGATTTGGTTTCTTTGGTCTTGATGATCTTCTCAGACTAAAGTTTTCACCACCATCTTCATTATTGATTCTTGGATGAAAACTACCAGTTTGCCATGGTCTAGAACTTTGGAATTGAGCTTCATCATCCTCTACAATAACATCTACTTCATCAAGTTTTTAGTTGACATCAGAGGATTCAAGCTTATCCTTAAATAGACCTGAATCTGGAAGTACTTCACGATTTTTCGACCACCATGATGAAGCTTCATCGAATACAACATTCCTTGAAGTGTAGCACTTTCTTATGGTTGGGTCACAACAATGCCATCCTTTCCTCTCTTGATCATATCCCACAAAATACATCGAATTGCCTTCTTTTCCATTTTGCTACGAAGATGATTAGGCACAAAAACATAAGCAATGCAACCAAATACTCGAAAATGACTTACATTAGGCTTTATATTCCATAGCTTCTCAAACGGTGACAGGTATTTGAGCCCTTGTTGAGGTATTCTGTTGATTACATAAGCTGCAGTCTTCATAGCTTCTGCCCAAAAACGCCCTTGTACATTTTTATCATGTAACATGTTGCCACAAATCTCAGACAGATGGCGATTCTCTCTCTGAAATTCCATTCTGTTGTGGCGTATTGGGACAAGTCAGTTGCTGTTTAATCTTGTGTTTCTTCAAGTACATTGAGAATTCATCAGCAAGGTATTCTCCACCATTATCTGAGCATAGAAAACCTATACTACCTCTAGTTTCACTCTCACCTTCAAGTTTGAACTCCTTAAACTTCATGAAAATTTCTGACTTTTCTTTCATAAAATATACCCATACGTATCTAGAGAAATCATCAATGAAAGTTACCATATACCTCATACCTTTGATTGATGACTGTTTCATAAGTCCAGAGACATCAGAATGAACAAGTTCTAAGGGAGCTTTTGACTGATACTTTGAACTTTCAAAGGGTTGTTGATGCGCTTTTCCAAATTGACACCTAGCACAAATAATATCCTTTCGGATTTCCTTTTGAGGAAGTCCTTTCACCATCTATTTACTCATCATTAAGTCAAGTTTATCATAGCTCACGTGACTTAATCTCATGTTCCACAGGTCTGCATTTTGGTTACTTTTTGTCTTTTCTACATATGTCGTCTCAGCCGACATCACATAGATTGAATCATCCCATTGTACCTTTAGTATAGGTTTTGATCGAGTTTCGAATTCTTTGAAGATTTTCACATCAGTCGGACCAAACAACACATAGTGACCAGATGAGGCCAATTGTGAAACTGAAAGAAGATTCTTCTTCATACCCGGAACATGATAGACACTTTCTAGTCTCAATTCTTTGTTGTTATCTTCTGGACGAAACACTACATTTCCAACATGTGCAATTGAGAGTTTAGCATTATCGGCTATCACAACCACCCGACTACCGCCATAATTGATAGAATCTTGAAGTTTCTCACGCTCTCCGGTCATATGGTTTGAACATCCAGAGTCAACAATCCATTCATCAAGACTATCTTCATTATTTTCAGCAGTTGCACTAAACGCCACTTCGTCCTTGACTTGTGCATACAAAGTTTCTGCATCCCAGGCTTCCTCTTCTTGCGATGCTGCAACATTACCCTCTTCCAACTGTTCTGATCGACAGTTACGTGCCATATGTCCCTTTTGGCCACAATTATGACACTTGAAAGGAAATCGTTGAAGGGTTTTGAATATTCTAACACTCCTAAGGTGTTCATGCAACCCTAAATACCTTGGATCTATGTTTTCACTATTATACATGCAAACTTGAAGTTTCCAAGGTATTACCCTAACTAGCACTACATAGTGAATAAAACAAGTTAGGAAACATACCTTTTGTTGTGGCTTATTGCTTGGAGCTTTAAGAGCTTAGCACCAATAATTTGAATGCCTCAAGTAGAATCACAAATCACCACCAACGCTTTGTAAACTTGGAAAATAACTATAATGCTCACAAAAATCGACCTCTCCTTGTTATTACACTAGGGTGCCATTTTCTTGAACCAAAGGGCTTCTTATATGGTGTGCATATTAGGGTTACACCATGTAACTCATGACTTTCCACATTCCTCATGATCCATGGGTCTTAACCTCCATGGAGCATCCATGGGTCACCACATGGGTTAAGCCCAACATAAGGAATCATGATTCACTAGCCCACATTATAAGAATGAATGATTTACACAATCAATCCATGTATATTTAATTAGTCTCTTTTGACCACAAAATTAATTCCAAATTAATTATTGATCAATACCAATTAAATAATATGATTTCATATTAATATATTATAACTAATAATATATTAATAAATCATACATATCCTCTTCTCAAAGTCCAAATTGTTCCGGTGAAGTGCAACCCAAATGGACCATGCTCAATCGGGTCAAGTACATACCAAATATAGTTATGGACTTAGACACCTTATCCAACAGTCTCCTACTTGGATAAGTCTAATAACTATAATTGCAAGTACGACTTCAGGATCGGACCAGCAATCGTAGCTCTTAAAACCTATTGAACTAGAACAAGCCATTTTAGACAAGTGATCATATAATCCTTTGTTCTCAAGATATCAGCCGGACAATTACATGGAACAACAACATACTTATTGTCCAGCAGTTTGTTTCCCGATTCCTGATTTTCTTGACATAGAACTTAATCGAACACATCAATTGAGTTCTGACCGGGCCCGACGCATAAGTCAAAACAAAATCATCGAGGGGCCCAAGATATCGCTTCCAGTCCTCTAAGGACTAAAAGGAACAGATAAACTTCGACTTATATGCTTGTACTGACTATTCGCCAAATCATACACAACAATACCTTTTATAACATCAAGTTACTGATGCGTTTTCGTACTATCAATGCACAACCAACTCACAATCAACAACTCATATATCTTGGTTTGAAGAATTATACGATATTATCGTCTCACGATCACCTGAGATAAATTCCATGAAGTGATACAAGTGAGCGTGGGTTTAATCCAATACTCAGAACTTATGAGCACTCATGAATGTCATAGCAATGTCTAACCATTTCAGACAATCTACAAGCCAAATTCATGACATCCTTGATTCAATACCTACTTACGACCGACTGTGGACAGTTTGAATAACCTTATTATTCTGGAAGTCAAAACATGTAAAATTGAAACAATAGTAAATAATTGACACAAGATAGTAACTTTACTCATAAATAAACAACAACTTTTATTTAATCATGAAATGTTAATTACATTTTATCTATTACAAGTTTCAGAAATAACTATCTAATTATTAAAACTAATATCGTCTTTCAGCCCGATGCTCCTTGCATGTTGCAATTGCTGGGGTTTCTTCTGACGATACCCTCTTTGCTACGTGGAGTCCTTCTTCTATCTTGTGTCTTATGAAGTGATATTTTCTGTCAATGTGTCTGGATCTGCCATGATCCCTTGGTTCCTTGGCTAAGGCAACCGCACTGTCGTTGTCACAGAAAATCTCCATAGGCTCCTTTATATCCGGTACAACTTCAAGGTCTCCAATGAAGTTCTTCAGCCATATCGCCTCCTTCGTCGCTTTACTCGCTGCTATGTACTCTAATTTGCACGTTGAATTAGCTACGGTCTCCTGCTTGGAACGTTTCCAAGTTACCGCTCCTCCATTCAGGGTAAATACCCATCCCGACTGAGAGCGGAAATTATCCCTGTCGGTCTGAAAGTTGGCGTCACTGTACCCTGTCACCCTCAAGTTATCACTCCCACCGAGGACAAGAACCCAGTCCTTAGTCCTTTGCAGGTACTTGAGAATATTCTTTACCGCAGTCCAGTGAGCCTTACCAGGGTTTCCTGGATATCTGCTGACCATGCTCAAAGAAAAGGCCAAATCAGGGCGAGTACAAGTCATAGCATACATGATCGAGCCAACAACAGAATCATATGGTAATCGACTCGTCTTAGATATCTCAGCCTCTGTACTCAGACTCTGAGTCTTAATCAGACTCTGGATCGGTAAGTCACCTTTCTTGGAATTCTACATGTTGAACCTCTTCAACACCTTGTCCAAGTAGATACTTTGACTAAGTCCAATTAGTTTTTTACTCCTGTCTCTCAATATCCTTATCCCTAAGATATAGGTAGCTTCTCCAAGGTCCTTCATAGCGAAACACTTCCCAAGCCAAGATTTCACCTCCTGCAAGGTTGGGATGTCATTTCCTATGAGTAGTATGTCATCCACATATGGTACAAAAAGATAACTAAACTCCCACTAGTTATGACATATACACAGGACTCGCTTCTCGAAAAGCCAAACTCTTTGACTTTCTCATCGAAACAAAGATTCCATCTACGAGATGTTTGTTTCAATCCATAAATGGATTTCTCAAGCTTACACACTCTATTAGGGTACTCTGCATTGACAAAACCCTCTGGCTGATTCATGTAAACATCCTCAGCCAACTTTCCATTAAGGAAAGCGGTTTTGACATCCATTTGCCATATTTCATAATCATGAAATGCAACTATGGCTAATATAACCCTAATAGACTTAATCTTAGCTATTGGTGAGAAGGTCTCATCATAGTCAACTCCAGGAGTTTGAGTAAAGCCCTTCGCAACCAGTCGCGCCTTATAAGTGCGTACTTTCCCATCCATGCCGGTCTTCTTCTTAAAGATCCATTTGTACCTAACTGTCTTACGACCCGGTACATTGTCAACCAAGTTCCAAACTTGATTGTCATACATGGACTGAATCTCGCTGTCCATAGCCTCTTTCCACTTTGCAGACTCAGGGCCTGCCATGGCTTCCTTATAGCTGTTAGGTTCATTCAAATTTACCAGTGTGCTATCACTGATAAATGTATCACCTTCTGTAGTAATATGGAAACCATAAAACTCAGTTGTATTCCTAACTCTTGTGGAATGCCTTAGAGGTACATATTCGTCAATCGGCTCAACAGGAGTTTCCTCCTCATGTTGATCCCTAGTGTTTGAGGTTGCTTCACTACTTGACTCTTGAAGCTCTTCAAGGTCAATTTGCCTCCCACTGTTTCCTTGGCTTATAAATTCTCTCTCACGAAAGACTCCTCTCCTCGCAACGAAGACAACATTGTCACTCTGTCTATAGAAGAGATAACCAAAGGATTTCTGTGGGTAGCCAATGAAAATGCACCGCTCACTCCGAGGTTCGAGCTCGTCATGAGTCTCGCGTCTCACGAAAGCCTCGCAACCCTAAATCTTTATGTGTACCAACGAGGGAACCTTCCCTGTCCACATCCCGTGAGGTGTATTGGCAACCTTCTTGGTAGGGACTAGATTAAGGATATGAGCGGCAGTCTCTAAGGCATACCCCCAAAATGAGATAGGTAACGAAGCTCGACTCATCATGGAACGAACTTTGTCCAACAAGGTCCGATTGCGCCTCTCAGCCACACCATTAAGCTGTGGTGTCCTAGGAGCTGTCAATTTTGAAAAAATTCCACATTCCTTAAGATAGTCTAGGAACTCGATACTAAGATACTCACCACCTCGATCGGATCAGAGCATCTTTATCTTCTTGCCCAACTGATTCTCCACTTCTTGCTTAAACTCTTTGAATCTTTCAAAGGTTTCTGACTTATGCTTGATTAAGAAGACATAGCCATATCTACTATAATCATCAGTAAAAGTCACATAAAAGCGGTTAGCATCCTTTGTGGCGGTTCTGAAGGGTCCACACACATCTGTGTGTATGAGGTCCAACAAACCTTCACCCATTTCACAAGAACCAGTGAAGGGTGATTTAGTCAGTTTTCCAAGCAAACAAGATCCGCAACTATCATCTGACTTTAAGTCAAATGATTCAAAGACTCTAGACTTTTAGAGTTGGCCTATGTGCTTCTTGTTGACATGTACAAGACGACAATGACACAAGGATGCTTTATCCAAACTAGTGGAAGAATCAATATGCAATATATTATTTCCTATGTTGTCTACAACCATCACAGTTTCATATACACCATTACAAGGCAATGCTTTAAAATAAAAAACACCATTAAAATAAGCATTTATTGCACCAATTTCATTATCAAACGAAAATGTGAAACCTTGTTTGTACAAACCATGAAAAGAAATAATATTTCTCGCCATTTCAGACGAGTAACAGCAATTATCCAAATCTAACTTTAACCCACTACAAATCAGTAAAGAATAAACTCCAATCTTGGTGACAGGTGAAGCTTTCATATTCCCCATGATTTAGTTTATCTTCCCGTGCTCCACATCCTCACTTCTTTTTAGTCCATGCAAATCAGAACAAATGTGAATACCATAACCTGTATCAAGGACCCAAGATTTAGTATGTGGTGAGTTATTAGACAATATAGTGTAAACACCTGCATGGGTGGGTTTTACTTTCCCATCCTTAACATCCTACAAGTACTTTGGGCAGCTTCGCTTCCAGTGCCCCTTATCATGGACAATAGAAACACTCTGCTTCTTTTGGGTTTGAGGAGGGAGTAGCAGGACCGACTTTAGTTTTGCTAGAAGAGGACCCATCAAGAGACTTTCCCTTATGACCCTTGGAAGGGGTCTTCCTGTTCTTTCCCTTGCCTTGCCCGATTGCCAGGACTGGGGCAGTAGCAGTAGGAGTGATTACAGTAGATTTACCTTTGAGACCACTTTCGATAGTCCTCAAAAGGCCCTGAAGCTTGCTCAAAGTGACTTCCTCCTTGTTCATATGATAAGTCATGCGGAACTGATCATAACATGAAGGTAAGGAGTGTAGAATAATATCTATAGCCAACTCCTCATCAAAGTTCACATTCAATTTGAGCAGACGGTCCACAAACCTTTGCATTTTCTGCAAGTGGCCCGTGATGGGTTCACCATCCTTCATCTTTGTTGTAATCATGGAGCAGATGATTTCATACCGCTCTTGACGAGCACTCTGATGGTATCTTTCTATCAGGTCCTGGTGAATCTCAAAAGGGTAGAAGCCCTCATAGGACTTTTGGAGTTAAGGAGACATGGTGGCAAGCATGATACAAGCTACCTTGGTGGTATCTTTCTCATGTGCCCTGAAATCAACAATCTCCTGAGGAGTGGCAGCAGACTCATCAATTTCCTTCAGCTCCTTGTCGAGGACATATTCCTTGTCCTCATAACGGGTGACCATCCTTATGTTCCTAATCCAATCATTGAAATTAGTTCCATCAAAGATGACTCTCCCATAAAGGTTCATAAGAGAGAAGGAGCCAGTAGGGTTTGAGCCAGAAGCAGCATTGTTGGAAGACATCTGAAAAAGAAGAAAGATAAAGTTTATATTAGATATAGAGTCCTTAATATAACACCCAAATGAAATATTAAGACTAGGACCCAACACAACATTTTACAAATTGGAAGAGGGACGTCGTAATCCAAGTTGCAAAATATTTGAAGGTAGGTAAATGACGATTTACCAATTTCCACCATGAAAAACGAAATTGATTATTAGGTTTTAGATGAATTGAAATTCCTAGATTCTTTTGAGATTCATTGAACTTTTCAATGGCATGTTTAAATCTCGATTATGCCCTCCAAGTTTGTGACTGGGATACCGAGGATCACAAACAAGGTGTGAATAACCATGCAAATATACTTGATACTCTTAATGTCATGTATCACCTAATCGATGTGCCGATTAACCACACACGCTCCATCGATCTATGACAAACATTAAGCTATCCTTTGCCACCCTTACTAGTCCATGTTAGTGTGTCGGTTAACGACACACGCTCCACTAATGACTTGGTAAGGTGCAAAGTGTAATTTCATGGGTTAGCATCCATTTCACATTTTCCTAAAGTAACTAAGATTGAGAATTTATAAAACATTTAGTTACTTTATATCTATCATTATACTTTTAATGAGAATTATAGTCTTTGTCCTACCCGTTCGGCTAACGACGCTCCACCAGTCAAGGAAGCGGTGGGTGAGAGTGGACACCCATTAAACCACCATTTTATAGGCAGTAACCTTATACCCCCCTTATAGACCGAGTTCGTGAATGAGGCCTACTAACGGTAACACCGACTTTATATTATAAATAAATATATATTATTAAACTTATAATATTATAATAGTATAAGGGTTGAATTTTAAACTTTTAAAATTCTAGGGTTTGGAATTAAAGTTTAAATGTGTGACTTTACAAATTCCAAAACTTGAGGGCAAGTTTTGAAAGTCTTCAAAACTTTTCAACTTCATAACATATGAGTTTAATGGTCTTTTAAAATGAGACTCTTCATTTTTCTATAACCTATGACTTTTAATGATTCATTTAAATGAAAAACTTGTTGAATTTCATAACTTGAGGACAAGTTATGGAGTCCATCAAAATCATCAAGATCATCAAATAAACTAACAAGCATGTTCAAGTTCTTGATTAAACTCATATGAACAAGATAATTCAAATCAAACAAATTCCATGTAATTAGATTAATCGTATAAACTAATACAAAACATGAAATTTTGACAATCACCTTTCAAATGGATGAGCATGATCATTACCATATATTAAAAACATATTTTTATGATTCAAAACAGCTTGGGGTAATGATCCTATCCATTTGTGGCCAAAAAATCGATTTTCTGCACTCTGCCCAGCCAACTCGGCGAGTCCATGAACTGGACTCATCAAGTAGCTCATTTGTACATAGACTCGTCGAGTCCATCAGTGGACTCGGCGAGTTCATCAGTAAGAAAGCAAAAAACTCGATTTTTTCAACTTTAAATAGCAAGTAGCATCAAGTATAATTGAAAGCAAGCCTAGGATCTGATACCACTGAAGGGTTTTGAACATTCTAACACTCTAATGGTGTTCATGCAACCCTAAATACCTTGGATCTATGTTTTTACTATTATACATGCAAACTTGAAGTTTCCAAGGTATTACCCTAACTAGCATACAAAACTTTGATACATAGTGAATAAAACAAGTTAGGAAACATACCTTTTGTTGTGTCTTATTGCTTGGAGCTTTAAGAACTTAGCACCAATAATGTGAATGCCTCAAGTGGAATCACAAATCACCACCAACACTTTGGAAACTTGGAAGAGAACTATAATACTCACAAAAATCGGCATCTCCTTGTCAATACACTAGGGTGCCATTTTCTTGAACCAAAGGGCTTCTTATATAGTGTGCACATTAGGGTTACACCATTTAACTCATGACTTTCCTCATTCCTCATGATCCATGGGTCTTAACCTCCACGGAGCATCCATGGGTCACCACATGGGTTAAGCCCAACATAAGGAATCATGGATCACTACCCCACATTATAAGAATGAATGATTTATACAATCAATCCCTATATATTTAATTATTCTCTTTTGACCACAAAATTAATTCCAAATTAATTATTGATCAATACCAATTAAATAATATGATTTCATATTAATATATTATAACTAATAATATATTCATAAATCATACATATCCTCTTCTCAAAGTCCAAATTGTTCCGGTGAAGTGCAACCCAAAGAGACCATGCTCAATCGGGTCAAGTACATACCAAATATAGTTATGGACTTAGACACCTTATCCAACAATCGTTTGTTGGAACGATGGTTCTAATGGGTTTGAGCCAAAAGAATATCCTATGTGCTCATGCAAACCCTAATGCTTGGATCTAGTTTGTACATGCAATCATCCAAGGCTTACAAACCCTAGATCGAATGAGAAGAATTTGAAACTATAAGAAACAAATCAGATGTAGATCATTACCTCTTGTTGCTTGCTTGAATCATCTTGTCTTTGAAGCTTAGAGTCACAAGTGTCACTCCTCTAATGTCTTACAAACACCAATAGCAAAAGAATGATCTTGGAGAGAGGTTGGAGGCTTCTTGAATTTGGCTCTATAGCTCTTAGGGATAGGGTAGCCAATTTCTGTAGCCTAGGGGTCCTATTTATACTGGAGTTGTTAGGGTTTCAGTCAAAAACCCTAATGGACAGCTTAGGCCTTAAGCTATCCAAGGAAGCTTCTGGAATAGGGCCTTAGGGCCGAAATTAGGGATGGACACATCCTAATTTCGTCCAAGCCTAGTCCAAGAGGCTCCTCAGCCCAATACTCAACTATCACACATTTGACAGTTTAAGCCCCTGTTATTAAATTAATTTCTTTTAGCCATAGAATTAATTTCTTAATTAATTCGTGTCTAATATTAATTTAATTATATGATTTCTCCATTAATATATTATTCATATAACATATTAATAAATCATAATAACCTCTTTATTCATAAATCATTCTATCATGTTGCTTTGGTGAAGGCAACCCAAAAGGACCATGCACAACCGGGTCAAGTATTTACCAAATATACTTACGGGCTTAGACACTAATCCAACAGTCACCCACTTGGATAAGTCTAGTAACTACAAATGTAAGCACAATCCGATTAGCAATCGTAGCTCTCAAAGACGTTGTCAAACTCTGATCTTATCAGTAACCTGTCCTTTAGATAAGGGATCGTATAGTCCTCCACTCTAGATATAGTGCGGACAATTACATGGAACATAGTCATACTTATTGTCCAGTAGTTCGTTTCTCGATCTCTGATTCGTTTGACATAGAACTTAATTGAACACATCAATTCAGTCCTGACCGGGCCCGACACATAAGTCAAACTAAATCATCGAGGGGCCCTAATATCGCTTTTACCCTCTTAGGATAAAAGGAACAGATAAACTTCGACTTATATGCATTTACTATCCACTAATCAAATCATACACAACAATGCATTTTATAACATCAAGTTACTGATGCGTTTACGCATTATCAATGCATAACCAATTAGCAAACAATAAACCATATATCTAGGTTTTAAGACCATATGATATTATCGTATTGCGATCACTCGAGATAAATTCCATGAAGTGATTCCAGCAACCGTGGGTTTATTCCAATGCTCAAATCAAACTCATAAGCACTCATGAACGTTGTAGCAAACTTTTGCTATGTCTAATACACTTTAGACAATCTACACATCAATTGTGTATAGATCTATACGGGATTGACACCCCACACCTTGCTGCTAGCTATAGTAGGACTTGCAAGTCTACGGGTGACAAATGTCACAACAGTTTCGGCGCCATTAGGTCGTCGTGTTAAACACGTGTCGTATCAGTATTATTACAATCATCTCACATTTTAACCTTATTTAACAAGCTAGTTATAAGGTGGTTAGTGATTCAGTAATTACTTATACAATATTTCTGAATACTTTCATTTTTCCCATTACATTAATATGGTGATCTCTCCCATATAAAGTAATGCAAACTATTTTCTAGTAAAGTTAGTCTTAAACTTGGGAAAACTTACAAAAGACAAACAGTACAGTCGAGTCTTAGTACATCCACTTAGAAAGGGGCCTATAATGCTAACTTTATGATTCCTTAGTTCATACATCAGGGATATATGATAATCGGGTCTGATAGACAGTAGAGTATGTGCTTTCCGCTTCATTTCCTGTTCCTTGTTTGGTTGTGGACTTAGAGCAGATGCACCTAGTCTACTATCTATCCGATCTCAGTTACATATATATATATATATATATATATATATATATATATATATATTCCGTATACACCAAGTAATCATATGGATTACCAGGTATGGGTCAGGTCATAGTATACAAATTCAACACATCGTTTTTCTAGTACAAAAACATACTTTTCAGATAGAACATGTAGTAGACTAAACTAGAAACTTACCAGTAAAAGGGTTTAATCCATTTTATTAAACCAGTATAACTTAAAGGACCTTTAGTGGTTAATTCTATAATACCTTAGTTTATTCATCAGGGTTATATATAATTAATATCTGATAGGTAGTTGGATGTGTGCTTTTCGCCTTACTTCCTGTTCCTTGTTTGGTTGTGGGCTTAGGGCAGATTCACACAATTAACTATCCGTTAGATATTATATTATATATAGCTTGTATAAACTAAGTGATTATAGAAGGAACTATTGTGGTTACCATTTTTACTGTGACAACCCGAAATTTCTATTATGTACAACCATTCAATTCAATAGAAGTCAGAACAGTTTCTGCCAACTTTCAAGCTTTTTGGAATAAGTTTGAGTGTTTATAAGTTAGTACTTCAGGAGATAACAGGAGAGAGGATGCCCTAGGGTTTATTGTGTAGCAATAATGTCCCAAAACTCCAAGAGTTTGGCGTTTACGGCCTAAACAATGGTGTTTACGGCCGTAAACCCTAAGGGGAGGGGTATAAATATGACACTTAGTCATATTTACCACTTTTTTCACCATTTTCAAGTCTAAAACTCAAATCCTCTCAAGTATCATCCAACCTTTCTTCTTGATCTTCAACTATGTAAGTGTTTCTTACCCTAAAAAGTTGATATCTTGCTTAACCTATTGATCTAACATGATTCCATCCGTGAAATCATTCCAAAAGTGTAGATCTTCAAGTTTCACCAAGAACACCAAGAACACACACTAGTGTTCTTGGACTTTTAGCACCTTTCAAGCTTCTCTATTGTAAGTACCCTTACCCTAGTGTGCTATAAGGCTTCTTACACTTCTTAATCATCTAGAAGACACAACGATTCAAAGGATCAAAGGTGTTTACGGTCTAAGAACACCTTGGACCGTAAACCCTAAAAAGGGTGCCAAAGTGTGCCCTAGTCCCTTACAAGCCTTGGAAACTAGTCTAGACCCTTTCCTTATTGTGCTTAGGACTTGAAAACATTAAAAGACCATAAATCATATGGGTTTATGGCCGTAAACCCAAGGTCAAATGGTCCAGGGACCGTAAACTCCACAAAGGAGTGAAATGGTGCCCTAATCTCTTCCAAAGGCTTATACTTGAAGTAGGAATGCTTCTTAGGACTTTTAGAGCTTCAAAACACAAAATGGTAGATGTACCATGAGTTTACGGCCATAAACTCATGGGTTTACGACCGTAAACTCAAGGGGTTATGGTCACAAAACCGTAAACTCCAAAGGAGTTTACCCTTGAACCCCAAACTCAATAGCAAGGTCCTACCACCCTTAGATGCAATCCTTAGGACTTATAGCACTTAAATCAAGTGTTTTACCTATCTTAGGATGTCTTAAACTTGGTTAATTAGTTGTTTTATGACTAATTGAATACATATATGTGTTATTATATTTTAAATAGGATCATTGTGTGTGTGTACCAGTCTGCACTTGACACCTAACATCCTATACATTCCGTTCATCCAAACCACTCACTACAGGTGAGTTCATACCCCCTTAATTAACCTTTTAAATGTTTTTAAATGCTTTTATGGGGGGGGGGGGATACAAGTTGATCTATTATAGTTATTATATCAATCACATGTGATTAATAACTACCAAACAAGTGGTTTTCTTACTTTTCAAACTGTATTACCAAACTGTTTTACTTCAAACTGTTTTACAAACTCTTTTTACATATCAAATGGTTTTACAAACCCTTTTTCATATCAAATACCTTTACTTCAAATATTTTACACTTATATTCTGTTAAATGTATATCTTTATAGATATAGTTATATAAGTAGGATTGAAAGGACTTAGAACTGATAACTCACCCTACCTCCTGTTCCTCGTTGGGTTGTGGACTTAGGGTATCGGTTATTTGTCCGAAGGTCGTTTGAATCCTTGTTATATATCATGTATATATATATAGATATAAAGGTTCCTTCATTCCATCTCAATACCCTTGGGTAGCAAGGGTATACATTCGTGTTCATACGTACAAATCCTATTACTAGTAAACTACGATAGGCGTAGTTTAGGAAGTTACTGATACTATTACTAGAACAATGAATCATACAATGAGTCAATTCATACATGAGTCAATACATGCTAGACAGGGAGAGAACACACAATACAACTAGTACACACAGTACATTACAATACTTGCTAGACAGGGAGAGAACACACAATACAACTAGTACACACAGTACATTACAATACATGCTAGACAGGGAGAGAACACACAATACAGCTAGCACATTCATTACATATACATTTCTTCAGTTATGTGAGCCACCTAACGGGGCATGACACTACCTGTCATGACCGTTTTTGTATCCAGAATCTCCTTAATTGGGGAGCGTATGAGTTTGTGTATAGATCTATACTGGATTGACTATCCTACACCTTGCTGCTCGCTACAGTGGGACTTGCAAGTCTAAGGGTGCCAAATGTCATTTCTTACGACGTCTTACATCGTCGTTTTACTATTGAGTCGGTAGCATGATACAGGCCGATCACATGGTACTTTACATAACAATTGGTTTAAAGTAGTTAGTACAGCAGTAGTTACTTAATACAACACTACAGTACTATTTCATTTTCCCATTACATTCACTTTGTGATCTTCACACAATATACAGTAATGTAAAAACTATATTTTTGGTAAATGATAGTCAGATTTGGGAAAATACACGCTCTTACAAGAGGCACACACACAGTTACTAGATGCCTTGGTAGAAGGCTACTTTTAGTAGGAAACATAGGGTTTCCTAGGAGGTTCAAAACTTGTACATACTTACACTTCACATACTTACAAATACTTTCTTACAAATACAGACACTAAAATACTTATGATCTCACCAGCTTTAAAGCTGATACTCTCTTTCAAAATAACTTGTATCCTCAGGTCACCAGTAGACAGGTACCGATGCAAGGTTTAGAGAAGATGGAGCTCGTTCAAGACTCATCTTTCATTTTGATTTATATTTTGGTGTCTATATAACTTGACAGAACACACTTGTATTAAAATTATCTTATTAATGCAATGGATGATGTTGTTGCTTGTTTACTACTATTCATTGTTGTGATACTGTACATGACGTCCTCCGCCCCAGAACGTTTCCGCCGTTCCTGGTTTTGGGGTGTGACAGATTGGTATCAGAGCATTGTTTATAGTGAATTAAGTATATCAACCCATAAAAGATATACAGACTATAAATACAATGGGATTAAAATACTCTGACCAAGAGTAAATACTTTTAAAATAATAAAATATTTAATTAAGTATACATGCCTGCATTCATACAAAAATCAGTGTCACTAGGACAGAACAAAAGTATACGATTGTTGGGCAGCACAAGTAGACTTAGAGACATATAGTCAAAACTGGGAAGATATAGCCTGATCAACTATATTATCCGAGGGTTGACTAGCATGTGCCTAAGTGTGGTTGTGAGGTTGCAACAAGTCTAAAAACTTACCAACAATACCACAATGAGAACGACAGAACAGAACATAAACCTAAAAATACCATAGGGGTATTTAGTGTTACTATAATTACTTATCCGAGAACTAAAAAAAAAGGTCTTTATCAGTTGGTCAATAGTTGCTTAGTGGATACACTAAGGTTATATGTATCTAGGACGTCATAGATTTAGAATCTGTGAATCTTTGCTTTACTTCTTGTCCTTGTTTGGTGTAGGCTTAGAGTTAGGGTCACTTATTCGAAGGTCTATCCTGCCCTGAATACATATAACTGGTATGCACTAAACAAGTCTTGAAGTAACTGATAAAGATCATCTTATAATTATCTTAGTTAGTACGTCTATTTATTTCTCCTTGTATCCCTTTCTCGCGTAGAGATCATGGCTGGATTCCATCCCCACGGCGACCCGTACTACCCTAACCACGACAATGCTGGATGGCTCGGAGAAGAGCCAGAGAATGATCACCCAATTCCGTTGGATGATCACAAAGCTGAAGGCTATTCTGATAGTTCTGACTCAGAGCTAGAAGTCAACAACCTACCCCCAGCTGCTCAAGACCCAAACCTGAACCCTCGTCCAGCATTTCAAGGACCCACACCCCTGTGGGCCACAAACTTGAACAGATGGAGTCAGGAACAGGGTCAACCTATCCCCTACAATGGAGACAGAAGCTTCTACAACCTCATAGAGGGAGGTTCAGCTAATAGGGTTCTACCCATCATGATTCGTAGGATTTCTCGGAACACGGAACAAGGTCGAGCGACTATCGACCAAGTCGTAGAGATTGACGCCAACTCTGGCGTTAACACAGTCCGCATTCGCCAACTAGAGTCTGCTCACGAAAGGACTTAGGTCCGCAATGCAGTTCTGCAGAGAGAACTTGCCGAGACCCAAGCTGAAGTCAGGGAACTTCGAGCTCAGCAAGCAAGATCTGATAGGCGCGTGAGGGACATAGAACGTCTTCTGTCGGATTCAAGAACTCACTCTAGTAGTTCTCGTCGCCGATAGAGTCTCATCGACTTCTCTTTTGGATATAACCTAGTTTGTGTAAAAACTCTAGTTTAATTTCCTATCTTGGTAAATCTTAGACCTGTTAAGTCTTGATTAGGTCATAGTTCTGTCAAAATTTTCCCATCTTGGTTGATGTAAGACCTACTTCTAGGTCATTTTTCCCGAACTCATTACATCTATAATTCCAGTATTATTGACAAATATCTAATCTCATGGAAATTATTATCCAAATACTATCTTCTGTTAGTACTAGATCATCCTTCAATCGTTCTATTCAATTGTGCTGTTGGGCTATGGAGAGTTAGTCCATGAGTCATCCTCATCAATTTTCCTACTAAATTCTTATCAATATCTTCATCTTTCTAAACTTATAGTTAAAAGATGCCTCCTCGTAAATCAACAAGACGCGATCCTCCCGCACCGACACCACCTGCTCCTCAAATCGATACGGCAGCTCTAAATGCTGCTGTAGCTACGGCTGTGGCTACAGCCATGGCTCAATATCATTCGTCTGGTTCCACTGGAGGAGGAACTCCTGTCCTATCTACTCATGGTGAAATCCCTGTGTGCTTGAGAGAGTGCTCCTATAAAGACTTTATCAACTGCAAGCCCAAGTCCTTTAGAGGGACTGGCGGAGTCATTGCCCTCTCGCAATGGTTCGAGAAAACCGAATCGGTTTTCGAAATTTGCTCCTATCCAGAGGGGAGCAAGGTCAACTTCGCCGCTTGCACCTTTGAAGACAAAGCCCTGACATGGTGGAATAGCCATGTCAAGTCACTATCCCTAATAGTGGCTAATGCTATGGGCTGGGAAGCTCTGAGAGAACTGATGATTGAGGAGTACTGCCCGAGGGGCGAAATACAAAAGCTGGAGGAAGAACTGTGGAGCCTAACCATGAAGGGCTCCGACATAGTCTCTTATACCGCCAGGTTCTGTGAACTGGTGGCCCTCTGTCCCAACATGGTTCATACTGAGGGAAAGAAGATCGAGAGATACATATGGGGGCTGATGCCACCATTCCAGGGAAATGTTTTGGCTTCAAACCCCACTACATTCGATAGTGCCAAGCGATTGGCACAGTGGCTTATAGACCATGGGGTTCGTACCCCGGCCGCAACAACAACCCTGGCCATCTCAGAACCCGCCAGAACCGCTGATTCCAAGCGGAATTTCTGGGATGACAAGAAGAAGAAGAAGGCTGCTAAAAAGCAACAAATTGTGGCAGTGCATGCTGCGATAGCAACTGCCACTGCTGCTGCTCCGGTAAAGCAGTACGCCGGAAGTTTGCCCAAGTACAACAAGTGCAACTTCCATCACTCAGGAGCCTGCCGGGAAATGCAGTGTTTGAACTGCAACAGGAAGGGGCACACTGCCCGTTTCTGCAAAGCTCCGGCTAGGCCAATCACCCAAGTCCCCGGCGCTGGTATGGGCCAAGCATGCTACGGTTGTGGCGAGGTGGGCCACTACAAGAGGGACTGCCCAAAGGCAGGGAATGCCGGTAGAGTGGGAAGAGTTCTGGCCATAGGCCATGAGGAAGCGGTTGCCGACCCCACAGTGGTCACTGGTACGTTTCTCCTCGATAACTCTTATGCATGCATTCTGTTTGATAGTGGAGCGGAAATGAGTTTCGTGAACCAAAAGTTTGCTCATTTACTTAAGCAAAAATCATGAGCACTTAAAGAACCGTTCACTGTAGAAATGGCTAAGGGAAAGACGGAGAGCACTAGCAGTTTATACATAGGGTGTACCCTAACACTAGATAGCCATTCATTTTCGATCGACCTCATGACGGTCTCAATTAAAAGTTTCGACGTCATTATCGGCATGGATTGGTTGAGTCTTCATCGTGCCGACATCATGTGTTACGAAAAGGCTGTACGCCTTAATCTGTCGTCTGGCGAAACTCTAGTAGTATGGCGACAAACCCGGCACGAACCTTCGTATCATCTCGAGCCTTCAAGCTCAAAAATTCTTGCGAAAGGAATGTCGCACATTCCTTGCTCATGTGGTCGATGTGAGCCAAGAAATGAAAGACACTCAGAACATTCCAGTAGTAAGCGACTTTCCCGACATCTTTCCAGAAGAACTCCCAGGATTACCTCCGCAACGTCAAGTCGAGTTCAGAATCGACTTAGTTCCAGGGGCTACTCCCGTAGCCCAATCGCCCTATCGTCTAGCACCTGCAGAGATGCAAGAACTGTCCTGTCAACTTAACGAACTGCTCAGCAAGGGCTTTATAAGACCAAGCTTCTCATCCTGGGGAGCTCCAGTCTTGTTCGTTAAGAAGAAAGACGGATCGTTTCGTATGTGCATCAACTACAGGGAGCTCAACAAACTGACCGTCAAGAATCGTTATCCCTTGCCTCGTATTGACGATTTATTTGACCAACTCCAAGGGGCGAACTTCTTTTCAAAAATCGACTTAAGATCCGGATATCACCAACTACGAGTGCTAGGGGAGGATGTTCCAAAGACAGCCTTCCGAACTCGTTATGGGCACTACGAATTCGTAGTGATGCCGTTCGGATTAACAAACGCGCCCGCTGTATTCATGGACTTAATGAATAGGGTGTGTCGTCCTTACTTGGATCAGTTCGTCATCGTCTTTATCGATGACATACTTATCTACTCTCGTAGTAAGGAGGAGCATAGTCAACATCTTCGACAGGTCTTAGAAACGCTGCGTTCGGAGAAGCTCTATGCGAAGTTCTCGAAATGCGAATTTTGGATCCGAAGAGTCGAATTCTTAGGGCACGTAGTTAGAAAAGAGGGAATACACGTGGAACCTTCCAAAATTAAAGCCATTGAGAGCTGGTCAGCACCGAAGATGCCTACAGAAATTCGTCAATTTCTAGGCCTCGCTGGCTACTATCGCAGGTTCATTCAGAACTTCTCCCGCATCGCGAAACCTCTTACAACACTGACCCAGAAAGGCGTGGCCTTTGACTGGGAAGAGAAGCAGGAGAGAGCGTTCCAAACGCTCAAGCAAGCCTTGTGCACCGCACCAATACTAACCCTCCCCGAAGGAATAGAAGACTTCGTTGTCTATTGCGATGCGTCAAATCAAGGGCTCAGATGTGTTCTGATGCAGCGAGGTAAGGTCATCGCCTATGCCTCGAGACAGCTGAAGACACACGAGGTCAAATACACCACACACGATCTTGAGCTAGGAGCAGTTGTGTTTTCTCTGAAGATTTGGAGACACTACCTGTATGGAACAAAAAGCACTATCTTTACAGACCACAAAAGCCTACAACACATATTCAACCATAAAGAGCTCAACATGAGACAACGGCGGTGGGTCGAGCTACTCAGTGATTACGAATGCGAAATTCGTTATCATCCGGGTAAAGCCAACGTAGTAGCTGACGCCCTAAGTCGGAAAGAATATTCTGGTCGTAGAGTCAAATCATTGACTATGACTATCCATTCACACTTGTCCACACAAATTAAGGAGGCTCAGCTCGACGCTTTGAAACCTGAAAATATGGCGGGTGAATCCCTGAGAGGAATGGATAAGAACTTAGAGGTGAAAGGTGGCGGAGCTTATTATTTCATGGATCGGATCTGGACCCTGAAATGCGGTGGTTTCATAGACTTGGTCATGAACGAAGCGCACAACACTCATTATTCCGTTCACCCAGGTTCAGATAAGATGTATCTGGATCTTAAAAAGTTATACTAGTGGCCTAACATGAAAGCAGAGATTGCTACCTTCGTAAGTAAATGCCTTACTTGCGCAAAGGTCAAGGTTGAATACCAGAAACCCTCCGGTCTACTACAACAGCCTGAAATACCGGAATGGAAGTGGGAGCGGATCACTATGGACTTCATAACCAAGTTGCCCAAGACAACGGGTGGACTTGATACCATATGGGTCATCGTCGATAGATTGACGAAGTCCGCACACTTCCTGCCTATCAAGGAAACAGACAAGATGGAGAAGCTTTCAAGAACTTACATTAGGGAGATTGTATGACTGCACGGTGTTCCCATATCCATTATCTCGGACAGGGATAGTAGATTCACTTCGAGGTTCTGGTAGTCGCTACAAAGTTGCCTAGGAACTAGGCTGGACATGAGTACAGCCTACCATCGACAGACAGACGGGCAAAGTGAGAGGACTATCCAAACCTTGGAAGATATGTTGCGAGCCTGTGTGATCGACTTTGGGAAAGCATGGGATACTCATTTACCCCTTGTCGAATTTTCCTACAACAACAGTTATCACACGAGCATAAAGGCTGCTCCATTCGAGGCCCTCTATGGCCGAAAGTGCAGATCCCCTCTGTGCTGGGCTGAGGTAGGTGATACCCAGTTAGCTAAGGGACGAGTTCCTGAAAGCACTCTCACAGGTCCGGAGATCATTCGGGAAACAACAGAGAAGATCGTTCAAATTCGTGAACGATTGAAAGCCTCTAGAGACCGACAGAAAAGCTACGCTGATAAACGAAGGAAACCGTTGGAATTCCAGGTGGGCGAGCGTGTTCTACTGAAGGTCTCACCCTGGAAGGGCTGGATACGCTTCGGAAAGCGTGGAAAGCTAAATCCAAGGTACATAGGGCCTTTCGAGATTCTCGCTAGAATCGGCCCTGTAGCTTACAAACTTAACCTACCATGCGAACTCAGTAACGTACATTCTACTTTCCACGTCTCGAACTTGAAAAAGTGTCTGTCCGACGAGACTCTTGTAATCCCACTCGACAAGATCGAGATCAACGAGAGCCTCAACTTCGTGGAAGAACCTGTAGAGATCATGGACCGGGAGGTCAAGCAAACGAAACAAAGCCGCATCCCAATAGTGAAGGTTCGCTGGAACGCCAAGCGAGGACCAGAATTCACTTGGGAGCGAGAGGATCAGATGAAACTGAAATATCCTCGTCTTTTTTACTTAGTTATTTGTAACTATTTATTTGCTTAAACTCTAATTTCGGGACGAAATTCCTTCTAACGGGGGGATGATGTGACAACCCGAAATTTCTATTTTGTACAACCATTCAATTCAATAGAAGTCAGAACAGTTTCTGCTAACTTTCAAGCTTTTTGGAATAAGTTTGAGTGTTTATAAGTTAGTACTTCAGGAGATAACAGGAGAGAGGATTGATGGGTTTCGAGCAATACATCATTCCTATGGTGTACATGCAAACCCTAATAGCTTTGGATCTATTTTGTCTAATGAACATGCAATTGATAATCCAAAGCCATAAACCCTAGATCTAATAAACAATAACTGAAATTAGGGTTTAGATCTTACCTTTGATTGTTATATAGCAATAACAATCAATCCTTGGCTTCAGAAAGCTTAGTGCCTCAAGTGTTGCACCTCTAATGGAGTCACAAACACCACTAAGCAACTTGGATGAAGAGGGAGGAGAGAGGAGGCACCAAAAACGGCTGGAAACCCTAAAGGAATAGTTCACCACGTTTTTGGGGCTTAAGGGTCCTTTATATACATGTAGGCTATTAGGGTTTACAACTAGGAAACCCTAATCTGGCTGCTTAAGCCCTAAGCAGCCCATGGACTCCGTTAACATATCCCTTGGATGATTTCTAATGGGCTTCCCATAGAATTCGTCCAACCTATATTATTTAGTTAATCCATAGCCCAATTGCAATTATCTTATAATTACAAATCCAGTCCCCTAAGTTTAATTAATCTCTTTTAGTCACAAAATTAATTCTTAATTAATTCTTGACTAATATTAATTAAACAATATGATTTCTCCTTTAATATATTATTCTTATAATATATTAATAAATCATAATTAAACCTTTCTCTCCTTAATTCATCCTACATATTGCTATGGTGAAGGCAACCCAAAAGGACCATGCTCATAATCGGGTCAAGTACATACCAAAATAGTTATGGACTTAGACACTAATCCAACAGTCTCCCACTTGGATAAGTCTAATAACTATTTTGCATAACTTTAGAACCTGATTAGCAATCGTAGCTTTCAAAAGCCGTTGTCAACTCTGATCTTATCAGATACGCGTGTCCTTTAGATAAGGGATCATATATTCCTCCATTCTCAAGATATCGTATAGACACGAGACATGGATTTAAATCATTCTCTCTGTCTATGTATTATTTCCCGACATCTGATTTATGACGACTGACAACAGACTACAATTGAACACATCAACTTAGTCCCGGCTTGGCCAAGCGCTCAGGGTGTCATCACTAAATCATCGAGAGGCCCACAAATATCGCTTTTATCCGACTTTGGGTAAAAGGAATGGATAAACTTAGAATCAAATGCTCGCTTGCATTTACTGATCGAATCACACACAATAATAAGTTTTATAACACCAAGTTACTGGTGCATTTACTTATCATCAATGTGCAACCGACCAGCAAATAACAACTCACACGTCTCGGTTTCAAGAATATACAATATTATCGACTCACAATCACTCGCGATATAATCCATGAAGTGATTCACGTGAGCGTGGGTTTAATCCAATACTTTAATCTTATCAAAGCACTCATGAACTCTGCAGCAAACTTGTGCTATGTCTAAACACTTTAGACAATTTGCAGACAGATTCATGACAGTCTTCCTTCATACCTACTTCCAACGTATGACCGACTGTGGAGGTTCGAATAACCCAGTTATTCTGGAAGTCAAAACATGCAAAGTGAAACGCAATAATAATATTAATCCTATATGGACCCAAAGCTTTTGAGCGTAAATAAAAACACTTTTATTTAAACACCATATTGATTACTCATTATTCATTGCTTACTGTTTCAAAAAATCAACTTATTACTCGAATTATAACCACAATTGTCCCATGCTCCAAGCATGCACACTTTGGTTTCCTATGGTCCACACTTTGTAAAATAGATCAATTGAAAAACTTTTCCAATGAAACTCATTTCACAATCCCCAATCCTTATCATTAGTGTAAGAATACCAAATTCTTGCCACTTTTAGAATATGTCAGATTCTAACATTTTATGCAACGATCCTTTCGTAAAGTCATAGCACAAAAGTCATCAAGACTTGGCCAATGAAATCACAAAGTACTCTATCAGAAATTGTCACAAAACAATTCTATAGATGTGATGTCTCTCACTCAAAGTACATTCCTTCGAACATCCTTTTGCATAAAAGTTTCTAATCTACATAGATTCTTAATTTCCAACTCCCATATATGGAAACATTTCCATATTTGCTATATGACAACTCATTATTAATATTTTCTTATCTATTCATAATAATGTCAATATAGTCCATCCAGTACTATACTTTCAACTACTCACAAGCGACAAATCCTCAGTGAACCTCAGATCGTCCTTTGATAGTTGTTTAATTATTTTAGTCAAAACCAATTCTAGTCCTTTTTTCCCTCTTAATGCCCTAGGCATTTGGAAAATTTCAGAATGGTAAAATATTATAGCATATGAAATCGATCCTATACCCGAAGCGTATTGGACACGATGCATAATGTCTCACATAAAGACGTGATACTTTATCAGCCTTCTGCCATAATATTTTATGTGCCATGTTCCCACAATTCAAACTATGAAGAGGGATGCCGTAATCATAATCGAATTTTGAGAATGCACTATGTATCCTTGACTAAATTTATTAACATTTCTCGATCTAAGCTTTAGAATTTTGAAACGAAGTATAATATTCTCTCCCTTAATTATAGCAAAACAACTTTTCAACCTTTGCAACTTTGCAAAGTGAATCTTTGTTTTCTATAATTAATATTGCTAACTTGCAATACTTACCATAATAATCATGCTCCCACTCACATGATGATTATTTTCTTACCAGCATAACACTTATGCTCCCACTAGCTTTGACATGTATTCAGAAAACAATTGAACTTCCAGAAACAATGCTTATTGAATTCCTTAAGTTCATATTTCTAATACCTAATGCTTTGATAAGCCTTTATCTAAGATTTTTTTAAGCTCATACACCTTTGCCTTAGATAGCTCATATGTGTGTCTAAACAATTCAGAATTTATGTTACTAAGTCCCAAATGTTCAGACCAATTGCCGAATCTCACAATTCGAGCTATGAAAAAGGATGTCGTAATCATAATCGAATTTGAGAATACAATTTTTCACAATTGCTACCTTCTTAAAATCTCTCTTAGTGAAAGCATTTCCTCACAATCATTTTGCATGAAGGATGGAAACCTCATGACACTTAGATTTTAAGATGTATGTGTTCCTATCCATGTGAATTTGTCAAAACGAAGGTTTGCGACAAATCCAAAACCATATGGACTGAACTTGTTCAATCTTGATTTCTTGCCTCATGGTAACGCGAGTGCCCACAATGTCTTCCAAGCAACTCACCCCTACATATCAATGTACTTTCCATTGATCAAGTAACTATAATTATATACATACTCAACCCAACCACCTTACAATTTATAAACACCCAACACTATCAACTAATTAACCATTGTAATTCCCTCTACATAAATTCATTCATACCACCTTCAGACATTGAGGCTCCTTCACTTTGCAAATCTCCTCGTTGCGCCTGAAAAAGTTGCTCAAATATTAATATATATATATATATATATATATATATATATATATATATATATATATATATATATATATTGTTAGTCATAATATAACAGTAAATATTTGTTTATAAATACAAAAAAAAATGACAGATTGTTATGTTAGTGAGTGAGACCTTGGCTAGGCGATATTTGTGAAGCATACGTTGGTATTGCTGCCTTGCTGGCTGAGATTGGACCATAGAAAGCACCCTGGAGACAGCTTCAGTTAGAGCCGCATCCACTTTCTGCTTCCTAAGTGCCTTCACAAAGTCTTCTTCTTCTTCATCTTCACCAATAATCGAATCCACATGAAATCCCCTTAAACCCACTCCTTTCCTGTACCACCTCAACACAATCTTCTCCACTATCCCAACTGCCCAACAAATTGTTTCATAATTCTTCCTTGCCTGATAGCCTCTCACATGAGCCTGCCAACCATTTTAAAAAATTTATATACTTAGTTGGTTGGTTGGTTGGTTAGTTAGTTTAGTTAGTTAGAGAGAGAGAGAACCTGTATCTTGACAACTTTCTGTCGAAGTGCAAGGAAATCCTTGCGGCCTTTCCAACCACGATATTTCTTCTGAATAGTTAGTTTAGTTAGTTAGAGAGAGAGAGAACCTGTATCTTGACAACTCATCCCGAGTTCATTTTAGTCTTGTCTTACTTGAGGACAAGTAAGGTTTAAGCTTGGGGTGATTTGATTGTTTATTTTAATTACTTATTTTTATAGTTTATTTTAGTTTATTTCATCCATAATTTAGTTAATTTCCATGCATATTTTCCTTTTTTTGTTTTATGGCCAGTTTCGGGTACTTTCTAGTTTTGTGAGCTTTATTGCAGATTTCATGGAGACTAGTGGAGCGGGAATGTTCGGGACGTATGGAAAGCAATTGGAATAAGAGGACGTCGAGGATTTTAGGCTTGATGGGTAGTGGAGATGATGCATGGAGTGAGCTTGATGATTATTTGAAGGCTTGGAGAGAAATAAACTTTAAATTTGCAAGATGCGGGGGAATATTCAAGCGTGCGTAGATTATTAATCGGGCGAGTTCACGAGCTTTGGAGGATTTGGAGAAGTCAAATTGGGCTTAAATTGAAGAAAACATGAAGAATTATGGACTACAAGCTTAGTGGACTCGAACTGGGCCAGTGGGATATGCTTTGGAGGCCCAAAAACTCAAAGAAGCCCATATCAGGCATCACCCGCGCAACCCACCCGCGCAACAGCACGCGGGTCGCGCAAGGCCCTGCAGGGGTAATTTCGGAAATCCATTTGGAAGGCTATTTGAGGAAGGTTGGTGCCCATCTTTTGGGGACTCTTGGAGATCCGATTTTTGAGCATTCTCTCTGGAGTTTTGGAGCATTTTGAAGGCCAAGAACACTCAAGAACTTCATCATTTCAACTCTTAATTCTTGTTAAATGTTTGGTACAATCTTCTCTAACTTTGTTTCTTTGAGTTTAGCCATGCTTGGCTAAACTAATCTTGGTTGACTTTTGTTGAATCCTTTGAACTTTTTTTGAATGTTGAAGAATCCATGAACATGTTCTTAAATCTTTATGGGAATGTTTTGTGTTTTAACATCTCATCACTACTTGTATGTTTTAGTTCATGAGTTTAAATGTGTTTGTGGTGATTAGTTGGCTAATTTCTTGATTAAGTAAAGGATCCTCAAATTAGCAAGCAACAAATGATTTTTGTGTTGTTTTTGCTTCACACAATCATAAAAACATTTCCTCCAACATGGTGGTGAAAGCATTTGACCCCTCTTGGATTTGGTGACTTTTTGGTTCTTAATGCTAGTTGACTTTCACTAATTACATGCTTAATGGAAATTGTGACTTTGACTAAGGAAATTGTTATGAGCTTCTCTAACCATTTTAACAACTAAGAAAAGTCTAGGTAATCTCAAGCTTCTTGGATTACTATAGCCAAATTAAGGATTTAAATCAAGTATTGCACCATTGGATTCTAATGATATGTTCATCAAAAGTCAAAGTGAGGAAACCTTAAGTCGACCATCTTTCTCTTATTGATTTCACATCAAATTCTTATTTTTGCCAAATTGTTCATTTAAGTTCTAGTTTAATTCTAGTTTTAGTTAAAGTATTTCAAAAAGATCAAAACCCCCATTTTTATTTTATTGTCATTTTACAAGTACTTTTGCAAAGAGATTTCTCATAGAGTTATAAATTGAACCAATCTCCGTGGATCGACCCCTTTACCACTATACACTATTTTAGTGTAAAAGATTTAGGGTTATTAATTTTGTTGGCCTCGACAACCACCAGATGCCGAGGACCACAAACAAGGTGTGAATAACCATATGAATCACGTGGTGCACCCAATTGCTACTATTACCTAATCAATGTGCCGGTTAGCCACACACGCTCCATTGATCTTTGATAAACATCGAGCCACCCTTCGCCACCAATGCCAAACCTAAATTAGTGTGCCGGTTAACCACACACGCTCTACTAACGTTTCGACAAGGGTACAAAGTGTAATTCCATGGATTAGCATACAATTCCACATTTTTCCTAAAGTAACTATGATTTGGGAATTTGTAAAAGCATGTAGTTACTTTGTACTTCATTATACTTATAATGGAAGGTTTCGTCCTATCCTACCCGTTCGGCTAACGACCCTCCACTAGTCAAGAGTGCGGTGGGTAAGAGTGGATACCCATTCAATCGTCGTTTTATAGGCAACTTCCTTAAACACCCCTTATAGACCAGCTTCGTGAATGAGGCCTACTAACGGTAAGACTGACTCTTTACTCATATATATAATATTAGACTTTTAATGTTACATATATATAGTATAGGGTGTATTTTACACTTTTAAAATACTAGGTGGTTCAATTTAATAAATTATACTTTTAATTTAATCAAATGTAAACCAAAACTTTATGGAATTATTAAATCTCTTTTAATTATACACTTTAATTAATTAATAAAACCATAAGGGTGAAATTTGAACTTTTTCAAAAATACGAGGGTTTTAGAATTTAACATTTCAAAATTAAACTTTTAATTAACTTTTAAATTCCAAAACTTGAGGGCAAGTTTTGAACTTTTCAAAACATTAAGGTTTAAAATTTAAATATTTCAAAATTAACTTTTAATCAAAATTTAAATTCCAAAACTTGAGGACAAGTTTTTAAACCTTTCAAAACATTAGGGTTTAACTATTCAAATTTCAAAAACAAAACTTTTAAGTTTAAATTTAAACTATAAATCCTAAAGGGGAAAATTGAAACTTTTTCACAAGATAATTCAAATCTAAATTACAAATAATCAATCTTTATCTAATAAAACAAAAGATTATCTAAATTTTGACAATTATCTTCTATTTTGGTAAGGATAATCACCCAATATCAATAAAAATCGGATTTTATGAATTAAAAACGTTTATGGTAAGTATCACAAGCCAAAACAGCAACAAAATCGCCAAAAAACGCTGCTAGATCCATGGACTCGCCGAGTCGGCCTGACTCGCCGAGTTCATCCACTGACTCGCCGAGTCGGAGATTCATAAGGCAAAAAACTTCGTTTTTCATGAAAAAATCGATCAAACAAGCATCAAAATCACTAACAAACAGCCCTAGGCTCTGATACCACTGATGGGTTTCGAGCAATACATCATTCCTATGGTGTACATGCAAACCCTAATAGCTTTGGATCTAGTTTGTCTAATGAACATGCAATTGATAATCCAAAGCCATAAACCCTAGATCTAATAAACAATAACTGAAATTAGGGTTTAGATCTTACCTTTGATTGTTATATAGCAATAACAATCAATCCTTGGCTTCAGAAAGCTTAGTGCCTCAAGTGTTGCACCTCTAATGTAGTCACAAACACCACTAAGCAACTTGGATGAAGAGGGAGGAGAGAGGAGGCACCAAAAACGGCTGGAAACCCTAAAGGAATAGTTCACCACGTTTTTGGGGCTTAAGGGTCCTTTATATACATGTAGGCTATTAGGGTTTACAACTAGGAAACCCTAATATGGCTGCTTAAGCCCTAAGCAGCCCATGGACTCCTTTAACATATCCCTTGGGCGATTTCTAATGGCTTCCCATAGAATTCGTCCAACCTATATTATTTAGTTAATCCATAGCCCAATTGCAATTATCTTATAATTACAAATCCAGTCCCCTAAGTTTAATTAATCTCTTTTAGTCACAAAATTAATTCTTAATTAATTCTTGACTAATATTAATTAAACAATATGATTTCTCCTTTAATATATTATTCTTATAATATATTAATAAATCATAATTAAACCTTTCTCTCCTTAATTCATCCTACATATTGCTATGGTGAAGGCAACCCAAAAGGACCATGCTCATAATCGGGTCAAGTACATACCAAAATAGTTATGGACTTAGACACTAATCCAACAAGGATGCCCTAGGGTTTATTGTGTAGCAATAATGTCCCAAAACTCCAAGAGTTTGGAGTTTACGGCCTAAATAATGGTGTTTACGGCCGTAAACCCTAAGGGGAGGGGTATAAATATGACACTTAGTCATATTTACCACTTTTTTCACCATTTTCAAGTCTAAAACTCAAATCCTCTCAAGTATCATCCAACCTTTCTTCTTGATCTTCAACTATGTAAGTGTTTCTTACCCTAAAAAGTTGTAATCTTGCTTAACCTAGTGATCTAACATGATTCCATCCGTGAAATCATTCCAAAAGTGTAGATCTTCAAGTTTCACCAAGAACACCAAGAACACACACTAGTGTTCTTGGACTTTTAGCACCTTTCAAGCTTCTCTATTGTAAGTACCCTTACCCTAGTGTGCTATAAGGCTTCTTACACTTCTTAATCATCTAGAAGACACAAAGATTCAAAGGATCAAAGGTGTTTACGGTCCAAGAACACCTTGGACCGTAAACCCTAAAAAGGGTGCCAAAGTGTGCCCTAGTCCCTTACAAGCCTTGGAAACTAGTCTAGACCCTTTCCTTATTGTTCTTAGGACTTGAAAACATCAAAATACCATAAACCATATGGGTTTACGGCCGTAAACCCAAGGTCAAATGGTCCAGGGACCGTAAACTCCACAAAGGAGTGAAATGGTGCCCTAATCTCTTCCAAAGGCTTATACTTGAAGTAGGAATGCTTCTTAGGACTTTTAGAGCTTAAAAACACAAAATGGTAGATGTACCATGAGTTTACGGCCGTAAACTCATGGGTTTACGACCGTAAAATCAAGGGGTTATGGTAACAAAACCGTGAACTCCAAAGGAGTTTACCCTTGAACCCCAAACTCAATAGCAAGGTCCTACCACCCTTAGATGCAATCCTTAGGACTTATAGCACTTAAATCAAGTGTTTTACCTGTCTTAGGATGTCTTAAACTTGGTTAATTAGTTTTTTTATGACTAATTGAATACATATATGTGTTATTATATGTTAAATAGGATCATTGTGTGTGTACAAGTCTGCACTTGACACCTAGCATCCTATACATTCCGTTCATCCAAACCACTCACTACAGGTGAGTTCATACCCCCTTAATTAACCTTTTAAATGTTTTTAAATGCTTTTATGGGGGGGATACAAGTTGATCTATTATAGTTATTATATCAATCACATGTGATTAATAACTACCAAACAAGTGGTTTTCTTACTTTTCAAACTGTATTACCAAACTGTTTTACTTCAAACTGTTTTACAAACTCTTTTTACATATCAAATGGTTTTACAAACCCTTTTTCATATCAAATACCTTTACTTCAAATATTTTACACTTATATTCTGTTAAATGTATATCTTTATAGATATAGTTATATAAGTAGGATTGAAAGGACTTAGAACTGATAACTCACCCTACCTCCTGTTCCTCGTTGGGTTGTGGACTTAGGGTATCGGTTATTTGTCCGAAGGTCGTTTGAATCCTAGTTATATATCATTTATATGTATATAGATATAAAGGTTCCTTCATTCCATCTCAATACCCTTGGGTAGCAAGGGTATACATTCGTGTTCATACGTACAAATCCTATTACTAGTAAACTACGATAGGCGTAGTTTAGGAAGTTACTGATACTATTACTAGAACAATGAATCATACAATGAGTCAGTTCATACATGAGTCAATACATGCTAGACAGGGAGAGAACACACAATACAGCTAGTACACACAGTACATTACAATACTTGCTAGACAGGGAGAGAACACACAATACATCTAGTACACACAGTACATTACAATACATGCTAGACAGGGAGAGAACACACAATACAGCTAGCACATTCATTACATATACATTTCTTCAGTTATGTGAGCCACCTAACGGGGCATGACACTACCTGTCATGACCGTTTTTGTATCCAGAATCTCCTTAATTGGGGAGCGTATGAGTTTGTGTATAGATCTATACTGGATTGACTATCCTACACCTTGCTGCTCGCTACAGTGGGACTTGCAAGTCTAAGGGTGCCAAATGTCATTTCTTACGACGTCTTACATCGTCGTTTTACTATTGAGTCGGTAGCAGGATACAGGCCGATCACATGGTACTTTACATAACAATTGGTTTAAAGTAGTTAGTACAGCAGTAGTTACTTAATACAACACTACATTACTAGATGCCTTGGTAGAAGGCTACTTTTAGTAGGAAACATAGGGTTTCCTAGGAGGTTCAAAACTTGTACATACTTACACTTCACATACTTACAAATACTTTCTTACAAATACAGACACTAAAATACTTATGATCTCACCAGCTTTAAAGCTGATACTCTCTTTCAAAATAACTTGTATCCTCAGGTCACCAGTAGACAGGTACCGATGCAAGGTTTAGAGAAGATGGAGCTCGTTCAAGACTCATCTTTCATTTTGATTTATATTTTAGTGTCTATATAACTTGACAGAACACACTTGTATTAAAATTATATTATTAATGCAATGGATGATGTTGTTGCTTGTTTACTACTATTCATTGTTGTGATACTGTACATGACGTCCTCCGCCCCAGAACGTTTCTGCCGTTCCTGGTTTTGGGGTGTGACAGTTTACTAAAAGAAATAAGGGTTTTCTTAAGGAATGTTTTCATCAAATATAAAGAACTATTATAATTAACTTCGGGAGTACCAAATGAATACGCCAGGGTTACATACAACGAAGATCTAACAAACAATGGGATGTGTGACTTCCACCTCATTTCCCGTTCCTTGTTTGGTTGTGGGCTTAGGGCAGATACACACAATCGATTGTCTGTTTACTCTAGGTTTTATATGACTTGTATCCATTTAGTACTCATAGAAAGGATTGTAGAGTCATTTTTACTTATCTTTCATCATATCAGAAGATATAGGATCTTCTGGAGGAACAGGCAAACTTTTCTAAAAGAACTTACAACTTACTTTACATCACTAAATGCTGATCTTCTCTTTCAAACTAACTTGTATTCTCAGGGAACTAGTAGACAGGTACGCGCTCTGGGATTCAGAAGATGAAGTATAGTAGCTTCATGTATTGTTTTGTTTTTTACTTTTGGATTCAATCTTTTGTGAATCATTACTTTGTAAATACTTTAATATTAATACAATGGTTGTTTGTTACTACGATTGCTATGATTCATGCGTTGTGATACTAAACATGACGTCCTCCGCCCCCGAACATTTCCGTCGTTCCGGTTTGGGGGTGTGACAGATTGGTATCAGATCATTGTTTATAGTAAACTAAGTATATCAACCGATAAAAGATATACAACTATAATACAATGGGGCCTAAGTGCTCTGAATAATAATATATTTTAAGAATATAACAATACTTTATAAAAGTATACATACATGCTTATATATATATACATACTAGATCAAGTATCAGAAGAAGAACAGAATAGAAGTATTTAAAGGTTGAACATTGCGGTCAAACCTGGACAGTTATGTAATCATATATGGGATCAATATAGCCCGATCAACTATATTCATTTGAGATGTGACCGACATGTGTTTGGGAGTGATGTGGTGTTGCAACAGTCTTAAAACTTACCTAACACTATTCAAGAGATTTCTAGATCAGAACAAAAAGTTAGATTACTATGCGAGTATTTTATGATTCTATAAGACAACTACAAGTTTAAAACATACCAAGTTCATTACATTAAAATACTATAGGAGTATTTTAGGCACTATATAAATAACTTATGTGATAATGTAAAGACCCTTCTGGTAGGTCTATGATTCCGGAGTGTATACTTCCAAGGTTTTATATAATTGTGATTTTATAGACTTAGAATTTGTGATCTATGCTTCACTACCTGTTCCTTGTTTGGTTGTGGTTTTGGAGTAGGATCACTTATTCGAAGGTCTATTTAATCTTAAATTATATACAACTTGTATACATTGCGCAATTATAGGGGGGCCCAGTAAGGATCACCCCATAATGATTACATTAAATCTCATAGATTCTTTAGACACTTCCATTCTCGCACGACAAACCCAGATAGGTGTAACCACTCCGTCATAGCAGTCAAAAGAGGAGACAAGGAGAAACAAGCGAAGATTTCCAAGAAGTGATCAGCCAGAGAAACTAAAACGTCTTACGCGTCACACTAAATAAATAATTACCTTACTTGACTTAGTGAGCTAGTGGATACACTACTCACACTATGTGTTAGAATTATTTCCCTTCATGCAGCCAGTATCAGTTATTCAATTCACAGATATTCATTCGAGGATAGCTACTTTTGATTCATAAACTTTGTTTTATATAGACTCTTTTATGAATTGTTTCCAGAACCCTATAAAAGTCAGAACCATATATATTCAGCACTAGGATAACTTAGTCTTTCAGCTTTCGGCTTATATCCACTGCTATAGACTTATTCCCGTCTCATCTTTGTATTCTTTTAGAAAAAGATGCCTCCACGTAGATCAGCGAGACGCACTACTCCGATAACTCCAACTCAAACTCCACTACCTCCTCCTCAATTCGATCCTGCTGCTCTCCAAGCAGCGATATCAGCCGCAGTAGCAGCTGCTCTAGCTCACATCAGTGAAAGTGGTACCAATGGATCCGATAGCGGTACCCACTTGACAAACCCCGGAGTTACTCACGGACACCCAAGGGAGTGTTCGTATAAGGACTTCATGAACTACAAACCCAAATCCTTTACTGGAAATGGTGGAGTCATTTCTCTGATGCGATGGTTCGAGAAAAAAGATTCGGTCTTCGCAATCTGTTCGTGCCTAGAAGGGAGCAAAGTGAAGTTTGCTGCCTGCACCTTCTCCGACAGAGCCCTCACATGGTGGAATAGCCATGTTAAGTCTCTGACCCTATCAGTGGCTAACTCAATAGGTTGGGAGAACCTAAAAGAGATAATGTTGGAAGAATATCGCCCTAGGGGCGAAGTTCAAAAGTTGGAACAAGAGCTATGGGAGCATACCATGGTCGGCTCAGACATAGTGACCTACACTGACAAGTTTAGCGATCTGGCAGCACTATGCCCTGAGATGGTTACTCCGAAGAGTAAGAAGATAGAAAGGTACATCTGGGGTTTATCTACCCCGATTCAAGGGGATGTATTGTCTTCTAACCCAACAAAATTCGATAGCGCCAAACGCCTGGCCCAACGACTCATTAACCATGGAGTCCGCCATGGCGTGGTGGTCCCCATTCCCGAGCCATCGAAGGGAGGAGACCATAAACGAACGTCGGGGAAAAAGAGGAAAGGTCGAACAACCCAGGAAACCCCGCAGGAGAAACAAATGGGTACTATCTACGCCGCCTCAACACCTGTTACTCCAGCACCTGCCAGTCGATATGCTGGAACTCTCCCGAAGTGTGATGGTTGTAACTACCACCACACCGATGTATGTCGGGAAATGCAATGCTTGAACTGCCACAGGAAGGGGCACACTGCCCGGTTCTGCAGGGCCCCGACACAACAGATCTCCCAAGTCCCTAGGATAGAAGTAAACCAGTTCTGCTATGGCTGTGGTGAGACAGGGCATTACAAGAGGGACTGCCCAATAACGAGGAACTCAGGCGCGGATGGAAGGATTCTGATGATCACCGCATGAGAAGCAACCCCGGAGTCCCCAGCGACCAGCTGTACGTCTTCGAATTATGAATTGCTTTAAAAATTAATTTATATTTAATAAGATTAAAACTTGGGGAAAACATTTAAAAGTAATTATAATAACTCACTCATCTGAACAAGTCACAACATTCATAAGGGAACTAAAGATCCGTTCAGGGAAGCTATGATGGCCTAGTTTATACATCAGGGTTGTGTATAGCTGAGCTGTTGCAGACTCAGAGTGAGTGATTCCGCCTTAATTCCTGTTCCTTGTTTGGTTGTGGATTTGAGGCAGAGTTACTCAGTCGACCGTCTTATTCATCTTAATTATACATAACTTGTATATGTCATGCGATCATAGTGGTACCGAGGAGGATCATAATATAGAGTATCAACACTAGTTATCAAAACACTGCACTATTAGTACTCGCTTATCGCGGTATGATTTGTTGCAGTGTTAATATCAAGGGAAAACGGAAAGCACTAGAACATTTACACAGAGTACATTTTTGAGCACACTCGGAATACACCGTCGTATAACAAACATTTCTTTCAAATCGGCCTAACTTTCGTTTCTGTAAAGAGTCCGTTGCCATCATTCGTCATGAGTTGGAGTGGTCCTCACCATACTAAGTTCATATGTTTCCATCGCCTTGACCGTCAAATTCACGAAACCCTCGTCATTCGTAATGACAGCCCGACCCGACCTCAGAATCATCTTCCTCGTATTCTAAGCCCCGAAGTACTCATGTGAGGAGTACCTTGCCCTCCGAAACCTTACCACCATATATTCAGCAGACCTTCCCGAACTACTACTCGTCCAGCAGATCAAGTTCAAGCACAGAGGCTAAGGACGAATACAACCCACCTATCACTAATAAGTGTATACTCTAGAGTGGTATATAATTATGATTATGTAGATTTAGTATGTGTGTTTCCGCCCTATCTCATGTTCCTTGTTTGGTGGTGGACCTGGGGCAGAGTCGCACATCCGATCGACTTACTAATCTTACTTATATACGACTTATATACACGAGGTAATGATAGATGGACCAAGTATGAATCCTATCATGGGCATTAGGGCAAAGTTGCTGTGACAACCCGAAACTTTTTTCGTTATCCTTACCCAGTTTCCGTTAATAAAATTTGGGTTTTTATTAAATTCCGTCAAATTTCTTAATTTGGGAAGGACCTTAAATTTTAAATAAATAATATGTATTTTATACGAGTCGGAATAAACCGAGAATCACGCGAAAAACTCGAAACTATCTCGAAAATCACCGAGTTCACGGTCAGGACGAGTTTACGACCGTAAACTCGTGTAGACCGTAAACTCGTTTACGGTCGGTGTCAGGTGGACCCCACCACCGACCAAACCCCCAGCCTATAAATACTGGACCCCCACCCTCATTTGAACCTTCTTGACCGGAAACACCCACTCTCTCTCTCTCTCTAAACCTCTTGACCATAAACACCATAAAGCCCTCATTTCACCCGAAAAACGCCTGAAATCGTCAATTGGGGCCGTTTGGGAGCCTCTGGAATACTTTTTCGTCGAAAACAAGCACCCTTGTTCTTGAGTTTACGGTCAATCTTCATAGACCGTAAACCTGTTGCGACCGTACACTCATCAATCTTCATAGACCGTAAACTCACCAGATCTCCTTAGACCGTAAACCCATGGGACCGTGAACCCATGGAACCGTAAACTGTCTGTCGACCGTAAACAGCTCTTTCGTGGGGAAAAGCCTGTTTTCTCAATTCAACTAAGTCCCGGTAACATTCCTTAACCAAAAACAAGTGTTTATCTAACACTTTATCTAACGAAATCGCTAATTTAGATACATATATGTATTTATTTGATATTAGGATTCCATTAAGTGCAACGTACACCAACTCAAGGATCGTCCAGTTCAATCCTTCGCATCCGATCAACTCTGAGTTCATACCCCTACGCTTTTATAGTTTTTAAAACGTTTTCAGGGGGGAATACAAGCTAAACATAAAGGTTTTCATAACTTAAAAACTGATGCAATTACAACGGTTTTACCAAACATCTAGATACTTTATCCCTTTTGTAATATGCAGAGCATAAGGGACGTTTTATAAACATAGTTTGCATACTTTTTCAGAACAGTACATGAACACAACATACCAGTCAAACTATAATAGGTATAGTTTGGGGAATTCTTTACCGGTTTTACAGATTCAAACACATAAACTATGACAGGTTTAGTTTTGTCCATACAGATAACTAGAGTATTTTGCTAAATAATTATTTTGTGTATAATTATTTATACTCTACACCGTTTACAACGATTTCGAACTCGAGAACAACCGAACTACACGTAAACTAGTTAATACAGGATTGTGAGACCTATCTTCGTTATGCCCTTCGGGGTACCAATAAATCCTCACCGTTAGTATAACCAGAGTCTCCTGGAGGGCGTGAAATTTATGAATAGACCTATTCGGGACCGACAATGCCACACCTGAACTACTAGCTACAGTTAGGCGGGCACGCCTGGGGTGACAAATTTTGTAATCGTACTACGCCTGAAGAAACGTCAAGGAGGTCACCGGTCATATTAGCATGGTTATACGACTCACAATAAGTATAAACTAACCTTTGTGTAGGGGATTTCTTTCTTCAATAGTTTTATTTTAATTAATGAAACTACCTATCTACTTACTGGAGGGTATTCCAGGGACACAACCTTTAGTTTTATTTTAAGTAATAAAACTACCTTACTTACTGGTGATAGCCAGGGTTTTCAAACGGAACATACTTTACTTACTGGTGATTGATCAGGATTTCGATACAAATGATATTTTACTTATAATGAAAAGAAATCATTTGTACAAATTCAGTGACTAGTTTTCAATACAAAAACATGCTTATGAACTCACCAGCTTTATGCTGATACTTTTTCAAAACCGCTTGTATTCTCAGGACAACAATAGACAGGTACCCTTGCCAGCTTTTGGAGAAGACGGAGCATCTTGGAGTCTCGTCTTTATCTTTTACTTTTGTTATATGCTGACATGTACAAACTATGTTTTCAAACGGATGTAAATATTCATATTGTAATGTAATGGTTGTGTTTACTTTGATTGATATGATACGATTGTTGTGATACTACGCATGACGTCACCCGCCCCCGGACGTTTCCGCCGTCCGTTCTGACGGTTCGGGGGTGTGACAGATTGGTATCAGAGCTATTATTTATAGTGAACTAAGTATACCAAACCTTACATGGTATACAACTATAAACACTAAAAGGGGCTGAAATGCTCTGAACTAAAAGTATACTTTATAAATATAAGTATTTGTACGAAAAGTATACAAGTATACCTACATACCAGAGACAGATTCATGTGTAGAACAAAACAAAAGTATTTGGATGTTGAACATTGCGGTTAAACCTGGGTAGTTATGTAATCATGTCTAGGGTCAATATAGCCTGATCAACTATATTCATTCGAGACATGACCAACATGTGCTTGGGAGTGACTATGGTGTTGCAGCAGGCCTAAAACTTACCAAGTATCCATACAACATGACGTCGATAGAACAAAACAGACAACCTAAAATAATATAGGAGTATTTGTCTAGAGTCAAATTCATTGCAGAAATTCACTTCCAAGTGTTGCTATTCATTCGTTTTAGCGCTAACTTATTTGTATTGGTAGCTTTTCCTTGTTTATCGCTTAGTAGAACACTCTAGCTATCATGTTGAGATATACCTTGCTTCATATCTCTTGATTCGATTCCAGAGGACTTACCATCCTCTCCTTCCTGATTATTTTTAGAACAAGATGCCTCCAAAGAAAAGACCCAGCAAAAAGAACAACAATCCCCCAACAAATCCGACACTGCCACCTCCTCAGTTCGATCCTGCTATGTTCCAGGCAGCTGTTACTGCTGTTGTGGCTGCCGCGATGTCACAGATTAATCCTGGCGGATCTGGCGGGCCGAGACGTGGTACTCATCCCCAAAATCATGAAGGTAGTCAGGGACACAAGAAGGAGTGCTCCTATAAAGACTTCATGAACGCAAAACCCACATCTTTCGACGGCAATGGAGGTGTTATTGCCCTGACTCGATGGTTCGAGAAGATCGAATCCATTTTCGAAATTTGTTCCTGTTCCGAAGCCAACAAGGTGAAATTCGCCGCTTGCACTTTCACCAACAGGGCACTGACCTGGTGGAATGGTCGTGTCAAATCCCTAACTCTGCCAGTAGCAAATGCTATGGGTTGGGAGATGTGGCAACCCGAAAATTTTTGCTCTGAAAGCTCAGTCAGTCAACTCAACTGAGTGTCAGACTCATTGGTAATGAGTTCTAGCCTAGTTAAAGGTCATTCTGAGGAGTTTTAGCCTAGTACACTGAGTGTCAGACTCATTGGTAATGAGTTCTAACAACCGTAAACCTCCTCAAAAAGGAGGTTACTGTCAAGACTTTAGAGTTTACGGTCAGGGTGACCGTAAACTCCCTATACTTATGCACTTTAAGATCATTTTGATCATTTCTTCCCTTTCAAACTCAAGAACTTCCAAATCCTCTCAAGTATCATCGACTTTTCACTCTAGATCTTCAAAAGTTGTAAGTGTTCTTCCTTTAGTTTGATGTTAATCCTTCTTAGCTAGCTTCATCTAATGATTTCATCCATGGAAATCACCCTTTCTTAGATCTTCAAGAAACACCAAGAACACACACTAGTGTTCTTGGATATTGATCACCATTTCAAGCCTCTATATCGTAAGTACTCTCTCTTTAGCTTGTTATCTAATTGAAACACTTGTTTAAAGCCTTAAAAAACATCAAGAATCCAAGAACAAAGGAGTTTACGGTCTAAGTGTATCTCCATAGACCGTAAACCCTAATGAAAGGTGCATTAGGACCGTGAACCCACTAGACCGTAAACACATTAGGCCCGTGAAACCACTAGACCGTAAACACACTAGACCGTAAACACCCTAGACCATAAACACCCTAGACCGTAAACTCATGATGGTGCCATTCCACTTTCCTTTGATGAATCACATGTGATTCCAACACTTGGACAAAGTGTTTCCTAGTCCCTTGAGGTGTTTCTTTGCATTTGGTTGCTTTTAAACACTAAATTCATGCCAATATATGCCATTATATGTCATTTAGGACCCGTTGTGTCTCGGGAGTTCATTCGTGGAACTTCTCATCCTTACGCGCGTACTCGTTTGAATCACCTATATCAGGTGAGTTCATACCCCGTAATGAATCTTTTAATTGTTTTAAATGCTTTTAAAGGGGGGGAATACAAGTTGAACACACTGATAATTGTGTAAATGTTTTTTATATTTACATCTTTTAAAAGATTGCTTATGTCTTTTATAAGTGACCAAAACATTTCAAAACTCTTTTAAAGTTATGTTACTTCATAGTTTAACAAAACTCCGTTTTTAAAGTACAAGCATAACTTAGTAGATAAATGAGTCTTTTCGATAACAGTTCAAGTAAATCATTAGTAAACTATAGTAGGTGTAGTTTAGAGATTCAATTCATACTAGATACAATACACGATAACATAAAGAGAAACAGGGAGGTAGATACAATACACGATAACAAAACGAACATACTAAGTTACTATAGCATGGAACTACTACAAGATCTAATTATACCAATGAATTACTAACTCGTTGTTCTAAACAAAAGGTGATAGTTATATTGGGTATACATGATCATATAACTTTAATGTGAATTACACGGCGTAGCAACTGGTTTGCTAAAAAGTCGCGTTTGGTTCCCTTAATCTCTAGACATGAGAGCGTATAGTAGGGGTACTAGCCTTCACATTATGACCAGTATAAAACAAACATGTTTTAAGGTCATCTGTACATCCGTATGTCATTTTAAACGATAACTGTGTACTTACTTTTCCCATTACTTTCATAAAGTGACAGTACCACTTGAAAGTCAAATGCAAACTATTTTCTAGTTAAGATAGTTATAAACTAGGGAAAACTTACATTTTTACAAACGACAAACAGAACAGTCGAGTCTAGTACATTCAGTAGAAAGGGACCATAATGCTAACCTTATGATTCCTTAAATGTATACATCAAAGGATATATATATATATATATATATATATATATATATATATATATATATATATATATATATATATCAAATAGGATCCTGAATGTGTGCTCATCTCCCAGTCTATTATCTTTCGATTTAGATATTATATATATATATATAGTATATATATATATATATATATATATATATATATATATATATATATATATTGTGTGTGTGTGTGTTCAGTATACATTAAGTCATCATAAGGGTACCAGGTATGGGTCAAGTCATAGGACACAAAGTCAATGCACAGTTTTCTAGTACAAAGCATACTTTCCAAATCAGAACTTTTGGTATAAAAAACAAGAAACTTCCCAGTAAAGGGTTTAATCCATTTTATTAAACCAGTATAAACTTAAAGGACCTTAGGTGATTAACTCTATAATACCTTAGTTTATACATCATGGTTATATATCATTAATACCCAACAGGTAGTTGGATGTGTGCTTTCCGCCTTACTTCCTGTTCCTTGTTTGGTTGTGGGCTTAGGGCAGATACACCCAATTAACTATCTATTCGATATTAGATTATACATGGCCAGTATAAACTAAGTGATTATAGAAGTAATCACTGTGGTCAGCATTTTATTATAAGAAATAAGGGTTTTCTTATAGAATCTTTTCATTAGATATAAAGGAACTATTACAATTAACTCCATGAGTAACAAGTGAATACGCCAGGGTTATATACAATAATGATCTAACAAACAATGGGATATGTGCTATCTGCCTTACTTCCTGTTCCTTGTTTGGTTGTGGGCTTAGGGTAGATGCGCACAGTCGATTGTTTGTTTACTCTGATTTTTATATAACTTGTATCCATTTAGTACTCATAGAAAGGATTGTAGAACCATTTTTACGTATCTTTCATCAAAGTAGGAAAGATAGGATTTTCTAGAGGAACAGGCGAACTTTTCTAAACAGAACTTACAACTTACTACATTTTCAACTACATTTTTCAACAACTTTCTACAACTTACTTACATCACTAAAATCTTATGAACTCACCAGCTTAATTGCTGATCAACTCTTTCAAAATAACTTGTATTCTCAGGAGACTAGTAGACAGGTACTCGCGCTGGGAATTCAGAAGATGGAGCATAATAGCTTCAAGTCTTGTTTTATTATTTGCTTATGTATTCTATGTTTTGTGAACATACACATTGTAAACACTTTCTTTCAAATGAAATGGTTGTTCATTACTTTGCTTACTATGATGCATGTCTTGTGATACTAAACATGACGTCCTCCACCCCCGAACGTTTCCGCCGTTCCGGTTTTGGGGTGTGACAGATTGGTATCAGAGCATTGTTTATAGTGAACTAAGTATATCAACCGATAAAAGATATACAACTATAAATACAATGGGGCTTAAGTGCTCTGGATAATGATATATTTTAAGAGTATAACGATAAGTTATAAAAATATACCTACTTGCTTATACATGTATACATACTAGAACAAGTATCACAAGAAGAACAAAACAAAAGTATTTAAAGGTTGAACACTGCGGTCAAACTTGGACAGTTATGTAATCACAGCTAGGATCAATATAGCCTGATCAACTATATTCATTCGAGATGTGACCGACATGTGTTTGGGAGTGATGTGGTGTTGCAACAGTCTTAAAACTTACCTAATAACCAGTCAAGAGAATTCTAGATCAAGTACATTACTTTAAAATACTATAGGAGTATTTTAGGCCCTATATAAACAACTTATGTGATAACTTAAAAGACTCTTACGGATAGGTCTATAATCTTGCAATGTATACTTCCAAGGTTATATATAATTGAGATTTTATAGACTTAGAATTTGTGATCTACGCTTCTCTACCTGTTCCTTGTTTGGTTGTGGTTTTGGAGTAGGATCACTTATTCGAAGGTCTATTTAATCTTGAATTATATACAATTTGTACACATTGTACAATTATAGAAGTACTCTGTAAGGATCACCCCATAAAGTTACCCTAAATCTCATAGATTCTTTAGACACTTCCATCCTCGCATGACAAACCCAGATAGATGTAACTACTTCCTCATAAGCAGTCAAGAGAAGTTTTCAAGGAGGGATCAGCCGAAGTAACCACAACGTCATATGCGTCACACTAATAAATAATAATCTCGGTTAACTTAATGAGTTAGTGGAAACACTGCTCACATTATGTGTTAGGATTACTTTCTTACATGCAACTGGTAACAGTTATTCAAGTAACAGATATTCATTCGAGGATAGCCATTCCAAATTCATAAAGTTTATTAGGTATAGACTCTTTTATGAATTGTTTCCAGAACCCTGTGGAAGTCAGGACCCGATATATTCAGAACTAGGATAACATTGTCTTTCAGCTTTAGGCTTTTATCCATTGCTATAGACTTATTTCTGTCTCATCTTTGTATTCTTTTAGCAAAGATTCCTCCTCGCAGATCGAACAGACGCACTACTCCGATAACTCCAACTCCTACGCCACAATTCGATTCTGTTGCCCTCCATGCAGCGGTATCCTCCGCAGTGGCAACTGCTCTAACTCACCTCGGTGAGAGTGGTACCTTTGGATCTGCTAGCGGTACCCACTTAGGCAACCCCGGAGCTACTCACGGACACCCAAGGGAGTGTTCGTATAAGGACTTCATGAACTGCAAACCCAATTCCTTTAATGGAAATGGTGGAGTCATCGCTCTGACACGATTGTTCGAGAAAACAGATTCGGTCTTTGAAATCTGTTCGTGCCTAGAAGAGAGCAAGGTGAAGTTTGCTGCCTGCACCTTCTCTGGCAGAGCCCTGACATGGTGGAACAGCCATGTTAAGTCACTGACCCTATCAGTGGCTAACTCAATAGGTTGGGAGAACCTAAAAGAAATGATGCTGGAAAAATACTGCCCAAGGGGTGAAGTACAAAAGCTGGAACAAGAACTATGGGAGGTCACAATGGTCGGCTCAGACATAGTGGTCTACACTGACAGATTTAGCGACTTAGCAGCGCTATGCCCCGGGATGGTTACCCTGGAGAGCAAGAAGATAGAAAGATACATACGGGGTCTGACTGCTCCGACCCAAGGTGATGTGTTGTCTTCTAACCCATCCACATTCGATAGCGCCAAATGCCTGGCCCAGCGACTCACTGACCATGGAGTCCACCATGGTGTAGAAGTCCTTGTTCCCGAGCCATCAAAGGGAAAGGACTATAATCAGAAGTCGGGGAACAAGAGGAAGAAGAAGCGAACAACGCAAGAACCCCCGCAAGAACAACAAGCGAGTACTATGTACGCCGCTACGAAACCTACTACTCCAGCACCTGCCAGTCGATATGCGGGAACCCTCCCGAAGTGTGGAAAGTGCAACTACCACCACACCGGAGTATGCCAAGAAATGCAGTGTCTGAACTGCCACAGAAAGGGACACACAGTCCGTTTCTGCAGGGCACCGGCTCAACCGATCTCCCAAGTCCACGGAGTTGAAGAAAACCAAGCCTGCTATGGTTGTGGTGAGAATGGACACTACCAGAGGGACTGCACGATAACAAAGAACTCAGGCGCGGATGGACTCATTCTGATGATCACCGCAGGGGAATCAACCCCAGAGTCGTCAGCGAGCAGCGGTACGTCTTCGATCTATGAATTACTTTAAAAAAATTAATTAAGTAATTAATATCTATATAAGATTAAAACTTGGGGAAAACACTTAAAAAGTAATTATAATAAATCACTTATTGAAATAGGTCACAGTATCTAAAAGAACTAAGAGATCCGTTCTAAGAAGCTATGATGGCTTAGTATGTACGTTAGGATTATGCATAACTAAGATTTTGCAGACTTAGAGTGAGTGATTCCGCCTTAATTCCTGTTCCTTGTTTGGTTGTGGATTTGAGGCAGAGTTACTCAGTCGACCGTCTTATTCATCTTAATTATTCATAACTTGTATATTCCAGGCGATCGTAGTGGTACCAAGGAGGATCGTAGTTTAAGCATCGATTCTAGATAACAAAGCACTTTTACGGTATGTACGCGCACATAGCGGTACGATATGTAGGAGTGTTATCATCTAAGGGAAAACAGAAAGCACTGGAACATTTACAAAGAGTACATTGTCGAACACACTAGGAGTACATCATCGTATAACAGACGTTTCTTTCAAATCGGCCAAAACTTTGTTTAGTAAAGAGTCTGTTACTACCATTCGTCATGAGTTGGCGAGGTCCTCACCATACTAAGTTCATATGTTTCTATCGCCTCGACCGTCAAGTTCGCGAAACCTTCGTCATTCGTATCGAAAGTCCGACCTAAACCTCAGTTTTATCTTTCGCATTCTAAACCCCGAAGTACTCGCACGAAGGGTACTTTGTCCTTCGAAGCCTTACCGTCAGATGTCCGCAGACCGTCATGAGATATCACTCGTCCAGCAGACCAAGTTCGAGCACAGAGGCTAAGGACGAATGCAGCCCACCCATTACTATTTAGTGTATACGCGAGAGTGGTATATAATTATGATTACGCTGATCTAGTATGTGTGTTTCCGCCCTATCTCCTGTTCCTTGTTTAGTTGTGGACCTGGAGCAGAGTCGCACATCCGACCGTCTAACTAATCTTAATTATATACGACTTGTATACACGAGGTAATGATAGATGGACCAAAGTACGAATCCTATCATGAACACTAGGGCAAAGATGCCAGGTCTACGAGTGGGTATTCTGCAAATCAGAGGAGCGCAACCCCAGTAGTACTGTAAGAAAGCTAATTTCGGGACGAAATTCCATCTAACGGGGGGATGATGTGGCAACCCGAAAATTTTTGCTTTGAAAGCTCAGTCAGTCAACTCAACTGAGTGTCAGACTCATTGGTAATGAGTTCTAGCCTAGTTAAAGGTCATTCTGAGGAGTTTTAGCCTAGTACACTTAAGGAATAAGTGTGTGGAAGTATCAACGGAAGTTCTAGACTACCTAACAACCGTAAACCTCTTCAAAAAGGAGGTTACGGTAAAGACTTTAGAGTTTACGGTCAGGGTGACCGTAAACTCCCTATACTTATGCACTTTAAGATCATTTTGATCATTTCTTCCCTTTCAAACTCAAGAACTTCCAAATCCTCTCAAGTATCATCGACTTTTCACTCTAGATCTTCAAAAGTTGTAAGTGTTCTTCCTTTAGTTTGATGTTAATCCTTCTTAGCTAGCTTCATCTAATGATTTCATCCATGGAAATCACCCTTTCTTAGATCTTCAAGAAACACCAAGAACACACACTAGTGTTCTTGGATATTGATCACCATTTCAAGCCTCTATATCGTAAGTACTCTTTCTTTAGCTTGTTATCTAATTGAAACACTTGTTTAAAGCCTTAAAAAAAACATCAAGAATCCAAGAACAAATGAGTTTACGGTCTAAGTGTATCTCCCTAGACCGTAAACCCTAATGAAAGGTGCATTAGGACCGTGAACCCACTAGACCGTAAACACATTAGGCCCGTGAAACCACTAGACCGTAAACACACTAGACCGTAAACACCCTAGACCATAAACACCCTAGACCGTAAACTCATGATGGTGCCATTCCACTTTCCTTTGATGAATCACATGTGATTCCAACACTTGGACAAAGTGTTTCCTAGTCCCTTGAGGTGTTTCTTTGCATTTGGTTGCTTTTAAACACTAAATTCATGCCAATATATGCCATTATATGTCATTTAGGACCCGTTGTGTCTCGGGAGTTCATTCGTGGAACTTCTCATCCTTACGCGCGTACTCGTTTGAATCACCTATATCAGGTGAGTTCATACCCCTTAATGAATCTTTTAACTGTTTTAAATGCTTTTAAAGGGGGGAATACAAGTTGATAATTGTGTAAATGTTTGTTATATTTACATCTTTCAAAATATTGCTTATGTATTTTATAAGTGACCAAAACATTTCAAAACTCTTTTAAAGTTATGTTACTTCATAGTTTAACAAAATTCTGTTTTTAAAGTACAAGCATAACTTAGTAGATAAATGAGTCTTTTCGATAACAGTTCAAGTAAAGCATTAGTAAACTATAATAGGTATAGTTTAGAGATTCAATTCATACTAGATACAATACACGATAACATAAAGAGAAACAGGGAGGTAGATACAATACACGATAACAAAACGAACATACTAAGTTGCTATAGCATGGAACTACTACAGGATCTAATTATACCAATGAATCACTAACTCATTGTTCTAAACAAAAGGTGATAGTTATATTGGGTATACATGATCATATAACTTTAATGTGAAGTACACGGCGTAGCAACTGGTTTGCTAAAAAGTCGCGTTTGGTTCCCTTAATCTCTAGACATGAGAGCGTATAGTAGGGGTACTAGCCTTCACATTATGACCAGTATAAAACAAACATGTTTTAAGGTCATCTGTACATCCGTATGTCATTTTAAACGATAACTGTGTACTTACTTTTCCCATTACTTTCATAAAGTGACAGTACCACTTGAAAGTCAAATGCAAACTATTTTCTAGTTAAGATAGTTATAAACTAGGGAAAACTTACATTTTTACAAACGACAAACAGAACAGTCGAGTCTAGTACATTCAGTAGAAAGGGACCATAATGCTAACCTTATGATTCCTTAAATGTATACATCAAAGGATATATATATATATATATATATATATATATATATATATATATATATATATATATATATATCAATAGGATCCGACAGGTAATAGGATGTGTGCTCTCCGCTTCATTTCCTGTTCCTTGTTTGGTTGTGGGCTTGGAACGGATTCACCCAGTCTATTATCTATTCGATTTTAGATATATATATATATATATATATATATATATATATATATATATATATATATGTGTGTGTGTATGTTCAGTATACATTAAGTCATCATAAGGGTACCAGGTATGGGTCAAGTCATAGGACACAAAGTCAATGCACAATTTTCTAGTACAAAGCATACTTTCCAAATCAGAACTTTTGGTATACAAAACTAGAAACTTCCCAGTAAAGGGTTTAATCCATTTTATTAAACCAGTATAAACTTAAAGGACCTTAGGCGATTAACTCTATAATACCTTAGTTTATACATCATGGTTATATATCATTAATACCCAACAGGTAGTTGGATGTGTGCTTTCCGCCTTACTTCCTGTTCCTTGTTTGGTTGTGGGCATAGGGCAGATACACCCAATTAACTATCTATTCAATATTAGATTATATATGTCCAGTATAAACTAAGTGATTATAGAAGTAATCACTGTGGTCACCATTTTATTATAAGAAATAAGGGTTTTCTTAAAGAATCTTTTCAGTAAATATAAAGGAACTATTACAATTAACTCCATGAGTAACTAGTGAATACGCCAGGCTTATATACAATAATGATCTAACAAACAATGGGATGTGTGCTATCCGCCTTACTTCCTGTTCCTTGTTTGGTTGTGGGCTTAGGGCAGATGCGCACAGTCGATTGTTTGTTTACTCTGATTTTTATATAACTTGTATCCATTTAGTACTCATAGAAAGGATTGTAGAACCATTTTTACGTATCTTTCATCAAAGTAGGAAATATAGGATTTTCTAGAGGAACAGGCGAACTTTTCTAAACAGAACTTACAACTTACTACATTTTTAACTACATTTTTCAACAACTTTCTACAACTTACTTACATCACTAAAATCTTATGAACTCACCAGCTTAATTACTGATCAACTCTTTCAAAATAACTTGTATTCTCAGGAGACTAGTAGACAGGTACTCGCGCTGGGAATTCAGAAGATGGAGCATAATAACTTCAAGTCTTGTTTTATTATTTGCTTATGTATTCTATGTTTTGTGAACGTACACATTGTAAACACTTTCTTTCAAATGAAATGGTTGTTCATTACTTGGCTTACTATGATGCATGTCTTGTGATACTAAACATGACGTCCTCCACCCCCGAACGTTTCCGCCGTTCCGGTTTTGGGGTGTGACAGGAGAGCTTGAAGGAGCTCATGCTTGTTGAGTACTACCCACGGGGCGAGATGCAGAAACTGGAGCACGAGCTATGGAACTTGAAGATGAAAGGTTCCGACATTGCTGCCTACACTTCTAGGTTTGAAGACCTAGCACTTCTTTGCCTGGGAATGGTCACTCCGGAAAGCAAAAAGATCGAGAGATACATTTGGGGATTGACGCCCCCAACTCAAGGAAATGTCTTGGCTGCTAGGCCAAACACCTTTGACAGCGCCAAGTGTTTGGCGCAGACTCTCATAGATCACGAAGTTGATCTTGATAAATTAACAGCCGCTCCCGAACCAGCAAAGGGGAGTGGAGAGAAAAGAAAGTTCTGGAAGCAGCGAAAGGGCCCGTCTTCGCAGGAGCCTTCCAAGAAACAACATGTGGTGGCAGTTCACGCTGCTACTACGCCTGTCGTTGCTCCTGCAACTCAAGCACCTACCAGTGGATATACTGGTACCCTCCCTTGGTGCAGCAAGTGCAGTTATCATCACCGCATCCCCGGCCCATGTCGTGAAATGCTCTGCAACAACTGTGGCAAGAAGGGTCACATGGCTCGAAACTGCAGAACACCAGTCCAACCAACCAATTAGGCCTCTGGAGCAGGTGTCGTTCAAGCCTGTTATGGCTGTGGGGAAATCGGGCATTACAGGAGAAACTGTCCCAAGGCAGCAACGACCGACAACACAGGGAGAGTACTATCTATGGGGAAAGAGGAGGCAATTGTTGACCCTACCGTTGTTACGGGTACGTTCCCCCTCGATAACTCTTATACATGCATTCATTTCGATTCTGGTGCAGAAAGAAGTTTTATTAGTCATGCATTCAAACATCTTCTCAAACGTAAACCCCAACCCTTAACCGAAACAATTATAGTCGAGATGGCTAACGGTGAGAAAGAGATCACTAATGATATAATCCGCGGTTGCATTCTTACTTTAAATGATCATTCCTTTCCTATCGACCTTATGCCAGTTTCCATAAAAAGCTTCGATGTCGTCATCGGCATGGATTGGTTGAGCCCCAATCAAACTGATATCCTTTGTTACGAAAAAGCTGTTCGTCTCAATCTTCCCTCTGGTGAAGCCCGCATGATCTATGGTGATAAACTCAGTTCAAACCTCCGCATCATTTTGTGCATCAAAGCCCAGAAATTTCTGCGAAAGGAGTGTCATGCATTCCTAGCCCATGTCATTAACGAGAAGCAGGAAGTTAAAGACCTTGAGAGCATCCCCGAAGTCTGCAACTTTCCTGATGTCTTTCCTGAAGAGCTTCCGGGAATTCCCCCCAAGCGTCAAGTCGAGTTTCGCATCGACTTAATCCCCGGAGCTACCCTCGTAGCTAAATCCCCATACCGCTTAGCGCTAGCAGAAATGCAGGAATTATCCAGTCAGCTCAATGAGCTGCTCAGCAAAGGATTCATAAGACCAAGTTCCTCACCCTGGGGAGCCCCGATCTTATTTGTGAAAAAGAAGGCTGGATCCTTCCAGATGTGTATTGACTATTGCGAACTAAACAAACTCACTGTCAAAAACCGTTACCCTCTTCCTCGAATCGACGACCTCTTCGATCAACTTCAAGGAGCCAGCTACTTCTCCAAAATAGACCTAAGATCAGGGTACCATCAGCTGCGAGTCCATGAGAGTGATGTTCCTAAGACAGCATTTCGGACTCTGTATGGTCACTACGAATTTGTAGTAATGCCCTTCGGTCTAACCAACGCACCGGCGGTATTCATGGACCTGATGAATCGGGTGTGCCGTTCTTTCCTGGACAAGTTCGTAATCGTGTTCATCGACGATATTCTTGCCTATTCCAGAAGTGAGGAAGAACACCGACAACACTTGAGATTGGTGCTGGAAACTTTAAGGGGGGAGAAGTTGTACGCGAAATTCTCCAAGTGCGAATTCTGGATTCGAAAAGTAACCTTCCTAGGTCACGTGGTAAGCGAGGAAGTCATACACGTGGACCCCTCCAAAATCAAAGCGATAGAGAACTGGTCAGCACCGAAGACGCCCACAGAAATCCGTCAATTCTTAGGTCTCGCTGGCTATTATCGCAGATTTATCCAGAATTTCTCCAAAATTGCCAAACCCTTAACCACTCTGACTCAAAAAGGCGTACCTTTCTGTTGGAGTGAAAAGCAAGACACTGCGTTCCAAACGTTAAAGCAGGCCCTGTGCAGCGCACCTATCTTGTCTCTGCCCGAAGGGACGGAGAACTTCGTTGTCTACTGTGATGCATCCAATCAGGGTCTAGGCTGTGTGCTCATGCAACGGGGAAAAGTCATTGCTTATGCCTCAAGACAGCTGAAAGCACACGAAGTCAACTACACAACGCACGACCTGGAATTGGGAGCAGTGGTCTTCGCATTGAAGATATGGAGACAGTATCTCTACGGAACCAAGTGCACTATCTTCACTGACCCTAAAAGCCTGCAGCATATCTTCGACCAGAAGGAGTTGAACATGAGACAACGGCGATGGGTTGAGCTACTCAGCGATTACGAGTGCGAAATACGCTACCATCCCGACAAGGCCAATATGGTGGCAGATGCCCTCAGCCGGAAGGAGTACTCAGGTCGTAGAGTGAAGGCACTGACCATTACTATACATTCCCATTTATCCGCGCAAATCAAGGAGGCTCAGCTGGAAGCCTTAAAACCAGAGAACATGTCGGGTGAAGCCTTGAGAGGAACGGAAAAGAACCTAGAGATCAAGGGAGACGGAGTCTATTATTTCATGGACCGGATCTAGACCCCAGTGGTTACAGGGAGGTTGTCATGAACGAAGCTTATAAGACTAGATACTCCATTCATCCAGGTTCGGACAAGATGTATCTCGATCTCACGAAACTGTATTGGTGGCCAAACATGAAAGCAGAGATCGCTACCTTCGTGGGCAAGTTCCTGACTTGCGCCAAGGTGAAGGTTGAGTATCAGAAACCCTCAGGTCTGCTTCACCAGCCGGAAATACCTGAGTGGAAGTGGGATAGAATTGCTATGGATTTTATCACCAAATTACCCAAATCTCCGAGTGGGTACAACACCATCTGGGTAATAGTTGATCGATTGACAAAATCCGCTCACTTCCTACCAATCAAAGACACTTTCAAAATGGAGAGACTCATGCGAATCTACATCCAAGAGATAGTCTGACTGAACGGTGTGCCTGTGTCCATTATCTCCGATCGAGATAGCCGATTCACCTCGAGATTTTGGCAGTCCCTGCAGAAAGCTCTTGGAACTAAACTGAATATGAGCACCGCTTACCATCCTCAGACAGATGGGCAGAGTGAGAGAACCATCCATACCTTGGAAGACATGTTGAGAGCATGTGCCATTGACTTCGGTAAATCATGGGACACCCATTTGCCCTTGGTCGAGTTTCCTTACAACAACAGTTACCATACCAGCATCAAGGTTGCGCCTTTCGAAGCCCTCTATGACCGCAAGTGCAGATCCCCTCTGTGCTGGGCTGAGGTGGGCGACACGCAGCTAGCCAAGGGGCAAGTCCCTGACAGCACTCTCACTGGCCCAGAAATCATCCGCGAAACCACAGAAAAGATCGTACAAATCCGGGAACGACTAAAAGCTTCGTGAGATCGACAAAAGAGCTACGCCGATAAACGACGAAAACCCTTGGAGTTCCAGGTTGGAGACCGTGTCCTGTTAAAGGTCTCACCTTGGAAAGGCATGATACGCTTTGGAAAGCGTGGAAAGCTAAACCCGAGATACATAGGACCCTTCGAGATCCTCGCTAGGATCGGTCCCGTAGCCTACAAACTTCGTTTACCTCAAGAACTTAGCAACATTCATCCCGTCTTCCACGTCTCGAACCTTAAAACGTGTTAATCCGACGAGACCCTTGTGATCCCTCTCGAGGAGATTGAAATCAACGAGAATCTCAACTTTGTGGAAGAACCGGTCGAAATCATGGATAGAGAGATCAAACGAACGAAACAAAGTCGCATCCTGATAGTGAAGGTTCGCTGGAATGACAAGCGGGGACCTGAATTCACTTGGGAGCGCGAAGATCAGATTAAACAGAAGTATCCACATCTCTTTTCTAATCCGTGATTTGTATTCTATGTTCGAATTTCGGGACGAAATTCCCTCTAACGGGGGGATGATGTGACAACCCGAAACTTTTTTCGTTATCCTTACCCAGTTTCCGTTAATAAAATTTGGGTTTTTATTAAATTCCGTCAAATTTCTTAGTTTGGGAAGGACCTTAAATTTTAAATAAATAATATGTATTTTATACGAGTCGGAATAAACCGGGAATCACGCGAAAAACTCGAAACTATCTCAAAAATCACCGAGTTCACGATTAGGATGAGTTTACGACTGTAAACTCGTGTAGACCGTAAAACCGTTTACGGTCGGTGCCAGGTGGACCCCACCACCGACCAAACCCCTAGCCTATAAATATTGGACCCCCACCCTCATTTGAACCTTCTTGACCGGAAACACCCACTCTCTCTCTCTAAATCTCTTGACCGTAAACACCATAAAGCCCTCCTTTCACCCGCAAAACACCTGAAATCATCAATTGGGGACGTTTGGGAGCCTCTAGAACACTTTTTCGTCGAAAACAAGCACCCTTGTTCTTGAGTTTACGGTCAATCTTCATAGACCGTAAACCTGTTGCGACCGTAAACTCATCAATCTTCATAGACCGTAAACTCAACAGATCTCCTTAGACTGTAAACCCATGGGACCGTGAACCCATGGAACCGTAAACTGTCTGTCAACCGTAAACAGCTCTTTCGTGGGGAAAAGCCTGTTTTCTCACTTCAACCAAGTCCCGGTAACATTCCTTAACCAAAAACAAGTGTTTATCTAACACTTTATCTAACGAAATCGCTAATTTAGATACATATATGTATTTATTTGATATTAGGATTCCGTTAAGTGCAACGTACACCAACTCAAGGATCGTCCAGTTCAATCCTTCACATCCGACCAACTGCGAGTTCATACCCCTACGCTTTTATAGTTTTTAAAACGTTTTCAGGGGGGAATACAAGCTAAACATAAAGGTTTTCATAACTTAAAAACTGATGCAATTACAACGGTTTTACCAAACATCTAGATACTTTATCCCTTTTGTAATATGTAGAGCATAAGGGACGTTTTTTAAACATAATTGCATAGTTTTTCAGAACAGTACATGAACACAACTTACCAGTCAAACTATAATAGGTATAGTTTGGGGAATTCTTTACCGGTTTTACATATTCAAACACATAAACTATGACAGGTTTAGTTTATCCATACAGATAACTAGAGTATTTTGCTAAATAATTATTTTGTGTATAATTATTTATACTCTACACCGTTTACAACGATTTCGAACTCGAGAATAACCGAACTACATGTTAACTAGTTAATACAGGATTGTGAGACCTATCTTCGTTATGCCCTTCGGGGTACCAATAAATCCTCACCGTTAGTATAACCAGAGTCTCCTGGAGGGAGAGCGTGAAATTTATGAATAGATCTATTCGGGACCGACAATGCCACACCTGAACTACTAGCTACAGTTAGGCGGGCACGCCTGGGGTGACAAATTTTATAATCGTACTACGCCTGAAGAAACGTCAAGGAGGTCACCGGTCATATTAGCATGGTTATATGACTCACAATAAGTATAAACTAACCTTTATGTACGGGATTTCTTTCTTCAATAGTTTTATTTTAATTAATGAAACTACCTATCTACTTACTGGAGGGTATTCCAGGGACACAACCTTTAGTTTTATTTTAAGTAATAAAACTACCTTACTTACTGGTGATAGCCAGAGTTTTCAAACGGAACATACTTTACTTACTGGTGATTGATCAGGATTTCGATACAAACGATACTTTACTTATAATGAAAAAAAATCATTTGTATAAATTCAGTGACTAGTTTTCAATACAAAAACATGCTTATGAACTCACCAGCTTTATGCTGATACGTTTTCAAGACCGCTTGTATTCTTAGGACAACAATAGACAGGTACCCTTGCTAGCTTTTGGAGAAGACGGAGCATCTTGGAGTCTCGTCTTTATCTTTTACTTTTGTTATATGCTGACATGTACAAACTATGTTTTCAAACGGATGTAAATATTCATATTGTAATGTAATGGTTGTGTTTACTTTGATTGCTATGATACGACTATTGTGATACTACGCATGACGTCACCCGCCCCCGGACGTTTCCGACGTCCGTTCTGACGGTTTGGGGGTGTAACAGTTGCCAGGTCTACGAGTGGGTATTCTGCCAATCAGAGGAGCACAATCCCAGTAGTACTGCTAAGAAAGCTAATTTCGGGACGAAATTCCATCTAACGGGGGGATGATGTGACAACCCAAAAATTTTTGTCTTATAAGACCTGCCAATCAATCGAGAGTCGGACTCGTTTCTGCTATCTTTTAGCATTGTTAAGGATCGTTTTATGAGTTCTAAGCCTAGTACACTTAAGGTTTGGGTGTCGGGGCATGTTATCTTCAGTTCATCGAGTTTTATTCAAGCCATACACTCCTTCTAAAGGAGTGTACGGCCGTACACATGGGTGTACGGCCGTCCACTCAATGTGACCGTACACCACCTCCTATATATAAGCCATCCCTTCATTTTTATTCATTTCTTCAACTTCCAAGTCAAGAACTCGAGTTCTCTCTCAACTATCATCAAGCTTTTTCATCTGGATCTTCATTTAAGTAAGTATTCCTTCCTTTGTTTAGTTGATACATTGCTATATCTAGCAAGGATCCATGATTTCATCCATGAAACATCTTTAAAACTCAAGAACATCAAGAGTGTACGGCCATACACTCTATCTATGGCCGTACACCCTTGTTAAGTCCATAACCTAAGGCCTTAAACACTTGCTAGTCACTTGTTACCCCTTAGAACTATTGAACCCTTGAACCCCTTTGATTCAAGACCCAAAAATGCATCCATCTTGGAGAGTGTACGGCCGTACACACTTGGTGTGACCGTACACACCTCAAAACCCTCCAAAATCAAAGCCTTGTTCATCCTTTGGTTGTACATTTGTCACACTAGCTTCCCCATGGACCAAACACCCTTCTTGTTGCATGTTTTCCATGAGTGTACGGCCGTACACTCCATGACCGTACACCCCTTGGCCGTACACTCAATGTTGTGGCCTTAAACCCCCTTTGATCAATCACATGTGATTGTAATACTTAGTCCAAGTGTTTCCTAGTCCCGAAGGGTGTTTCCTTGAAGGTTAGTTATTTAAAACACTAATTCCATACCTATATATGCCATTATATGTCATTTAGGACTCGTTTGTGTCTCGGGAATTCATTCGTGGAACTTCTCATCCTTACACGAATCTACAGTTGAATCACCCACATAAGGTGAGTTCATACCCCTATAATCAATCATTTAAATGTTTTAAATGCTTTTAAGGGGGGGGGGATACAAGTTGAACACAATGATAATTGTGCAAATGTTTTGTGATAAACATCATTTCAAAGGATTGCTTATCTTTATAAAGTGATCAAATCATTTCAAAAGCTCTTTTGAAGTTATGTTACTTTATTGTTTATAAAACACCGTTTTTAAAGTACAATCATAACTCAGTAGATAAATGAGTCTTTTATTCAAGTCAGTATCAGTTAGTGTAAATATACAAGTAAACTATAATAGGTATAGTTTAGGGGTTCAGTACATGCTATAACGAGAAACAAAATGAACATACTGTTGGGTTTTGAGCATTCTAACACTCCTATGGTGTACATGTAACCCTATAAACCTTGGATCTATGTTTTCTCTATTATACATGCAAATATTAACTATTCCAAGGTTTCATCCTAACTAGCATATTATGAAGCACCTATACTACAAAGTTCTAGTTAGATGACATACCTTTTGATATAGCTTGATGTCTTCAAGCTTTAAGAGCTTAGCCCCAATAGTGTGGAAGCCTCAAATGGAATCACAAATCACCAAAACACCTTGGAAGAACTTTAGAGAATATGTATGCACACTAAAATCGGCCCACTCTTATTTTCACACACTTGTGCCAATTTTGTGAGCCAAGGACCCCTTTATATATTATGGAGGATTAGGGTTACATCCATGTAAACCCTAATACCCATGACCTTTCATTTACATAGGATCCATGGGTTAAAAGCTCCATGGACCATCCATGAAAGCTTAGCCCAACCTAAATGAACTTGGCCCATTCCATATATATAAGAGTCCATATTTAATTAGTTCTTTTTGATCACTTAATTAATTCTAAATTAATTCTTGATCAATACTAATTAAATAATATGATTCCATATTAATATATTAGAACTTATAATATATTAATATAAATCATAAATATACTATTCCCAAAACACTATCCATATAAATTATGCCGGTGAAGTGCAACCCAATGGACCATGCCGGGTCGGGTCAAGTACATACCAAATATAGTTATGGACTTAGACATTCATCCAACAGTCTCCTACTTGGATAAGTTTAAAACTATTATTGAGTATGACTTCAAAACCTAACTGGCAATCGTAGCTCTTAAAGCCGATGTCGAACTCTGACCTTGTCAATGACTTTTCCATTAGATAAAGGGTTCATATATTCCTCCATTCTAGATATCATATGGACTGAGACATGGATTATAATCATTCTCTCTGTCCATTTGTTGTTTCCCGATTTTCGATTTATGATGACTGACTGATTGAACAAATCAAATCAGTCCTGGCTTGGCCAAGCACTCACATGTGTCATCGCTAAATCATCGAGGGGCCCACAGATATCGCTTTTATCCCGAAGGTAAAGGAAATGGATAAACTTCGACTCATATGGCTTGTCCTACTACTTGTTGAATCATACACAAAGGCACGTTTTATAACATCGAGTTACCAATGCGTTTTCGTGCAATTAATGTATAACCAACTCATAGTAACAACTCATATCTCTAGGTTTTAAGAATATAAGATATTATCGTCTCATGATCACTCGTGATAAAATCCATGAAGTGATTCAAATGAGCGTGGGTTGAATCCAATACTCAGAACTTATGAGCACTCATGAGTGTTGTAGCACCACTTTGTCCACCAACTTGGACCTCTACAAACCAACCCATGACAGTCTTGATTCATATCTACTTCCAACATATGACCGACTGTGGATGGTTTGAATAACTTAATCATTCAGGAATAGCGACTTAGTTATGCTGGAAGTCAAAACATGCAAAGTGAAACACAAGAATAAATGAATCAAATATGGTATCAAACCCTATGAATATAAATAAACACTTTTATTTATCACCATACTGATTACTCATTATTCATTGTTTCGGTTTTATCAACTTTATACTTGAATTAAAAACACTAGTTGTCCCATGCTCCAAGCATGTACACTATGTTTTTCTTAAACAATAGCTTTGCCATACACCAAGTATGCACTCTATGTTTGTCTATGATCCTTACTTTATGAAATAAACCAATTGAACATAATTTCAATGATTCTAATTTCACACTCCCAAATCCTTATCGAAAAATGTGAGAATTTCAAATTCCTATCATTTATCGAAATCTGTTTAGATTTTAAACTTATATGCACTGACCCTCCTGTAATAGATATGTACAAAGTCACAAAGACTTGTCAACAGTCATTATAAGGTATTCCAATGGAGATCAACTACATGGAAACTAAGTGTCATATTCAAAGTACATTGCTTTGGACATGCTTCTTGAATTAAGTTTTCTAATCTTACACAGATAACTTCCACCTATGGAGACAACTCCATATTCTCATTTTGACTATCACTTTTGAATAAGAGATGCCTCTTTTCAGAATATGTCAATATGGTCCTTCCAAAATTAGCACTATACTTCCAACTGTCCCTGAGCAACCAATCTTTGGTAAACCTCAGATTGTCCTCGACAATTGCTTAATCATTTTAGTATATCCAATTCTATACCTTTTCCCTTCTTAATTAACATTGCTAACTTGCAACACTAACAATAATTATCATGCTCCCACTAACATGATGATTATTAGCATAACACTTATGCTCCCACTAGCTTTGACATGTACTCAGAAATCAGCTGGACTTCTAGAAATCAATACTTTATTGACTTTCTTACCAAAGTTCAGATTTCTGATACGAGATGCTTTGATAAAACTTTATCAAAATCATACACCTTTCCTTAAATAGCATGCATGTGTGTCTAAACAATTTCAGAACTATGAAAAGGGATGTCGTAATCATAGTCTCAATTGTTTAGACCTTTTGCCATCTGCTTCAAATCTACTTGGTGGAAGTGTTTCCTCACCATCATTTTCATGAATCAGAGAGAAACCTTATGACCCTTAGATTTTATGGTGTATGTGTTCTTATCCATGTGAATCGTCAAAACCATAGTCATAAGACAAGGATAATGACAAATCCAAACTCATATGGACTGAACTTATGCAATCTTAACTTCTTGCCACCTGGCAGTACAGGGCCTTTCATTTCTTCCAAGTTGTTATGTAACCAATTGAGAACTTTCAGAACTCCTATGCAAAGCCAACTTTAACTGGAATGGGCACATAATATGTCAACACGATAGGTTATAAACCTCAAGTCGTGTGCTAGTGAAGAAACTCAGGTTTTATTCTTGATTAGTTCTTGAAATTCTTTTTAGGATCTTTAAGACTCCCACTATCCTCTTGACATATAAGACTATCTTGACAAATATTCAAGAGATAGTGCGGATTCGTTATCAAGACAAACACTTCACACAATTGGCCTTAGTTGGTCTTTGTTTTATCCAAAACATCACAACTTACCAATTTCAAATGTACAAGAGTAGGACACTTTTACTCTTACATTTGACAAGTGTTTTAAACCTTTCTTTAAGATATGTCACTCAAGTTACAATCTTGGAGTATGACTCTAAGAATTGTTTTGGAACGAAGTATGACTCATCTTCCTGATCTAACCATTTCAACAATTCATGACTCCTCTTCTTAGTCATAAGAATGCACTAAGATGACCTTTAGAGGACTAATTGTGATATGATTTCTAAATCATTAAGATGATCACAAACATGATACTAAAGTACTATCCCATCTTTTCAGATTTGAGAAACTTTTATCTTTCTGCCTAATTTGATTCTTCCCATTCATTCTGCCATACATTGGGACTTTTCCAATGTTTCAGAATTATACTTAAACTTGTAAGTATAACCACATTTACTAAACTTTAGTAAATCAAATAGTCTTAACGAGCTTTGTGGTGGACATGACCAGTGCACAAGAATGTGTACTCGATCCCTTTAGTCCTTCACTTGACTCACACATCCATGTGAACAAGTAATTAGTCTTGATTTTCCAATGCTTGAAAGTTCTCATTCATCATACTATTCAACTTGCATGATTCCAAGTTTCGGTCCATATGAAACTTGGGTGATGAGGAACTTTCCTGATTTGGTAAATTTAGACACTACCACAAATGAAAGAATCAAATCCATTTTCCAATATTGTTGTCAGTGGAATCATATAAGCAACAATTTTCCACAAATACCATTGTAAGGATACTTCAAATAAATAAAATTAAACAATTTTCTTTTATTTTAAAACTTTGCGGAAAAACTTATCCTTACAATCCACATGGAAAATTGTTGTTATCTATTCCTTAGCAATATATCATAACTTCTTAAGCAACTGCTCAAAATTCTGATGCGATCGAAATCCACCTTCGCGATCAGAATCAACATATACTTCCTTTAAGATTTCTCTCTATTCTTTGATTCTTAAAACATCAACATGTGACCCAGTCACATCATGTAATGAGGATCTCAGAATAGAACTTAACAGAGTTAGATAATGGGCTCTACCTGATGTAGAGTCAAACTTATTGACTTTAACATCCTTAGGTAAATTTGGCAGCTTTGCAATCAACGCCCCTTCCTTTGGAAAAATAAACATATGGACCCTTTGGTAATGGGACTATCTCAGACTTAGCCTTTCTCTTTACCATTTGGTCAACCGGGTTGACTATGGTCAATCCCTTTCCATTAGGAAGAGAATGCTTTTTCTGGATTTCCAGTGTCACCATTGTCACTGTCCATAAAGTTTTTGGGAAATTGATCTTCTAATCAAATTTGCTTTACTATCGTTCCAAATCATTGCTGATTCAGCAGCACCAAGCAAATAGATATGATCATTAAGGTTCATGTCATAGTCTGTTTCATAGTAGTCCCAAAGGAACTCACTATGTGACTTAGAAAGTGATTGAACATCCAACTTTCTCAAGACTTTGACACCCAACTCTCCCAGCTTGTCAATATGTCACTTCATCTCTAAGATGTGATCACACATAGACCTTGCTTGTCATTAGGGCTTGAGTGACCTTGAACTTGTGGGTTAGGGAGAATAATTGGAGGAGGTGGAGGAAGAGAAGTATGACTTCCATGAGCCAAACTCGGGAAGTCATATTTATTAGAAAAGCTTGGTTTGGGAAGATCATTGTTGTCTAAACCAGACATCAACAATGGGAGAAATTCACGTAAAGTTGATTTAAGTCCTTAATATAACACCCAATATGATATATTAAGGTTAGGACCCAACAAACTATTTTATAACTTGGAAGAGGGATGCCGTAATCCAAGCTATAAAATATTTGAAGGTAGGTGAATGACGATTCACCAATTTCCACCAAGATAAACGAAATGTATTATTAGGTTTTAATTGGTTTTGAAACTCCTAGATTCTTTTGAGATTCATTGAACTTTTCAATGGCATGTTTCAATCTCGAGTGTGCCCTTCAGGTTTTGTAACTGGGATGCCGAGGATCACAAAACAAGGTGTGAAGTAACCATGAAAATATACTTGGTACCCTTAATATTTACCCCTCAATCGATGTGCCGGTTAACCACACACGCTCCAACGATACTATGATAAACATTAAGTTACCCTTTGCCTACCTTGTTAAGTCCAGGTTAGTGTGTCGGTTAACCACACACGCTCATCTAACAGCTTAAACAAAGTGCAAATTGTAATTTCATGGATTAGCACCTTATTCACATTTTCTAAGTAACTAAGATTGGGAATTTATAAAAGGTTTAGTTACTTAGTATTTATCATTAATACTTTTAATGAAGGGAGAATTATAGTCCTTGTCCTACCTGTTCGGCTAACGACCCTCCACCAGTCAAGGAAGCGGTGGGTGAGAGTGGACACCCATTAAACTGCCATTTTATAGGCAGTAACCTTATACCCCCCTTATAGACCGGCTTCGTGAATGAGGCCTACTAATGGTAAGACGACTTGCTCTTATACATATAATATATTAAACTTTTAATATTATAATAGTATAAGGGTGTATTTTAGACATTTAAAATACATGGTGGTTTAATCTATTAATTAAACTATACTCTTAATTTAATTAAATTTAAACCATATCATTATGGAATTATTAATTCTCTTTTAATTAAACACTTTAATTATCTATTAATAAAGTCCATAAGAGTTAATTGAATTATTCAATAAAAACATCATAATTCCAATTATTAAATTCAAAACTAAAACCATTTAATTAATTGTTTAAGTTATGAACCCAAGAGTTTTAGAATTCAATTTTTTTTTATCATAAAAAAAAACTTTTTCCATAAAAAACTTTTCTCAAATTCCAAAACTTGAGGGCAAGTTTTGTAATTCTTGAAAACCTTTGGATTCCATAACTTATGGAATTAATGGTGTTTTATGATGAAACTTTCCATGTTCCATAACTTAAGAACAAGTTATGGAATTTTTTAAAACATTAACACCAAATTTTGTAACTCCATAAAAACTTTGAATCAATTTTTTTTTTAAAAAACTTTCATATCCATAACTTATGGAAGTTTCAAAAACCCTTAAGATCACAACTTTAAAAAAAAAAACTTTTGAGCTCCAAAATTTTATGACAAAATTTGTTACTCCTTAAAACATTTAGATCAAACTTTTAAAACTAATAAAATAATCATATCATTTTATCTTTTACTAAATTTGACCTAATTCAACTCATATAACAAATGATTCAAATTTTACAAATAATTCGTTTTTCACAAAACAAGTAATTTTCTTAAAATTTGACAAACGTCATGTTTTTTTTTCCAACTTGAAAATAAAACATTTGCATCAATATAACAGAAAACAACCCATGGCTCTAATACCACTGTTGGGTTTTGAGCATTCTAACACTCCTATGGTGTACATGCAACCCTATAAACCTTGGATCTATGTTTTCTCTATTATACATGAAAATATTAACTATTCCAAGGTTTCATCCTAACTAGCATATTATGAAGCACCTATACTACAAAGTTCTAGTTAGATGACATACCTTTTGATATAGCTTGATGTCTTCAAGCTTTAAGAGCTTAGCCCCAATAATGTGGAAGCCTCAAATGGAATCACAAATCACCAAAACACCTTGGAAGAACTTGAGAGAATATGTATGCACACTAAAATTGGCCCACTCTTATTTTCACACATTTGTGCCAATTTTGTGAACCAAGGACCCCTTTATATATTATGGAGGATTAGGGTTACATCCATGTAAACCCTAATACCCATGACCTTTCATTTACATAGGATCCATGGGTTAAAAGCTCCATGGACCATCCATGAAAGCTTAGCCCAACCTAAATGAACTTGGCCCATTCCATATATATAAGAGTTCATATTTAATTAGTTCTTTTTGATCACTTAATTAATTCTAAATTAATTCTTGATCAATACTAATTAAATAATATGATTCCATATTAATATATTAGAACTTATAATATATTAATATAAATCATAAATATACTATTCTCAAAAGACTATCCATATAAATTGTGCCGGTGAAGTGCAACCCAAATGGACCATGCCGGGTCGGGTCAAGTACATACCAAATATAGTTATGGACTTAGACATTAATCCAACACATACTATAAAGAGAAACATATAGGAATATACTATAACAAGAACAAGATAACAATAATGTGAAACCACTACTTCATGACTTAGAAATATACTTGCTAGGTTGCGTTTTGTAATCAGAGTCTCATGGAGGGAGAACATGAATTTGTATATAGATCTATACGGGATTGACACCCCACACCTTGCTGCTAGCTATAGTGGGACTTGCAAGTCTATGGGTGACAAATGTCACAACAGTTTCGGCGCCATTAGGTCATCATGTTAAACATGTGTCGTATCAGTATGATTACAATCATCTCACATTTTAACCTTAATTAACAAGCTAGTTATAAGGTGGTTAGTGATTCAGTAATTACTTATACAATATTTATGAATACTTTCATTTTTCCCATTACATTAATATGGTGATCTTCTCCCATATAAAGTAATGCAAACTATTTTCTAGTAAAGATAGTCTTAAACTTGGGAAAACTTACAAAAGACAAACAGTACAGTCGAGTCTTAGTACATCCACTTAGAAAGGGGCCTATAATGCTAACTTTATGATTCCTTAGTGCATACATCAGGGATATATGATAATCGGGTCTAATAGACAGTAGAGTGTGTGCTTTCTGCTTCATTTCCTGTTCCTTGTTTGGTTGTGGACTTAGAGCAGATGCACCCAGTCTACTATCTATCCGATCTCAGTTATATATATATATATATATATATATATATATATATATATTCCGTATACACCAAGTAATCATATGGATTACCAGGTATGGGTCAGGTCATAGTATACAAATTCAATACATCGTTTTTCTAGTACAAAAACATACTCTTCAGATAGAACATGCAGTAGACTAAACTAGAAACTTACTAGTAAAAGGGTTTAATCCATTTTATTAAACCAGTATAACTTAAAGGACCTTTAGTGGTTAATTCTATAATACCTTAGTTTATACATGAGGGTTATATATAATTAATATCTGATAGGCAGTTGGATGTGTGCTTTCCGCCTTACTTCCTGTTCCTTGTTTGGTTATGGGCTTAGGGCAGATTCACACAATTAACTATACGTTCGATATTAGATTATATATAGCTTGTATAAACTAAGTGATTATAGAAGGAACTATTGTGGTTACCATTTTTACTAAAAGAAATAATGGTTTTCTTAAGGAATGTTTTCATCAAATATAAAGAACTATTACAATTAACTCTGTGAGTACCAAATGAATATGCCAGGGTTATATACAACGAAGATCTAACAAACAATGGGATGTGTGACTTCCGCCTCATTTCATGTTCCTTGTTTGGCTGTGGGCTTACGGCAGATACACACAATCGATTGTCTGTTTACTCTAGGTTTTATATGACTTGTATCCATTTAGTACTCATAGAAAGGATTGTAGAGTCATTTTTACTTATCTTTCATCATATCAGAAGATATAGGATCTTCTGGAGGAACATGCAAACTTTTCTAAAAGAACTTACACCTTACTTTACATCACTAAAATCTTATGAACTCACCAGCTTAAATGCTGATCTTCTCTTTCAAAATAACTTGTATTCTCAGGAAACTAGTAGACAGGTACGCGCTCTGGGATTCAGAAGATGAAGTATAGTAGCTTCATGTATTGTTTTGTTATTTACTTTTGGATTCAATCTTTTGTGAATCATTACTTTGTAAACACTTTAATATTAATACAATGATTGTTTGTTACTACGATTGCTATGATACATGTGTTGTGATACTAAACATGACGTCCTCCACCCCCGAACGTTTCCGCCATTCCGATTTGGGGGTGTAATTGTTTCCGTCGATCTCCTTCAGCTCGTGGGCCTCAAAGGCAGCGATCTCTTCGGGAGTGGCAGTGTTCATGTCGATCTCTTTCAGCTCCTTATCAAGGACATACTCTTTGTCCTCGTAATGGGTGACCATTCTTATGTTACAGATCCAATCATTGAAATTGTTTCTGTCAAATATCACCCTTACACACAAGTTCATGAGTGAGAATGAGCCGGAGGAACTCGAGCCAGAAGCGTTGTTATTGTTCATGTTCGACATCTGAAAAAGAAAAGAACAAAGTTTGATTAGAAATGAATCCCTAATTAAACACCCAAATGAGAAATTAGGGCTAGGATCCAACAACATTATTTACATATTAGAAGAGGGATGCCGTAATCTAACATGCAAATAATTTGAAGGTAAGTGAATGACGATTCACTAATTCTCCACCATGAAAAACGAAAAGAAGATTAAGTTTTAAATGTATTGAAAACTCCTAGATCTTTTTGAGATTCGTTGAACTTTTCAATGGCATGTTTAAATCTCAATATGCCCCTCAAGTTTGTGACTGGGATGCCGAGGATCACAAAGCGGGTGTGAATAACCATGCAAATGTACATGGTGCCCCCATTGTTACAGTCACCTATTCGATGTTCCGGTTAACCACACACGCTCCATCGAACTATGACAAACAATGAGTCACCCTTTGCCACCTTTTCTTAGAACCCAATTGTTGTGCCAGTTAACCACACATGCTCCACTAACGTCTTAGCAAGGGTACAAAGTGTAATTTCATGGAATTGCATCAATTCACTTTTCCTAAAGTAACTAAGATTGGGAATTTTTGTAAAACCATTTAGTTACTTTATAATTCATTATACTTATTAATGAGAAAGGGTTGCCCTATCCTACCCGTTCGGCTAACGACCCTCCACCAATCAAGGAAGCGGTGGGTGAGAGTGGACACCCACTAAATGGTCATTTTATAGGCCATAACCTTAAACCCCCCCTTAGAGATTGGCTTCGTGAATGAGGTCTACTAACGGTAAGACTAGCATTTTAAGTTATATATATATATATATATATATATATATATATATATATATATATATATATATATATATTAATCTCATAATATTATAAAGTATAAGGTTGAATTTTAAACTTGTAAAATTGTAGGGTTTGAAATTTAAATAGTTTAAATTAAACATTTTAATCACAAAATTTAAATTTCAAAACTTGAGGACAAGTTTTGAACTATTCAAAACATAAAGGATCAAATAGCAAATAATTTTAAATTAAACAATTAATTTAATGATTATCTAAATTTGACATAATCAAGATTATTTACAAGATAATTCACCAAATAAATTAAATAATCAAATATTATCACATAATTAATTTATTATTCAAATAAATGGTAATTATCTTTTAATTTGGTAAGGATAATCATAACATATATATAAAAATTAGATTTTATTATTCAAAAACAATTTTGGTAATTATCCAAACACAAAATTAGTCAAAAAACCGAGTTTTGAGCCATCTGATCCACAGACTCGTCGAGTAGCCAACTGCACTCGTCGAGTCTGTCTGACAGACTCGGCTCACTTCGTGAACTCAGAGAGTCACGTCGTGAGCTGGGTATTTTTAGAAAACGATTTTCATATCAAGCAATGAACGGACATATAAGCATCAAATACAGTTGAAACCAATCAAAGCTCTGATACCACTGATGGATTTGAGCCAAAAGAACATCCTATGTGCTCATGCAAACCCTAATGCTTGGATCTAGGTTTCACTAATTGTACATGCAATCATCCAAGGCTTACAAACCCTATATCTAATGAGAAGAATTCGAAACTATAAGAAACAAATCAGATCTAGATCATTACCTCTTGTTGCTTGCTTGAATCATCTTGTCTTTGAAGCTTAGAGTCACAAGTGTCACTCCTCTAATGGCTTACAAACACCAATAGCAAAAGAATGATCTTGGAGGCTTCTTGAATTCGGCTCTATAGCTCTTAGGAATAGGGTAGCCGATTTCTGTAGCCTAAGGGTCCTATTTATACTAGAGCTGTTAGGGTTTCAGTCAAAAACCCTAATGGACAGCTTAGGCCTTAAGCTATCCAACGAAGCTTCTGGAATAGGGCCTTAGGGCCGAAATTAGGGATGGACACATCCTAATTTCGTCCAAGCCTAGTCCAAGAGGCTCCTCAGCCCAATACTCAACTATCACACATTTGACAGTTTAAGCCCCTGTTATTAAATGAATTTCTTTTAGCCACAAAATTAATTTCTTAATTAATTCTTGCCTAATATTAATTTAATTATATGATTTCTCCATTAATATATTATTCATATAACATATTAATAAATCATAATAACATCTTTATTCATAAATTATTCCATCATGTTGCTTTGGTGAAGGCAACCCAAAAGGACCATGCACAACCGGGTCAAGTATTTACCAAATATAGTTACAGGCTTAGACACTAATCCAACAGGTTCTTTTGTTTATCCTAAGATGGTTCTCCTTTTTCAATCTTACGAGTCTTCTTTCCCGACCCATAGTTTCTATTTTTATCAGAGCTCTTTTTATAGTGTTGACTAGACTTTGGTTGATACTTTCCTTTACCCTTTTCTGCATAGAGGGCTTCTTCATCAGTCTTAATCAAGGCCCCACTCATCTGCTTCACTAACGCTTCCTGTCCGGCTAAGAGATTCTCAAATTCAACAAGAGAAGGTTGGGTGGCCCAACCTTGAACCGCTGCTACAAAGCTTCTGAATTCTAGTTTTAGACTGTGAATTATAATCCTTTTCATCCTTGTTTCACTTATCTGTGACTGAGGATCAAGCTCTATAATTTCTCTGCATGTAGACTTTACCTTGTGAAACTATCGGGGAATTGTCATATCCCTCTAAGACACATATAGTAATTCATTCTCAAGAAGTTGTAACTTAGCATCATTCTTCTTAGAGAATAGGGTTTTCAACATATCCCAAGCCTCCTTTGGAGTCACTACATCCCTGATATGTTCCATAATATCTTCTTTAACTTTTGTTTTTAAAACAAACATGGCCTTGCCTGCTTTAATCTTCCACTTGTGTAAGGTTCCATTGTTGTCTTCAGCCTCCGGTTGACTTGTCTCTGACCCATTTACAACTTCCCAAAGATCTTGCCCTTGCATGTATGACATGATGCAGGTAGACCACGTGTTGTAATTCTGCTTGTTAAGTTTCTTCACTCCACCAGTAGTTTGAAGGTCAACCATTGAACCAGTCTCCGATACCAGTTTGTTAAACTTGAAGGCTAAAAGAACACACTTTTACAGACAGTAGATTACACAGGAAAGCACAAACAAGAAGAAGGAAAAACTACGTCTGCATTAACGTGAGAACAGCTGAACAGAGCATGCCTTATGAGGCTTACACGAGAAAAGAAACTGACAACTACAAGGTAATTGTTGGATTAATGTCTAAGTCCATAACTATAATTGGTAAGACTTGACCCGACCCGACATGGTCCATTTGGGTTGCATGGCATCATGCATTTGGATAGACTATAATGAGAGAAATAACACTTAAGGTTGGTTAATATATTATAAGTTCTAATATATTAATAAGGTTATTTAATTAGTATTGATCAAGAATTAATTTGGAATTAATTAAGTGATCAAAAGGAGACTAATTAAATATATGGGTTGATTGTGTAAATCATTCATTCTTATATATGTGGGCTTGTGATCCAAGATTCCTTATGTTGGCCTAAGTCCATGGGGTGACCCATGGATACTCCATGGAGATTAAAATCCATGGAGCATAAGGAATGGGTAAAGTTATGAGTTACATGGTGTAACCCTAATAGCCACCATATAAAAGAATCCCATGGCTCAAGAAATTGTGCACTAATGTGTGGGTGTGAGGGCTAGACGATTTCAAGGAGTGTTCAAGTTTCTCTCAAGTTATTCCAAGTGTATTTGGTGTTGTGTGAACCATTTGAGGTGTCACACTTGGGGCACTAGGCACTCAAGCTTCATGAAGACATTCTACATCAAAGAGGTATGTATTCTATCTTGTTATATTTATTATTTTGTATGCTAGATTAGGATAATACCTTGGATGTTCATAATTGTATGTATAATAGAGAAAACATAGATCCAAGGTATTTAGGGTTGCATGTACACTTAGGAGTGTTAGAATGCTCATAACCCAACAGTGGTATCAGAGCCTAGGCTTGTTTTCTTGTTATACTTGCAAAAGTAGCTGAAAAATCGAGTTGGATGCATATATTCGATTGTTTTGGCTGGAATTGGACTAGGAACATTACCCTAAGATGTTTTTGGACTTATAAACTTGTTTTTGATGTGGTAATGTTCATGCTAATCCAATTTCTAAGATAATTGTCATAATTTCAAGATTTGTATTAGTTTGTATGTTCATGCTAATTTCTTGAAGATTGATGATTTGAATTATCTTGTTCTTATGAGGTTCTTAGATTAATAGAAAAGTTGTGTGAAATAGTTGTTTTCAATCCATTTTAATCTAAGAGTTGATTCCAAAGTGTGTTTTTGTAACTTGTCCTCAAGTTATATGAAAAGTCACATTTAAGAATCATAAAACTCATAAAAGTTGGCAAAGGTTACAAAATGAAGAGTCTAGTTCTAATTAAATGGTTTTATGACTCCATAACTTGTCCTCAAGTTATGGAGGTTCAAGAGTCTCTTCATTAAATTAAAAAAAAAAAGTGTAACCTTAATTAGTTCCATAAGTTACAATAAAAAAAAGTTATTTTTTTTTATTAATTAGTTTAAAGTCTTCCATAACTTGTCCTCAAGTTATGGAACTTGAAGAGTTTTTTTTTTTTTTAATTAAAAACTACTTTAAACTCATAAGTTATGGAATTAATTAGTTTTGAATAGTTTCAAAACTTGCCCTCAAGTTTTGGAATTTGAAAAGTTTTCACTTATGAATACTTTAATTCCAAGTTAGCCCTTAGAATTTTAAAAGTTAAAATTCAACCCTTATACTTTATAATATTTAAGTTAATAATATTTATATATATGTATAAGAGTAAAGTCAGTCTTACCGTTAGTAGGCCTCATTCACGAAGCCGGTCTATAAGGGGGGTATAAGGTTACTGCCTATAAAATGGCAGTTTAATGGGTGTCCACTCTCACCCACCGCTTCCTTGACTGGTGGAGGGTCGTTAGCCGAACGGGTAGGACAAGGACTATAATTCTCCTTTCATTAAAAGTATTAATGATAAATACTAAGTAACTAAACTCTTATTAATACCCAATCTTAGTTACTTAGGAAAATGTGAATTTGGTGCTAACCCATGAAATTACACTTTGCACTTTGCTTAAGTCGTTAGTGGAGCGTGTGTGGTTAACCGACACACTAACCTGGACTTAACAAGGTAGGCAAAGGGTAACTTAATATTTATCATAGTATCGGTGGAGCGTGTGTGGTTAACCGGCACACTGATTAAGGGGTAAATATTAAGGGTACCAAGTATATTTGCATGGTTATTCACACCTTGTTTTGTGATCCTCGGCATCCCAGACACAAAACCTGAAGGGCACACTCGAGATTGAAACATGCCTTTGAACAGTTCAATGAATCTCGAAGATCTAGGACTTTCAAATCCAATTAAAACCTAATAAATTATTTCGTTTTTCATGGTGGAAATTGGTGAATCGTCATTCACCTACCTTCAAATATTTTATAGCTTGGATTACGGCATCCCTCTTCTAAGTTATAAAATAGTTTGTTGGGTCCTATCCTTAATATTTCATATTGGGTGTCATATTAAGGACTTTAAATCAACTATCTTCAATATCTCCCAAAAAGATGTCTGGTCTAGACATTTATGATCTTCCCAAATCTCTTGAAACAAGCTTTCCTAAATAAAGATGATGTCCCATGGATATCATACTTCTTTCACCTCCTCCAATTATTCTCCCTAACCCACAAGTTCCTAAAAAGTTTAAGGTCACTCAAGCCCTATTGGCAAGGCAAGGTCTAGGTGTGATCACATCTTGGAGATGTAGTCACATATTGACAAGCCGGGAGAGTTGGGTGTCAAAGTCTTGAGAAAGTTGGTGGCTCAACTACTTTCTAAGTCACATAGTGAGTTCTTTTGGGAATCCTATGAAACAGACTAAGACAAGACCCTTAATGATCTTATATATTTGCTAAGATCAACTTCCTAAAACACTATGGACATTGACAATGATGACATTGGATATCCAGTAAAGCTCTCTCTTCCCAATGGAAAGGGATCGGCCATAGTCAACTCGGTTGACCCAATGGTAAAGAGAGAGGCGAAGTCTGAGATAGTCCCATTATCAAGGGTCCATAGGTAACTATTGCCAAAGGAAGGGGCATTGGTTACGAAGCTGCCAAATTTACCTAAGGATGTTAAAGTCAATAAGTTTGGCTCTACTTCAGGTAAAGTCCATTGTCTAACTCTATTAAGTACATGTTGATTCTGATCGCGAAGATGGATTTCAATCGCATGGTTCGGTGATCAGAATTTTGGGCTATTACGTAAGAGTTATGATATTTATATTGCTTAGGAATAGATAACAACAAGGTTTTCATATGGATTGTAAGGATAAGTTTTTCCGCAAAGTTTTAAAATAAAAGAAAAAGGTTTTGATTTTATTTATTTTAAGTATCCTTACAATGGCATTTGTGAAAAGTTGTTGCTTATAAGATTCCATTGATAGCAATATTGGAAAAATGGATTTGATTCTTTCGGTTGTGGTAGTGTCTAATATTACCAAATAAGGAAAGATTCTCATCACCCAAGGTTCAATTGGACCGAAACTTGGAATCATGCAAGTTGTATAGTATGATGAATGAGAATTTTCAGCTTGGAAAATTAAGACTAATTCCTTATGTGAATAAAGAAAGGACTAAGGGATCGAGTACACATTCTTGTGCACTGGTCAAGTCCACCACAAAAGATCAAGAAGACTATTCGTCATGATTTACTTAAGTTCAGTAAATATGGTTATACTTATAAGTTTAAGTATAAGTCTGTAGCATTGGAGAAGTTTCAATGTGAGACAGAACGAATAAGAAGAATCAAAGTATGGCAGAAAGATAAAAGTTTCTCAAATATGAAAAGATGGGAGAGTACTTTAGTATCATGTTTATGATCATCTTAATGATTAAGATACCATATCACAATTGGTCCTCTAAAGTCATCTTAGTGCATTCTTATGACTAAGAAGAGGAGTCATGAATTGTTGAAATGGTTAAATCAAAAAGATGAGTCATACTTCGTTCCAAAACAATTCTTAGAGTCATACTCCAAGATTGTAACTTGAGTGACATATCTTAAAGAGGGTTTGTTAACACTAGTCAAATGTAAGAGTAAAAGGTTATCTACTCTTGTACATTTGAAATTGGTAAGTTGTGATGTTTTGGATAAAACAGAGTCCAACTTAGGCCAATTGTGTAAAGTGTTAGTCTTGATAAAGAATCCGCACTATCTCTTGAATATTTGACAAGGGAGTCTTATATGTCAAGAGGACAGTGGGAGTCTTAAAGCTCTTGAAAGTTTCAAGACTTAATCAAGAATAAAACCTAAAGTCCTTCACTAGCACACGACTTGAGGTTTATAACCTATCGTGTTGAAATTTTTGTGCCTATTCAAGTTGGCTTTGCATAGGAGTTCTGAGAGTTCTCAATTGGTTGCACAACTACTTGGAAGCAATGGCAGGCACCTGAGCTGCCAAATGGCAAGAATTTAAGATTGCACAAGTTTAATCAATATGAGTTTGGATTTGTCACTAACCTTGTCTTGTGATTATGGTTTTGACAAATTCACATGGATAAGAACACATACACTATTAAATCTAAGTGTCATAAGGTTTCTCTCCGATTCATGAAAATGATGGTGAGGAAACACTTTCACTAAGTAGATTTTAGCTAGATAGCAATTGTGATATTTGCATTCTCAAAGTCGTTAGTGGAGCGTGTGTGGTTTACCGGCACACTAACATGGACTTGTGGGAAGTGGCAAAGGTCTAAACAATTGAGACTATGATTACAGCATCCCTTTTCATAGTTCTAAAATTGTTTAGACACACATGTGAGCTATCTAAGAGAGGCGTATGATTTTGATAAAGTTTTATCAAAACAATCTAGTATCAGAAATCTGAACTTTGGTAAGAAAGTCAGCTGATTTCTGAGTACATGTCAAAGCTAGTGGGAGCATAAGTGTTATGCTAATAATCATCATGTTAGTGGGAGCATGATAATTATGACAAAGGTTGCAAGTTAGCAATGTTAATTATAGAAAACAAAAGTTTCAATTCGTGAGGTTGCAGGGGTTGAAAAAGTTGTTTTGCTATAATTAAGGGAGAGGAAATTATACTTCATTTCAATTCTAAAAGCTTAGATTGAGATTTTAATCCTATTTAATCAAGGATATATATATATGAATTTCATGTTGGAATGGCTCAACATAAGGAAATTCTATATATGTGTCCATTATTTGCGTTCTAAAATTCGATTATGATTACGGCATCCCTTTTCATAATCTGAATTTTGAGAACTTGGCAAATTGAAATGGAAATATTATAGCAAAAGACTGGTTTAGTCTTTATGTGAGACATCATCAATCGTATCCCATATGCTTCGGATATAGGATCGATTACATGTGCTATATTCATCCTTTCTAAAATTTTCCAAATGCCTGGGGCATTATGAAGGGAAAAGGTCTAGAATTGGATATGACTAAAATGATTAAGCAATTGTCGAGGACAATCTAAGGTTTACCAAAGATTGGTTGCTCAAGGACAGTTGGAAGTATAATGTTAATTCTGGAAGGACCATATTGACATAATCTGTAAGGAGGCAACTCTTGTTCAGAAGTGATAGTCAAAATGGAATATGGAAATGTTTCAAAGTTAGAAATTATTCAATCTGTGTAAGATTAGGAAACTTAATGAAAGAAGGATGTTTCCAAGGAGCTGATCTCCTTTGGAATGCTCTGTAATGATTGTTGTCAAGTCTTTCTGACTTTGTGCATAATCATTAAGAGGATCAATGCATATAAGTTTAGAATCTAACAGATTTCAGTAAATGGCATGAATTTGGAATTCTTGCATTTGCAGTAAGGATTTGGGACTGTGAAAAGAGGATCATTGGAGTGATGTTCAATTGATCTATTTTACAAAGTAAAGATCATAGAAAAACATAGTATGCATACTTGGTGTATGGCATGACTAGTGTTTAGAAAACATAGTGTACATGCTTGGAGCATGGGACAACTATTGTTTTAAATTCAAGTATAAAGTTGATAAAACCGAAACAATGAATAATGAGTAATCAGTATGGTGATAAATAAAAGTGTTTATTTATATTCATAGGGTTTGATACCATATTTGATTCATTTATTCTTGTGTTTCACTTTGCATGTTTTGACTTCCAGAATAACTAAGTCGCTCTTCCTGAATGATTAAGTTATTCAAACCATCCACAGTCGGTCATATGTTGGAAGTAGATATGAATCAAGACTGTCATGGGTTGGTTTGTAGAGGTCCAAGTTGGTGGACAAAGTGGTGCTACAACACTCATGAGTGCTCATAAGTTCTGAGTATTGGATTCAACTTGCGCTCATTTGAATCACTTCATGGATTTTATCACGAGTGATCATGAGACGATAATATCTTATATTCTTCAAACCTAGAGATATGAGTTGTTACTATGAGTTGGTTATACATTGATTGCACGAAAACGCATGGGTAACTCGATGTTATAAAACGTGCCTTTGTGTATGATTCAACAAGTAGTAGAACAAGCCATATGAGTCGAAGTTTATCCATTCCTTTTACCTCCGGGATAAAAGCGATATATGTGGGCCCCTCGATGATTTAAAGATGATACATGTGAGTGCTTGGCTAAGCCAGGACTGATTTGATTTGTTCAATCAGTCAGTCATCATGAATCGGAAATCGGGAAACAACAAATGGACAGAGAGAATGATTGATAATCCATGTCTCAGTCCATATGATATCTAGAATGGAGGAATATATGATCCCTTATCTAATGGACAAGTCATTGACAAAGGTCAGAGTTCATCGACAAGGTCAGAGTTCGACAGAAGCTTTTGAGAGCTACGATTGCTGATCGGTTCCTGAAGTCATACGCAATAATAGTTTTAGACTTATCCAAGTGGGAGACTGTTGGATTAATGTCTAAGTCCATAACTATAATTGGTAAGACTTGACCCGACCCGACATGGTCCATTTGGGTTGCATGGCATCATGCATTTGGATAGACTATAATGAGAGAAATAACACTTAAGGTTGGTTAATATATTATAAGTTCTAATATATTAATAAGGTTATTTAATTAGTATTGATCAAGAATTAATTTGGAATTAATTAAGTGATCAAAAGGAGACTAATTAAATATATGGGTTGATTGTGTAAATCATTCATTCTTATATATGTGGGCTTGTGATCCAAGATTCCTTATGTTGGCCTAAGTCCATGGGGTGACCCATGGATACTCCATGGAGATTAAAATCCATGGAGCATAAGGAATGGGTAAAGTTATGAGTTACATGGTGTAACCCTAATAGCCACCATATAAAAGAATCCCATGGCTCAAGAAATTGTGCACTAATGTGTGAGTGTGAGGGCTAGACGATTTCAAGGAGTGTTCAAGTTTCTCTCAAGTTATTCCAAGTGTATTTGGTGTTGTGTGAACCATTTGAGGTGTCACACTTGGGGCACTAGGCACTCAAGCTTCATGAAGACATTCTACATCAAAGAGGTATGTATTCTATCTTGTTATATTTATTATTTTGTATGCTAGATTAGGATAATACCTTGGATGTTCATAATTGTATGTATAATAGAGAAAACATAGATCCAAGGTATTTAGGGTTGCATGTACACTTAGGAGTGTTAGAATGCTCATAACCCAACAGTAACTTCTACCAATAAAGTAACTACCTACTAAAAGCTGAAAATTAAACAGAAAGAAATAAACATAAAATTAACCAAGTAACTCCTGCACATGCATTTAGGTGTTGTACTAATGCATCTAGGTGTTGTACTTTTAACATTAGCTACCTTTGAAAATCTTACTTATTGGTGCTTAATTGCGTCTGAATATGATACAAGAAAAGCATGATGTCATTATAGATAAGGTGATTCCATCCTTTTGGCTCCTTTATTGATCCCAATTATATAAAAATATTAGTATAACAACATAGAGACAACTATAGAATTGTGTTTACTTGTATTTCAGCTTCGTCATGTAGAAGAAAAACGTGAGGAAGTAGAGGCCAGGGTTAGGGAGCTGGAGCTAGAGAAACAGGTATAAAATCACTGTTATTCCAAAATAGTGGTACCAAATAGTTATATTATATTCATTTGAAAATCTTGTATTCTATAGGTGGCTTCTCTAGGAGAAGGGGTATCTTTGGAAGCCAAATTATTGAGAATGTAATGGAATACACAAGAAAAGACACTAATTGGATTGTTTTTGTTTGATAAATTACTCAGTAGAGACTATAACGCAAGTGATGAGAAGGCCTCTTTATATGATTCCACCAAATACTATTGTATTTGTATTGTAGCTTATTCATATTATAAGCATGTGATTTGATTTAATTTGTTTGGTTTGGTTCTTTAAATGTACTCTATTATGTGATCAAATCTAGTACCCCCCAATAGATGTTGTGATGTTATGATTGAGAGAGAAAATTGTATCTGATTCTTATTATCTGAATGCTTAAATTACAACAGAAATCTATACTGGAATATATAAGCACATCAACTGTCTATTACTACTTGTAACATAAAAAATTTATAGAAAAGACTAAAATGCCCTTAAGGCTAAAACAAACTCAAACGACTTAAACTGGTTGATATGTAACACCCTCCCTCAATTTGGAGAGTATGGATGAAGTCCTAGATTGGATGTAGCATGTTGATGTTGAGAACCAATCAAAGATTTGGTGAAAACATCTGCCAACTGATGGGTAGTAGGAATATGAGATAGTTTGATTAAACCTTGTTGTAACTTCTCTCGAACATAGTGACAATCTATTTCGATATGTTTGGTATGCTCATGGAATACTGGGTTACGAGCAATGAAGATTACAACTTTATTATCACACTTCAATGGTATAGGAGTAACATTAGGAACTTGTAATTCATCAAGCAATCTACTGAGCCAAGCCAACTCAGCAGTAACTCGTCTCATGGATCGATATTCAGCCTCGGTGGATGATAAAGAGATAGTTGTTTGCTTTTTTGATTTCCATGAAATTGGAACACCTCCAAAGAGTATAAAGAAACCACTTACAGATCTTCGTGTTATTGAGAAAGTAGCCCAATCAGAGTCGCAAAAAGCTTCAACTTGAAAAGACTCCTTTTTGTTGAAAAACAATCCTTGTGTGAGATTACTTTTGAGGTGGTGTAGATCATGAAGAGTAGCTTCGTAATGTTCTTGACAAGGAGTTTGATTAAATTGACTTAGATGTTGAATAGCATAAGACAAATCAGGACGTGTGTGTAATAAAAAATTCAATTTTCCAATCAATTGTCTGTAAGTTGTTGGATCTTTTAGAGGATCTTTCATAAGAGGTGTCAATTGGGATTTGGAAGGCAATGGAGTTTTGACAGATTTGGTGGAATCTATTGAATAAAGATTCAATAGTTCATTCATGAACTTTTGCTGATGTATAATCATTCCATCAGTAGTAGACTGAAATTCTAATCCAAGAAAAAAATGAAGAAAACCCAGATCTTTGATTTGAAATTGATTATGAAAAAAAGCTTTCAAACTATTGATTTCTGATGAATCATTTCCTGTAACTAAAATGTCATCCACATAAACAGCAACAACAATTAAAGATGTATTTGTCTTCTTGAGAAACACCGAATGATCATTTTGAGAAAGAGGATACCCTTTAGACCTTAATAATGTAGAAATCTTAGAATACCATTGCCTTGAAGCTTGTCTTAAGCCATATAAAGATTTCTTGAGTTTGCATACTAATGATGGTGATGAAATATTAAAACCAGGAGGAGGTTTCATGTATACTTCTTCGTGCAAATCTCCATGTAGGAACGCGTTATTGACATCAAATTGATGAATTGGCCAGTTCTTTTTAACAGCAAGAGCAATAATACAACGAATTGTAGTAAATTTGACAATATGAGAAAAAGTCTCGTGAAAGTCTATTCCTTATTTTTGGGTAAAGCCCTTTGCTACCAAGCGTGCTTTGTGCCTTTCAAGAGTTCCATCAGCTCTATATTTGACTTTATATACCCACCTACATGATATTGGTTTCTTGCCTTTGGGTAATTTCACCACATCCCATGTTTGATTGTCATCTAAAGCTTTTAGTTCATTAGCCATAGCTTGTTCCCACTCAGGATGTCCCTTTTCTTGATGATAAAAAACCGGTTCAAAAACATGACTAATAGCATTGAATGTATAACTTGTAGGAACAGAAACTGAATTTTGGTCAAAAAAATCATGAAGACAGTAATTGGTGATAGTATGGTGACAAGAATGAGAATTACATTCTAAAAATGTATGATTACATACATAATCACACAAATGAGAAGGTGGTTGAATGACACGGGTTGAACGTCTTAAAGGAACACTGTTGGGTTCAGGTGGATTCCGAATAAAGTGAGAAACAGGTACATTGGCCGTAAAATCTTGATCAGGGGTATCTTTGGAATTTGTGGGTAAAAAAGAGGGTGATGATGAATCAATTGATGGTGATATGAGTGAATGCAAAGGGAATATACCTTCAAAAAACTTAACATCTCTAGAAAGATATATTTGTGCATTTGTTAGATTCATCACTTTGTAAGCTTTTGTCCCAGTTCGATACCCAAGAAAAATGCAAGAATTAGAACGAGACATGAATTTGTCACGGCCAACTGCCAAAGTATGAACAAAACACAAACAACCAAAGGTTTTTAGATTTGAAAGATCAGGCTTGTAACCATGCAACATTTTAAATGGAGTTTTGTTGTTGAGAACTTTGGATGGCATGCGATTCATTAGATGAACAACAGTTCGTATACATTCACTCCAATAAGCTACTCCCAAACCTGATTGAAAAAACAAAGCACAAGCTATTTCAAGAATGTAACGATGCTTTTGCTCCACTAAACCATTTTGTTGAGGATTATAGGGTGTGGAAGTTTGATGAATAATGCATTTGTGCTGATAGAACAGTTGACCTTCATTGCTTGAGCCTAATTCATAGGCATTATCTGAACGAATAATTTGACCCTTTTTGAGAATTGAGTATCAACAAATGAAACAAAACTTTTAATCAATGAGAAATCATAACTCTTATTGGTCAAAAAATGAATCCATGTATGTCTGCTGTAATCATCGACAATAGTAAGAAAGTATTTGTATCCATCATGAGAAGTATGCTTGTAGGGACCCCATACATCCACACGAACAATTTCAAATGATGTAGTTGTATTAGTAACACTTTTTGGAAAGGGAAATTTATGTTGTTTGGCTTTAGCACAAACAGAACACATGCCAAGTTTATGAGTAGAATATGAATTAGGAATGAGGGAAACAGTTTGTAATTTGTGTACAGGAAGATGCCCAAATCATCTATGCCATAACAAAGCATTACAATCTGATTTTATTACAACTGTATGAGAACAAGAAGGAAGAGGTAGATTAAAAGACAAAGTAGACTTAAGAGAATTATGATAAAAAAACATAAGATCATTCACTCTTGTTCTAAGGATTCCAAATGCAAATCTACTCTTCAAGAAGGGGTCCTGCATTAAACATCTTGAATCAGTAAAAAGAATCAAGGTTTGTAGTTGAGAGGTGAGTTTTGTTATCGAAAGTAAGTTGTATTTGAAGGAAGGTAGGTAAAAAACACCATGGAGAATGATGGTGTCATGAAGTTTTACATCACCAATGAAAGTTACAGTAGTGGAATGACCATCAGGAAGACCAGTCTGGATGGGCTATTCAGACTAAACAAGTTTAATCATGGATAGAAAAATAGAACTATTAGAACAAATGTGATATGTTGCTCCAATATGAATAATCCATGAATAATGAGGAGTCAATGAAGAAGAAGATTTAGAAACATTTGCAACAAAAGAACTGAAAGAAAAAGATTTACCTCCATCATTCATAGAACCTTCTGTGATGGATGAATGTACTTGATTGAATGATGAAGTTTGAGTAATGGAATTAGTACTCAGAAGTTGAAGCAAATGTTCATATTGTTCTTGTGAAATGTTTGGAGCAGTGACAGTCAAAACATTGTGAACTGTAGGTTTAGAATCTTCTTTCTTGACTTTAGTAAATTTGAAACTAGTAGGAAATCCAATGAGTCTGTAACATTGTGATTTCGTATGACGAGATTTCTTACAATGGTTGCAAAAAATTGTTTCTTGGAAGTGGAAGAATCAGTAGAGACATGCATAGAAATAGCATCTGGATTGATAAGAGAGGTTGCAGTAATACCTCTTTGTCTTTCTTCCTAGATAATGAAAGAATACACAGTCGAGATTGTTGGTAATGGCTTCATCATTAGTATTTGACCACGGATGACCTTATAAGACTCATTAAGTCCCATTAAAAGTTGAATGAGACGTTGATCTTTAAGGAGTTTATTGATTGCAGTAGCAGAAGCACAGGAACATGGAGGAATTCCTTGAACGATCCTTAATTCATCCCAGATTTTACTTAATTTGGTGAAATAAGTCGAAAAATCTTCAGATCCTTGTGAAATTGAATACAGCTGTTGTTGAATTTGGTAAAGTAAAGCCTCATCGGATTAAGCATAGCGATGATTAAGTTCAGTCCAGATTTCGCTAGCAGTTTGAAGAAATAGAACACTATCAGCAATGTTCTTGTGTAAGAGAGTTTAATATCCAACTGATCACCATTGAATTAATTCGAAACCAATTATAAAATTAAGGATCTGAATCGGAAGGTTTCGTGATTGAGCCATCGATAAATCTAATTTTGTTCTTAGCAGCTAAAGAGATCATCATTGATCTCTTCCATGAATTGAACCCAACACCATTGAAAACAGAGGTAACAAGAACAGAATTTGGATTATCGGAAGAAGCAATGAAATAAGGACCGGTATGATCAATGGTTGTAGAAGAATTAGGAATTGATGAAGACATGATTATAAGAAAAAGATGAATACAGGATGAATTGAGGAACAGATGAAAATTGAAGATGAACAGATGAAGATCGAAGAAGAACCCTAATCTGATACCATGTTGTGATGTTATGATTGAGAGAGAAAATTGTATTTGATTCTTGCTATCTGAATGCTTAAATTACAACAGAAATCTATACTGGAATATATAAGTACACCAACTGTCTATAACTACTTGTAACAGAAAAACTTTATTGAAAAAACTAAAATGCCCATAAGGCTAAAACAAACTCTAACGACTTAAATTGATTGATATGTAACAATATAAGACAACCGTTCTTGCTTATTCTATACCCCAAAACAGTCGTACTCTATTTCCTGTTTTCTAGTAGTGTGAAACGATTATTTATTAATAGAAATTCATGGGAATGATGAAATAAAGTTAAGTTACACCTCAAGAGGAAGACCTATATATCTAGATATATAGAGAGACCAGATTATGAGTAGAGGTTGCTGAGATTTATATATGATCTACCATAACCCTGACAACATAATAAAATGGCATCACATGATAAGTACATTGCCTATACAAACACCAAATTAATTTCAATTAACAAATATTAACCCCAGTTGCCAAGATTGTTGAAGAAGAACAGAATATATGCAGCATCCCATCCTTCATGTTCAGTGCAATATCACCATAGTAGCTGCCTGAAAGATAACAATGATATGATCAAATCACTTTTTGACTTATGTAAACAATATTATTTCAAGGGAAAAACAGAGTTAACATACCATGATACCATCACTACCTATGATTAGATCCAAAGACAAATATTCCACAAGAAACAGTGTTAGGTTTCATGGCCTGATCAAACAATATAAAATAACATCATATTATGACTAAAAGTAAAAAGAAAAAAAAAACTTTTTCTTATCAAAAAATTGCTCGTTTGCTAGGGGTCATTTTGGACCACTTTTTGACATTTGTTTACAAATGAAACAAAATGTATGATGGTTAAAGAAACTCAATATACTAAAGACAAGAGTCAATTACATGGTATGATTAAACCAAATAGGTTTCAAAAAGTAGTTGGAAAATCAGCTTGTGTGCTGATTGCTTCCTGGTCACTGGAACTCTTGATTGCAGGAAATGGATCGTATGTTAGGACCAATAGCAACACCAATACAATTTCAAAAGCAGAAAATGGAAAAAGGGCATAAAATTTTACTTGTTCGGTAATTTGCACTAGACCCAAAACAATGAATAAGATATTCTACAGATTCTTGTTATATTATAGTACTTGCTTTTTTTTAATATAATTGTTAATCTTTGGCTGAAATTAACCCTTGTCAAATCGATTTCATAATTAAAATCAAAGTACGATGATATATCGAAAACAGAGAGTACCTGTTACAATAGTCCTTTGTGAATTGGCTTTTGCAGGTCTTCCAAACTTTTCAAAATTCATCCCACCACTACGTAAAAGGAGTTGTCAAAGTATTCTGAGGTTTGTATCTCGGATTTAAACCCACAACGCCTATGAAGCTCTCTTGATCCAAAAATACGCAAGCCTTTCAATAAATCAATGCTCTGTGGAAGATAACGTATGCTTGTACCATTTATATCCAACTCTTTTAAACATTCTAATAGTCCGAGTTCCTCAGGTAAATCCCGAAGAAATGAACAGCCATTAAGTTTGAGATATTCCAAATGTTTCAACATACAAGTGCTATCTGGAAGACGTTTAATATATGTATCTGTCAAATCAAGATTCTCTAAACATTCTAATTGGCCAAGATCATCGGGTAACTTTTCAAGAAGAAAACAACATTTAAGATTGAGAGATATCAGATTTTTTAACATACAAATGCTATCCGGAAGATACGTAATCTCCGTATACGATAAAATTAGCTCCTCGAGACATTCTAACTTGTCAAGATCCTTGAGCACCTCTATAATATTGCCTTCAAGTTTAAGCCTTCTTAAACGCCGTAACCCACACATACTTCCTGAAAACGTCTCAAGGTTTGTGCAAGCACACATACCAACAGAAAAAAGCATCTCAAGATTTCTAGTCAATGAGGGTCGATCTTCTTTATAAAAACATCTAAACCGAAACTTTGGCAAGTTACTTTCGGGGTGAAGCGGGCAACTTTCTAGGGACTGCGCCATCAAATGTAACTCAGCTAAAGGACCAACCTGAAGTGATTCATCAACACTACAAGTATAATCCTTCATCTTAAACGAAAAATATCCAAACCCCAACGCACTTAAGTGTAAGTTGACAAGCTTTTTCAGACCACCAACGGGAGGGCGAATTTCTACCAGATTATAACATTCTTCAAGATCCAACCTCTCGAGATTTGGAGTTGTTCCAAGGTCAAGGGTTCTCAACTTTGAATGACTAATGTTGAGTTTCGCAAGCATTTGACATTCATCTGCCATGTCAAGTTCTTCCAGGCAATAATTCCTATTAAGATCTAGATTCTTGAGATTTGGTGTCTGCCCAATGTGAAGGGTCCTCAACTTTGAATTATTGAGTTGTAGAGATCGGAGATTTAGACATCTATTGGGCATCTTAAGTTTTTCCAAATCGTCGCAAAAGTCAAGAATCAACTCTTCGAGATTTGGTGCCTGCCTAAGGTCAAGGGTCCTTATCAAACATGCATCTCTGAGGTGGATGTATACGAGCTTTAAACATTCAACAGACATGTGAAGTTTTACCAAATTAGAACACATTCCAAGATCCAACTTCTCAAGATTTGGAGCAATGCCAAGGTCAAGGGTAGTCAACATTGAACAACTGAGGTCCAGGATTCTCAGCTTGTTAAGAACCTAAGATTAGAAAAAAGCAAGATCAGTGTTGGTAAAACAACAAAAAGCAATCAAATTCATGCAAAACAATCAATCAACCATAAGTCTACCTTTCTTTCTCCCCCTTCCCAAAGTTGTATGATTTCACCGCCAAACATCTCAAGTGCAACAAGGTTATTTGCTTGAAATGTTATGGGTAAAGACCTAAAAGGGTAATACATCAAATGCAAATATCGTAAAGCATTTGGAAATTCTGGGTTGACTATATACGAATCCCAATACTGATAACCAGCAATTCCCATGGAGAGAAATCTAAGTTCCCTCATCTTTCTAAGACCTTTGAGATCAAATTCCCGATTGCTATTTTGAGTGTCGAGTAGTATGCACCTTGTCGCTTTGGTACCCTGCAATTCAAAATAAGTCGCCATGAATCTGTTGTAACAAATGAAAATGTTTTAGTTTTTCCTAACTTAAAAAAAATCCTTACCAAATCATTAGCCAATACATTTCCAATTTCTTCATCAATCCACAATCGGCTATGTTCGTGAGGTGGGAGCGAGCGGCGAACAATATTTCTGCCCATTTCTTGAAGATGGTCATGCATGCCCACATAATTCACATTATGGGAATAATGTGAATTATGATAATTAATAGTTATGAGAGACTTTTGCTCAAGAACTCTTAAACCATTTCTAGCATGAAATCCGCAGCTTTCAAGTGCTTTGATTGCATCATCTTTTTGCCAACCTTTCAAGATGCATGCAACATCTAGAAACATTTCCTTGTAATCCTCCTCTAGAGCGATATAGCTTAGTTCCAATTTTTTCAGAGTCTCTGATAACGGAATCGTTTTTAGTCGTTCTAGAGCATCTATCCATTCAAGTTCATTTTTACCACAAAGAAATGAACCCAAAACTCTGATTGTTAAGGGAAGACCAGCGGCATAACGTAAAACTTGTCTTGATAGATTTTCATAATCTTGAATTGGAATCTCTCTCCCAAAGGCATACTGATCGAAGAGGCAAATTGCTTCCTTATCCGATAACAAATAGACATCATGAATGAACTCCACTCTGTATGCTACCAGGACTTGTGCATCTCTTGTTGTGATGATAATTCTACTTCCTAGCTTGAACCAATTAAGCTCACCAGATAACGCCTCAAGTTGGTCTATATGATCCACATCATCTAGAACAATAAGAACCTTTTTATCACTCATCATCCTCTTCATCATTTGTTTCCCATCATAAATACTACTTACATGTATGTTGTCATTTAAGACATTTGAAAGGACCTGCTTTTGCAAAGACTTTAAACCAAATGAAGAAGCATTTTCCCTTACATTTTCAACAAAGCTTTTACCTTCAAACTGAAAGGATATGTGATCAAAAAGAGCTCTTGCTAAAGTTGTCTTTCCACCACCTCCCATCCCCTTGATCCCAATCATGCGGACATCATCACAACCAATTCCTAAAGATGGTACAAGATCTTCGATCCGGGTCTCCATTCCTACTAACTTTTCATCAATGTTGAAACTGACGGAACGTAACTCTAATGAAAGCTCTTTAACTATTTTTTGGATGAATTTAGCTTCATGCCTGTATTTTAAAAATGATTCAATTAGTCTACTCAAAACTCGACATGACAGGTTACTTTCAGATCTATGACATACATGATACAACCCTACATAAAAAAAAAGCATAACTGTTAATCATATATCATAACAGTGTGTCTATTTTTAATTTAATTTTTACTATATTTATGATTTTTGGGGTACCTGTTTTTTCTTTTCATCTTGGGCCTACTATATCTTTGGACCGGCTGTGTGGACAAGACTCAGTTTGAGTTAAAATTTGACAATATAAGATGCCATGTGGGAGCCTTATAAATCCAGGTTATATGCTAGATCATAAATAAACAAAATACAAAGAACATTGCATAGATCTAATGAAGGAATTACCCATCAGCAGTCTTCTTCAACTCCCACCCAGCAAGATCTGCTGCTTCTTTCAGAGCCACTCTCCATTTCCCAGCAGCCTCTTCCATTTCGTACTTGGCAAATGCTTCTCCAACTGCTCCACTTTGTTTTCTGACTTCAGAGGGTTCGACATCATAGAAGACAGGGTAAGCAGTGTGCTCTGTTGTCGTCCTGTGGCACTCCATTATCTTCACAAGCTCATCCAAGCACCAAGATGAAGAGGCATAGTTCTTGGAGAAAACAATGATGTAGAATTTTGAATCTTCAATCGATCCGATGAGCTCATCATTGATCTTTTTACCTTTTTTTATTTTCTCATCGTCCTTGTAAGTAAGAATGCTTTTCTGCTGGAGAGCATGATAAAGATGATCAACGAAGTTAGTACGAGTATCTTCACCCCTGAAACTCAAAAACACATCATACTTAAAGCTCCTGTGAACGGTTGAAGTTGAAGAAGACGCCATTGGAATGAAGGGTGGATCCTATAAAAATAAATCTTTGTTGGGCTAAGTTTATGCGAAACAATTGCCAAGAAATTCAGATGGGATGAATCTGGATGATCATCATAAGAGTGTAGATTAACCAGAAGATAAAAGATTAAAAGATAATGTGAGATGGGGATGGGTGTGGGTGTGGCTGGAAAACTTTTGGAATTCGGTGGAGAAAGCCAAACCACTTGTGTACTCAAGGAGCTGTAAATTTACTTATCTGAACAATTTAAAAATCAAGGAACATTTCAATTTACATGTGTCTTTCACTTACCTAAATAGTTTTATTTCGAGTTATATATAATTAAGGCATAGCGGTTGTGAAAAATATTTACCATATTTACCATTTCTGTCAGGAAGACAAAGGGGAGTGCAGAAGAAGAAGATGAGTTTCAAGAATATTATATATTAAGGAATAATAGTTCTGAAAAGTATTTTCTTTCCTGTATTTCCCCTTTCCATAGATGGCCGGATGTCAAACGTGAGTGGGGACTGTCGAGTACAAAATAAGTTGAAGGTTGACTTAGTAAAAGTAAATTGTTTTAGGGTTCGAGGCAATTTAATTATTTAAATAAAATTTCAAGTCTTGGAATCCTCAAGCGTGTTTGGGCTTGCGATTTCAAAGTGATTTTACGTTTTTTTTTTTTTTTTTTTTTTTTTTTTTTATAAATATCTTGATTATGGTGACCACCCAGGGCCGATAAAGGGACCCGAAAATGTTAATGGACCCAACTACGTCTACAGCATCATCCAGGGGCCCAAAAATCTTAGAGGCGGAAGCATCGTTTCAGGAATCAAAAATTGTCGAAAATGAAAATAAAAAAAAGGGCTGGAGCAGTCCTTTAGGTTTTGGGTTATATCCAAGGTCTCAACCGTTAGAAATCAGCGACTTATGTATAAAAAGGTTGAATCACACTCAAATTTTTCACATCAGTCACAATCACACAGTCACAATCAGGTATGAGTATGAATTCATTTTCTGGATTTTGTTTATTTTGCATCGCTAATTACTATTAAAGATTATCTAGTTCATTGTAATTTGTCTGTAATCTTCAGTCTATTAAGTATACTTCATTCCATATTTGGAATCTGTGTGATTTGTCATAGATTTTTTTGAATTATTGTTTGGAATATATGCTAGATGTCAAATGTTACAAAAATAGAAAATCTGAAATAATTTGATTTTAAATGTTTTGAATCTATCTAGAATCACTCTTCAATATTGTTTGGAAATAAGAAATTATGAAATTGACTCTCACTGTCACAACACAACAGAGTGAAAATGAAAAATGTGATGTGATTTCCCTGTCCTAAAACCTCTCATACTTGAGACATGAATGCTGACATAAGATATCTTCACATAGATTCAGTTGACCAGCCAACAGTCGATGATGATGTTGACAAATGAGAATTGCTGCTTCCCAAAATTAAGAAGATATTATGTACATGAATTTTGCTGTATGCAGAAAAATGTGACAATGAGGGGTGTCAAGAAAACCCCCACTAGCCAACTGCGTTCCTGATCCACACTTTGTTAATTAGCTTCCCTTACGGTTTTGCATATCAAGATATACCTCCTCATGGGAATTAGTTGGGATTCCACCCATGTTGTAATGGACAGTAGGTAAAACTGGAATTGGCTCCTTTGTAACATTAACACCAGCAAAGAGCCAAAGATGGCAGCAGTTCCAGAAACACAAGGATGTCTCTTCTTGAGAACCTCTGGGTGGTAGATGACTCAAGTGAAGAAACATGTGGTCCTTCATTGTTCCTATTATAAGGAAGCCAGATTAATTTGGCCAGAAAAAAAAAAATTAATCACATAATTTTAAAACTGACAATGCATGAAAAAGAAATTTCACCTGTTGGATCTGTGAAATCTGGCCAGTTTTTCAAATCGGATAAGGCTCCAATATTAACACAAACGATAAATGAGATACTCAATGAAACCATGCTTAGAACTATATCAAGGATTCTTCTCGTATGTATAGTACATGTATTGCTTTTAAATATAAGTTGTTTATTTTTAGCTTATGATTTACTTATTGTGAGATCAATGTCAAATTTGAAATCAAAGTGCGATGAACACTAGAAAACAGAGAAAGTACCTGTTACAATAATTCTTTGTGAACTGGCTTTAACAGGTCTTTCGAGCTTCTCAAAATCATCCCACCACCACATAGCATGACGTGTCCTGTTTTTGATTCCGGATCTCTGATTTAAAACCAGATGACTGAAGAAGTTCTCTCGACCCAATAATACAGAGACCTTTCAACAAAAGAATACTCTGTGGAAGATGACTTATGCTTGTACCTTCTATATCTAACCTTTTTAAACATTCTAACCTTCCAAGTTCCTCAGGCAATTTCTCAACTCGAATACAATGCCGGAGATGGATATGTTTAAGACATTTTATCTTAAGGATGCTATTTGGGATATCTTGTATACATTTACATTTACTTAGGGTTAGGTTCTCTAAACATTCTAACTGGCCAAAATTATGTGGCAACTTCTCAAGCGGTGAACAATCATAAAGTTTAAGATATTTCAGATGTTTCAACATACAAATGCCATCCGGAAGATGTTTAATCTTTGTAAATGACAAATCTAGCTCCTCTAAACATTCTAAGAGGCCAAGATCCTCAGGTAACTTCTCAAGCCACCAACAAGAATTAAGTTTGAGAGATTTCAAACGTTTCAACATACATATGCTCTCCGGAAGATATTTAATCTTGGTATATGATGATTCTAGCTTTTCTAAACATTCTAATCGCCCAAGATCCTCTGGTAACTTCTCAAGCAACCAACAATACATAAGTTCAAGAGACTTAAGATGTTTCAACATACAAATACTATCCAGAAGATGGGTAGCCTTTGTAGACCTAAAAGTTAGTTCCTGTAGACATTCTAACTGGTCAAGGTCCTTGGGTACCTCTAGAAATTTGCCTTCCACTTTAAGCTTCCTTAAACGTTGTAACCCACAAATACAATCTGAAAACGTCTCAAGGTTTGTGCAAACACACATACCTATAGAAATAAGCATCTCAGCATTCCTAGTCAACGAATGTCGGTCTTGTTTATATAAACAACTAAACCGGAACTTGGGCAGATTACTGTTGGGGTGAAATGGGCATTTTTTTAGGGACTCTGCAATCAGATGTAAGTCAGCTAAAGGACCAACCTCAAGTGATTCATCCAGAGCACAAGAAGTATAAATCTTTATGTTAAACACAAAAGATTTAAACCTCAAACAGCCATTTAAGTCTAAGTGGACAAGTTTTTTTAGACATCCAATAGAAGTGTGAACTTCTACCAGATTATAACATTCTTTAAGATCTAGCGTCTCTAGCTTTGGAGTCAGACCAAGGTCAAGGGTCCTCAACTTTGAATGGCTTATGTTGAGGTTGGTAAGCTTTGGACATTCACCAGCCATGTGAATTTCTTCTAAATAGTAACAATTTTCAAGATTTAGATACTCAAGATTTGGAGTCAGCCCGATGTCAAGGGTCCTCAACTTTGAATGACTAATGTCGAGTTTGGTGAGCTTTTGACATTCACCGGCCATGTAAAATTCTTCTAAACAGTAACAATTATTAAGATCTAAAGACTCGACATTTGGAGTCAACCCAATGTTAAGAGTCCTCAACTTTGAATTACTGAGTTGTAGGGATATTAGATTTATACATCTACGGGGCATGTGAAGTTCTACCAAATTATGGCATCCAGCAAGAATTAAAATCTCAAGATTCGTTACCAGACCAAGGTCAAGGGTCCTCAACCTTGAATGAGTGAGGTCGACCGATATGAGCTTTAAACATCCAATGTGCATGTGAAGTTCTACCAAATCAGTACATCGTCGAAGATTCAAGGTCTCAAGATTTGGAGTAAGCCCGAGGTCAAGGATACTAAGCATCGAACAACTGAGGTCAAGGAATCTGAGTTTCCTAAAAACCTAATATAAGCCCAAAAAAAAACACGATGAATATTGATGTAATAACAAAACAAGGATGTATAACACTATAATGAATCATGCAAAACAATCAATCAACCATAATTTTACCTTTCTTTCTCCTCCTTCCCAAAGTTGTACAATTTTGCTGTGAGCCATCTTAAGTGCAACAAGATTATTTGCCAGAAATGTTTTGGGTAAAGACCTAAAAGGGTACTGATTAAAATCCAGATATCTTAAAGCATTTGGAAAATCTGGGCTGACTATATCAGATTCTGTATTACAGAAATGACCACCGAAAACCACAGAGAGAAATCTAAGTTCCTTCATCTTTCCAAGACCTTTTACAACAGTATACGGATTGAGTTTATTGGTGTAGAACCGTATACATTTTATTGCTTTAGTACCCTGTAATCCAAAAGCAATCACCATGAAATTTATATATGTTGCAGCAAATGAAAATGTTAGTTTTTCCCAACTTACAAAGAAACTTGATCCTTACCAAGTCATTAGCAAAAATATCTTCAATTTCATCACGAACCCACAATCGACTATGTTTTTGTGGCTTATCCGGGTGTGCACAACGAACAATATTCTTGCCCATTTCTTCAATATGGTCGTGCATGCCCAGACACTTATGAGAATCAGAATTATCATAGGTAGTTATGAGAGATTTTTGCTCAAGAACTTTTAAAGCAGTTCTAGCATGAAATCCACATATTTCAAGAGTTGCTATTGCTAAGTCTTTCTGCCAACCTTTAAACATGCATGCAACATCTAGGAATATTTCCTTGTGATCCTCCTCTAGACCGATATAGCTTAATTCTAACTTTTTCAGAGTTTCTGCTAATGGAATCGTTTTTAGTCTGTCTAAAGCATCTATCCATTCAGGCTCATTTTTACCACAAAGAAACGAACCCAGAACTTTGATTGTTAAGGGAAGACCAGCTGCATAACGTACAACTTGTCTTGATAGATCTTCATACCCTTGAATTGGAATCTCTCCCCCAAATGCATACCCATTGAAGAGGAAACTTGCTTCCTTATCTGATAAAAGATTGACATCATGAATGAACTTCACTCGGTGTGCTACCAACACTTGTTCATCTCTTGTTGTAATGATAATCCTACTTCCCGGCTTAAACCAATTAGGCTCACTGGCTAGCGCCTCAAGCTGGTCTATATGATCAACATCATCTAGAACAACAAGAACTTTTTTATCACGCAGCATTCTCTTCACCATGTGTTTCCCATCATAAACACTACTAACTCTAAAATCTTTATCATTTAAGACATCTGAAAGGACTTGATTTTGCAATGTCTTTAAACCAAACAAAGAAGCATTTGAAACTTCTCTGACATTCTCAATGAAGCTTTTACCTTCGAATTGAATAGCTATTTGATCAAAAATAGCTCTGGCCAAAGTTGTCTTCCCACCACCTCCAATCCCCTTGATTCCAATCATCCGAACATCATCAAATCCCTCTCCTAAAGATGATGCAACTTCCTTGATCCGGGACTCCATTCCAACTAATTTTTCATCAAAATTGAATCTGATGGATCGTAAATCTAGTGAAAGCTCTTCAACTATCTGTTTGATGAATATAGCTTCATGCCTGTATTTTCAAGAAGATTCAGTTAGCACACTCGAAATCCCACATGAGCAGTTACTTTCGGATATATAACACACAACCCTATATGAAAAGATAACAAAACTTGAGTAAAATTTTGACAATCTAAGATGCCATGTACAAGCCGTTTTACATCCACGTTATATGCTATATCAGAAAGATTCAATATACAAGAATATTGTAGAAATTACCCATCAGCAGTCTTCTTTAACTCCCATCCAGAGAGATTCGCTGCTTCTTTCAGAGCCTCTCTCCATTTCCCAGCAGCTTCTTCCTTTTCATGTTCTGCAAAGGCTTCTGCCACTGCCCCTTTTTGTTTGCGGACTTCTGAAGGTTCCACATCATAGAACAAGGGGTAAGCGGTATGCTCATTTTTCTTTTGGCACTCCATTATCTTAACAAGTTCCTCCAAGCACCAAGATGACGAGGCATAGTTTTTGGAGAAAACAATGATGTAGAGTTTTGAGTCTTCAATGGATCTGATGAGTTCATCATTGATGTTTTTACCTTTTTTGATTCTCTGGTCGTCCTTGTATGTATGAATGCTTTTTTGGTTAAGAGCCTGATAAAGATGATCAACGAAATTCGTACGAGTGTCTTCACCCCTAAAACTCAAAAACACGTCATACTTAAAGCACTTATGAATGGATGAAGTTGAAGAAGAGGCCATTGAAATGAAGAATCGTATAAGATCAATATTTTGTTGGGCAAAGCTCTTGTGAAAACGATTGCAAAGAAATTTGGATGAGATGAATGGGGATGATCATGGTAAGAGTTTATATTAAGAAGATAATGGATAATGTGAAGGTGAAGGTGATGGGTGTGGTTGGAAAACTTTTGGAATTTTGTGGAGAAGCCAAACCACTTGTTTAGTCAAGGAACTGTAAATTTATTTATCTGAACAATTACATGTGTCTTTCACTTAGTTATCTGAATAGTTTTATTTCAAGATATATATAAGGCATAACAGCTGTGAAAATATTTACCATATTTACCATTTCTGACAGGAAGACAAAGGGAAATGCAGAAGAAGATGGGTTTCAAGAATATTGTTTCCATTTCCACTTCCCTGTATTTCCCCTTGGTGTCTTAGGGTGGGTGTCAAACCATTGGGGACTATAGAATCGACTACAAATTAAGATGCAGGTTGACTTGGTAAAATTAAATTGTTTTTTTAGGGATGAGAGAATTTTATTGTTTTGATAAAATTTCAACTCTTGGAATCCATTAATAATAGTAAAGAGTGAATTTTATTTTGTTTATTTTGCTAGATCTAAACTATAAGGCGTGTTTTGACTTTGGATGTGCGAGTTTAAAGAGATGACTTACCTTTTTTTCTTTTTAAATATCTTGATTATGTTGAAATTAATGGCATTGTTCCATGAGTTTCCGGTGTTTCTGGGCACCTTACCACCAGGCACCAGAGCTTGATAGGCCCCGCCTAGGTCATGGTGCAACCTCTGGGTCTGCATGACCACATGGCATATGATTATTTGGTTCCTTCTTAAGAAATGGATACAACTGCGTCTACAGCCAGGGGCCCACGAAGAGTGGCAGGAGGCATCGTTTCAGGAATCACATTTTGCTGTGGTCCATTAGGATTTAAAAATCAAAAAGAGGGCAGGAGCGACCAAAAAGGGGAAATCGTTCGTCTACAAAGGTTGAATCACGCTCAAAGTTTTCACATCACTGTCATAATCAGGTATGAGTATGAATTCAATTTTGTGATTTTTGTTTATTTTGCATCTCTATTTTTAATTAATAGATTATATAGTTCATTGTAATTTGTCTTCAATCCTCAAGTCTATTCTATTAAGTATACTTCATTCCGAATTTGGAATCTGAGTGATGTTGTCATGGATGTGGGATTTTTTTTTTTTTTTTCTTTTGAATTATTGTTTGGAATATGTTGTATGTCAAATGTTATAAAAATAGAAAATCTGAAATTAATAATATAATCTTAATTGTTTGGAATCTGTCTAGAATCATCCTTCAATATTATTTTGGAAATAAGAAATTACGAAATATGAATAGGTCTTGACTCTCACACTCACAACACAACAGAGTGAAAATGAAAAATGTGATGTGATTTTTCTTTCCTAAAACCTCTCATACTTGAGACATGAATGCTGACAAATAAGATATCTTGGCATAGATTTTAGGGTTGTTTGAAATTTTGCAGTTCATATTATTCTTGATAATGGGAAAGTCTCGACCTCATCATCAGTTCTTCTGGTATCTGTAGATTTTAAGATGAAGACAGAGATTATATTCTGGATGATAGAAGGTCAACCATTTCCAAGTTGTAATAATACCTGGAAAATAATGCACAAGCATTCATACTGATATACATACATACTTTCATACCTATATATAAATACATGCATCTATATTAGACTAAAAGGAAGAATACCAATGTACTCTCATTTATTTATGTAGTAGAGTATCCTCATTTCATTTCTTTTGATCACAACAATGTACTTTTTTATTTTTATTTTCTTATTAAGGCGTTGTAGTTTAAAAAATCTGCTCAAGTCTAGAATTGTACTTTCAGTTTTTTTTTCTTATTAGAACATTACTTTGGAAGGTCTACTCTATCATAGCATTGTACTTTCAGTTTTTCCTTATTAGAACACTACATTTTGAAATATCTACCTTTGTAATTTCAACACTTTTCTTATTAGAACATTATACTTTGAAAAATATATCCAATTATAACATCGAACTTTCATTTTTTTTCTTATTACAAAATTGTACTTTGATAGTATACCCAACTATAGCATTGTACTTCTAAGTTTTAGTTATCAGAACATTATACTTTGAAAATCCTCCCATAATAGCATTGCACTTTTAATTGTTTCTTATTGGAACAGTATGCATCAAATGAAGGTCAATTAACAATATTATTCACCTTAGCTGTCAAGAATGTTGAAGAACGAAATCTATGTAGTTTTACATCCTCCATGTTAAGTGCAATAACACCTAGGCAGCTGCCTGGTAGAAATCACTTATATGATCAAATCACTTTTTGAAATATATACATAAACCATATGGAATCAAGGAAAATACAAAGTTAACATTACCATCACTGCCCATGATTCGATGTAAAGAAAAATATTCCACAAAAAAATGTGTGCTATGTAAGTCATCATATCAACCTTTGCCAAAGTCAAGAATGTGACCACCAAACATAATTATTTATTTCTTAGCTAATAAAATGATTATTACCATCAACAACACCAAAAAGACCACCATATCAATCCAGAATACAATGATCAATAGAAACCAGAGAAAGCTGTAATTATTTGTGAAATGACTTTTCTGGGCCTCTAGATCTTGTCACAATCATCCTGTTGTGGGTGCCTGCATTATGTGCACCTTATATAGCCAAACGTTTTTCCCATAATAACAACTTTCTACAGATTGTATGGCAACTTTTAACCTGAAACCTATAAGTTGTAACTATTATCAAAATTGTTTCCACAATACATTTAAGGTTGCAATCAAAACACAACACATATAAGAAGATTCTTAACTTTGAAAACTACAATCTTATTGTTAATCGAGATACGCTTTGCGTTGATCCATGAAAAATCAGAGCAGTAAGATAAAATTATATTTCACAATGCAATGCATTAAGCTCTAAGTCTAAAAACAAAGTTACAAACAAGACCTACAATGACTTTTTTATCGTTCCATCAAATGAAGAATGGAACGAATTTATTATCAAAATTTTGCAGACTCGGCCTCTTCATCAAAGGTATTCAGGAATCTTGATCAGATGGTAAATAATTTCGCCAGATTTTGAAGCATAGGCAATCGTGGATGTGTACCCCAAGAACACATAGGTCAAAGTGGCTATGGTTCCACCCAATTCACCTAATGTCTCTTGAACCATGGTTCTAATGGAGATTACTCCCAACTGATTCTCATTGTCCACTATGTTTTTGTCCTTTTTAAGAAGTCCCACATTGACTTCAACTACTAACAATGCTTCAATCAACAGGATTCCCCCAACATAAAGTCGAAGATACTGAACTTGGAATTAACCCCTGTTCTCCTAGAATCTCCCAGAATCTGAACATTTTAAGGTGAACACATAGATCATATTCTAGATGATAAAACATAAACCGTTTCTAAATTGTAATATAATGAGGAAAATAATGTTGATACATACATACATTTATACACATGTTTTATTCATTCATACATAAATATCGGATTATTCTTAGATATAGCATTGTACTTCCATTTATTTATGTGGTACAGCATCCTACATTCTTTTCATTTGATTACAACAATATTCCTTTCTTTTTCTTGTTAAAGCGTTGTACTTTGAAAAATCTACTCAACTTAGCATTGTACTTTCAAAACCTTTTCTTATAAGAATACTATACTTTGAATGATCTACCCAAATATAGCATTGTGCATTCAGTTTTTTCTTATTAAAACATTATGCTTTGAAAAATCTACCTAATTTATAACATTGTACATGCAATGTTATTCTTATTAGAACATTATACTTTCCAGATATAGCGTTGTACTTTTTTTTCTTATTAAAGCATTTAAGGTTGCAATTAACACACAACACATATGAGATGATTCTTAACTCTCAAAACTACAATCTTATTGTCAGTCAGGAGACGCTTTGGGTTGATCATGAAAAATCAGAGTGGTAAGCTAAAATTATATTTCAAAATACAAAAGCATTAAGCTCTAAGTCTAAAAACGAAATTACAAACAAGACCTACAATGACTTTTTGATTGTTCCATCAAATGAAGAATGGAATGAATTTATTATTAAAATTTTGCAGTTCAAATGACTTTTGGAAAATCTCGACCTCGTCATCAAAGGTATCCCAGAAAGTGATTTTGAATCTTGATCAGATGGTAAAGAATTTTGTTGGATTTTAAAGCATAGGCAATCATGGATGTGTACCCCAAGTTCACATAGGTCAAAGTGGCTATATGGTTCCACCCAATTCACGTAATGTCTCTTGAACCATGGTTCTAATGAAGATCACTTCCAACTCATTCTCATTGTTGGATTTATACACATGTATATTCATACATAAACATCGGACTAATCTTAGATATAGCAATGTACTTTCATTTATTTATGTAGATAGCATCCTTCATTCATTTCATTTGATTACAACAATGTTCCTTTGTTTTTCTTACTAACGCATTGTACTTTGAAAAATCTACTCAACTTAGCATTGTGCTTTCAAAACCTTTTCTTATAAGAACACTATACTTTGAATGATATACCCAAATATAGCATTGTACTATTTTTTTCTTATTAAAACATGCATTGAAAAATCTACCGAGATATAGCATTGTACTTTTTTCTTATTAAAACATCACACTTTGAAAAAGCTTCCCAATTATAGCATTGTACTTTCATTTTTTTTTATATTACAACATTATACTTAGATAATCTACTGAACCAAGGGATTGTACTTTTAATTTTTTAGTAGAACATTATACTTTGAAATTCTACAAAACAAGAGCGTTGTATGATACAACCCCGTTACAGGTCTACTCACGAAGGAAGAACCGGATCAAAGCTTCAGCTGAAAAGAACTAATTTAATTCACTCTTAGCTTATTTATTTGACCCATTCTCTGGCAGGAAAACAGAAGTAGTGGATAAGCAGTTTTTTAGCAAGTTTTTAGGATCAGTTAATTAACTTGTTTAGTTATGTTACTTGGCAGGCCTCGTAATTAGTTTTTCATTCATTCTGTTTTAGATTATCTTCAGACTTAGTTCTGTAATTGGAGACTAAGCCCCTCTCGAATCGGGCCCTATCTGTTTAATTCAAGTGTTATTTGCCTGCTAAATTATTCAAATTCTATCATTGGTTCCATTGCCGGGAAACTCGAATGGCACCTAACACCCAGGGTTCGACAAATCAAGGAGATGTCGACCCAATTGCAGCTCAATTGGCTGAGATCTCTGCTCGGTTGGAATCCATAGAGACACTCAAAGAAGACGTTGCAGCCCTCAAAAATCAAGTCCACACACCACGAGGGAAATCATACAACAGTTCTGGGAAAAATGATGAAGGAGATAGTTCATGGAGATTTCAATATAACAGGCCTTTTACAAAAATTGATTTTCCAACTTATGATGGGGGAGATCCACGTGGTTGGGTCTTAAAAGCAGAAAAATATTTTCGTTATTACCAAATTCCAAATGCCGAGAAAGTTGATGTAGCTTCTATGCATTTGGATGGTGATGCTTTAAATCTCTTCTCATGGCTCTCAGCGGATCAAACCATCACTCTATGGGAAGAATTAGTTCTCGCATTCCAGAAAAACTTTGGGCCAGCTGAGTTCCAAAATCCAGATGAATATCTTTGTAGCATCAAACAAACGGGATCCGTTCAAGAACACAGACAGGAATTTGCTAAACAATCAGCTAGGGTTTCTAAATGGCCAGAAAATTGTTTGTTGGGAGTTCTCCTAAACGGTCTCAAAGAAGAGCTCAAAGCAGACGTGCGCATTCAGAAACCACGTACTGTATATAACGCAACGAGTTTAGCCCTAGAGTATGAATCTAAAGTGGGTGTTTCCAAACCCACTAGAGGAACTACATGGAGCCCAAGCCCAAAACCTTTTTCAAATGATACCAAAAGTACCGTTGACCCTAACACACAAAATCCTATATCCCAACAAACACCCCTTCGAATCTCTGATACTGAAAAACAAAACCGATTCCTTAAAGGAGAGTGTTTTCGGTGTGGGGAAAAATATGAACCAGGTCATCGCTGTAAAGCCGACACATTGAAACTATTGGAAGCTTCAGAAGAACAAGAGGAACCAGTCAATACCACAGTCAATACCACTACAGAGGAGGAATCAGGTGATCAAGAGGGCTTTGCTGAAATAAGCTTACACGCCATCTTTGGCAAATCACAGGTATCCACAATGAAACTTTATGGTACTATTGGGACAACTGAAGTACTGATTTTGATAGATGGTGGGTCCACCCATAATTTTATATCCGATACTCTGGTTCGTGAATTGAAGATGACCACCAAATTCATTAACCCTTTTGGCGTCCAAATTGGGAATGGAGATATCATCAGATGTAATCAACTATGCAAGGATGTTACGGTGCAATTACCTGATCTCTTGGTTTAAAAAAGCGTGTTGCGCTCCGTTGCGATTAGGTCCCGGAGACCGATGCACGTTGCGAGATGCGATTGCGAGCGCATCATGTAGGTGTGGCGCACAAGTAGTAATTACTAAATATATATGTGTTTACTTAAAGCAGAAAGAAAAATTCATATTTACCAATAACTAACTAAAACACCATAAACATTAAACATATAAAATGAAACCAAAATCTAATATCCATGCCATATGCAAAGTGAAAACAATGACTCATTGTTGGCAGGATCTATGTTGTGGTCCAATGACTCATTGTTAGCAGCCATGATTGTTAAGATTTAAGAGGAGAATTTTAAGAGAAGAAAATAATGTTGAGCACTGTTAGTGACTTAGTGCTAACTGTTAACCGTTGGATCAATAAATAAGAGGGTGGATCAAGAAAGAGGAGGGAAGATGAAGAACTTACTGGTCGATAATAACAGAGAGAAGAAAAAGTTTGTCATGTGATCATGGCGTTGTGCCGGTTAGTATTCTTATTCGTATGTCTCTAGGGTAGAAGTAGGGCCGGCCAACAATTAAACAGTTGCATTTGCATGGGCTTTATTAGATTTTAAGTATTTTTAAGTAAAATGGGCCAAACACAGGATGCGACAAAGCGCAATGCGCTAGATGCGCTTAGATGCGAACGCATCACCTCGCATCATGTAGGTCGCTTCGCCCCACACCTCTGTTGCGCTTAGGCCATCGCAACGCAACGCAACCTCGCAACAGTCGCAACATGCGCGCTTTTTTAAACCAAGCCTGATCTAAAGATTACTCAAGATTTTTACCCATTCTCTAGGGGGGGGGGGGGGGTCAATGGTTAGCAACTCTCAATACGGTTCAAACGAACTGGAATGAGATGTTCATGATTTTTACTGTAGATGGTAAACAATACAAGTTACAAGGTATTTCTTCTGGTCCTCAAAAATCTGCCTCTTTTCAACATTTAGGGGGTGTTTGGCTTAGCTTTTCACAACCCAAAAGTCATTTTTGGAAAAGTTACAAAAAGTTCATTTTCCTTGACTTTTCCAAAAAGTTCATTTTCCTTGTATCAAAACTCCAAAAGTAGCTTTTAAAACTAGTTTTGCCAAACATCTTTTGCTTTTTTTCTTTTCCAAAAAGGACTTTTGGCTGTGAAAAGCTAAGTCAAACACCCCCTTAGCTATCGATACAGACACCACTCCTGTCATACCGAATCAATTAAAACCATTGATCGATAAATATCAAGAGGTTTTCCATGAACCTACTGTCCTTCCTCCATTCCGTTCCAATGTTCATTCTATTCCATTATTACCTAATTCCACCCCACCTAATATCAGACCATATCGTTAACCTTATTCTCAAAAAAGTGAAATTGAGAAGCAAGTTGAACAACTCTCAGCATCCGGATTCATACAACCTAGCACAAGCCCATTTTCAAGTCCTGTTTTGTTGGTTAAGAAAAAAGACAATACATGGCGTATGTGCGTAGATTACCGTGCCCTAAACAAAATTACCCGATACCCAATATTGACAAATTATTGGATGAATTGTATGGGGCAAAAGTTTTTTCCAAACTTGATTTGAGAGCTGGGTATTACCAAATAAGGGTAAATCCACCCGATGTGGCAAAGACAGCATTTAGAACTCATTCGGGGCACTATGAGTTCAACGTTATGCCCTTTGGGCTTACAAATGCTCCCTCGACTTTTTATTCGGTAATGAATGATCTATTTGAGGCGCTTTATATTTGAGACCATATTTGAGGCGTTTTATATTGGTTTTTTTTTATGACATACTAATTTATAGTCATGACATGGAGCAACACATTGGTCATTTTGAACAAGCTCTTACACTGCTTCATAACCATAAATTCTTTGCCAAGCTGTCCAAATGTTGCTTCGGTCAATCCCAAGTGGTGTTTCTGGGTCATGTCATTACTTCAGCAGGTGTACATGTGGAACAAGAAAATATCTCAACGATTCAATCATGGCCTATCCTAACTTCTGTAAAGGAAGTCCGGGGATTTTTGGGGCTCACAGGATACTATCGACGCTTCGTTCGTAACTATGGGTTGATAGCTCGTCCACTTACAGCTCTAACTAAGAAAGACGGTTTTTTTTGGTCCCCAGATGCCTTGACAGCCTTCCAGAATTTAAAACAAGCTCTCATGTCTACTCTGGTTCTCCGTTTACCTGACTTCTCAAAAGCCTTCATGGTGGAATGTGACGCCTCCTCAGACGGGGTGGGGGCTATACTTTCTCAAGAAGATCACCCGGTAGCATATTTCAGTAAGGGTTTCTCACCTGCGAACCGTTTTAAATCCGCTTACGATCGCGAATTACTCGCTTTGGTGTTGGTCGTTCAGAAATGGAACGACTACTTGCTAGGTCGCCATTTCTTCATTCGCACGGATCATTACACTCTAAAGTTTTTGTTAGAACAACGGATTACAACAACCGAGCAACAACGACTGTTACTTAAACTAATGCCATATGACTTTTCCATTACTCACCGTGCTGGAAAGGAGAACAGAGGAGCCGATGCTTTATCACGTCGACCCCACTCAGGTGATTTCTTTACACTATCAGTGCCCTATTGTTCTGAAATGGTCGGTATCAAGACTGGCTTACATTCTGACGATTACACCAGTAACATAATCAGCCAACTGGCATCTGGTCCAACTTCGGTTCCTGGATTTTCTTTCACCGGTCAACTCCTATTTTACAAAAAGCGCTTGGTGATCCCTGATGTTTTCGATCTCAGACACAAATTATTACATGAGGCTCATGCAACTCCAATGGCAATGGGTGGTCATGGTGGGTTTTTGAAGACCTTAAAACGTCTCTCAGCTCAATATTTTTGGCCCAAAATGAAGCAGGATGTTCGTCTTTTTGTTTAGCAATGTTTGACCTGCCAACAGCAAAAGTATGAAACTTTATCTCTTGCGGGGTCGCTCCAACCCTTACCTGTTCCTACGCGTGTTTGGGAAGACATTTCAATGGATTTTATTGTGGGTTTGCCTATTTCTAATCGGGTTGATACCATTTTAGTTGTGGTTGATCGGTTAAGCAAATATGCTCATTTTCTTGGCTTATCACACCCATATACTGCCAAGGGAGTTGTATCGCTCTTCTGTAGAGAGATTGTTTGTCTTCATGGTTTTCCCCGTTCTATTATCTCTGACCGGGATGTCGTTTTTCTTAGCAACTTTTGACAGGAACTGTTTCGATTATGCCAAACAAAGTTGCAAATGAGTACAAGTTACCATCCTCAAACGGACGGTCAGACGGAAGTGCTTAATCGATGCCTAGAGGCATATTTGAGATGCTTTATTCATGAACAACCGATCAAGTGGTGCTCTTATTTACCATGGGCTGAATATTCCTACAACACGGGTTTTCACACGTCGGGTACAACTCCCTTTTCTGTCGTTTATGGCCAGGAACCTCCACCGCTTCCCCCTTATGTAGCTGGAGAGACTAATAATGCAGATCTGGAGCACCAACTTATTGACAGGATTATATGCTTAAGCTTCTCCGAACTAATTTACTCAAGGCCCAAGACCGGATGCGCAACCAAGCTAACACCAAGCGTCGTGAACTTTCGTTTCAAGAAGATGATTATGTTTTCCTAAAAATCCAGCCGTATCGACAGAAGAGTTTAGCAAAACGACGTTATGAAAAGCTTTCTCCCAGATTCTATGGTCTGTATCGTATCTCTCATAAGGTCGGACCGGTCGCTTGTTGGAAATCAGGCCCTCAATCACTCTTTGAACACCGATCAAAACAGCAATTGTTTATATTACTTTCAAGAAAACTAATTACCCTCTGCTTAATACATATACTAGTGCTACATATTTATAATAAACAAAACAATAAAAACACATTCTCATAAACATCCCACGTATTCCTTCTAAGTAAGCAACAAACTCCACCCTTCACTTTCAAGTCCAACAAATTCGGTCAACTCTAGACCAAGTCATTAACATGCAAAATATTGATAACCCATGCACATGACCCATACCCAACTTGACTCGTACTCTATCCGAACCATCAAGATTAACCCAACATTCACCCCCTTAATCTTGATGATCTTGATCTTGATCTTGATCTTGCTACTTTTCTTCTTGTTTCTTGCTACCTGCTTTCTTTTCTTGCTACTTGATGTTTTGTTTCTAATCTGCTAGCATATGACAAGGATTTGCTACTTCCTTCTTCTGATCACCAAAAGTATGGTTTGCTTTCATTTTTTCTTCTTTCTGTTTTCATTCTTTCATCTTTCATCTTTCTTTTTTCTTCCTTTCTTTCATTCTTCTTTCTTCATTCATTCATTCTTTCTTTCTTTCTTTCTTTCTTTCTTTCTTTCTTCTTTCTAATTTCCTGTTGTGCAACCTTTCTTCATGCTTTGTACTTGTGACAAACTTGCTACTTGCTTTCTTGCTTGCTAACATGCAACAAACATGTTGTTGCTTCTTTCTTTCTTCCTTCTGATCACAAAGACCCAGCACCAAAAAAAACATCCACGCACATATATGGAGAGCGATAGTCTCTCCTTTCTTCCTTCTCTCAATCTGATTGCATATGGTTGCAATCGGCATTCTCTTTCTTGATCACACATTTTGTGCAATAATACGGTCAAAAATTGTACCTTTCTGTCACAAAATTGGTACTCGATCTCTATTTCTCAGGCAAATCTCGGATCTCTTTTGCCCCTCTGCGGTCTTCGGTCTAGATTTCAAGCAGCTGGTCCCTTGCTGCTTTGTCGGTCTTCTGTCAGAGATCTTCCTGGCAGCGGTCACTTTCCGTTTCTATGTTGCAGGCGAGTTCCGGTCAGACTTCTCGCCAGTCTTCCTTCTTCATGCCGGTATTCTGATTTTCCGACGACGGTCTTTGCTGCTTTAGCAGCCGGTCTTCACTCTTCCTGCGATTCACATGAAATCGCCTCTCTCTTCTTCTAAACGAGCCCTAGGCTCTGATACCAAATGTTGGAAATCAGGCCCTCGATCACTCTTTGAACACCGATCAAAACAGCAATTGTTTATATTACTTTCAAGAAAACTAATTACCCTTTGCTTAATACATATACTAGTGCTACCTATTTATAATAAACAAAACAATAAAAACACATTCTCATAAACATCCCACGTATTCCTTCTAAGTAGCAACAAACTCCACCCTTCACTTTCAAGTTCAACAAATTCGGTCAACTCTAGACCAAGTCATTAACATGCAGAATATTGATAACCCATGCACATGACCCATACCCAACTTGACCCGTACTCTATCCGAACCATCAAGATTAACCCAACATTGCTTACCAGTTGGAACTTCCTCCAAAAGCTCGCATCCATCCAGTGTTTCATGTCTCCATGCTTAAACCAGCTCATGGTTCTTTTCCATCTACTCCAGTTCCTCCTTTACCTATCACTAAGGATTGGGAGGTCGATTTACAACCAAGTTCGGTCCTTGCCCACCGTTGGGTCATTGAAGTTGGTCAACCGGTTTTAGAGCTCTTAATTTTATGGTGCCACCGACCCTTCGAAGAAGCTACTTGGGAAAACTATGATCTTCTTGCTGCCCAATTTCCAGATTTCTGCCTTGAGGACAAGGCGTTTTACCGGGAGGGAAGTAATGATACAACCCCGTTACAGGTCTAATCACGAAGGAAGAACCGCGTCAAAGCTTCAGCTGAAAAGAACCAATTTAGTTCACTCTTAGCTTATTTATTTGACCCATTCTCCGGCGGGAAAACAGAAGTAGTGGATAAGCAGTTTTTTAGCAAGTTTTTAGGATCAGTTAGTTAACTTGTTTAGTTATGTTACTTAGCAGGCCTCGTAATTAGTTTTTCATTCATTCTGTTTTAGATTATCTTCAGACTTAGTTCTGTAATTGGAGACTAAGCCCCTCTCGAATCGGGCCCTATCTTTTTTAATTCAAGTGTTATTTGCCTGCTAAATTATTCAGATTCTATCATTGTACTTTCAACTATTTCATATTAGAACATTATACTTTGAAAGGTCTACCCAATTATAGCATTGTACTTTCAAGTTTCAATTTTTTTTCTTAATTAAACATATACTTCAATAAATCTACCCAGTTAGGGCAGTAAAATTGCTTTGTATTTTAATGTCGTTGCTATTGGGTAGATGTTTTGTAGCATAATGTTGTAATAGGAAGAAATTAGATGTAGGATGCTATGATAAACAAACAAACAACAAAAGTATGTTGCATTTTCATGCATTTAACACCATACATATATATTACATATGTGCTTGTATATAACAGAGGCAGATAGAAATTTACCTGAGTGTGGGTTTCATCCATTTTTTCAGCATCTCTTTTCTGCAAAATTTATTGAATTTAGCTTTCTAAGAGAAAAATCAAGAGAAGAGAACAAATTAAGACCAACATAGTCTGCATGTATAGTACTTTTACTCTCTTTCAATAAAGAACACATAAAGTACCTGTTACAAAGCTTCCAAAATTTATCCCTGGAGCATGGTAGAGGAGACCCCTGCTGTGGATGGCTGCATTATAGGCACCTGTACGTAGCAGAACGCTTCAGATGGTAAGGCTTGTATCTCAGATGTAAACCCACACGACTCAAGCAGCCCCCTCGACCCAATAATACGCAGACCTTTCAGCAAAAGAATGCTCTGTGGAAGATGATTTATGCTTGTACCTCGTACATGTAACTCTTGTAGATGTTCTAAACGTCCAATTTCCTCGGGTAACTTTTCAAGCAACAAACAATGATCAAGTTTGAGAGAAGCTAAAAGATTCAACATACAAATGCTATCCGGTAGATGCTTAATTGTTGCAGATGATAAAGTGAGCTTCCTTAAACTTTCTAATTCGCCAAGACCCTCGGGTAACTTCTCAAGAAGCCAACAAAATATAAGTTCGAGAGATTGCAGACGTTTCAACAAACGAATGCTATCTGGAAGATGTTTAATTGTTGTAGATGATAAAGTTAGCTTCTCTAAACATTCTAATCTGCCAAGATCCTCTGGTAACCTCTCAAGAAGCCAACAATCTATAAGTTTAAGAGATTTCAGATGCTTCAACATACAAATGCTATCTGGAAAATGGTTTATCTCTGTAGACGACAAAATTAGCTCCTCCAGACATTCTAACCGGTCAAGATCCCTGACCGCCTGTAGAACACTGCCTTCCAGTTCAAGCTTTCTTAAACATCGTAGACCACAAATGCTTTGTGAAAACATCTCAAGGTTAGTGCAAGCACACGTACCTAGGGAAATAAGCATCTCAAGATTTCTAGTCACTGAGGGTTTATCTTCTTTGTTATAAAAACAGTCAAACCGAAACTTTGGCAGGTTACTTTCAGGGTGAAGTTGGCATCTTTGTAGGGACTCTACAAACAGATGTACCACGTCAAAAGGAAAATCCTGAAGTGATTCATCCACACTAGTAAAATAATACGCCTTGAACAAAAAAGATCTAAACCTCAAACAACCACTCAAGTCCAAATGGTGAAGGTTTTCTAGACATCCAATGGGAGTGCGAAGTTCTACCAATTTACAACACTCTTTGATATCTAAGTTCCTGAGATTTGGAGTCATCCCAAGGTAAAGGTTCCTCAACTTTGAATTACTAATGTAAAGGTTTGTGAGGCTTGGGCATCCATCAGCCATGTGAAGTTCTTCCATACAATAACAATGTTCAAGATCCAAATTCTTGAGATTCGGAGTCAGCCCAAGGTCAAGGGTCCTCAACTTTGAATTACTGAGTATTAAGGATCGTAGGTTTAGACATGTACCAGGCATGCGAAGTTCTATCAAATCACAAGAGTCAACAAGATTCAACATCTCAAGATTCGGAGCCAATCGAAGGTCAAGGGTCCTCAACCTTGACCGTCTGAGATCAACAGATATGAGCTTTAAACATCTAATGGGCATGTGAAGTTCTACTAAATCAGAACATCCTCCAAGATTTAATGTCTCTAGATTTGGAGTATGCTGAAGGTCAAAAGTACTCAACTTTGAACAACTGAGGTCCAGGTATCTGAGCTTGTTAAGAACCTAACATAATAAAAAGAGCAAGATGATTAGATGAATATTGGTGTAATAACAAAGTAATGTTTGTATAGCAAAAGATCAATAAACCATAATTGTACCTTTCTTTCTCCTCCTTCCCAGAGTTGTACGATTCTGCTGCCAACCAACTCAAGTGTAACAAGATTATTTGCTTGAAATGTTATTGGTAAATACCTAAAAGGGTAATGGGCCAAATGCAGATACCGTAAAGTATTTGGAAATTCTGGACTGACTATATTAAATTCCAAATTACTAAAACAATCTCCAAGAACCATAGAAATAAATCTAAGTTCCTTCATCTTTCTTAGACCTTTGATAAAAACATGCTGATTGAATTTCTCAGTATGGAATCGTAAACATCTTGTTGCTTTAGTACCCTGCAATCCAAAAGAAGTCACCATGAAACTTGTGTCATAATAACTATAGATGTGTTAGTTTTAAAAAAACTTGCATGTAACTTCATTCTTACCAAATCATTAGCCAATATCTCTTCAATTTCGTTATTAATCCACAACCGGCTATGTTTGTGAGGCTTATCAGGGTGCAAACGACGAACAATATTCCTGCCCATTTCTTCAATATGGTCGTGCATTCCCACACGATTATAATAAGAATCAGAAATAGTTATGAGAGATTTTTGCTCAAGAACTCTTAAGCCATTTCTAGCATGAAATCCACAACTTTCAAGCGCTTTGATTGCTATGTCTTTCTTCCAGCCTTTTAGCATGCATGCAATATCTAGGAATATTTCCTTATAGTCCTCCTCGAGGCCAATATAGCTTAATTCCAACTTTTTCAGAGTTTCCGATAACGGAATTGTCTTTAATCTTTCTAGAGCATCAATCCATTCAAGATCATTTTTACCACAAAGAAACGAACCCAAAACTCTGATCGTTAAGGGAAGACCATTGGCATAATGTAAAACTTGTATGGATAGCTCTTTGTACCCTTGAATTGGACTATCTCTCCCAAATGCATACCTACTGAAGAGACAAATTGCTTCTGTATCCGATAACAAAGTGATATCACAAATGAACTTCACTCGGTGTGCTACCAAAACCTGCTCATCTCTTGTTGTAATGATAATTCTACTTCCAGGCTTAAACAAATTAGGCTCACCTGCTAACGCCTCAAGCTGGTCTATATGATCCACATCATCTAGAACAACAAGAACCTTCCTACTAGGCATCATCCTCTTCATCATCTGTTTCCCATCATGAACACTACTTATGCTGATGCCTTTATCATTTAAGACGTCTGAAAGGACTTGCTTTTGCAATGACTTCAAACCGAACAAAGAGGCATTTGAAACTTCCCTTACATTCTCGACAAAGCTTTTACCTTCGAACTGAAAGGATATGCGATCAAAAAGAGCTCTTGCCAAAGTTGTCTTCCCACCACCTCCCATTCCCTTTATCCCAATCATGCGGACATCATCAACACCCGTTCCTAAACATGATACTACATCCTTGACCCGGGACTCCATTCCTACTAACTTTTCATCAATGTTGAAACTGATGGCACGTAACTCTAGTGAAAGCTCTTCAACTATTTTTTTGATGAATTTAGCTTCATGCCTGTATTTAAAAACAAGATTCAATTAGCCTACTTAAAATCCCACGTAACCGGTTACTTTAAGATCTATGATATACAAGTTTACAACCCCATATGAAAAATAAAGTAGATGCATAATCATATTTCATTATTCTTTGGAGAAGACTAAAAACTCCAGTTAAAATTAGACAAGATGCCACATACGACCCCTTTACATCCAGGTTATACGCTAGGTCAAAAAGATTCAAAATACAAGAATATTACAGAGACATAATGAAAAAATTACCCATCAGAAGTCTTCTTCAACTCCCATCCAGCCAGATCCGCTACTTCTTTCAGAGCCTGTCTCCATTTCCCAGCAGGCTCTTTCTTTTCATGTTCTGCAAAGGCTTCTGCCACTGCCCCGCTTTGTTTGCGGACTTCCGAAGGTTCCACGTCGTAGAAGACTGGGTACGCGGTATGATCGTTCGTCCTTTGACACTCCATTATCTTAAGAAGTTCATCCAAGCACCAAGATGAAGAAGCATAGCTCTTGGAGAAAACAATAATGTAGAATTTAGAGTTTTCTATGGATCCAATGAGCTCATCACTGATGTTTTTCCCTTTTTTGATTTTCTCATCGTCCTTATAAGTATGAATGTTTTTGTTCTGTAGAGCATGATAAAGATGATCAACGAAGTTGGTACGAGTATCTTCGCCCCTGAAACTCAAAAATACATCATACTTAAAGCTCTTGTGAACGGATGTAGTTGAAGAAGACGCCATTTATAGAATGATCCTAAAAGATCAAATCTCTGTTGGCTGTTGGGAAACTTGAATGAGATGAATTGAGTAACTGTAACTCTCTGTATATTACTTGTAAAGTCAACGTGTTGGGTTTGTTTGGAAGACCTTTGGAATGGATGGAGAAGAATAGGCACTCGTTTGGTCAAAAAAGACGGTAGGTTTAGTTGAACAGATTAAAAAAAGTGGAGAATAGTTTCCGGGCCGGCCCAGGAGAAGTGGGTCACGGCCTAGGGCAGCAAAATGGATAGTCCAAGTTAGGCCCAAATTTTGATGCATATAATATAGTCGTCTCTAACCTGCTACTGTTCTACCAAAAAGGCGGTGAATTCAGATATTAAGAAAACGGGGGAGGACGTCCGTTGCGCTGATGATCATGTCATTCTTCTCCCTAATCAGACGGTTGGAGATTTGGTAACAAAGAGTCTCAGTTTCTCAGTCTTTGCCTTCGATTCTCAAATGTCAATATAAACCAGGATTAGGAATATGAGAAATCACACCATTCTACTCTCCTTTGTTATCTTTCTATTGATCTAATCTAATTTCTTAATTTCTTAGCTTATGAGTTATGATTCTTATCTAGACTCTAGTATTATTATGATTCTTTGAGACTTTGACTCTTTGTCTGACTGTGTTTTTTACTCTTTCCACATACCACATGTCGACAAACAACAATCTCTTGAGACCTGAGGTAAATTATTATTTATGTCTTTCTATTATTTTGTAATTATTGATTGTTTAGTAATTTATTGATTTTTGTTATTTCTAAAGTCTGATTTCCCATAGTCGTTTGTTAGTTAGTTTAATAGGATAATGTCATAAATAAACCTTAAATTTGACAGAAAATGTCGGTTTTACCGTTCGATAGATTTTTTATTCGTTTATACCGCAAACTCCTTAAGTTTATAAATATTTTGCAAAAAAAACCCTTAAGATTATAAAAGTATAAAATATAAATATATATTCAAAATTTCATCAAACAAAATGGTTTTTAAAAATTTAATTGTCAAAAGTTTATATCAAACTAATATAAGTTTTACAGTATTTATATTATGAAACCAAACTAAAACATATTTTTAGCTTTACGTACGGTAAATTTTATATTGGTTCGATATAAACTTTTATATTTAAATTTTAAAAAAATTACTTAGTTTTATCAAAATTTGAATATATTCATTAATTAATACTTAAACTTTTCAAAACAAAATTAAAAAACGTCTGTTAGCTAATAATTAACTATGCTAAAATAGGTAAACATATGAATAATATGAAATTAATTAAATTCAATTAATTTTTTTAAAAGGAAAATAACAATATTTTATATGTTTAAAAAGTTTGTATTTCAGAAATAATAATATATCATATTTTTCATAAAATTTAATATATTTATATAATAAATTAGACAAATACATTTATATTTTATATGTTTAAAATGTTTATGTTTGTGTTTTAGAAATAATAACTTATACAACTATATTTATTTAAAAAAAATATGATAATATTATTATTTCTAAAATACAAAACTTTTAAACATATAAAATATTTTCATTCTTCTTTAAAAAAAATTGCATGGAAATAATGTCACCATATAGTGACTATGATCACCTCCAAAATTGCTTTACGAATGATGGATATATACAACGAATCCAAAAAATATGATATATTATTATTTCTGCAATACAAACCTTTTAAACATATAAATATTTTTATTTTCCTTTAAAAAAATTAATTGAATTTAATTATCATTATTCATATGTTTAACTATTTTAGCGTAGTTAATTATTAGCTAACAGACGTTTTTTAATATTACTTTGAAAAGTTTAAGTATTAATTAAGGAATATATTCAAATTTTGATAAAACTAGATAACTTTTTTAAATTTTAAATATAAAAAGTTTATATTGAACCAATATAAAATTTATCGTATGTAAAGCTAAAAATATGTTTCAGTTTTGATTTTATAATATAAGTCCAGTAAAACTTATATTAGTTTGATATAAACTTTTGACATTTAAATTTTTAAAAACTATTTAGTTTTATCAAATATTGAATATATATTTATATTTTATATGTTTATAATTTTAAGGGTTTTTTTGCAAAATTTTAGAAACTTAAGGGTTTTTCCGCAAAAAATAATTCACGGTAACCTGGAAACCTACTATTACAGGTAAAAAGGGCAAAACCGACAAAAAAATGACAAGTTTGCGGCATAAACGAACCAAAAATTTGTTGAAGGGTAAAACCGATATTTTCTGCCAAACTTAAAGTTTTTTTTATGACATTATCCCTTAGTTTAATAGATTGATTTCTGATTAATCCTGAGGCTCCCTATGAATCCTTAAATCTGAGGCGCATGCCGTAAGAAAAGGATGGTCCCCTATGCATTTCATTATTTTGTGCAAAGTTGTAGGCAGATCAAATAGGCATTATCATCCGTTGATTACAGACTTTGATTTGTATTAGATGAATTCTGTGCTACTTTTTATTGATGGATTAGGATTATTTGTGGTCTCGGACCTTGTCTTTGCACATTGATTGTCTTTATGAACCACAGTGAGTTGCCAATAGTGTTCAGTGTTGTTTTCTGAAAGTTTTGTACAGTAGGGTGTCGATTTGTCAAATTTATTGCTTGGAAAATTTTGTACAAGCTTGAGTTTAATGTTACTAAATGATGGAACGAAGTGGTAATTATCCAATCACCATACTTTCCTATCCTTTTCAACTCCAAATTTCCCTCTTCTATATTCTTGATTATGTTGACATTACTGGCATTTTTCCATGAGTTTGCGGCCTTTTCTGGGCATCTTACCACCAGGTACAAGAGCTTAAGAGTTGACAGGGCCTAACCTAGGTCATGGCGTGCAACCTCTGGCCCATAAAGAAGCCCAAAAATGTTAATGGTGTATGATTAGGGGCCCATGGAGATAGGCAGAATCATCGTTTCAGGAATCAAATTTTGTTGAATACAAACTCGAAAATGAAAAACAAAAAGAGGGCGTGAGCGACCAAAAAGGGGAAATCGGTTCGTCTACTCTACTCTATCACTTATGGATGCAGCGGTCCATTACGATTTATGTCATCACCGTTAGACATCAATGACTTCTGTATTAAAAAGGTTGAATCTCTAATCAAAGTTTTCACATAACTGTCATAATCAGGAATGAGTATGAATTCAGTTTTGTGATTTTTGTTTATTTTGCATCACTAATTTTTAATTAATAGATTCCCAAGTTCATTGTAATTTGTCTTCAATCTTCAGTCTATTAAGTATAACTTCATCCTAAATGAGTGATATTTTCATGGAAGTAGGATTTTTTTTTCTTTTGAATTATTGTTTGGAATATGCTATATTTTAAATGTTATAGAAATAGAAAATTTGAAATAATTAAATCTAAATTGTTTGGAATCTATTTATATTGTTTGGAAATAAGAAATTAGGAAATAGGAATTGGTCTCGACAATGAAAAATGTGATGTGATTTCCCTGTCCCAAAACCTGTCATACTTGAAAAATGTGATGTGGTTTTTGCAGCGCTTCAAAACTATAACAATTGTGGATTCCATTTGTGACTTGTTTTCTTGAAAGTTATACTGATTCTAAGTTATTCTTAAGTCATGAAATCCATAAATTGTTTGGGGATTGCATCTATAGATTTGTTTGGGAATCTCATTTTGACTTATTGTTTTCATGGTGAACTAAGCTTCACTCATGATTAATCTAGCTTTGAATCCTAAAAAACTCTTTGAAATATCATGAGTGATTCACTAAGTCAAAATGATGTTCAAATGTGGATGATCTAAGTTTAACAGAGCATTGATAAGATGTTTTTATGGAACTTAATTGAATGTTTGGTTGTTCAAATGATTGGATCATCATAATTTAGTCACAAATCCTCATGTAATCATGTTTTGAAGTGATTTGCAACCTAAATTAGAATGTCAGTTGATTCAATAGAAACCATTTGGAAACAGTGCCGATTGGTATCATGAACGGTGGCACATGGTGCTTCTCCAGCAGCCATAAATCCAGTAACAATGGCATCAGGATCATTGGCAAATAAATTGTAATAACCTGCAATAAGAAAAAAGAGAGTGGTGAATAAAAATTAATAAGTCCTCTTGGTTGCATCTACCACTATAAAGAACATGGTTCAAATAACATTCTAGGTTATATGCATGAAATAGCAACGTACATTCATTTATATAGATATTAAAGCATCCTACTATCATTTATTCTTGTTATAGCATTGTACTTTGAAAAACCTACCAATTATAGTAATATCATCAAAATACAAATAACTTTTTACTTCTATATATGGGTATAATTTTTGAAGTATAATATCCTAACTAGATTATGACCCGCGTTAAACGCGGGGGAACGCATAAAAAAAACATAGAAACGTCTACAGATATTCCATAAGGGAACGATTAAATATAGGTGAACGATTAAGAACGTTAATGTTGTTAAGCGAACCAAGAGAACCAAAAAAAATTGTCAAATACACAGTTCCTATGATGTCACTGCTTCAAGTATGATCGTTAGATGACCATAATCACCTCGGGAAAATTGCATTGACCATGGTGTGAGGTAAGGCAATTTTCTCATGTCCAATGTAGACAATCTAAATTTCCTAACATTCCAGGAAATTCATATACGCTAGCATGATGAGAATGCAATTTGATGATGCCATTACGTATAGGCTTACGTAAATATTTTGGCTCATAAAGCTGAATAATAGTTTTGCAAAAATAATGGAAACTATCTCGTGCAATCCTAGCAGACATCTTAAAACTCTCGTCCAACGCATCAGGCATGATGCTATATTCTAATTGACGAAGTGCAACTGTGCATTTGTACCTCTAGCATCAGGATGTTGTTGGAAAAAATCACACCCTCGTTAGATCTTCGACTATACGTTCGCACAAATGTTTGAACATTCCGAAACGCCTTCGGAAGTAGTACCCTTGAAAAGTAGCATTCTTTTGAAAGTAGTCTTGTATCAAGCATTGGTTTGTTTCTTCACGATTTCTATAAATATATCTTCGGGTTCTTCGTTCAGCACTTCCGACTGTGCTACTCCATGCAGGTTCATACGTTTACTCCGCCAATTTAGCAGTTGCGACAACAACATCAAACATAACAGCAAAGTCTTCAGAAGAATCGAACGATGACATTTTTTAATTTTTTTGATAAGAAATGTAATAGAAAGATAAAAAAAATTGTAAAGGTTTGAGGTTTAAATAGGAATGCTAAAAGGTTAAAAAGGAAAGAAAAAGAAACATTTTTTTTTAAATCTAACCGTCAATTGGAATGAAAATTGAAAGAAATGAGCGCTCCCTTGGGGTACCATAGTGCAGCCTCCACCGCACCCCCACCACGGTGGAGGGGCGGTGTTTGTGATGATGTGGCGGGGGTGGTGTCGCCTCTGTCGTAGCCACACCCCTTGGCCTTATCGTTAGGTAGTCAAAATCGGTTGATGGTTTAATACATAACACAAATTCTCGAGTGTTTGAATGTGTAATACTGTAAAAGGAAAATTCAATTTTCAAAACATTTTCATTTATACTTGAGTTTATATCATTTAAGTTAGTCAATGATCAGACTAAATAGTACATGAATGCTGATGATTTTAGTATCATATCATCTAATGTGATCGACATTGCTCCCCATGATGGGAGCGTAATAATTGGGATACAAAATTCCATAGAGGAAGTTCAATGTTCAAACCTTGCGCTAAGAACAGTTGGATTGCTTCTAATATAGCATGAGAAACAATATCACACTTCTTGAGCTTGATAATCCTTCTAAATTGTCTTAAATCTAGTTTAATATGTTTTTGTAAAAAAAAAAATCTGGTTATATCTTGGTTAAAACTGATTTTGAAAAAACATGAAATTGTTATAAGTTTGTTTTTAACACATCGTATAAAACATAAATCAAAATGTCAAATAATCTTAAAAGATGTTCCAAAACTAATTTTAAAAATTAAAACATATCAAAATAAGTAGTTTATGTTTATTAGCAATTACAATTGCGTCAAATTTACCCGTCATATAATCGGCAACATGGCATGTTTAGACTTTAGCTTGAGTTGAACTAAAAAGTATGTGTGGGATAGTTGTTTCTTAATTTATGTCAAGTAAAAGAACCTGAATTGCAAGCACACATCTAATAACCAATGTTTTAAAAACCGGTTTTTTAGTTGAACCGGTATGGTGACCGGTTCCCGGTTTAACCAGTTCGACCGCCGGGTGAACCGGTTTTTATATTTTTTATGTTTTTTTTCTATTTTTCTACACATACATAGATATATAAATTATGAATTTGTTGTTTACAAGTTCAAACATTAAAAATACACATAAAAATATGTTGTAGATAAATCCAAATACATTAAAATACACATAACCATAAGTTTTAGTGTTTTATATCAATCCATATACGTTAAAAAGAAAATAAAGTATAATATCAAAACGAAATATAGTTTCAGATGAATACAAACACATCAAAAAACTTTATAATATTTACCATATGTTTTTATTTAGAGAAAATTAAATAGATTTGAAAAAAAATACCAAAGTTTATTATGTAAATGGTTCTTTTTCATGTGTTTTTATTCGGTACCGGTTCAACCGGTTTATTTTGACCGGTTCAACCGGGTTTTTCTAAAAACCGGCCGGTTCAATCCGGTTCAGAAATCAATGTAAAACCGGTAATAGTTGAACCGCTCCCTCTCCCGGTTCCCGGTCTAACCGGTTCGACCGGCCGGTTCAAACCGGTTTTTAAAACATTGCTAATAACTTCAATTATATGGTATAAAGAGTAAAATAAAAGAACAAAAATGTACAAATTTAGATCTTACGTCTCATCATCATTCTTCACAGTTAAAAATGAAATCACAAAGAATATTCAAGGTCATTTTCTTTTGTCTTGGAACTTGGGTATTCTTTAATGAACTCTTAATTCAACGAATATCCTAACGATTCACAAATCACTTTGAATTAAACTACAAATCACCATTTGGGGTAATTAATTTTTCACATTTTGATGATGATTTTTTGGTATAAATGAATCTTCAAAGCACGTACACTCATTTACAATACATTGGACTCGAGTATTCCATCAAGGTGCATCATATCTATGTGACCATTTGATTTAGATATAAAAAGGGGCAAATCGTTTGCCAGCAATTGCTCAAAGTCATTTTGTCTCGATTCCTGATGTAACTCAAATTCTTTAACGGTTTATGTGTTTGTGTACTCCTACATACATGATAGCCTAGTTTTGATATGTGTTTATGTAAATGATATACTGATGTAATTAGTTTAGTAAAATAGGCACATGCATTTTACAATTTAACATAAAAGAGCTCAAGACACTGAAAAATCTACTACATAAATCAAAATTAATAGCGACAAGGAATCCAATTTTATAACAGTTAAGCATTGAGATGAAAAAGAAAAAAAAACGGATAACATTTTTGGTAAAAAGTTTGACAGCTAATGAAGTGGATAAAAGAATTAAAACTTATTAAGTGTTGTTGTCACAAGAGAGTAAAAGAATAAACTGTCCTTCCTACTACATTGTTGATGTTATGATGCTACTCCATTTGTAATAAAGATGGAATGGAGTCTGCAAGCAAATTAGTGACTTGATTTAGTTGTTTGTTTATTTACTATCATCATCAATCACTCTTTAACAACTCCAACAATCACCCACAAATCAGAAGCTACTCAAGTAGAGGTAGAAACAAGTTGCAGAAATTAAGCAATTTTAACTCATTGATTAATAAATGCGATTAATCTGGTTTATAAAAAATGATAAACTTTGGTATTTTTTTCCCCAAAATATATATACCCCTTAAAACTAATAAATCAACATCATTCAACTCAATGAATAAAGCGTAAAGAAATTTGTAGTTCTATAATGATGTGGATATCTATTCATAAGCATAAAAAAAGTTATAAATATTAGTACTTTTGACTGCAAGTTACATAAAAAGTGAATATAGTAGTGGTTGGTGTGAAAAGTCTAAACTAACCTTACCTTATATAAACAAGACTTGATGGATTTGTGGATGAGAAGAAATGAGAATCATTCATACTTCATACTTGTTGACCATGTTCTTCACCAGTCAAGGGCTGAGATTCACCATCTGCAATAAATTCAACCATCATTAATTTAAGCTTGTAAGAACATCACAAATTATAAAATTATAAAATTATAAAATTATAAAATTATAAAATTATAAAATTGTAAAATACCATGACCAAGGTTTGGATTTGGAATTGAATTGGCAGTGTCTTCAGCTGCTGTTGATGGATTCAATTTGTTAACTTCTAAAGACGATTTTACCCTTCCTGCAACCTGCATATTAGTTGCACAAAACAAGATCATATCTCATACATACACTTTGAGTAATTAATTTATTATGTTAAACATACAAAATAAAGAAATGATTATTAGAATTACAAAAATAACCTCATGAGGTGGAGAAGCATTAGAAGCTGCTGGTGTCTTCATATCAGAAGCATCAGAAGTTGTACCATGTGTATGATGTTCAGGTTCAGGACTTTTTGTGGTATCATGCTCAAATCCCTTTTTTACACTCTCAACTGCAACTCTTTTCCTAATATTTTTTTTTAAAAAAAATCAAATTTGATTATTAAGTCATCAAATATAGGTTTATTAAAGAGATTTACAACCTTCTTAAATCATCAACAACTGTTTTCTTGATGTTGTTTGAGAATAAAACTCCGGCTTCCTATCTATAACTGTCTCAATTGTATAACAATTTGTAATGTTTTTTTGTTACTTTTGCTTGAAATGTTCTCTTCCCTTGTGGATTATGATACTTATTCAAATACACATTCTGTCTATCTGCAAATCAAAAAATTCAAAATGTCAACACATAATCAGAAAAAGTCAAAAAAAAAAAAAAAAAAAAAAACTCGTACTTGGTGGAAATGGAATATGACTTGGCATTGCCATTGGGTATCGGTATCGCACACTGGAGTCAAAGTCAAACCTTGATGTTCTTGACTTTTCAATCTCAATTGTTTTCTCAAAGATACTTCTCCAGATTTCTTTCATCTCTTCCGTTTTCAGTTACAATCCCTAAAATCAAAATCAGTTAGCATAAATGTATAATCAGTAATGTAAGGTAATTGATTCATTGTGAAATTCACTTCAAGGATTGATTAAATTAAACTTGTGAATAGGTAGAACATGTCATCAAGTGCTTCAAGTTTCTTATTGCATCCACCTATGAATATAAGAGCACCTCCATGTTGTGGATGTAAAGTGCTTCCAGCCATTGAAAATCTTGCAGAAGGCCCTTCTCCTATTGTCATAACTTTAGTCCATGTAAAAGTTTCTGCACAAATGTTGGAAATATCAAGAAATAACATATCATAAAAAAAATTAAAAAAAAAAAACAAAACCTGATACTTCTGTTACATTACAATTTACATACCAAGATCAAACATGTATAAGTCATTATACAGATCTTCGGCATCAGTAAAACCTCCAAACACAAACAAATTCTTCCCTAATGCAATGTTTGTATGCCCAGCTCTAGGTGGCAAAAGCTCACCATTGGTCACCAAATTTGTCCAAGTAAGTGTATCTATGAACAAGAATGTAGAAATTAGGTCATGACATTAAAAAATTGGTAGAAAAAATCAAGATTGAAACCTGCATCAGCATATGGACATCAGACATTTAATAGTTCTGTGTATCTTCTCCACCAATCACAATGATTTTGTTTTTCCATGAGACACAAGTATGGCTATTACGTTTGGTTGTGGAATTCCAGTGGTTGCCACTCGCTTCCATAGCATTGTCTCTGAAGACAAGGGATAAAATTGTCATTTTATAATTTACATTACAATATTGAATTGAAATTGAAACACTAGTCACCTGTATTCAAGATGTATAAATCATCAAAATATTCTTCAAAAGGAGAGTCAAAAAACTTCCCACATCCCCTAAAAATGAAGAGTTTTTTGCCAATTAGGGCAGCACTATGGCCTTCTCGTGCTTCTGGGCCCTCCCCTTTTACATATGGTGACAGTATCTTAAATTCATACAATAATATAAGCAACGGATTCACTCAATTGATAACTTAAATTGCAATAACAAATCGTCAATATCTTAAATTCATACAAGAATATTGCTCTTATGAGGTTCTCTACATAATTTGAAATACACCCACACTCCACCACGAACAGGGGACCAAAACCCTAAAGTAAGGATGTCATGACGTAAAGCACCACTTTTCAATGCAATCTTCAGCAATTGTCTCAAAATCGTACAAAAATCGCAAAAAGAAATCAAGAATATGTTCATAAATGTTGAACTTACAAATGAAAAAACAAACACATTGTCACAATTCTTTTTACAAAAACACACCTGTCGTCAATCTGCATTGAGTGGCTTGATCAATCCATAATCTAAAGATGTTACCTGTAAGATCAATATTGATTCTTCAATCGATTAATGATAGAGTTGCACGGGGCCAAAAACTTCAATTTCTTATTTTCTTTTGTGGATTGAGTAATCAGAATTCTATCTTTGTAATCGTCTTCAAGCACCTACATATAACAAATGTTTATTAAGTTCTAGTCTTTGAGAGAGAAGACGATTAGAATCATCTGATAGCTCTGTTGGTTAAGATTAATCAGAATGAAAAGATTAATAAGAATATAGAACCCTAATCTAGAGACGATGTAATCGCGTAATAGCCGAGCTTGAGGAAGCGATTCAGAAAGGATTTCAATCAAATATGTTGCAATCATCCTCATTGACTTATCAAAAATCTCTAATTAGGTGGCTGATTTATCGAATTCAACATGAAAAGTGTTTATTACACACGGACGTTTTGTAATCAAGCGAATTTGGAATGCGTTTAATCAACAGTGATTTGTTTTTCTTTAGGATGACATCATCACAATAATGCAAAACGATCTAAGGTTAAAATTAATCAAGAAAATATAATGAATGGTCCTGATTGTTGAAAGTGATTTCATCAAGTTTCTCTTTTAATAATATTTAGAGATAATAGAAGGAAATGAAAGTAGGAGGCTATATTGCATTAAAGCACATAGATATTTGTTGCATTTAGGCCTAACGGTTTTGCATATCAGGATATTCCTCCTCATGGTAATTAGTTGGGATTCCACCCATGTTTTAATGGACAGTAGGAGTGGTCCCTCCAACAGACATGGGACAGAGATAATGCTCCCAAGATGAACAATAACGGGTAAAACCCAAAAAAGACAAAACTACCCCGGACCCAAAACATTCAATTAAATGACTCAAATAATGCAATTAAGCTAAAAGCATTCCAGGCTGAGTTGGGGCTTATCAAGAACCTCAGGTGGTAGATGACTCAAGTGAAGATACATGTGGTCCTTCATTGTTCCTATTATAAGAAAGCAAGATTAATTTAACCGAGATGTGGCTCTCTTTCCCAAATAAAAAGATTAAACACATAATTGTTTATATATATTTTTTTTATTTTTAGGTTATGATTTTACTTATTGTCAGATCAATGTCAAAATTAAAATCAGAGCAAGACGACCACTAGAAAACAGAAAAAGTCTGTTACAACAGTTCTTTGTGAACTGGCTCTTCCAGATCTTTTGAGCTTCTTAAAATCATCCCAACACTACGTAGCATGACGTTTCGTGTTCTTAGGTTCGTATCTCTGATGTAAAATCACATGACTGAAGAAACTCTCTCGACCCAATAATACACAACCCTTTCAACAGAAAAATACTCTTTGGAAGATGATTTATGATTGTACCTTCAATAAGTAATTCTTTTAAACATTCTAAACTTCCAAGTTCCTTAGGCAATTTCTCAACTCGAATACAATGGTGGAGATAGAAATATTTTAGGCATTTCATCTCACTGCAGATGCTATTCGGGATATCTTGTAAAAATTCACATTTCCCTAGGCTTAGCTCCTCTAAACATTTTAATTGGCCAAGATCCTCTGGTAACTTCTCAAGCAGCGAACAATGATAAAACTTAAGATATTTCAGTCGTTTCAACATGCAAATGCTATCCGGAAGATGTTTAATCTTTGTAAATGACAAATCTAGCTCCTCTAAACATTCTAATTGGCCAAGATCCTCTGGTAACTTCTCAAGCCACGAACAATAAAAAAGTTTGAGAGACTTAAGATGTTTCAACATACAAATGCTACCCGGAAGATGTTTAATTTTTGTAAATGACAAATCTAGCTCCTCTAAATGTTCTAATCGGCCAAGATTCTCGGGTAACTTCTCAAGAAGCCAACACGATGTAAGTTTGAGGGATTTCAGATGTTTCAACATATAAATGCTATGTGGAAGATAGTTTATATTTGTAGAAAACAAAATTAGCTCCTCGAGAGATTCTAACTGGTCAAGGTCCTTGATTTCCTCTAGAAAACTATCTTCATGTTCAAGTTTTCTTAAATGTCGTAAACCAAAAATGCTTCGTGAAAACATCTCAAGGTTTGTGCAAGCACACATACCTAGAGAAATAAGCATCTCAAGATTTCTAGTCAATGAGGGTCGATCTTCTTTATAAACACAGTCAAACCCAAAAGTTGGCAACTTATTGTCAGGGTGAAGTCGGCATCTTTCTAGAGACTGTACATGCAGATGTAATTCAGCTAAAGGACCAATCTCAAGTGATTCATCCACACTACGAGAACTACAGCTCTTTATTTGAAACTTGAAAGATCTAAACCTCAAACAACCACTTAAGTCTACGTGGACAAGCTTTTTTATACATTCAATGGGAGTTTGAAGTTCTACCAATTTACTACATTCTTTGAGATCTAACTTCATGAGATTTGGAGTCATCCCAAGGTCAAGGGTTCTCAAATTTGAATGGCTAATTTTGAGGTCAGCGAGCTTTTGACATTCATTGTCCATGTGAAGTTCTTCCAAACAATAAGACCATTGAAGACCTAACTTCTCGATATTCGGAGTCAGCCCAATGTCAAGGGTCCTCAACTTTGAATTAGTGACTAGTAAGCATCTGAGATTCAGGCATCTATCGGGCAAGTGAAGTTTTTCCAAATCTTTGCATTCAACAAGAATCAACTGTTCAAGATTTGGAGCAAACCCAAGGTCAATGGTCCTCAACCTTGAACCTTCAAGGTCGACAGATGTGAGCTTTAAACATCTAGCAGTCATGTGAAGTTCTAGCAAATCATTACATTCTTGAAGAGTCAAGGTCTCGAGATTTGGAGTAAGCCCAAGGTCAAAGGTACTCAACATTGAATGACTGAGGTCAAGGAATCTGAGCTTGTTAAGGACCTAAAATAAGCAAAAAGCAAAATGAATATTAGTGTAATAACAAAACAATGTATGTATAGCATTATAATGAATCATGCAAAATGATCAATCAACCATAATTTTACCTTTCTTTTTCCCCTTCCCAAAGTTGTACGATTTGGCTTTCATCAATCTCAAGTGCATCCAGATTATCTGCTTGAAATGTTGTGGGTAAAGACCTAAAAGGGTAACCGCTCCAACGCAGATATCGTAAAGCATTTGGGAAGTCTGGACCGACTTTACTGAACTCCAAGTCACTGGAACAATATCCGCAGATGGAAAGAAATCTTTCTCAGACCTTTTATGAAAATATGCTGATTGAATGTGTTAGTGTGGAATAGCATACATCTTGTTTCTTTAGTACCCTGCAATCCAAAAGAAGTCGCCATGATCATGTCACACTAACTATAGATCCCACACTTCAGCAGTCTGTTTTGCTTCATCAACTCCATCAACTGTGTCTCAAACACTTGCTTATCTGCTTCCATAGCTTGCTGCAGCTTAACCAACTTGTTTTGAACCTTCGAAACTTCACTGAAGTCTTCTTTCCTTTTCAGCTCAAACCTCATCTTGCGAAGCTGTTCTTTGTAGTAACCCTCCTCCATTTCTTTATCTTTCCACATAAAAAACTTTCATTTTGGACCTTCAGTTGACTTATTAAAAGGGAAAACCAGAATTAGGGTTAGGGTTGCGATTAATGAAAATGTGCACATTCCCAACTCAAAATAACAAATACGGTGTAAGTAAACAAAAGGAATACTCACCAAAGAGTTTTTGCAGTTCCAAAACCTGCGAGCTACATTATCGTCGGTCCAGACAGTCCTTTCCACGCTTATTGCATCTTGACAGTCGCAAGGTGGAGATGGTTCCTCATCACGAAGGCTTCCGATACGCAGGAGGTTGATCGATCGACTGGAGGAGGCAGACATTGCTCTAGTTATATCGATTGAGTGTAGAGTATTGGAAGGGAGGCAATGACCTAATTTGGGGTAACAATGTAGCGTCGATGGTTCAATATAAGGTTCAATTAAGGAAGGTATCCACGTTATAAGATGACATGGTCAAATGGTTGTCCACATAAGCGAATACACGTCAGCAGTGACCCCTAAACTAGTAACATTTTCTCCCATTCCTTTAATTAGCCGGTATTTTCTAACATTAAAGATCAATTGAGCACAAAAAACTTTAGTGACTAAATGTGCAAATTGACCAAACATTGATGTGCTACGGTGTCAAAAACCCCTTATCGGATCCCCTGACCCTCCAGACCCGACAATTCAAACCGACCCATTCTCTTTCCTTGAGTTGTAGAAAGTAGAAACTAGAAAGGACGTCACAAAAAATAACCCAACACCAATTTACCCCACCCCCAAAATTTAATCCACCAGCAACACCCACCGCAACCTCGTCCTACCATAGCACCACCGTACGGCTCCGCATTCTACTTCCTCTTTTGCAATTCAGGTATGATGTATGAAGTTTGATTGTGTCTCTCCAGCTAATCAGGTTCGTCATCCTTCCATTCTTCATTCTCTCAAGACTTGTACTTTGGGCTTCAAGATTGATCCTGGGTGTATGTTTCATTTTGTGCTGAGTTGTAGGTAGGCATCATCACCCTTTGATTCAAGACTTTGATTTGCTTTAGATGAATTTTGTGCTACTTTCTATTGATGGATTAGGATTACTGTGGTCTTATTGTTATGCAGTTTTGTTTTCTGAAAGTTTTGTATAGTGGGGTTTCTATTTGTCACATTATTTCTTGGAAGATTTTGTACATGCTTGAGTTTAATGTTCGTAAATGATGGAATGAAGTGTTGGTAATCCGATCACCATACTTTCCTATCCTTTTTAACTCCATATCTCCCTCTTCTACATTCTTTGAAAAAAACAAGACTGGTGTAGCGATCCTTCTCCCTTCCTTAAGGCCTCTCGTGCTAAGATACATAAATAATGAATCATTGGATTGATAGACTAATTAATATGTCGTGTTGTATAGGTGTAAGAGAATATATAACTGCAACAGACACAACTGTTTGAGAAGCATCGTATGATACATACAATATATAACCATTTTTAAAGCTTGACCCGTGATTGTGGTGTTGAGACCTATTATGTAAAAATAAACAGGAGGATGATGATTAATAGAATAAAAAAGCATAGAAAAAGGATTTTGTATTGTATGTTAAAGCTAATCAAAGAAAAAAAATCACTTTCTCCAATCATCTTATCAGCTGAAACCTTCAAAGATCCCAGATACATTGACACAACCGTGTGGATGAACCGTTTCCTAGTAGGAAGGAAAAACAGTTTCGGGCTTATAATGCAATCTGTAAAGGAACATGTTAAGGTCTGTATTATCATAGATTACCCTGTTATATAAACCTTCAAAATTCCTGTTTGTTCTAATTATATATAATTTCAGGAAACACTGGTGAGCTTTACCATGAACAGTAACATACCCAGTTGACCAATCCTGCCCATTTTCCCAACATTTATCATCACATCAAGTAAACGAGATGCTATCTTATGATACCATATAATCATGCACTAGACACAAAAGTAGAATTCTAATTAAAATACTAATGTAACTAAATTTTATAAGCAACACTACACGATTTTCCCAAAAGGAACACTTTTAAAGAAAATGAATGGATTACAAATTATCTTGGAGGGAAAAATATCTTTTCGTTATAATTTAGGCAAATTGCAAGAGATAACAATTTAACTTACCTTTTTTACCAATATGAATGTCTCTTAACTTTTACCTATAATAACAACATATTTACAATTTTGTACTGATTATATAGCAACTTTTAACCTGGAACCTCTAAAGATGTAAGTATTACCAAAACCATTTTCATAATACAATAAAGGTTGCAGTCAAGACACATATGACCTGATTCTTAACTGCAATCTTATTGTTAACAAGATTACAGTTTGGGTTGATGCATAATAACTCAATGCAATTACCTTAAATCATAATTCCAAATACAAAGCATTATGCTACAAGACTAAAAAAAGAAAGTACAAGAATAATTGTTGATGATGGTTAGCCTTTTGAGGCAAACAACAGATTCGATCCATGTGAGAGGATGTTAGTATACACGAGCCTTTGGTGGGAAGTCTTGACCTCATCATCAAAAGTATTCATGTAAACCCATCTGTAGTCTAGTCAGACCTTCTAGTTCTCCTAGTATCTGCACATATTATATTCTGGATGACAAAAGGATCAACCATTTCCAAATTGTTTTGATATCTAGAAAACGATGCACATACATACATACATTTACATCAGACTCAAAGAAAGAAATAGCAACATACTTTCATGTATTTATGTAATAGAACATTATCCTCTGAAAAATCTACCGAATTATAGCATGGTACTCCAAATCTTTCTCTTATTAGAACATTATACTTTCTATTTGTAGTATAGCACTTTTAAATTTTCTTAATATAAAAGGATACCTTGAAATCTACCCAATTATAACATTGTACTTTAATTTTTTTTTATTATTATTAGAACATTATCCTTTGAAAATTCACCCAGGTGCTTTCAATATGTACTTATTAAAACATTATACTTTCAAAATCTACCCAATTATAGCATTGTACTTTCCTTTTAATTTCTTATTGGAGCCCTATATTTGAAATTCTACCCATCTATAACATTGTACTTCATATTTTTATTCATTGGAACATTATACTTTAAAAATGTACCCAACTACGGCATATATTATACTTTTAATTTTTGCTCATTATATCATTATACTTTGAAAAATCTACCCAACCATTGTTGGAAATCAGGCCCTGTATACACACTTCACTGCAGCAACAAAAAATATGTATTACTCAGTTATAATACGTGAGAAATATGTAGAGGAAGAAAGAAGTGATTTTGACTCAAAAACGGCTGCATTCTATTCATGAAAGGAGAGGATTTTATAGCCTATAAAACCTAACAGAACTAAACAAGTATAGGCCCACGTTTTTCTGTTTTACAGCAACAAAACTAACACTCAAAAATCCCCAAAATACCTGGTCCACATGACCCATTCAACCCATTAACCTACTACTTTTTATTCAATTCAAATACTAAACAAAAACTTAACTAACCTGTCAAGATTAAACCCAATAACCATTGCATTGTACTTTTAACTTTTTCTCATTAGAGCATTATACTTTGAAAAATCTACTCAATTATAGCATTGTACTTTAAATTTTCAGTTTTTTTCTTATTAGAACATTATACTTTAAGTGTTTAACAAAGCTACCCAATCAAAGAAGTGAAATTGCTTTGTATTTTAATGCCACTGCTATAAACGGGTATATATTTCTTAGTACAATGCTTTAACAGGAAGAAATGAAAGTAGGATGCTATGATAAACAAACAAACGAAAGTGTGTTGCTATTTCATGCTTCTTAGTTCTTACCCCATTCATACATACAATATGTGCTTGTACATAAGAGAGACGGATAGAGAGAAATTTACATGAGTTTGTGTTTCATTCATTTGTCAGCATCTCTTTTCTGCAAAACAACTGAATTTAAGTTTTCATGAGAAAAGATTAAGAGAAGAGAAGGAAAGTAAGATAAACCACGTTAAATGAAGAAATAATACACCGACCTTCAGTGACCCAACTCCAGGTGAATGAAATTGTGCAAACTCAAGATTTTGAAACAATTATTTATAAATAGAAACCCATGGGAATGATGAAATAATAAAATGGCATCAGATAATAAGTACATTTTGCCTATACAAACACCAAATTAATTTCAATTAACAAATGTTAACCCCAGTTGCTAAGATTGTTGAAGAAGGACAAAATCAATGCAATATCCCATCCTCCATGTTGATATCACCATAGCACCTTCCTGAAAGAAATCAATGATATGATCAAATCATTTTTTGACACATATATGTTAACAATATTAATCCAAGGGAAAAACAGATACCATCTCTACCCATGATTAGATCCAAAGCCAAATATTCCACAAGGAACTGTCATGTTTCATGGCCTGAGATCATGCCACCACACATGTCCAGTTGTATCAACACACACACACACACCCGGATAAGTTTGTCAATGTTGAGACTCTGATCACCACAAGCACATTAGAGTATTCTTGATAGCATCCTGATCACCTATAGAAATTCAAAAACCTCTATATTATAATTAAAAGTAAAAAGAAAAACTTTTTCATATCAGACACTTGCTCATTTTTCTGGATGTCATCTTGGACCACTGTAGTGTTTTTCCTTGTATTTTCCAAAAGATATGTGTGTGTGTGTGTATGTGTGTGTGTGTATATATATATATATATATATATATATATATATATATTAAAGGCAAGAATCAATTAGATGGTATATCGATCGCTTCCTGTTCATTGGAATTCCTGATTGCAGGAAATGGTTTATATGTTAGAACCAATAGCATTATAGCAACACGAATACAATTTCAAACGCAGAAAATGGAAAAAGGGAATAATTTTTTAGATGTTCCATAATTTGCATGAAACCCATAACGATTAACATTAATACTCTATGATATGCATGAAACATAAACGTCATGGCCGGTTTTTAGAACTCGGATAAGGCTCCACATTTAAGACAGATGATGAATAAGATACTCTACGGGTTCTTCTTGTATATAATAGATCTTGTATTTTTTTTTAATAGAACTGTAGATTTTTTGCTGATATATATACCATTGTCATATCAATTTTAAAACTCAAATCAAAGTAAGATGATATATCGATAACATAGAGAGTACCTATTACAATAATTCCTTTTTAAATTGGCTTTTTTCCAAGCTTCTCAAAAATCATCCCACCACTACGTAGCAGGACGTATCATAGTATATTGAAGTTTGTATCTCAGATGTAAACCCACACAACTCGAGAAGCTCTCTCGACCCAACTATACACAGACCATTCAATAAAAGAATGCTTTGCGGAAGATGCCTTATGATTGTACCTTCTATAGCTAACTCTTTCAAACATTCTAGACATCCAACTTCCTTAGGTAACTTCTCAAGCAATGAACAATCATAAAGTAGGAGAGATTCCAAATGTCTCAACATACAAATGCTATCCGGAAGACATTCAATAGGTGTATGCGACAAATCTAGCTTCTCTAAAAATTCTAATTGGCCAAGATCCACCGGTAACTTTTGAAGACGCAAACACGAAATTTTTTTGAGAGATTTCAGATTTTTCAACATACAAATGCTATCCGGAAGACGTTCAATATCTGTATCTGACAAATGTAGCTTCTCCAAACATTCTAATTGGCCAAGATTTTCTGGTAACTTTTGAAGACTCAAACATGAAATAATTTTGAGAGATTTCAGATGTTTCAACATACAAATGCTATCCGGAAGATGCTTAATCTCTGTATACGATAAAACTAGCTCCTCGAGACATTCTAACTTATATAGGTCCTTGGGCACCTCCAGAATACTGCCTTCTATTTTAAGCTTTCTCAAACGTTGTAACCCACAAATACTTCTTGAAAACGTCTCAAGGTTTGTGCAAGCACACATACCTAGAGAAATAAGCATCTCAAGATTTCTGGTGAATGAGGGTCGATCTTCTCTATAATAAGAGCTAAACTGAAACTTTGTAAAGCTATTTTCGGGATGAAGTGGGCAGCTTTTTAGGGACTTCACAGTCAGATCTAATAAAGCTAAAGGACCAACCTCAAGTGATTCATCAACACCACAAGAAGTATAATCTTCTACCTTAAACGAAAAATATCCAAACCCCAGAGTACTAAAGTGTAAGTGAACAAGCTTTTTCATATTACCGATGGGAGGGCCAAGTTCTACCAAATTATAACATCTGTCAAGATCCAACCTCTCGAGATTTGGAGTCAGTCTAAGGTCAAAGGTTCTCAACTTTGAATGACTAACATTAAGGTTGGAGAGCATTTGACATTCATCAGCAATGGTAAGTTCTTCCAGGCAATAATTTTTACTAAGATCTAGATTCCTGAGATTTGGAGTCTGCCCAATGTCAAGGGTCCTCAACTTTGAATTTGTGATTACCAAAGATTGAAGATTTAGGCATCTATTGGGCATCTGAAGTTTTTCCAAATTGTTGCAAGAGTTTGAGAGTTTGAGAGTCTGCCCAATAATCAACTCTTCGAGATTTCGTGCCAGCCTAAGGTCAAGGGTCCTGATTAACTTTGAACCTCCGAGGTTGACATATACGAGCTTTAAACATTCAACAGGCATGTGAAGTTCTACCAAATTAGAACAGTTTTGAAGAGTCAAGGTCTCAAGATTCGGAGTAAGCCCAAGGTCAAGGGTACTCAACATTGAACTACTGAGGTCCAGGATTCTCAGCTTGTTAAGAGCCTAAGATTAGAAAAAAGCAAGATGAATGTTGGTGTAACAAGAAAACAATCAATATAATATTTCATGCAAAACAATCAATCAACCATAATTCTACCTTTCTTTCTCCCCCTTCCCAAAGTTGTACGATTTTACTTCTAGCCATCTCAAGTGAAACAAGCTTACTTGTTTGAAATGTTATGGGTAAAGACCTAAAAGGGTAACCTGTGATATGCAGATATTGTAAAGCATTTGGAAATTCTGGGTTGACTATATTAAATTGATAAGGAGAAGCTCCCACAAAAAGAATTCTAAGTTTCTTCATCTTTCTAAGACCTTTCATATCAAATTCCCGATTGCTATTTTGAATGTCGAATCGTAAGCACCTTGTCACTTTAGTACCCTGTAATTCAAAAGATATCATTGTGAATCTTGTTGTAACAAATGAAAACGTTTTAGTTTTTCCTAACTTATAAAAAAAATTAATCCTTACCAAATTGTTAACCAATACATTTCTAATTTCTTCACAAATCCACAATCGGGTATGTTTGTGAGGTTTATCTGGGTGCGAGCGGCGAACAATATTTCTGCCCATTTCTTCAAGATGGTCATGCATGCCCACATACTTGTATTTATCGAAAATACCATAATAACTAGTTATGAGCGATTTTTGCTCAAGAACTCTTAATCCATTTCTAGCATGAAACCCACAGCATTCAAGTGCTTTGATTGCATCATCTTTCCGCCAACCTTTCATGATGCATGCAACATCTAGAAACATTTCCTTGTAATCCTCCTCTAGGGCGATATAGCTTAGTTCCAATTTTTTCAGAGTCTCTGTTAATGGAATCGTTTTTAGTCGTTCTAGGGCATCTATCCATTCAAGCTCATTCTTACCACAAAGAAACGAACCCAAAACTCTGATAGTTAACGGAAGACCAGCAGCATAACGTACAACTTGTCTTGATAGATTTTCATACTTTTGAATTGGAACCTCTCTCCCAAAAGCATACATATTGAAAAGGCAAATTGCTTCCTTATCCGATAACAAATTGACATCACGAATGAGCTCCACCCTGTGTGCTACCAGGACTTGCTCGTCTCTTGTTGTGATTATGATTCTACTTCCTGGCTTGAACCAATTAAGCTCACCGGCTAACGCCTCAAGCTGGTCTATATGATCCACATCATCTAGAACAACAAGAACCTTTTTATCACGGAGCCTCCTCTTCATCAAGTACTTCCCGTCAGAAATACTACTTACACGTATGTCTTCATTTAAGACGTCTGAAAGGACTTGCTTTTGCAAAGACTTTAAACCAGAGAAAGAAACATTTTCCCTTACATTTTCAACAAAGCTTTTACCTTCAAACTGAAAGGATATGTAATCAAAAACAGCTCTTGCTAAAGTTGTCTTTCCGCCACCTCCCATTCCCTTGATCCCAATCATTCGGACATCATCACAACCAATTCCTATAGATGATACAAGATCTTTGATCCTGGTCTCCATTCCTACTAACTTTTCGTCAATGTTGAAACTGATGGAACGTAATTCTAGTGAAAGCTCTTCAACTATTTTTTGGATGACTTTAGCTTCATGCCTGTATTTAAAAAATGATTCAATTAGCCTAATTAATTAAAACCCCACATGACCGGTTGCTTTCAGATCTATAATACAATCCGATATTAAAAAAATAAAAAGTAGTTGTATAATCATATTTTATGGTTATTCTTTGGACAAGACTCAAACCGAGGTAAAAAAATTAGACAATCTAAGATCCCATGTTGGGGCCTTTTACATCAAGGTTATACGCTAGATCAGATATAAACAAAATACAAGAATATTGAATAGATCTAATTAAGGAATTACCCATCAGCAGTCTTCTTCAACTCCCACCCCGCAAGATCCGCTGCTTCTTTCAGAGCCACTCTCCATTTCCCAGCAGCCTCTTCCATTTCGTACTTGGCAAATGCTTCTCCAACTGCCCCACTTTGTTTTCTGACTTCGGAGGGTTCCACATCATAGAAGACAGGGTATGCAGTTTGCTCTGTCGTCCTATGGCACTCCATTATCTTCAGAAGCTCATCCAAGCACCAAGATGAAGAGGCATAGTTCTTGGAGAAAACAATGATGTAGAATTTTGAATCTTCAATCGATCCGATGAGCTCATCACTAATCTTTTTCCCTTTTTTGATTTTCTCATCGTCCTTGTAAGTATGAATGCTTTTGTTCTGAAGAGCATGATAAAGATGATCAACGAAGTTCGTACGAGTATCTTCGCCCCTGAAACTCAAAAATACATCATACTTAAAGCTCTTGTGAACGGATGAAGTTGAAGAGGACGCCATTGAGATGAAGGATCGATCCTATAAAATCAAATCTTTGTTGGGCAAAGATTATGTGAACGATCGTGAAGAAATTTGGATGAGATGAACGGGGATGGTCAAAGAAATAATGGATAATGTGAAAAGGTGAGGGGTGTGGTTGGAAAACTTTGGAAATTCGGTGGAGAAAGTCAAACCACTTTTTTACTAAGGAGCAGCAGAATTTACTTATCTGAACAATTTAAAAATCAGGGAACGTCTCCACTGTCGACTTACAAAATTGGCAAAAGTAAATTGTTTTATAAGGTTCTTAAAGAATGAGGCAATTTAATTATTTAAATAAATTTGAACTCTTAGAATCCTCTAATAAAAATAAAGAATGGATTTTATTTGTTAATTTTGCTAGACCGGAATTCTCAGGAGTGTTTGGACTTGCGATTTAAAAGAGGGCCCAAAAAGAGAGGCGGAAGAATCGTTTCAGGAATCAAATTTTGCAAGCGGTCAAAAAGAGGGCAGGAGCGACCAAAAAAGGGAAATCGGTATGCAAGCTGTCCATTAGGATTTAAGTCTTCCAAATCCAAGGTCTCAAAGTCTCAACCCTTAGAAATCAGCGACTTCTGTATTAAAAAGGTTTAACCACACTCAAAGTTGACAAAATTGCAAAAATTGTCTCTATGGTTGGTAAATTTATACGCTTTTGGTCCAAAACGAAACTTTGGTGTACCACTGGTCCAAAATTGAATTTTTTTTTATTGTTTTTGGTCCCTCATACTAACTTCCATCCATATATGTCGTTAGCTGCAATAAAGACGAGAGTATTTTCGTCTTTCCACCTACAGGGACCATTTTTGCAACCTGTTTCCAAAAAAATCATGAAAACCTCCAACAAGTTCTTTGAATCTTGAAGATTGGTTACACACTTCTCCTCCTGCTGATATCTACGTTCTTGTGTAACTTTTAGTTTTGCAAACGATTCAAAATCCAGATTTTGATTGTGATAAAACTAACACGATCCCTTTGGAGAATTAGGTTTCAAGAAATCGTCCCTTTAAACACTGGACGGAGAAGAAGACAATGGTCCGGCTAAAATATGGCAATCCCTCAAACAAAGAAGTTAAATAGTCTTCCCAGAACGACCGACAGATACCATCTCTTCACTAGTTCCTAATCCAGTCGTAAAGTTAGATTCAGGTTTCAAAGGATCCGTAACACAAAAGCCCTCATCATTTCTCCACCGGTGTTCTTCTCAATCACAGAGTCGTAGCATGAGGGAAATCATGCATCCCTTTCTGTTTCAATGGTCAATGGCCCCAAAACGGTCCCTGTAGGTGGAAAGACGAAAATACTGTCGTCTTTATTGCAGCTAATGGCATATATGGATGGAAGTTAGTGTGAGGGACCAAAAACAATAAAAAAAATCCAATTTTGGACCGGCGGTGCATCAAGGTTTCGTTTTGGACCAAAAACACATAAATTTGCCAACCACAGGGACCATTTTTGCAATTTTGTCCTCAAAGTTTTCACATCACTAATTAGGTATGACTTACAATTCAATTTTGTGTTTTTTGTTTATTTTGCATCTCTATTTATCTAGTTCATTGTAATTTGTCTTCAATCTTTAGTCTTTTTTAAGTATACTAATTTGTAATCTAAGTATTTTGTCATTGAAGTAGGATGTCTTTTTCTTTTGAATTATTGTTTGGAATATGCTATATGTCAAATGTTACAAAAAAAATCTGAAAATTTTAATATTAATTGTTTGGAATCCGTCTAGAATCCTTCTTAAATATTCTTTGGAAATAAGAAATTAGGAAATAGTAATCGGTCTTGACTCTCGCAGTCACAACACGACATAGTGAAAATGAAAAATGTGATGTGATTTCCCTGTCGGGTGTTGCTATTGGCACCCGATTTAGAAGTCATAAACCACTTTTAATGGTCAAAACCTCTTTTGACTTGGATTAAATAACCCTTATTGGACTTGAGATAATAATTCCATATTATTATATATTATTATTTGCAATATTGTTATTCGAATGGTATACAAATTTTTCTTTCGTATCGCATCAAACAATTACTTTATTAAACATTACCCTTTCTAGTTAAAGTTTATTTTCAATTTATATTCTTTTGTATTTTAATTATTACTTCGATCCTTATTATTTCAATTTTTCAATTGTCATATATATATATATAGACACACCTTAATAAACATTTAGCCTCAAATGCTGAATTTTAAGAGGTACACCCCTTAAAGCAACATTTACAACAAGTTTATGCAATCAGATGTTATCCGGCTCCCGTCAACATGGTGAATTAGTCAACAACTTTAAACCAACATTTCCCTTAATTTCAGCCATTTGAATCGGTCAAAATCAATTAAATTAGTTGAATTGGGCAACGCCTTACATCATCCTCTCATCCTTCCCCTATATGTTACATCTCAGCACCCTTATACTTCCCCATTCTCCATAAACCCTACACTCCACCGCCACCACCACTCAATCCTTCCGTTATCACTCATTGCACATGTCGCCAAGCAACATTAATCAAATGTATCAACCCTTTGATTTTATCGGGTGAAATTTCGTTCCTTTAGTTTATGTTGTATAAACCCTTTGATTTCCCCATATCTGTATTAAATATGAAGTAGGTGGAGAGGGGATCTTAAACCATTTTTCTATTTATGTCGTCTCTGCTTATATGTGTATATGATATGGTTCTCCGGCCATATAACGAAGGTTCTTGAAACAAAAATTGTCGATTCTGATAATTTCTCTGACCACCATTATGCTTCTCTATTTCTATCAAAGCTTAATCCATCACCTATTACTCGAATCTTTGCTTGCTTCCCTGCATTCAACACCATACATCTCTCTGGTCTTCTCCTGTTTCCCATATATATCGTGTCTCACCATTGATTCAAATTTTGAGCCAACGACAGCTCCACCAAGCTCCACCACCATCACCGTTGCCTTCAACCACAAGCGCTATTATCATCTTCACTGCATTAAACCAAAAAATCTAACCACATCGACCTGAACAACCTCCACCATTCACGTTGATTCCCATCTTGATTTCCTTTTCTCTCCCTTTCCCCTCTATAAAAAAACCCAACCACTGCCCCACTTATTTGTATACTCTCACAAGCACTGCAAAATCAAATATATGAAGGCACATCCGTCGGGTCTAGGTACAAGATTCAAGATCTGATTTCATATCTTATATTTTAATTTGGTATTTTTTTTGGAAACTGCAGGGAAACATTTATTCACCAAATTGGTTCGATTTAGAAGAATAAGTCGATTTGTAGGTATCTCTTTCTGAAGAAGAAGTCGATTTGTAGGTCCATCTCTCTATCTTAAAGTTACCTCCTAAACCCCCTGATATATGTATATATATATATATATATATATATATATATATATATATATATATATATATGTGTGTGTGTGTGTGTGTGTTTTCATCCTCAAATATAATATTTTGAAAAAAAACCCACATTTGATCTTGGCAAATTGGCGGGGATAAACGACTTTCTTTTTATCTTTAACATTTTTGTTGGTTTTCTAGGGATTATACATGTAACTATCAGTCTGTCATCCACATTGGTTATTGATACTGTTGGCTTTTCACAAGCCTGTATCAAGACTATGACAATGAAACAGAAGCAGGGATAAAACAGGGAGAAAACAGGGGGGAAGATACTTAAAGCTTATAGCTTTTTATTCACTGAATTGAGAAAGGAGGTGATAACCTCAACGTACATACTGCTAAGCTATTTAAACTCAAAAATGCTAAAAAGACTGCAACTACCCCTAGTGGCATAAGACCCGGATTCAACAGCCCACATGGCTTTGAATTATTCAAAACATAATAAAAACATTACATAAAACAATTTTAAACTAATTTCTGAATTATTCCAACACTTTCCTCCTTAATTCAGAAATCATATCTTCACTACTCCAAGGAGACTTCGCATCTCCTCAAACTTCAATCTTCCCAATGACTTGGTTAGGACATCAGCTTTTTGTTCCTTGCTGCAAACATGTGTGACTGAAATGTCCCCATTCTCAACACATTCTCAGATGAAATGGAACCGGATATCTATGTGCTTGCTTCTGCCATGGAAAACTGGGTTCTTCATTAAATCTAGTGAGGATTTGTTGTCAACCTTTAGTTCAACAAATGGCAACTTCTGTCCGGTTATCTGACTGAGTAGTCTTCTAAGCCAAATTCCTTGACAGGCTGCCATGGTGGCAGCCATAAATTCTGCTTCACAGGTAGAGAGTGCCACACACCTCTGTTTTTGTGATGCCCATGTGATCAAGTTCTCATTCACATAGAACGTCATGCCTCCTGTGCTTCTTCGATCATTGACATCATTTGCTAAGTCACTATCCGTGTACCCATTTAGTGTGACATTTTCTTTTCCTCTTAAGTACTTCAGACCAAAATTCAATGTGCCCTTTATGTATCTTAAGATACCCTTCACTGCCTGTAGGTGATTCACAGTTGGCTTCTCCATAAATCGACTTACAATTCCCACAGCAAAGGATATGTTTGGCCTGGTATGAGTTAGATACCTCAGTCCACCAACTATGCTTCGATACTCTGTGGGATTCACCAATTCAGATTCATCTTCTTTCCAGAGTTTGAGCTTCTGTTCCATAGGGGTCTTTGTGGGATTACAATCTTGCATACCTGTTTTGATAAGCAAGTTTTTGGCATATGACTCCTGTTTCAGAGTAATCCCATCTCCTATTTGGCTCACTTCAATTCCCAAATAATGAGTCAAGAGTCCCAAATCACTCATTTCAAACTTGGTATTCATGTCCTTTTTGAATATTTGGACACTTTTAGGGCAGCTTCCTGTCACAAGCAGGTCATCAACATACACTCCTACAATTAAAGTATTCCCTTCATACCTCTTGGTGTAGACTGAGTACTCATGGGCACATCTTGTGAAGTCAATGTTCTTCAGGTGTCGATCAAGGCAAGCATTCCAAGCCCTAGGAGCTTGTTTGAGCCCATAAAGGGCTTTAGATAATTTGAACACCTTATGAGCTTGGCCCTTCTTCTGATAACCTTCTGGTTGGAAAACGTAGACCTCTTCTTCCAGGTTTCCATTTAAGAATGCCGATTTGACATCCAGATGGTGAACCTTCCACCCATTTGAACCTGCTAGGGCTAGGATGAGGCGAATTGTGTCAATTATGGCCACTAGGGCAAATACCTCATCATAGTCGATCCCATGCCTTTGAACGTATCCCTTCGCTACAATCCTGGCTTTGTGCTTGATAATCTTCCCACTTGGGTCCCTCTTCAGTTTGAATACCCACTTCAATCCGATAGCTTTGCGATTCTTTGGAAGATTAATCAACCTCCAGGTGTTATTTTTTTCGATTGAAGCTAATTCTGCAGCCATCGCTTCTCGCCACTCCTTTTTCCTACTAGCCTCAAGATACGATGTAGGTTCTTCATTGCTTCGTACTAGCATAAGATCTTCAGGGGGTACATGAATTTCATATGTGCTTTCGTACAAATCTGTAAGAAGCCTGAACCGCTTTGGAGCACCACCACCCGTAGAGCTAGAAGCGGTGCTCGGAGTCGCTGCCTGAGTCGATAGATCAATCGCGATGGGAGAATTGGGCGTGACTGGGGTATTTGTTGGTGTCGGACTATCCGGTGGGCTTACTTGTGGGTGACCCGGCCTGTTTGACTGCTCACTATTGGCCCAAGTGGAGGGTGATCCAACTTCTTGTTCCGACCCAATTCCTTGACCTGATGTGTCTGATAGCCATTCTCCATCGTCATCATGGATGTTGCCATCGAGATCAAAGCCTTCGACAGTGAAAATTAATCCTTGTGTCGCCTTGATCTTAACACTCTTCTCCCATATCCATGTTCGATCTTCTTCGAATACGAGATCACGACTCACATACAACTTCCCAGTGTCCGGGTCTAGAAGCCTATAGGCTTTTGACCCTTTTTCTACACCGAGATGAACCAGGGGCATACTTCTGTCTTCAAGTTTCCTAAAATGCCCTTTGACAATTTTCATATGGGCTACGCAACCAAACACCCTGAGATGTGCTATGTGGGGCTTTCTTCCCGACCATATTTCATAGGGAGTCATATCCTTCAAGGCTTTCGTGTGAGCTCTGTTCAAGACATAAACAGAGTATGCTACAGCTTCTCCCCATAGTGCATTTGGCACAGACATTATCTTTAAATTGCATCTTACCATCTCCAATATAGTCTGATTACGTCTCTCTACTACTCCATTTTGCTGTGGAGAGTAGGGAGACGTGTACTGTCTCTCTAGCCCAGTTTCATCACAGTACTTCATGAATTCCTTTGATAGGAATTCTCCTCCACGATCGGTTCTGAACACTTTTACCTTTTCCCCTGCTTCAGTCTCTACTTTTCTTCTAAAGTTCTTAAATACTTGTAGAGCCTCATCCTTAGATTTCAACAGGTATACCCACATTACCCTACTGAAATCATCAACCATCAACATGAAGTATTTGTTACCAGAGGGTGTTGAAGGGGTAACCGGCCCACATAAATCACCATAGACCAACTTCAGCTTCTTCTTTGCCCTGAAATTCGTCTGACTTGGAAATGGGTCCCTTGTTTGTTTTCCCACTAAACAACCTTCACAGAGTTGTGTGGGGATTGTTAACAGTGGCACTCCTTCAATCATTTTCTTATCAACCATCTGTTTTAATGAATTGCAATTTATGTGCCCCAAGCGTTTGTGCCACAGCCAGGTTGGATCATCAACTTCTGCAACAAAGCACACTGCAGTATCTTCTTCTAACTTAATTTTGTAGAGTCTGTTTGCTGATCTTCTAACCTTCATGAGTAGCTTTCCAATTGAATCATGAACCCATAAAAATGGGTCTTTGATCTTGATCTCATCTCCCCCTTCTGCTAATTGACCCAGACTAATGATGTTGCTACATAAATCAGGTATGTAGTATACATCATTCAATTTTCGACGCTCTCCATTCTTGCACTTGAAAACTATTGAGCCTTTGCCTTCGATTCTCACTTTCGATTCATTTCCAAATTTCACAAAACCATGAATTGATTCATTCAAGCTTCTGAATTTGGTTTTGTCTCCAGTCATATGGTTACTAGCACCTGTGTCCAGGTACCATGTGCAAGATGACTTCTTTGGATTACCATGGGTTCTCAATTGTGGACCGAGATTTTCTTCATTCAGAAATACCAAGCTTTCATCTTCACATGTTGACAGCAACATGGCAGGCTCATTGTCGTGATGTTCTTGGACCAGGTTATTCTCGTGGGTTCGTTCTTTTCATGGGTTCTTACATTCAGATGCATAATGCCCATACTCTTGGCAATTATAGCACTGGATGTCACTTTTGTCATGGCTACTCGATGCACCGGGATTGCTTTTCTTGTGGTGATGTGGTCCTCCTCTGCCACCACGACCATCATGGCCTCCTCCGATTCTTCCTCTACCTCTGCCACGACCACCACGGGATCCGCCAAATCCACCTCGATTTGATCTCTGCTTTGAATCACCCTCTGACTTCTTTTTGTTTCTATCGGACCATTCTTTGTTAGTTAGGAGGAGTTTTCGATCGTCACCTTCACCGGTACTCTTCATGCGTTCTTCATATGCCTTGAGTCTTCCGATCACCTCTTCAACGGACATTGATTCCAAATCTCCAAATTGCTCGAGTTTCGAGGCAATCTGAAGAAATTTGGATGACACCGCCCTGAGTAACTTTTTCACCACCTGAGATTCTTCTACCTTGTCTCCCAAGGTTCGTAATGTGCTGACTGTGTTGATGACTTTTCCGGTGAAGTCATCAACACTCTCCGTTTCTTTCATGTTCATGGCTTCGAGTTCAGCCTTGAGTGTTTGAATTCTGGCAACCTTCACTCTATCTGCCCCTACAAACATAACTTTGAGGGATTCCCAGGCTTCTTTAGCGGTCTTCTTCTCTGCCAATGTCATGAGCAAATCCTCAGGTATTCCCTGATAGATGGCAGCCAAGGCCATGTTATCCTTCTTTGCTTCAACAAGAGTGTTGGGTGTTCTGGGTTCTACAACATCCCAAACACCTTGAGCCAACATAAACACCCGCATCTTTATTGCTCATGCCCCATAGTTGCTTCTTGTTAACATCGATTAGTGGAGTGTGATTTTACCCGTCTTTGTCACCATTCCCATTGCTGCTGCTGCCTATCATTTCTTCTTTTCGGGGTTGATACTTGGGCATGTACCGGGTTTGCTCTGATACCAAGTGTTGGCTTTTCACAAGCCTGTATCAAGACTATGGCAATGAAACAGAAGCAAGGATAAAACAGGGAAAAAACAGGGGGGCAAGATACTTAAAGCTTATAGCTTTTTATTCACTGAATTGAGAAAGGAGGTGATAACCTCAACGTACATACTGCTAAGCTATTTAAACTCAAAAAATGCTAAAAAGACTGCAACTACCCCTAGTGGCATAAGACCCGGATTCAACAGCCCACATGGCTTTGAATTATTCAAAACATAATAAAAACATGACATAAAACAATTTTAAACTAATTTCTGAATTATTCCAACAGATACTCTTATGTGACTGCCAAACAAGGAAATTGCATATAAAGTGTTTGTAGAAATGCTTTAGAGAGAACATAACAAGAGGTGAGTATGAGCTCTACAAAATCATTCTTTATGCTCTTTTTTTAAAAGAAATTTGTTCCTGATTGCTTCTATAGTTCTTATTATATGGTCTTATCAATTTTAAGACACTACGTATGTCTCTAGAAACATTCTTGCTTAAGAGCGTTTTTCAAGCATGTGATTTGAACTAGGAACATATAATGACCTGTAAACTTTTTATTTATGGTTGTTTTAAGGTTGTATCTTACTATTGAAGCATCCTTTTGGGTGTAATAGGCACACTTTGCAAACTGCAAACAACATGAATTATTTAGCATTTTATTTCAGTTTTCTAAAAAGAAATTGAAAAAAACTGTTGCAAATGGCTGCTCTTGATGAAAATGAGGTAAATTTTGGTTTATATTTTTTTGATGCACTATTTTTTTATATAGTTTATAATTTTGGTCTAACAAAGTTTCAATTCCCTAGGACAACTGACTGAATGGAGCTCTAGGCATGGTGACCCCTATAGAGAGAACTAGAAAGTAGTTTACCTGTTTAGGTTCAAGAGTCACAAAGATTTATGTTGCATTCATCCTGGATATTGTAATGTTGCAAGTCTTTTAACATGTTCTTTTTTTGGTTGTTCCAGCAGCTTATTTTGCCACATGGTACAAAATCAAATGTTGATCCTTCTTCCACTGGAGTCAAGTTCCTTCTACTTGAGCTTCTTTTTTGCTGATAGTATTCTCACTTTACCTACATCAAGGAGGCTAGATCATATTGTATTTGTCCGAAGATATGAGTACATGGATTAGTTATATAATTATTGTGGCTTGCTTGATGCTACAGGGATGCGAAGTAAAGTTGCATGGGTTGGATTCTATCACCGGGGAGGGGAAGAGGACAAAAAGTGGTTTGACCTCCATTACAGGTCTCTATCATTGGTGAGTAAACTTCTCTTTTTTTATTTACCTTAAACGATTATATAATAAGCATATTTAATTGTAATTTATGTGGAGTGCCTGAATATTTGATCGTAGCAACAGTTAAGTTGTACGCCTGAAGGGAAAAGAGGTAAACAAATGGGAATCTTTTAAGGATTGAAATGTAAAGAGTATTACCAAAATAGGTATGTAGTGTAGTGCATTGCTATTTCTAGCAGTTAGCCCTTTTCTTTTTGATGACAACTAACATGTTTTACTCTACAAAATTTTAAGTGGATTGCTATTAGGGGTAAAATGTATATAGTTATTGTGGGTATAAGTGTATTTTTTATATAAGTAAAAAGATTTATAAGTACAATACTACTGAATGTCAACAAAATTATTTTTTATTTTAAAAAGAGTAAACGCAACAAATAACAACGTAGTCCTTTTTTTTTTCTTATCAAGGTCGAGCAATATTCATCCTATGTTAGTTGTAGATTGCATTTGTGAGCTGACATCCAAAAGTAGATTACATTCAAGTATTTTGTTTATGGGTGATGTTGATTCTTTGTTACCGTACATTATGGAAAATGCTTTGAAGCTTAGGAGATTAATGAGGCTGGCCATGGTGGGGAATGTTATCTTGAAGACCATCTTGATAAAGTTGTTGGAAGTTCTATCATCATATATTTCACATGAATTTATTTTATTTAAAGTTTCACATAGATTTATTTCATTTAAAGTTTCTATATATATCCGTTTGGATTTGATATTGTATTGAGTTCCTCCGATATAAGGAAAGCAACAGGTTGTGTTATTTTTTTTATAACTAAGATTCTTAGAGTTGCGTGTGTTAATATGTGATTGTGGGTAACGTTTTGATTTATTTTGTGGTTTAAGCTAAAAGCGAAGTTTTTATCGAATGATGTTTTACATTTTCAACCAATTTGGTGATCTTAGAGTAACAAATAAATAAACATTATTCTAAGATATATGCAAATTTATATATTACTTTTTAATGAACGTTTACATTAAGCAAATCTTAGAAATGATATATGGTTTTTTTTTTTTTTTTAATTTTAATGTAACTAAAAAAATGTCAAATGCGTTCTGTTATTCAAATGTATTTGAATGCTTATACTTTATAACCAATTTCAATGTATTATACATAAAATAAGTGTGCGCAAAAGATAATAAATGTATAAAGATGATCCATTAACTAATTTTTAATTAAACTGCATTTAAGTCGTATTTTAAAAATAGTAAATGTATAAAGTTGATCCATTAACCATTTCTACTTAAGTATTTTCAAAACAATTTAACTATAATTTCAATTTATTATACATAAAAGAACTAATTGCCTACAGAAATTAATTTCCGAAAAACTATTTGTACCCGTCGCTTGATGCGTGTAAACGACTAGTATATATATATATATATATATATATATATATATATATATATATATATATATATATATATATATATATATATATATATATATATATATATATATATATATATATATTCATCTTTTAAGTATAAACAAACGTATTATCGTGTTTTTTTGTAACTACATAACTATATTAGACAAAACTAATAATTTTTAAATAAATCTACAAAAAATAACTTATTAAAAATTTAAGTTTTTTTTTAAAACATAAAAATACATCCTAATATTATATATAAGCGTGTTTATAATAAAATTAAAATATGACTATTTACGATCAAATTAAGAGAAAAATACAAAACATTTTTGTTGCATCGTTGTTGGACCTCCTTCTATAAAGGCTGGAAAAAAAATAGTTATACCAGTTATCAGCTTCTAGTTATTTTTGTCGAATACGTGCAATATCTCAATTTTATTTTGTATAATTACATAATAAATTTTATTTTGTTATAATTACAGAATCAATTTTATTTTGTATAACATCTCAACTTTATTATAACTTTATTATAGGGATTGTCATTATAACGTCGTGGTTGCCTAAGTTCCAACAACATAATACGTTAAGCTGTTTTCTTTGATTCTAAGAGCTCCAAATCTCAGTTCTAGTCCAAAATATGATCTAGAAGGATAAAGTTCCCAACTTTCTCCATTGGGACCTCCCAAAAAGGTCCAAAACTCAAACCATAAAGCTTAATAATGCAAGGGCTTAACCAATAAACACTTAATCCATAAAGTCCGAAGTCCATCCTTTCCAGAAGTGGTTCTAACACCTAAACTGTCCCAAAGGTTGGTGCTTTATAGACATACATGCCCAATGCATGTCTTGCACCCATATTAGGTCAAAATGAGGATTTATGACCTAATCTCTATGCATAACATCAAAACTTGATTATAATCTAAATCCAAGACACTACTAGATCACCTTGACCTGGAGATCCATAAAGTTGCAAACTTTATGAGGTCTATCCATCCCAACAATCAAGAACAAGAAGCTAATGGGACAAAACTACAGATCTAACAACTTGTTAAGATAAAAATCGAGTCTTGGACACTTACAAATTTCTAGAAGAGTGCCAAGATAAAGAATAGGGACTTGCTTGCTTGATCTTTGCTTCTTTCCTCCTCCTTCTTCCTTCTCTAGATTCAAAGAGTACCAAACTAGCTCAAAAGATGGTGAAAGGTTATTAGGGTTTGCAATGAACGATTTGGGGGAATGGAGGCTGATGTAAGGGAGGCTATGAAGGGTTAAGGATCATTAAATATGGATCAACCCCTTAAACTTTAGGGTTTTCTCCATCAACCGTTGTCACGCCATGGTGGGTAATTAAACCCCCACGCCCAAAAGCTAATCGCCATGCCGTGGTGACCATGACCTACAAAAGAAAAAATATCATACAAAATCGAAAGTAATTTCATACCTGGAATTGAGTGTTACAGTCATATAATATCTTAATTTAAAATTTCTTTTAGTTTTATTAACATTAACGATACCAATATTCTGGTACCAAACCTAACGAACATTGTAACGCGCATGTTTCTAGGCTAGACATTAATATTAACATAATGGTCTAGGTTAACCTTTGAAACTCATTTAGAAGAAATGAAAAGGAATTATGTGAATTTTATGTGAATTATGTGTTTTATGCTTAATTATTAGGGTTTAATTAATTAAGAATAAAAATGAGCGTCAAAAATTAAATTTTAGATAAAGCCAATATCTATTAAGAAACTGGTAGTGGGCGTGACAAGGATTATGGATATATAAAGAATGCTGAAATCCGAGTTATAACGAAAAAGTTATGACTTGTCGAAGTTTCGCGACAAAACCGGCACGGGGCCGAATGTCGTAAAAAGTGAATTTTTGATAAACTAATTTTTAGCCTTAGTGATCTAAACGAAACTCGTAGTGTTCGTTAAACCGAGAAGTTCGATAAAAAGAACGCCAAAATCTGACTTCGTATGAGGAAGTTATGATTTTTCGAAGTTTCAGCTTAGTAGTAGACAGCTAAAAACTCGAATTTTAGATCGAGTGATTTTTAGCCGACACGACCTAAACGAGAATCGAAGGTCTCGTCATTAGTAGCACAACGGTAAAAAGTCTGACGAAAACGGACGTCGGATGAAGAAGTTATGAATTTTTAACGGATTTCCTGTCCCGGTCTGTTAAAAATAATAATATAAAAATCAAAGTCAAAATTAGCCGATGAAGTCTAAACGAAAGTTGTAGAGCGTAATTTTACCTACGCGTGTATATAAAGAACGTCAAAAACGGAGCACGTATGAGAAAGTTATGGATTTTACAAGAATTGGCACAATTTTCGAGAAAATTCGCATGGAATGGTGCTGGCCACATGATCCTCGCATGCATAGCCCGTGCGCAACACGCGTGTCGCTTGCTGATTTGACCGAGGGTGCGGTCCAATGATCTTCCGACGCGCCTCGCTTCTGACTCATCATCCGAGCCTCGTTGGCCCAATCCGAAGGCGCCGCGTGCCCTTGGCGTGTCCGAAGCTCGCACCCGCCACCTGGCCTCGCTCCGCAGATGCCACCTCCCTTCGCTGACTCCTCCTTCTCGGCCGAACCCTCGCAAGCTGACCCCTATAAATAGAAGCCATGTGAGATCTTCCGGGGGAAATTCCAAATTTGTCATTTTTCACCCATTTTTCAATATTTTAGCCATTTTCGCTTCCCTCGATGCCCCGAGATCATTTCCAACGCCCGGAACCCGTCCCGGAGTGCTCGAAGGCCCGAAAAATTTATCTTTTCGGTTTCGAAGCCCGACCCTCGCAGAGCCCGGTTTCTCAATAAAACTCCCGGTTTTATTAGAAACGATCATTTTAGGAAACAAATTGCTGCCCGATTTTCATTAAATCAGGTGAGTGTATAGTCACTTTCACCTTACACATAGATATGAAATATTTACCTTAAAATACGTGCTATGTGCAAATATATTAATTGTTTATTTGAGGTGACTGTTGAATTGATGTTTTATACAAGTTTTAAGCTGTATATATATATATATATATATATATATATATATATATATATATATATATATATATATATATATATATATCTACAAATATGTTGGGTAAAACATGGGTAGATGAATTAGATGATGTGTGATGAAATAAAAGTGATGAGAGGTATCGATGTTTAAGATGATCTAGTCATCTAGCAGAGTATAGACAACGGCCACAGACTATTTTAGATAGCCCAGTGGAACGTTAGTAGACTTGTAATCGGTACGTATGTTTGAACTATATGTTCATTAGGTATTTTTGAACTATGTGTTCATCCATTAGTTCTTGCTTTTGACACTATTACGTGTCGGGGTACGGGAGCGTACGGGAGTACTTTATCAGTATTTTCCCTATACTTTTATTTGGAAGAGCTTTGGAGTCTTTGTTCTTTTATGAAGTGATCGGACGAACTTCATGAGTTAGTGATATAGATTATGAGTTAAATAGTTGGTGTGTGATAAAATAAAGTGACGAGAGGTCTCGATGTGATTTGAGATTCAGTCATCTAGCGGAGTTTGGATGACGACCACAGACTTTCTAGACAGTCCAGTGGAAAACATTAGCAGGCCCGCAACCTGTAGGTGTTAATGGACTTGAGTGTTCATTCACTGTACTCTAAGACCCCCGTCATTCAGCAGAGTATGGATGACAACCATGGACTGTTTTGACGGTCTGTGGAACACTAGCAGGCTCGTAACCTGTAGGTGTTAATGGACTTAAGTGTTCATTCGCTGTACTCTATTCCCCTCATGAGTGCCTTTAGGGCAATTAAGGCTGGGGAAAACCCCTTAAGTATGTTCATCAGCTGTATGGAAAAACCCATTGACATGTATTGCGGGGAAAACTCCCGTGGGAAATACCGTCGATAAATAAGAGCTATGGACTTAGTATAAGGAAAACCCATTGACATGTATTGCGGGGGGGGGGGGGGGGGGGGGGGGAACTCCCGTGGGAAATACCGTCGATGAATAAGAGCTATGGACTAGCACATGGCGACGATGTGACTTCGTGCCTATTTGACATAAATTGCTGTAGGAAAGCAATGTTGTCACCTTGTTGGTTGTTTTATGTTAGGATGTCTTGTTTGACATAACTTGCTGAGGGAAAGCAATGTTGTCACCCCGATGTTTGTTTTATTTGACATAACTTGCTGAGGAACCCCCAAAGCAATGTTGTCACCCCTAGTGATAATCCTTAGGCTAGGTCCCTTATGATAGTTGTTTTAGGGACGTAAAGTGAGGATAATGGGAATGGGTAATTAGGGTTATTTTGGTTGATGGAATTAATAAATTTATTGTTGATTGAGAACTTAATAAGTTTATTATTTATTGTGGGTTGAAAACCCTATATGCTCACCAGGCTCCCAAGCCTGACCCACTCAGTTTAAATTGTATCACATGTATCGATACGAAGTTGCTTTACACTGAGAGATTAAAAGAGAAGTAGATCACTAGTGTAAATGAATGTAAGTTTTGTTTATGCTTATGTTTTTGTATTGACAATGGCATCTCAATGGTTTAAGTGAATAAAATACATTTCTTCGGAAATGATTTGATAATATATTTATCATGTTTTTCTGGGAACAAATTCCGCAACACTTTTAATCAAATGATTACTCTGAAATTATTTTAAAAGCATAAATTAAATCGGTCTTTTCTGGTCGTGAAATTGGGGATGTCACAAACATGAATGGATGTTTGTTCATATTTGCTTATTTAACTTTAAATGAAAAAACAAACAAACACAAAAACAGTTAAATGATGACAAATAGAAACTTTAATTTTATTTATTGTAGATGTGTTTAGTAAAAAATAGTTGTAACTGTATTTTTTTAATATGTTTTTTGTTTGACATTAATAATTATGAAAGATAAAATATTAGGCCCCGTCGAGATGACTAATATCATATTTTTTTGATTAATTGCCTACACAGTGACTAATCAGTTAGATAGTTAGATATAGCTTAGATAAAATATTAGGCCCGGTCGAGATGACTAATATCAAAGATCAATGCGAGCAAACATATAAAAGAAAGGCAAAAACTATTAATACGAGGTTAAGCAAAACATAAAAAAGTTAAAAATTTATAATAGTTTTGACAAATTTATTTTTTATTATAAAAAAAATTAATTTAATGATTATAATATCAAGTAAAAAATAATATGTATAGAAAAATTATTAGATATAAAGTTATATAATTATAAATATTGATATAACAATAATTAGTCTAAAAAAATGAAAATAAAAGATTTTAATTGTGTCCGGCAGCGAAATAAAAAAGAAAGTTTGACATCCCTATCATTATCAATAGTTAAATATCATTATCAATAGTTAAATATAATTATTATATTTTTTTAATATTTTTTTATTTGATTTGACAATTAGTGGTCTTGACCTATATAGATGGTTTTAAAAAATAGTGTATATAAAATCCCCGGTCATCTATTCATAGGCGAGGGTTAAGAGTCCTTATAGGATAATTACTTGGTCACTAAGTAGTTATCCATAATATTTGAAATTCAAATATTACACTTTAAACCCTTTGAGATCTACAAGTTTCTATTAATTTATTAAGCACTAACAAATTAACAAACTAGATCATCAATATTATCTCTTGTCGGTTATTGTTAAAATTTGTTCTTACGTGTAACCCAATAAGACACTTTTATTAATAGTAAGATTACCAAACTATTGTGACTAAACTGTTATGACTGTGGGCATTATTTCCATCAAATATATCAAGAACACCTCAAGTATGTGAAATCCTTAATGGCATCATACTATTATACATATATGTTGATTAATTTTTTTTATTTTTATTATTATTTCAATTAGAGCAAGACATGGATGACAATTATAGCAACGTATTTTCAACGCTTTGCTATGTGTAGCAATATGTTGCTATTAGATTTGGAAACATTTATCAAAATGACCTTGTTTGGGTTTTCTTTTTCGTTTTATAGCAATGTATGTTTAAGAAAAATTATTGCCTAAACTCTCACAGCAACACGTAGGATTAAAAACCTCATATTATAACCTTTATGTGATTTTTCCTTCTCTATTTTAACATTCAATCTTCAAAAAACCATTATTGGCTTTTTACCGTTAGGTAACGGTCACTCTTGTAATTTAATATTGTCATGAGAGTAATTGTATTCAAATTGAAATAACATTATGAAGAATATGACCGTTGTGTAACGGTCTAAAAAACTACATATTTATAGTAACAAATTCGTTGTCAATCTAAATACTTTTGCCATTACACTCCTCCTCTCCCCTTCCCTCTTGAATTCCTTATCTTCAAAGTATACTCTGTCACTTTCTAATTTGTTCTCTATCTCATCATTTTTGTAATTCATTATAGTAGTTTCTTTTTGCGTATATGTAGCTTGTTGATGATTACTTTATTTAAGACAACTTGTTAGCAAACATATATTATGGTTTCATATAGCCTCCAGACCTATAAATCCATTTAAGCTCTTCTCATTTTATTGAATTTCCCTTTTCAAAAAAAAAAAAAAAACAGGTATTTAGCTTCCTTAAGTGTAAATCTTCCTAAATTTACAGGGATGACAAAACCTGCATTGAGGAAGAGAATTTAATTTTCCAGGGCTCAGAAAGTCTCTAAATAAATTGGTGAGTATAGTTAAGTTTTATACTCATCCCCATGATAACCTAAAACTGCTTGAAATTTTTTGGTATGGTGATCGATTTAGAGACCTTTAACTTGTATACATCATTGATAACGGTGTTTCTATGAAGAAAATTTTGATGTGCCTTATTCCGAAGCCATTCCCTCTATTAATGTACATCAAAATTTTCATATCAACAATCATACCTGATTAACTTTTTTTTTTAGAATTTACATTTGCGGTCATCTTTTTATGATTTCTATCAAATTTAATCTTCTTGTGTGAGTTGATCCCTTGTTTTATGTAGAAGTTCCAAGAGTAATGGGATTGCACCAGCCTCGACAATGGTACATGGACCTCAGAATATCTTCTTGACAAAAGGGAAATCTCACCGACAAGCGAGTATGCAGATCACAGGACTTGAGCTGCTAGACGTATTTTTTTTTATCAAAAGATACTCCATAGGGGTGCAAGAAGTGGGGGGAATCACTCTATTTCGTGATTTTATCCCATTTGTCTCACACCATTGGGTTATGAGGTTGCATAATGCAAAGTTGGGTAATAGAGTTCTGTTGGTCAAGATCTGTTGCGTCTTATGACAAACTTCATTCCCAGTTTGTATCCATGTTTCAATCGAGGTGCAATCGTAGGTCTACAAGATTAGAGAGGATACTTCGTTCCTGGTTAAAATAACTCAATAGAATAATCTATTATCTAATTATGATGAAAGTGATTTTGAGGTGTAATACATGCATAGGATACGACAGTGGAAGGGCTAGTGGTGCAATTTTGGTTTAGTTTTTCTAATTACTAAGTGTTTAATTAAATGTTTTTTATTTTGAATAACATGCCGCCCTAAGATTAACACTTGTGGGATTCGTACATGTCGCAATTCCTTTTGGAGTGTGTTATCCGATGCAAGCAAAAGAAAACAAGCAAACCTAACACTACTAGAACTTACATGGTTCAGTCAAAAACTCAAAATGGATAATTTGACCTACCTCCATGTGCAGAAACTGAAGATATATTCTATTATGTATTGTTTCAAATGATACATTGGAAACATAGCCGAATGCTTAGTTTACAAGTGATCACCTAGGAAAAATATTGATGATGTTAGGTATTTAAAAGTTTTGATATAAAATCATAACTTGAAGTACATCCATTAACAAAATTATAATTAATTATTCATGTACTTTGTGTTGAAATTAACGATCTAATTATATGTAATATTAAATGTGATTTATCATTCACAGTATGAGCTGCTAAAAATGTAAAGATGCAGAAGAATAATAAAAGAAAAGTATTACTACAAGATTTACAATAAGTTGCTGACCACCATACATATTTATACCCTAACAAGACTAACATAATAATAAAAGTAATCTAAGAGAAATCCTTCACATCCCTTTAAACCTGGAACATGTCTATCATATTTGTTAAACTAATAAAGACAAAGACATGTACCACTTGCTTTTCCTGACAAACAATTCGGAAAAAGCTTTAAACAACTGTACATTACAATTGTTTATTAATAAAAAAAAGACTATCCAAAAAAGAGAAACTTATCCTTTTTGGTAGAGAGAAAGCACTTTTCTATCATACCCTTCCATTATGTCCTTCCATTCCTTTTCTATCATTCCAAAGCTATCATTCCATTCCAAGCTTTAAACAAAAGCTATCCGACAATTCCCTTTATTATAATTATTATTATTCATTTTAATATCACATTCTCCCCCTTAAACGGGTCCAAGATCGGTATCCATCACGCTGAGCATATATCGCATTTCGCCTTGCTTCACGTGTGTCAAGGCCTTTGTAAAGATGTTCGCTTGTTGATCTTTTGATTTGATGTATTCTACTATAACTTTTCCTTCATCAACACATTCCCTTATGAAGTGATAACAAATGTCAATGTGCTTGCTTCTACCATGAAACACAAGATTCTTCATCAACTAAATCATTGGCTTGTTATCCACAAACAAAGTGATAGACATGGCATAATTTCTCATAAGCACCTTCACGAGATTTCCAAGCTAAACGGCTTGACATACAACTATCGTGCCTGCCATGAACTCGGCTTCACACGTTGACAAAGCAACAATCCTTTTCTTTTGAGATTGTCATGTCACTGCATTTATTCCTAGGTAGAAAATCATCCCACTTGTACTCTTGCCACCCACCTTGTCACCTCTATGATCACTATTACTAAACCCAACCAATTCTTCAACTTCATGACCCTTTCCATAGTTGATACTATAATCAATGGTTCTTTTGACATACCATAAAATATGTTTTAGCACTTAAAAATGCAAGGCGGTTGGTTGTTCCATGAAACAACTAGCAATACCAACCGCATATGACAAATTTGGTCGAGTGTGTGTGTCAAATACCTTAGACATCCCACTACTCGCCTATATTTGGTTGAGTCAACATTTTCACCGTCTTCATCTTGCTTAACCTTCAACTTAGGTTCTATGGGTGAAGTTGTTGGGTTGCATTCAAGTTTCATTATAAATTGAAAGAAGTGTGTACTTAATATAAGTAACTCAAGAGCAAAAAAAAGTGAACCGAGAAGGGAACAAATGTTGATTGGTTGATGGAGCATTAGGTAGTACCGGACAACTTTTTTCTAAACAGCAGAGTTAGTATATACCTGGGATACTATCCAGGGCCTCCTTGTTAGACACCTTATGAGCCAAGTGAGCTAACCCAAACTTGTAGTACTGGGCAACTACAAGGCGAAACTAGATATATATAATAGAATAAAATCAAGTTTTCTAATCCTTTTGAAAAACGTATATATTTGTATATATAAATAATGAGATAGTTATTATGCATTTAAGGGATGTAAATTGAGAAGGGATGCTATTGACATAGTTATTTTGATTATTTCTTAATTAAATAATTTTAATAAAATACATAAAATGAACTAACCTAAAGGAGATGGATCGAAACTAAGATTTTGATTTTACGATTGTAACATCCATAAAAATTCATAAAATTTAAACTTTTCAAAACAACCCATTTATTAAAGAGGTATTTACAAAACCGGTGTTTCCAAAAAAATTTATTTAAAAACTGGAATCATTTACACATAGTTTTCAAAACATTCACGTTATCAGAGTATCCCAGAACCAAAAGTTCAAAAACACGAGGATGTGTACGGTCACACCTTCACCTTGCCACGATCTACTAAAGTACCTGAAACCATAAACCAAAAATGTAAGCACGAAGCTTAATGAGTTCCCCCAAAGTAGCAACACACAACCAATATCACATATACAAATAACTGTTGGATTAGGTGTCTAAGCCCATAACTATAATTGGTATGTACTTGACCCGAGAGTAGCATGGTCCTTTTGGGTTGCCTCAGTAGAACAATCTGATAGGATGGATATTTGAGAAAGAGGTTACTTGTGATTTATTAATATATTATAAGTATAATATATTAATATGAAATCATATTTAGTTAGTATTGATCAAGAATTAATTTGGAATTAATTTAGTGATCTAAAGAGACTAATTAAGTTAACAGGGACTGATTATGTAAATCAGTGATATATATATATATATATATATATATATATATATATATATATATATATATATATATATATATATATATATATATATATTGTTTGGGCTATTGATCCATGATGGGCTAAGTTTATGTAAGTATTCATGAAGAGTTAGCCCACATGAGATATGGATCATAACCTAAGTGTATGGATTAGGTTTTACCCATGACTTTTGGATTCCTACACTATATATATGACACCCCTTAGCCTAAAATTGGTGACACTAGTAATCTTGGAGACACTATAGCCGAATTTTAGTGCCTAGAAGTTCTTTCTGATTATCCTCCAATTGTTGGTGGTGTTTGTGACTTATTAGAGGCATCACACTTGAGGTGCTAAGTTCTTAAAGGCCAAAATTCAACAAGCTACAACAAGAGGTAATCTTCTGACTTACTTTATGATTCATATGCCTAATTATATGCTAGTTGTAGGCTTCATGCTTTGGAAAATTTTATTGCATGTATAACTAGAGAAAACTTAGATCCAAAGCATTTAGGGTTGTATGTGCACCATAGGATGTTGTAGTTTATAAAACCCAACAGTGGTATCAGAGACATGAGTAGTTTTCTGTTATATAGATGCATTTGTTAATTGTTCAAAGCTAGAAAAAATGAAATTCTGCACTCTGCCAAGGTGAACTCGGCGAGTCCAGTCATGAACTCGACGAGTCCATTATCCGACTCGACAAGTTCAACAGAATGTTGGCAGATTTTCGGGTTTTTTGGCCAGAATTGGATTTTGATCATTACCTTAAACTGTTTTGTATCATAAAATCTGTTTTTTCTGATATGGTAATGATTATCCCATCCAATTAAAAGATAAATTGTCAAATCTTGAAATTATTACTAGTTTATATGATATGCTAATTGTTTGTAATATTTTGATTTGAAGTTATCTTGCTATAAGAGTTACAGTATATCAAATTTGTAAAAGATAAAATTATGATTATTTATTGGTTTTAAAATTTGATCTAAATGTTTTTAAGAGTTACAAAATTTGTCATCAAGTTTTGGAACTCAAAAGTTTTTTTTATGGAGTTACAAATCTTGTCATCAAGTTTGGAACTCAAAGGTTTTTCAAGAGTTACAAAATTTGCCCTCAAGTTTTGAAAGTTGAAAAGTCACATTTATGGAATATTGAAAAGTTTTCAAATGGTGCAACTCTTGGGTTCATAACTTAAAAAATTAATTAAATAGTTTTAATTTTGAACTTTTATATTTTGAACCTTAATGATTTTCTTTTGAATAGTTCAAGTTAACTCTTATGGATTGTATTAAATTAATTAAAGTGTTTAATTAAAAGAGAAGATTAATAAATCCATAATAATAACATGGTTTAAGATTAATTAAATTAAAAGTATAATTTATTAATGGATTAAACCACCTAGTATTTTAAAAGTATAAAATACACCCTTATACTATATAAAATTATAAGTTTAATAATTATATATATGTATAAGACAAGTCAGTCTTATCGTTAGTAGGCCTCATTCACGAAGCCGGTCTATAAAGGGGTATAAGGATACTGCCTATAAAATGGTGGTTTAATGGGTGTCCACTCTCACCCACCGCTTCCTTGACTGGTGGAGGGTCGCTAGCTGAACGGGTAGGATAGGACATTAATTCTCATTAAAAGTATAATGATAATTATAAAGTAACTAAATGTTTTATAAAATTCTCAATCTTAGTTACTTTAGGAAAAATGTGAAAATGATGCTATTCCATGAAATTGCACTTTGCACCTTGCCAAGTCGTTAATGGAGCGTGCGTGGTTAACCGGCACATTAACTTGGACTAACAAGGGTGGCAAAGGGTAGCTTGATGTTTGTCATTGATCAATGGAGCGTGTGTGGTTAACCGACACGTGATTAGGTGATAAATGACATTGAGAGTACCAAGTATATTTGCATGGTTATTCAAACCTTGTTTTTGATCCTCGGTATCCCAGTCACAAACTTGAAGGGCATAATCGAGATTTAACATGCCATTGAAAAGTTCAATGAATATCAAAAGATCTAGGAGTTTCATTTAATACTTAATTCGTTTAAAATTTCGTTTTCGTGGTGGAATTGGTAAATCATCATTTACCTACCAACAAATAGTTTGCAACTGGATTATGGCATTCCTCTTCCGAATTGTGAATTGTTGTGTTGGGTCCTAGCCTTAATATTTCATTTGGGTGTTATATTAAGGACTTAATTCAACTTAACTTGAATTTCTCCCTTGTAGATTTCTAGTTCAGACAACTATGGTCTTCCCAAAACTTTTGGAAAAAGCTTTCCTCATGAAGATGATGTTCCCAGAAATATTACTTCACTTCCTCCACCTCCTATAATAGTTCTCCCTAACCCACATGTTCGAAGACTTGAAAAGTTCAAGGTCACTCAAACCCTATTGGCTAGCAAACCCCAAGATGGAAGGTCTGTGGGTGTACATGTCTTGGGGATGAATTCACACATTGACAGGTTGGGAATGTTAGGAGTCGTTGTGTTGAGGAAGTTGGCTATTGACTTGGTTCTTCAGTCACTCCCCGAGTCGTATAGTCAGTTTGTTAAAGACTATTATATGACAAACCGCGACGTGGCCCTTATTGATCTTACCTAGTTGCTAATTGCTGCTGAATCAACAATGACTTGGCGCACTGGTAATGCAAATTTGGTTGGAAGATCTACTTCCCAAACTTCCATGGACATTGAGAATGGAAACATTAGAAGTCCAGAAAAGTCTTCTCTTCCCAATGGAAAGGGATCGACCATGGTCAAGCCGTTTGACCAAATGGTAAAGAGAAATACTAAGTCTGAGTTTGTCCCATGTACCATTCCAAAAGAATCTGTTTTCTTCTACTGCCAAGAGAAGGGGCATTGGTTACGAAGCTGTCGTATCTACCTGAAAGACCACAAGGATGATAAAGTCAGAGTGTATGACTCTGCTTCAGGTAAGCCCACTATCTAACTCTATTAAGTTCCTATTTGGAGATTCTTAATACATGATGTAATGTAATTACATTTTGATGTTTTGTAGGATCAAAGAAAATAAAGGAAGCTTAAAGGAAGAGTAAGTTGAATCTGATCGCGAAGAGATGGATTTTGATCGCCTGATTTGATGATCGGATTTTTGAGCTGCTACTTGGGAGTTATGATAGATTTCTTAGAAATATGTAGTAACATAGTTTTCATTTGTAATTGCATTGTAAGGACAAGTTTTTTCGCATTTTATAAATAAATAAAAATTTGATTTTATCTTATATTTATATCTCCTTGCAGTGGCATTTGTGAAAATTGATGTTTGTATATTTCTATTGTTAGCAATGTTGAAAATGGATTTGATTCTTTCGTTTGTGGTAGTGTCGAAAATTTACCAAATAAGGAAAGATTCTCATCACCAAGTTTCAATTGGACAGAAACTTGGAATCATGCAACTTGTATTGTATAATGAATGAGAACCTTCATCTTTGGGAAATTAAGACTAATTCCTTGTTCACATGTATATGTGAGTCAAGTGAAGGACTAAGGGATCGGGTACACTTGGTTGTGTGCTGGATCAGGTCCACCACAAAGAACGATAAGACTATTCGTCATGATTTACTAAAATCTTAGTAAATATGGTTATACCTACAAGATTAAGTGTAATTCTGAATCATTGGAAAAGTTTCAATGTATAGCAGAACGAATAAGAAGAATCAATTAGGCAGAAAGATAAAAGTTTCTCCAATCTGAAAGGAAAGGAGAGTACTTTAGTATCGTGCTTTATGATCATCTTAATGATTATGAAAACCATATCACAATTGATCCTCTAAGGACACCTTAGTGCATTTGTATGGCTAAGAAGAGGAATCGGGAATTGTTGAAATGGTTAAATAAAAAAGGTGAATCATACTTCGTTCCAAAATCGAGTTTTAGAGTTATGAGTGACATATTCCAAGTAGGTTTATAAGACATCATAAAATGTGGAGTAGAAAATTTTTCTTGCTCATGAACATTTGAGATTGATAGTTATGATGTCTTGGATAAGACAAAGACCAACTGAGACCAATTATATGAAGTGTCATTCTTGATAAGAAACCACACTAACTCTTGAATATTTGTTTGTCAAGGAAAGGTTCTTGACAGAAAATCTTATGTGTCAAGAGGTCAGTAGGAGTCTTAAAGACCTTGAAAAGCTTCAAGAACTAATCAAGAATAAACCTATCGTTTATCACTAGCACACGACTTGAGGTTTGTAACCTATCGTGTTGACACATTCTTGTTTCTGTGCTCATTCCAGTTAAAGTTGACTATGCATGTGAGTTCTATGAGTTCTCAATTGATTGTATAAGGCATTAAACCATAAGGGTGAGCTGGTCAACAACTTGGAAGACATGGTAGGTCCTTGTGCTGCCAAGTGGCAAGAAATTAGGATTGAACAAGTTCAGTCCATATGAGTTTGAATTTGTCATGGATCTTGTCTTATGATAATGGTTGGAAATGACAGATTCACATGGATAGGAACACACACACCATAAAATCTAAGTGTCATAAGGTTTCTCTCCAATTCATGAAAATGATAGTGAGGAAACACTTTCACTAAGTAGATTTTAAGGAGATAGCAGTTGTGTTAATTGGATTCTCAAATTCGATTATGATTACGACATCCCTCTTCATAGTTCGAATTGTGAGAAATGACAAATAGTTTGAACATTCGGGACTTATTATTGTAAGTTCTGAAATAGTTTAGACACACATATGAGCTTTCTAATAAAAAGTGTATGAGCTTAGATAAAGGCTTATGAAAGCATTTTGTATCATAAATTTGAACTTTGGTATGAAAGTCAATAAGTATTGTTTTCTAGAAGTCCAACTATTTCCGAGTACATGTCAAAGCTAGTGGGAGCATAAGTGTTATGCTAGTAAGAAAATAATTATCATGATAGTGGGAACATGATTATTATGTGAAGTGTTGCAAGTTAGCAATACTAGTTATAGGAAACAAAGGTTACAAATTTGTAAAGTTGCAAAATTTGAAAAGTTGTTTCGCTATAATAAGGGAGAGAATACATATACTTTATTTCGAATCTAAAAGTTTAGATTGAAGTATTAATCAAACTTAGTCATGAATATATGAATACCATGTTGAAATATTTCAACATTGGAAATTCTATATATGGAAATATTATAACAAAAGACTGGTCAAGTATCATGTCTTTATGTAAGACATTATGAATCGTATCCCATATGCTTCGGGTATAGGATCGATTTCATATGCTATAATATTCACGTGTTCTAATTTTCAAATGCCTAGGGCATTAAGAGGGAAAAAGGACTAGAACCGGATATGACTAAAGTTATTAAACAACTGTCAAGGACGATCTAAGGTTCGCTAAGGATTGATCACTTGTAGTTGGAAGTATAGTATTGGATGGACCGTATTGACATTATTATGAATAGACAGGATTCTATTTATAATAAGTTGCCATATGACATATATGGAAATGTTTTCATAATGCGAGATGGATATTAAGAATCTATTTATGCAAGAAGGATGTTCAAAGGAATGTATTTTGAATTTCTGACTTCGCTTCCTTGGAATTGTCTTGTTATCAATCTCCAAAGGAATACTTTGTAAAATCGTTGGCAAAGACTCTGTGACTTTTGTACCTCTACATTATAAAAGGAATCGTTGCATGATAGTATAGAATCCAACACATTCTTATAGTGGTAAGAATTAGCCTTTCTTACACTAAATAATAAGAATTTGGAATTGTGAAATGAACATCATTGAAATATTTTCAATTGATCTATTTCACAAAGAAAAGACCATAGGCAAACATAGTTTGCATGCTTAGAGCATGGGATAACTATTGTTTTAATTCAAGTATTAAGTTGATTAATCAAACCATTATACAATGAATAATGTGTAATCAATATGGTGATTAAATAAAAGGTGTTTTATTTATATTCAAAAGCTTTGAGACCATATTGGATTCAATAATTCTTGTGTTTCACTTCGCATGTTTTACTTCCCGAATAACTAGTTTATTCAAACATCCACAGTCAATCATACTTTGGAAGTAAGTATTGAGGTAAGACTGTCATGAATCTGACTGTAGACTGTCTAAGTGTTTTAGACATAGCATAAGTTTGCTGTAGTGTTCATGAGTACTCCTATAAGATTTGATTATTGGATTAAACCCACGCTCATCTGAATTACTTCATGGATTTTATCACGAGTGATTGGTGAGACGATAATATCTTATATTCTTGAAACAGAGACATATAGTTGCAGTTTACGAATCGGTTGCACATTGATAATGCGTAAACGCACCAGTAACTTGGTGTTATAAAACACATTGTTGTGTGTGATTTGATGAGTAAATATAGCAAGCATATGAGTCGAAGTTTATCCATTCCTTTTACCCTTAGAGGGATAAAAACGATATCTTTGGGCCCCTCGATGATTTAGTGATGACAACCCTAAGCGCTTGGCCAATCCTGGACTAATTTGATTTGTTCAATTAGTTGGTCGTTGTAAATCGGAAATCGGGAAACAACATAGGGACATAGAGAATGATTATAATCCATGTCTCAGTCCATACAATATCTAGAATGGAGGAATATATGATCCCTTATCTAAAGGACGCGTCATTGACTAGGTCATAGTTCGACAACGGCTTTTAAGAGCTACGATTGCTAGTCGGGATTTTGGAGTCGTACTTGCAATAATAGTTATTAGACTTATCCAAGTGGGGGACTGTTGGATTAGGTGTCTAAGCCCATAACTATAATTGGTATGTACTTGACCCAATAGTAGCATGGTTCTTTTGGGTTGCCTTCACCAAAACAATCTGATAGGATGGATATTTGAGAAAGAGGTTACTTGTGATTTTTTAATATATTATAAGTATAATATATTAATATGAAATCATATTTAATTAGTATTGAGCAAGAATTAATTTAGTGATCAAAAGAGACTAATTAAATTAACAGGGACTGATTATGTAAATCAGTGATATATATATATATATATATATATATATATATATATATATATATATATATATATATATATATATATATATATATATATATATATATATATATATATTGGCTGGGCTATTGATCCATGATGGGCTAAGTTTATGTAAGTATTCATGAAGAGTTACCCCACATGAGATATGGATCATAACCTAAGTGTATAGATTAGGGTTTACCCATGACTCTTGGATTCCTACACTATATATATGACACCCCTTAGCCTAAAATTGGTGATACTAGTAATCTTAGAGACACTATAACCGAATTTTAGTGCCTAGAAGCTCTTTCCCATTATCCTCCAATTGTTGGTGGTGTTCGTGACTTATTAAAGGCATCGCACTTGAGGTGCTAAGTTCTTAAAAGCCAAAATTCAACAAGCTACAACAAGAGGTAATCTTCTAGCTTACTTATGATTCATATGCCAAATTGTATGCTAGTTGTAGGCTTCATGCTTTGGAAAATTTTATTAAATGTATTACTAGAGAAAACTTATATCCAAAGTATTTAGGGTTGTATGTGCACCATAGGATGTTGTAGTTCATAAAACCCAATAATAACAACATGCAATGGGTCCACAGCTAATAGACTGGACTTCCCTGAGCCCACAACATAAGTCTAGCTTGCCCCTGGCCCACAGCTTATGTCTGGCTTGCTCTCCAGCCCACAGTACTAGTCTGGCATGCCCTAACTGGCCCTTAGCTCGTATCTGGAATGCCCATGAGCCCTCAGTATGAGTCTGGCATGCCCTTCCCGGCCCTCAGCTCATATCTGGATTGCTCCAATACCCTCAAGCCCCCAGTACAAGTCTAGCATACCAACCAGGTCCTCAGCTAGTATTTAGAATGCTATTGAGCCCTCAGTATGAGTTTGACATGCCCTACCCGAACCTCAGCTCATATTTAGAATGCTTGGTGGTTTTCGAGGCCAACAAAATAAATACCCTAAATATTACACACTAAAATAGTGTATAGTGGTAAGGGGATCGTATCCACGGAGATTGGTTCAATTTAAATCTCTATTTAAATCACTTGTTCAAGTACTTGTAAAACAAAAATAAAAGTAAAATGGGGGGGGGGGGGAGTTTAATTCTCTTTGATTGTTTGACAAAATTAAAACTAACTAGAATGTAAATATGACAAGTAAACAAGTAAAAGATTTGATTAAATTCAATGAAGTGAAATTGGTTGATTTTGGGATACACCACATGGATGATATAGTTGACTTATCATTAGACTAAAATGAACAACACTTGTGAATTGGTTTAACTTGGCTATAACAATTCATAAGCACAAATTACCTCAACTCTTCTTAGATATTAAAATGGTTAGAGGAGCTCTAACACATTCCCTTAATTAAAGTCACAAAATCAATGAAGCATATAATCTTATGAAAATCAATTAGCTTTGAGTTCTAAGAGGTACCAAGTCCATAAGATAATCAAATGCTTACATTATCATTATGGAGGAAACATTCCCATGGTTTAAATGAAATGAAAACAAACATAGAAACCATTTGTTGCTTACAACTTCAAAGTCCATTACTTAACCAAGAAATTTATCAACAAAAATAAATATTTATTCATCTAAGCTCATGATCAAAGTTAAACAAACATAACAAGATGTTCAACTAGAAAACATTTCCATAAACATCAAACACAAGATAGCATTTAGCCTTCAAAGTAACCAATCATCCATGGGTTTAAACCCTAATCAACAACTTGAAAATCTAGCCAAGCATGGCCAAAATAAAAGAAATACAAGAAAGTTTAGAAATACCAAACATTGTTCTAAGTGCAAGATGAAAATAAATAACACCAATCTTCAAATTCTTCCCAAGTGTTCTTGAGAGCAAAAGAGTAGTTTTTCTCCAAGTGATTGTAATGAAAAAAATGCTTCAAATCTCCAGCAAAAAGGCTTCATTTCCGGATTCAAAAAGTTCCCAAAATCTACCCACCAACCTTCATTTCCGGATCCCCGTGAGGATAGAAGTTTGACCACGTCCTATTCTTGTGCATACAAGTGGAGGGGCTCAACCTATTTTCTATCCGAGATTGGATAGATCATTCCCGCATCTAGGAGCTTCAAAATCTCTCTCTTGACTACTTCCATAATTGGCGGATTCAACCTTCTTTGCGCGTCTCGACTCGGCTTGCATTCATCCTCCATCAAAATCTTGTGCATACAAGTGGAGGGGCTCAACCCTTTGATATCCGCAATCATCCAACCCATTGCTTCTTTATGTTCCTTCAACACTTTGAGGAGTTGCTCTTCTTCACACTCGGTTAAGTGAGTTGAAATGATGACCGGAAGAGTCTCGTTGTTTCCCAAGTACGCATACTTCAAGTGTTGAGGAAGGACCTTTAATTCCAATTCTGATGGTTGAACAAGGGAGGGCGGAAATCTTGTGTGAGTTTGAGGTAATTCAATTTTCTTCACACTAAATTGAGTGGTTTTCTTGATCTCTAAATTGTTGACCAATCTTTTAACTTCCGGATCTAATGAGTAGAGCTTTAACTTCTTGGCTAATTTACCACAATCAAATCCTTTGCTCAAAATCATCTCCAACATGTCACCATTAGACAAATCGAACAATTCTTGGGTCAATGGATCAACAACATCAACAAAACACAAAGATGAAACATCACTAGGATATCTCATAGCATCGTAGATATTCAAACTTATTGTTTCCCCATCGAACTCCATCGTTAAGCTTCCCGCATACACATCAATCTTTGTTCTAGCCGTCTTCAAAAATGGTCTCCCAAGTAAAATTATACCCGACTTTGAGGACACTTGTTCATCTAGATCAATCACATAGAAATCCGCCGGGAAGACCAATTGGTTCACTTGCACTAGGACATCTTCCAAAACACCTCTAGGAAAGACACTTGATTTATCCGCAAGAGAGATTATGACATCGGTTTCACTTAAAGGACCAACATTCAATGATTCATACACCGAATAGGGCATGACATTAATAGAAGCACCAAGGTCAAGCATGGCACTACTAAAAGTGACATCTCCTTGCAAGGAACCGTAAGCATTCCCAGATCTTTGCATTTAGGTGGAAGTTCCTTTGTAAAACCGCGGATACATTTTCGATCATTGAGATTTTCTCATTTCCCTTCAACTTTCTCTTGTTGGTGCAAAGCTCTTTCAATAATTTTACATATCTAGGAATTTGTTTGATTGCATCGAGTAAAGGAATGTTTAATTCCACCTTTCGGAAGGTGTCTAAAATCTCTTTCTCCTCCATGTTCTTCTTTAAAGTTGCAAGTCGGGAGGGGAATGGCGGTTGAGTGGCTATTGGAGTCACTAGAGGGGTACTCTTCTTTGGGACTCGTGCTTGTGCATCGTTCTTGACTATAGATTCTTCAATGGGAATGACTTCTATTTCTTCCTCTTCATCCCTTGGCTTCTTCTTTAAACTACTTTCTCCGGTTTGTTTGCCACTTCTCAAGGTCACCACATTGACATTTGGGTTCTTTTCGGTTTGATAAGGGAGTTTACCACGGGACTCCAACTTGCTTATGGATGTAACTATATCTCCTATTTGTGTTTCAAGGTTGGAGATACTAGTCCTTGTCTCTTTTTGGAATTGTTGGGTACTAGTGGCTAGGGATTTGACAATGTCTTCAAGGGACATTCCGGAGCTACTTGGTTGGGATTGAGGAGGTTGTTAGTGATGTGGAGGGTGTGGTTTGGATTGATAGTGTGCTTGCGGGTGTTGGTAGTGAGGTTGTTGTGGTGGGTAGGGAGGTCTAACCAAAGCATTTTGGGGCAATGGTCTTGGGTTGTAGCTCATGTTGGGATTTGGCTTCCAACTTGAATTGTATGCATTTTGGTAACAGGATGGCTTGTTGTGGTAATTTTTAGAATTCTCCCATGGCATTCACGTGTTCCGCATCTTCTTGAAGAATGGGAGACATATCCATAGGATGTCCCATTGTTGCACATATTCCACAAACGATCACTTGTGGAGTTTGTCCCATGGTTAGCTTTTGAACAACGGATGTTAAATCTTTGATTTGAGACTCTAGGTTTGATGTTCCCACTTCATTGACATTTTGTTGAGTTTCTCTCTTCATATCTTGGCGCGGGCCAAAATGTTGGGAATTAGCGGCTATGGTGTTGAAGAGTTGTCTTGTTTGTTGTGGAGTTTTGCTAAAGACATCTCCACCACTCGAGGCATCAACTAGTCTTCTTTCCATTGGTAACAATCCCTCATAGAAGTGTTGGATGAGGAGTTGTTCCGAAATTTGGTGTTGTGGGCAACTATAGCACAAGTTGTTGAACCTCTCCCAATAATCATGAAAAGTCTCATTTTGACCTTGGCGGATTCCACAAATCTCATTTCTAAGACTTGAGACTCTTGAAGCGGGATAGAACTTGTCAAGAAAAGCTCTTGCCATATTAGTCCATGAGTTGATTGACCCCAGTGGAAGATAGAACAACCAATCCTTTGCTCTATCGGCCAATGAAAAGGGGAATGCCCTTAGCTTGATTTGGTCACCGGTTGACCCTTGTGGCTTCATACTAGTGCAAATAATGTGGAACATCTTCAAGTGCTTATGAGGGTCTTCATTCTCCAATCCATGAAAAGTTGGAAGGTGATGGACTAAACTTGACTTCAATTCCGAACCTCCTTCCAAAACCGGATAATTGATACCGGTTGGAGTTTGTGTAACATCGGTTTCCATCATTTGCCTCAAAGTTCTTTCGGGAACTTCTCCTCCGTCCGCCATTGCAATTGGTTCAATAATGGGTGAGTTTTGTTGTAGAGGTGGTGTTTTGGGAATTTCTTGGCGAGGGTTGGGGTTAGAATCGGGTTCTGTATTGCTTGATGAAATGGGTTCAACCTCCGGATCCCCGTGAGGATTAGAAGTTTGACCACGTCCTATTCTCTTTTCCTTCGCCAAACGCCTTGCTTCTTTTTCAATTTCCGGATTGTAAATGAAGTCACCTGTACGCTGAGATCTGGGCATAGAGAAACATATTGATTAAAAATAAACCAATCCCCGCAACGGCACCAAAATTTGGTGGTTGTCGAGGCTAACAAAATAAATACCCTAAATATTACACACTAAAATAGTGTATAGTGGTAAGAGGATCGTATCCACGAAGATTGGTTCAATTTAAATCTCTATATAAATCACTTCTTCAAGTACTTGTAAAACAAAAATAAAAGTAAAATGGGGGGGGGGGGGGAGTTTAATTCTTTTTGATTGTGTGACAAAATTAAAACTAACTAGAATGTAAATATGACAAGTAAACATGTAAAAGATTTGATTAATTTCAATGAAGTGAAATTGGTTGATTTTGGGATACACCACATGGATGATATAGTTGACTTATCATTAGACTAAAATGAACAACACTTGTGAATTGGTTTAACTTGGCTATAGCAATTCATAAGCACAAATTACCTCAACTCTTCTTAGATATTAAAATGGTTAGAGGAGCTCTAACACATTGCCTTAATTAAAGTCACAAAATCAATGAAGCATATAATCTTATGAAAATCAATTAGCTTTGAGTTCTAAGAGTTACCAAGTCCATAAGATAATCAAATGCTTACATTATCATTATGGAGGAAATATTCCCATGGTTTAACTGAAATGAAAACAAACATAGAAACCATTTGTTTCTTACAACTTGAAAGTCCATTACTTAACCAAGAAATTGATCAACAAAAATAAATATTTATTCATCCAAGATCATGATCAAAGATAAACAAACATAACAAGATGTTCAACTAGAAAACATTTCCATAAACATCAAACACAAGATAGTATTTAGTCTTCAAAGTAACCAATCATCCATGGGTTTAAACCCAAATTAACCACATGAAAATCTAGCCAAGCATGGCCAAAATAAAAGAAATACAAGAAAGTTTAGAAATACCAAACATTGTTCTAAGTGCAAGATGGAAATAAATAACACCAATCTTCAAATTCTTCAAATTCTTCCCAAGTGTTCTTGAGAGCAAAAGAGTAGTTTTTCTCCAAGTGATTGTAATGAAAAAAATGCTTCAAATCTCTAGCAAAAAGGCTTCATTTCCGGATTCAAAAAGTTCCCAAAAGCTACCCACCAACCTTCCAAAAATAGAGTCAACAAGTCAAAACCCGGGTTCACTTCAGCACTATTCACGCGGACCGCGTATGGATCCACGCAAACCGCGTGGGTCTCGCTGATTGCATGCCTTGGCCCATTAAAAATACAATCCAGCCTAATCTTCTAATTTATGCTCCAGCCCACATGCACAACTCTTGGGAGCCCAATTGTGTTATTCCAAAGCGTCCAATGATGATCGAACGCTCCTTCAATCTTCCGTAGCTCGAGTCCTTGTCTAAAGATTAAGTCCAACACGCTTCTTGCTTATATGGACTCCGAGCCCAATTGCACCACCTCAAGTTCACAAGCAATCCACAAGCCTCCAATTGTCTCGTACTCCTTCCATACCTCCAGTAATGAATAGTCTTCTGTAAATCCTGCAAAATAAGCTCAAAAGACTGGAAAGCACCCGGTAAAGGAAAAAAATAATAAAAAGAGAAAATATGCATGAAGCTTAACTAAAATGAGATGGTTTTAACTAAAAATAAACTATGAAAAGAAGTAATAAAAACGAAACTATCAATGCTCTAGGGTTTGTTGGCTACAACACGAATCATTACAACCTCAACCCAACATACTATGCCGACAGATAACAAACATATACATATAATCGTGCAGACAGGATTACAGGTAGTCCTACCGATCTAACAGACTAGCATAACAATAACTAGCATACTCATGCATATCTATCCCATACTCAACATATCATCAATATCAAGTTATCAAACCAAAGGGCCGGCCTTCGTGCCTTTGAACCAAAAGTACAGTGAGGAAAACTCACCTCGCACTGCTGATCACACAGACGATCCCTGGCTGCTGGCTGCCAGATCCCCGAACCGCCACATTAAAACAACACCCCATCAATAGTTGATTCAATGAATAATCTCTAATGGTAGATTCGTTATCTCACACGCGCTAACAGATACCAAAATGAAAATCCATCCACATCTAGTCACTGACTCATACTATGAGTCCAATTCAATGTAAAAGAACTTTTTACCCTTCCTCAAGCATGGCCCAAAGCCAAGGCCCAAACTAGATGACAAGAGACCCAATATCAAAATAAACTCCTTAAGTCCAATTATGGCCCAATTTTCCAAATTGGGCCTAATTCCTTTCATGGCCTTCACTCAAGAAGATCCAACAAGCCAAAAGCCCAAACCATAAAATCCTAGACGGTCCAACACAGCCCAATGCAAACCAAACTGAATTTATATCCAAAAATGCTCAAATTACTTCAAGGCCCACACTTAGCCCAATTTTCCAAATTGGGCCCAACTCCTTATTGCGCCTTATCCAAGGTCTGATCCTCTAAATTGCCCAAAACGCTCTTATCCAGATAGTCCATTAGGGCCCAAGTATCAAAGCCCAATAGATGGACCAATACTCGAAGCCCAAAGTAAAGCAGCCCAAAACTGTCGCGTACGTGGGGCGTACGCCGGAGGTACGCTCAACGTACACGAGACCTCCCATTGACCAATTTATGGGAAGGTTGACCAATTACGCGGGGCGTACCCTCATAGATCCAAAAACCCAATATGTGCTTAATGGATTAAGTACTTAAGCCTAAATTACAAATCTATGGCTCAAAAGCACTAAAGAACCATAATGTCTCAAACTTTAAGACTTTGGTCGTCCAAAAAGGGCTTAATGCATGGTCTTAATCCATTAAGACCTCTTACAAAGAACAAGTGACCAAACTAGCTCAAGGGACCTCAATTTTATAACTTAGAACCATTCCTAGGGTCTGAAAGGACAACTCAAACGTCCAAAACAAAGCATACATAACAATGAAACTTTTGGGACAAGAAGAACACAAAAACTACCAAAACAAGATCTAAACAATCCAAGCATAAAGGTAGAAGCTTTGTACCTCCTGAAGCTTCCCAAAAAGATGATAATCCCAGATCTACAAGCTTGCTTCCTTCCTTGACCCCTTTGATGCACTAACTTCTCCTTCAACTATACAAGAAACACACTCTTGACTCATACACACACACACACACACACTAGAGGAGTTAGAGTTTGCCAAAAACGATTCCAGAACTTGGAGGCTGAAAAGATGGGGGAAAAAGGGCCATAATGATGCTTAAATACTCCACAAACCCTAAAAGTTAAGGTTTCACCCAGACACTAGTACGCCCAGCGTACATATGTGTACGTCCAGCGTACTAGGGCATGCCCTAGTATGCTTAATGTACTCACATGTACGCCCAGCGTACTACTTATGCTCCAGAATTACCATTTTGCCACTAGGGCTTCCCATGGCCACTCCTTTCCAATCCAAGGACTAAAAATGACATAATTACAATCCAAGGGATGAATTTTAAATTACTTGAAGACTGAGGTGTTACAACTCTCCCCCACTTAAATTCGATTTCGTCCTCGAAATCATTCCTTACCGTCCTCGGCATGCCCGACATCCTGAGGGACACACCGACAACCTTGAACATAGCATGACCTTCCCAAGGCGACCAAACTCAACAAAAAAACTTTCCAACCTGAAGAAGGCAAATCCATAATCCCACGCAGCAAACCAACCCTACCTCACCTAAAAATCTGCAATCTGGAATCTCGAATTTGGTCTGACTCCCCGACAGACCGCTCATACTAACCATCACTAATCCCACCACCCTCATTATCCGTTAAACTGACTACTCAACCCTGAAAACCTAAGGTTCCCACTAGAAAACAAAATCACAAACCATACACTGCTACCAACAATTCTTTACTTTTAGTGTTGACCAGACAATGCTTCCTTTAACTCCCGAACCAACACACATATAACACCCAGCTAACAAGCACATACACTCATACCTGGCCCAATCAGTCCCGGGCTGGAATACCAGGCATGCCCATGACGGGTCCAGTCATCCTCAGGATAGAATACCCTAGATTGGAATACCAATATATACATAACTCGGGTCTAAACTCATAACCCGATATCCATGGACCTACTCTTGCATTTCACCCAAAATCTTCTGATTCATCGCAAACCCTCACTAAAACTGGATATAAAGATTTCCTCAACTGCTGCTGAGACTACCAGTCTCACACCTGATCCAGCCACCAGGTTCCCAGAACCTGGAAAACAGGGACATTCTAACCCAAACAACCTTTGATTACACCATCGTGATGACATTACACCTTTTGCCTGGAACTTGTGACTCACACCTCCAACCAAAAGATTCTCCACTTATTTCACATTCTCCCAGAATACAGACCTTGCACGGAGAATCTTTTGGTGCATCATATGGTTAAGTTTTGGGTGAAGTTCGCGGTCAATACGTCTTCGAGGATCAATTGGGTGTGTATCTGGTAGTATCCCGGGTCGGAGACCGCGGGTAGCTCTTAATAAATGCTCATCCGTTTTAAGGTCGGTTATTCGAGAAGAATTTCACGAGGTAAATCAACACACCACCCCCATCAATAACAGAATGCATCCTCATCACCGACCGAAACAAGATCCCATACATGATTGAGACTGAACGGATCCTACCAACACAAAACTGGCTCGAGAAGACTTCTAAGGTGATCTCGAAGGTTGCCAAACCTGAGTCTGCTATGAATCAGAAATCCCACTCCACTACTGAGGGTGAATTTACCCAAGGTCCAAGGGAACATAAAGCCACTGTACTGGAGGGTGGTTGACGCATCCCATGAATTTTAACTGTCACCACATGAATCCTTTGGAGAATTCCTGCTAAATGATGAGCTCAACAACTAATGGTCTAGGACATCTTGACACTTAAACCAAGAACCACAAACCCACTTGGAGATTCACATACCCACTTCTGGAAATGGTCTATCGATCAACATCTGCCCAACAATTTGAAAATAGCAATCTAGAACACGAGCTGACAATTCCCCTCTATGACTGACACTCGACCAGAGAATCCCAGTTCTCCCCCACTTAGAACTCGAACCACCACCCTTTGGTGGTGAAACCACAACATAATCCAATCGCCCAACTAGGTACAATCATTCCTGACCATGGAATAAATAACATACGCAAAATGATCCTCCCTATACGGATCAACGAATCCCAAGAGAACATGAATTTTAGTTGAAGACCTCTGAAATTCCCACTTATAACCGCTTACATGCATATACATCTACCAATCTACAACCCAAACATACATTCCTTGCCTGCAATCCCAACAACGATCTGACACCTGGTCTTCCTATTTCTGAGAATATGGGCCCACGCTTGCATTACAAGATACTCATGTCATATCGATCCACCTGTGTACACCGGTGCTGACCTATTGTCGCCAACCACTACAACCAACTAACCCCGAGCTGAAAATACAACCTGACCCTGGAGGTCATAAGCATGATCACTCCTTCGAACTCGGAAAACTGGAAGGGCATAACCCTTGCCCTAGATAACGACATTCCAATCCATCAATCAACCATTCTACTTCCAGCTGCAAAACTCAAGTCGATCATAATCATCACTCCCTTCCTGAGTCCCGCGACTTGCATTCCTGGCCTCGAGCAAAACCCCTGAGGCCTTAAACCAAACTCACTAGGTCTGCACCATACAACCCAAAATCCATAATGCCACTGGGCTCACAACACATACCAGGTCCATCCCCATGACTAAGCAGCCACAACCAAAAGATTGACTAGAACATATCCACTGTCGCGAATCATGGTATCCAACCATACTATCTTCCCTGACCAACCCTTAGAATCCCTAAGATTTTCCTTGATTCGAGTATGGATCCTGTGCTTCCAGTAGTACGGGCCCAATACTACCTTCCACACTTATCCATACTATCCTTAAGAATCATCTCGGGTCCTCCAAGACCTAGTCATAAAATACTCCTGAAACCATCTCAACAGCGAAACAACCGCACTAAATAATCCTTAGGTTATCCTAGGGTCCCACACTTCTCTTCCATCAGCTGCTGAAGAACTCCTCACAATGTCAATTATCTATTTCATGAATACAATCACATGCAAAAAAGCCCAGATAATCCTTCGAGTAACAGACTCATCCCTACAACGGTTGGACTCAAACGAGAGCTGCGCAGCAGGGTCAAATTTGTCACTCTAGATTATCCAACCTTTTTCACATGTGACTTGACATGTTCACTTAATAGTGAACTCACATCACTCATGAGTTCCACAAGCACAAAGAAAGCAACATTCATGCAGAGGAGCCGACTGGCACTAAAATGCAATAAAATTAGGAAGATCCTCATACGAAATCCTCGATCTCAAACTCCCAACGCCACAGATGCACCTTCGCCCTGCTCTCACTCTCCTCAGAGTGGCTAATCCTTCCTCGTGCTGACCTGCTAAACACCGCCCCCACTCATGAAAGTTCCACCAACCCTACAACACTTGTGTATGCTAGCCATACATAACTAAGATTCTGTAGCCTAAGAATGTTTGGTTTGGCCTTATTTCATGTTCTTGTTTGATGAAGGGCTTAGGGTAGGATTAGGTGATACCAACTTGTAACATCCATAAAAATTCGTAAAATTTAAACTTTTCAAAACAACCCATTTATTAAAGAGGAATTTACAAAACCGTTGTTTCTAAAACATTTATTTAAAAACCAGAATCATTTACACATAGTTTTCAAAACATTCATGTTATCAGAGTATCCTAGAACCATAAGTTTAAAAACACAAGGATGTATACGGCCACACCTTCACCTTGCCACGATCCACTGAAGTACATGAAACCATAAACCAAAAATGTAAGCATGAAGCTTAGTGAGTTCCCACAAAGTACCAACACACAACTAATATCACATATACAAATAACAACATGCAATGGGTCCACAGCTAACAGAATGGATTACCCTTGAGCCTACATCATAAGTTTGGCTTGCCCCCTGGCCCACAAATTATGTCTGGCTTGCTCCCCAGCCCACAACACGAGTCTAGCATGCCCTACCCGGCCCTCAGCTTGTATCTGGAATACCCATGAGACCTTAGTATGAGTCTGGCATGCCCTTTCCGGCCCTCATCTCATATTTTGATTGCTCCAATACCCTCAAGCCCTCAGTACGAGTCTGGCATACCAACCATGTCCTCAACTCGTATCTGGAATGCTATTGAGCCCTCAGTATGAGACTAGCGTTCCCTACCCGACCCTCAGCTCATATCTGGAATGCTCTAGGGTTTGTTGGCGACAGCACGAAGCAGTACAACCTCAACCCAACATACTATGCCGATAGATAACAAACATATATAGATAATCGTGCAGTCAGGATTACAGGTAGTCCTACCGATCTACCAGACTAACATAACAATAACTAGCATACTCATGCATATCTATCCCATAATTATCATATCAACAATATCATGTTATCAAACCTAAGGGCCGACCTTGGTGCCTTCGACCCGAAAGTACAGTGAGGAAAACTCATCTCGCACTTCTGATCACACAGACGATCCCTGGCTGCTGGCTGCCAGATCCCCGAACTGCCACATTGAAACAACACCCGATCAATAGTTGATTCCTTGAATAATCTCAAATGGTAGATTCGTTATCTCACACGCGCTAACAGATACCAAAATGAAAATCCATCAACATCTAGTCACTGACTCATACTATGAGTCCAATTCAATGTAAAAGAACTTTTTACCCTTCCTCAAGCTTGGCCCAAAGCCAAGGCCCAAACTAGATGAAAAGAGACCCAATATCAAAATAAACTCATTAAGTCCAATTATAGCCCAATTTTCCAAATTGGGCCTAATTCCTTTCATGGCCTTCACTCAAGAAGATCCAACAAGCCAAATGCCCAAACCATAAAATCCTAGACGTTCCAACACAATCCAATTCAAACCAAACTAAATCTAGATCCAAAAGGGCTCAAATTACTTCAAGGCCCACGCTTAGCCCAATTTTCCAAATTGGGCCCAACTCCTTATTGCGACTTATCCAAGGTCTGATCATCTAAATTGCCCAAAACGCTCTTATCCAGATAGTCCATTTAGGCCCACGTATGAAAGCCCAACAGATGGCCCAATACCCGAAGCCCAAAGCAAAAGAGCCCAAAATTGTCGCGTACGTAGGGCGTACGCCGAAGGTACGCTCAACATACATGAGACCTCGCATTGACCAAGTTACGGGAAGGCTGACAAAGTACCAATGACGTACTCCTCCCTACGCGGGGCTTACCCTCGCAGATCCAAAAACCCAATATGTGCTTAATGGCTTAAGCACTTAAGCCCAAATTACAGATCCATGGCTCAAAACCACTAACGAACCATAAAGTCTCAAGCTTTAATAATTTGGTCATCCAAAAAGGGCTTAATGCATGGTCTTAATCCATTAAGATCTCCTACAAAGGACAAGGGACCAAACTAGCTCAAGGGTCCTCATTTTTATAACTTAGAACACTTCCTAGGGTCTGAAAGGACAGCTCAAACGTCCAAAACAAAGCATGCATAACAATGGAACTTTTAGGACTAGAAGAACACTAAAAAATCTACCAAAACAAGATCTAAACAATCCAAGCATAAAGGTAGAAGCTTTTGTTGGATTAGGTGTCTAAGCCCATAACTATAATTGGTATGTACTTGACCCGATAGTAACATGGTCTTTTTGGGTTGCCTTCACCAGAGCAATTTGATAGGATGGATTTTTGAGAGGTTATTTGTGATTTATTAATATATTATAAGAATAATATATTAATTGAGAAATCATATTATTTAATTGTTATTGATCAAGAATCAATTTGGAATTAATTTAGTGATCAAAAGAGACTGATTAAATTAACGGGGACCGATTAGGTAAATTAGTAATACATATAGTTTGGGCTTATGATCCATGTTGAGTGGGAATGGACTAAATCTATGTGAGAGTCCATGAAGAGTTAGTCGAAAGGGCCTATCATATGGATTATTGGATTGCTTAAAGGCTTAAGTAAATGAATTAGGGTTTACACGTTAAAACCCTAGGAATTCCATACTATAAATGTAACCCCTAGCACACCTAAAATTGGCCAAGACATCCAAGAAGAAACCCTAGCCGATTTTTTGGTGCCTCCTAGCCTCTCTCTCATATTACTCCATTGTTCTTGGTGTTTGTGACTTATTTGAGGTATCACATTTAAGGTACTAAGCTCTTGAAAGGAAAAGTTATACAAGCTACTACAAAGAGGTATTCATCTAACTTGTTTTATGTTGTAATTCTCAAAATTGTATGCTAGTTAGGGTTCATGCTTTGGATAAAAGAATATTGCATGTATAACTTGAGAAAACTTAGATCCAAAGCATTAGGGTTGTATGTGTTTGGTTTTAAGGACTATAACATTCCTATGGTACACATGCAACCCTAGATGCTTTGGATTTATGCTTTCTCTAATTACACATGCAATTTGAATTTTCCAAAGCATACATCCTAACTAGCATACAATGGAGGATATACAAAAAACTCAAGTTAGATGAATACCTCTTGATGTAGTTGTAGTTCTTGGCCTTAGAAAGCTTTAGCACCTCAAGTGTGATGCCTCTAATGTGTCACAAACACCAAATGCAATAGGAGGCTTGAAAGAATAGGCTAGTTAGCTCAAAATCGATTATCACTCTCTTAGAATGAATGGGCAACCGATTTTAGCTCTAGGGGTTTGCTTTTATAGTGTTACAAAGGCTAGGGTTTCATCCATAGTAAACCCTAATGCACCATGACCCTTCATATTACTTAGGCTCCATGGGTTAAACCTCCATGGACTATCATATTGGTTTAGCCCATCCTAAGCAACCACAGATCATTGGCCCACACTATAAGAATCATTGATTTACTTAATCAGTACCCGTATATTTACTCAGTCTCTTTCGATCACTAAATTAATTCCAAATTAATTCTTGATCAATACTAATTAAATAATATGATTTCTCAATTAATATATTATACTTATAATATATTAATAAATCACAAATAACCTTATTCTCAAAAGTCCATCCTATCAAATTGCACTAGTGAAGGCAACCAAAATGACCATGCTACTATCGGGTCAAGTACATCCCAGTTATAGTTATGGGCTTAGACACCTAATCCAACAGTCTCCCACTTGGATAAGTCTAATAACTATAGCTGCCAATGTATCTTCAAAATCCGATTAGCAATCGTAGCTTTCAAAAGCTGTTGTCAAACTCTAACCTAGTCAGTGATGTGTCCTTTAGATAAGGGATCATATATTCCTCTGTTCATCAAGATATCATGCGGAAAAATACATGGAACATAGTCATCCTTATTGTCCTGCAGTTTGTTTCCCGATTTCCGATTTGTCTGGCATAGAACATAATTGAACACATCAATTTCATTCTGACCGGGCTTGACACATAAGTCAAAACAAAATCATCGAGGGGCCCAAGATATCGCTTTTAATCCTCTTAGGATAAAAGGAACAAATAAACTTCGACATTATATGCTTGTACTAACTATTCGTTAAATCATGCACAACGATACGTTTTATAACATCAAGTTACTGATGTGTTTTCGTATAATCAATGCACAACCAACTCGTAGTCAACAACTCATATATCTTGGTTTGAAGATTATATGATATTATCGTCTCACAATCACTCGTGATAAATTCCATGAAGTTATTCATATGAGCGTGGGTTTAATCCAATACTCAAATCTTATTTCACGAGTACTCATGGACGTTGTAGCATAATTTTGCTATGTGTAACACCTTAGACAATCTACAAGCCAATTCATGACAGTCTAGCCTCATAACCTACTTCCAAAGTATTATCGACTGTGGATAGTTTGAATAATCTTATTATTCTGGAAGTCAAAACATGCAAAAGTGAAACAATAGTAAATAGGTGACACAAGACAGTAACTTTACTTATAAATAAAACTCCTTTTATTCAATCATCAAATGTCAATTATAGTTTAGCTATTACAAGTTTCCAAATGTTTATCTAATGACTAAAACTAACCCTACTCAGTCCCTTTGTGGGGGATCTGTTGGGTTGTCCTCTGACGATATCCTCTTCACAACGAGGTGTCCTTCTTCTACTTGATGTCTTATGAAGTGATACTTTCTGTCGATATGCCTGGATCTACCATGATCTCTTGTTTCTTTGGTAAAGGTAACCGCACCTTCATTATCGTAGAAAATCTCCACAGGCTCCTTTATGGATGGCACAACTCCAAGGTCTCCGATGAAGTTCTTCAACCATATCGCCTCTTTCGATGCTTCGCTCGCTGCAATGTACTCTGATTCACATGTTGAATCAGCTACAGTCTCCTACTTGGAACTTTTCCATGTTACTGCTCCTCCATTTAGGGTAAACACTCATCCCGACTGAGAGCGTAAATTATCTCTGTCGGTCTGAAAACCGGCGTCACAATACCCTGTCACTCTCAAGTCATCACTCCCACCGAGGGTAAGAACCCAGTCCTTAGTCCTCCGTAGGTACTTAAGAATGTTCTTTACTGTAGTCTAGTGAGCTTTACCAGGATTCCCTTGATATCTGTTGACCATTCTCAAAGAAAAGGCCACATTAGGGTGAGTACAAGTCATAGCATACATGGTCGAGCCAACTGTAGAAGCATATGGTACTCGACTCATCTCTGCTATCTCAGCCTCTATACCCGGACTCTGAGTCTTACTCAGTTTGGTATTGCTTTTGATAGGTAAGTCACCTTTCTTGGAGTTCTCCATGCTGACATGCTTCAACACCTTGTCGAAGCAGGTACTTTGACTAAGTCCTATTAGTCTTTTACTCCTGTTTCTCAATATCCTTATCCCTAGAATATAGGCAGATTCTCCAAGGTCCTTCATAGAAAAACACTTCCCAAGCCAGGACTTAATTTCCTGCAAGGTTGGAATGTTATTTCCTATAAGAAGTATGTCATCAACATACAATACCAGAAAGCTAACTATACTCCCACTAGCTTTGACATATACACATGACTCATCCTTGCTTCTCGAAAATCCAAACTCTTTGACTTTCTCATCAAAACAAATATTCCATCTGCGAGATGCTTGTTTCAATCCATAGATGGATTTCTCAAGCTTACACACTCTATTAGGGTACTTTGCATTGACATAACCCTCTGGCTGACACATGTAAACGTCTTCAGCCAAATTTCCATTAAGGAAAGCGGTTTTGACATCCATTTGCCATATTTCATAATCATGAAATGCAGCTATGGCAAGTATAACCCTTATAGATTTAATCTTTGCTACTGGTGAGAAGGTCTCATCATAGTCAACTCCCTGAGTTTGAGTAAAGCCCTTCGCAACCGGTCGCGCCTTATATGTGTGTACTTTCCCATCCATGTCGGTCCTTCTTCTTGAAGATCCATTTGCACCCGATTGTCTTACGACCCGATACATTATCAACCAAGTTCCAAACTTGATTGTCATACATGGATTGAATCTCGCTGTCCATTGCCTCTTTCCATTTAGCAGACTCGGGGCCTGCCATGGCTTCCTTGTAGTTGTTAGGTTCATCCAGATTTATCAATGTACTATCACTGATAAATGTATCACCTTCAGCTGTTATATGAAAACCATATAACACAGGTGGAACACTTACTTTACTGGAACGTCTTAGAGGTACGGACTGGTCAATCGGTTCAACAGGAGTTTCCTCCTCGGGTTTAGCGCTAGTGTTTGAGGTTCCTTCATCACTTAAATCTTGAAGCTCTTCAAGGTCAATTTACCTCTCACTGTCCTCTTGGCATATGAGTTCTCTCTGTCTCTCTCGAAAGACTCTTCTCCTCGCAACGAAGACAACATTGTCACTCGATCTATAGAAGAGATATCCAAAGGATTTATGTGGGTAGCCGATGAAAATACTGTTGGATTAGTGTCTAAGCCCGTAACTACATTTGGTATGTACTTGACCCGGTTGTGCATGGTCCTTTTGGGTTGCCTTCACCAAAGCAACTTGACAGGATGATTTATGGAGAGAGAGAGTGGTTATTATGGTTTATTAATATATTATATGAATAATATATTAAAGGAGAAATCATATAGTTTAATTAATATTAGACAAGAATTAATTAAGAATTAATTCTGTGGCTAAAAGAGATTAATTAAATAAAGGGGACTGGAACTGTCAATTGTGTGATAGTTGATTTGGGATGTGAATCCTTGTGAAGTAGGGCATGGAAGAAATTAAGATGGAGCCCATCTTGAAATCGTCCAAGGAGGCCTTATTCCAGAAGGTTCTCAAGCTGCTTAGGGCCTAAGTCATCCAATTAGGGTTTTGACTGAAACCCTAACAGCTCAGCTATATAAGGGACCCCAGGGCTTTACGTTTCGGTTACACCAAGAAAACCTAGAGTTACTATAGCCGAAATTAGACTCTCTCGTTCTCTCTTCTAGATCATCCTCTTGCTTGTGGTGTTTGTGAGCCATTAGAGGTGTTACATTTGTGACACTAAGCTTCTTGAAGATCAAAGGATTCTTGCAACTATTGAAAGGTATCATCTAAACTACTTTTTCATAGATTTTGATTTCAATGTATGCTAGAATAAGGTATTCAAGTCTTGGATAAATTGCATGTATAATAGAGAAGCCTAGATCCAAGCTTTAGGGTTTTGTATGAGCACATATGATTGTTCTTTTGTCTAAAACCCATCAGTAGTATCAGAGCCTTGATTGGCTTTTGTTGTATTTGATGCTTTGTGTTTCATTCATGCTTGAAAAATCATTTTTTTGGTGTTCTGCCTGATAGACTCGGCGAGTCCCAAAGTGGGCTCGACGAGTAGGATGAACTCAACGAGTCCATAAGGGGACTCGGCGAGTCGGGCTGTCAGACAGAAAGATTTTCGGGATTTTATGCTTATTTTGCTGTGAGATAATTACCAAATCGTTTTTAATTGATAAAATACGAATTTTATTAGTATTAGGTGATTATCTTTGCCAAAATAAAAGATATTTTCAAATTAATTAAACAATTATTTCCTTAGATGATAAATGTTAATTATTTGAATTTATTTGATCAATATCTTGCATTTGGTCAAAATTAGATAATCACCATAATTAATTGTTTAATTATTTATTTGAATTTTGATCTAGTTAGTTTTGAAATGTTTCAAAACATGCCCTCAAGTTTTGGAATTTAATTTTTTTTGGATTAAAAGTTTAATTTTGAAGTTATTAAATTCCAAACCCTAGAATTTTACAAGTTTAAAATTCACCCTATACTATTATAATATTATAAGAATAATTATTATATATGTATAACTTAAAATGCTAGCCTTACCGTTAGTAGTCCTCATTCACGAAGCCGATCTATAAGGGGGTATAAGGTTATGGCCTATAAAATGGCCGTTGAATGGGTGTCCACTCTCACCCACCGCTTCCTTGATTGGTGGAGGGTCGTTAGCCGAACGGGTAGGATAGAGCAAACATTTCCTCATTAAAAGTATAATGAATTTATAAAGTAACTAAATGTTTTTACAAAATTCTCAATCTTAGTTACTTTAGGCAAAGGTCAATTTGATGCAATTCCATGAAATTACACTTTGTACCCTTGCTAAGAAGTTAGTGGAGCGTGTGTGGTTAACCGGCACACTAATTTGGCTCTAAGCAAAGGTGGCGGGGTGATTCGATGTTTGTCATAGATCGATGGAGCGTGCGTGGTTAACCGACACGTCGATTAGGTGACTGTAACATTTGGGGCACCATGTACATTTATATGGTTATTCACACCCTGTTTGTGATCCTCGACATCCCAGTCACAAACTTGAGGGGCATATTGAGATTTAAACACGCCATTGAAAAGTTCAATGAATCTCAAAAGATCTAGGAGTTTTCAATACATTTAAAACTTAATTTTAATTTGTTTTTCATGGTGGAAATTAGTAAATCGTCATTCACTTACCTTCAAATTATTTGTTGTTTAGATTACGACATCCCTCTTCTAAATTGCAAATAATGTTGTTGGATCCTAGCCCTTATTTTTCATTTGGCTGTTTAATTGGGGATTCTTATCTAATCAAATTTTGTCTCTTTTCTTTTTCAGATGTCGAACTTGAACAACAACGCTTCCAGCTCAAACACCTCCGGCTCATTCTCACTCATGAATTTGTGTGGGAGGGTGATTTTCGACGGAAACAATTTTAATGATTGGATCCGTAACATAAGAATGGTCACACGCTACGAGGACAAAGAGTATGTCCTCGACAAGGAGCTGAAAGAGGTGGACATGAACACTGCCACTCCCGAAGAGATCGCTGCCTTCGAGGCCCATGAGCGTGATGCCACGAAAGTCCATTGCATCATGCTAGCGATAATGACTGCTGAACTCCAAAAGTCCTACGAGGACTTCTATCCCTACGAAATACATAAGGACTTGGTTGAAAGGTATCACCAAAGTGCGAGGCAGGAAAGGTACGAGATCATCACTTTGATGATCACGACCAAGATGAGATACAGAGAGTCTATCACTGCTCATCTGCAGAAGATGCAGAGGTATGTTGACCGCCTGCTGAAGTTAAATGTTAACTTCGATGAAGAGCTGGCGATTGACATCATTCTTCATTCGCTACCACCCTGCTTCAACCAGTTTCGCATGACCTACCACGTTGAGTAAGCTTCAAGGTCTGTTGAGGACTGCTGAGAGTAACCTCAAGGACAACTCCGTTGCACAAACTCCTACTCCTACTGCTGCCCCAGTCTTGGCTATTGGGAAAGGAAAGGGCAAGAAGAGGAAGGCTCCCTCAAAGATCCACCATAAGGGAAAGTCCCGTGATGACACCTCTTATAGTGGAACCAAGGCTGGTTCTGTTGGACCCACCTCCAACCCAAAGGACGCAGAGTGCTATCACTGCCACAACATAGGGCATTGGAAACGAAGCTGCCCGAAATATCTGCAAGACATCAAGGATGGGAAGATCAAGCCGTCCTTCGCAGGTATTTATACTATTCAATCTAATGATTCATCACATACTATTTCTTGGGTACTTGATACAGGATGTGGTTTTCACATTTGTTCTAATTTGTAGGGCCTAAGAAGAAATAGGGATGTGGAGCATGGGAGGATAAACTTGATCATGGGGAACAGAAGAACGTCGACAGTCACCAAGATTGGAGTTTACTCTTTAGTGCTTAGTAATGGATTAGGACTAGATTTGAATAATTGTTGCTATTCGCCAGAAATGGCAAGAAACATCATTTCTTTTCATGGTTTGTATAGACAAGGATTTAGATATTCATTTGATAATGAAAAGGGTTATATTAATGCTTATCTTAATGATGAGTTGAAAACTCTTTTAAGATCGTATAGATTCTTAACAAGTAAATCAGAAAGTGAACAAAAGCATGAACACACAATGAATCAAACAAGTGCTGAATGATTAAAACTGCAACACCTCGGAAGAGCTCTATAAAGAACTTCTACTGTAGAGGTGTGTTAGGGGTACAATACAATGAAAGAAATAATAACTAAGAAGCATACTGATAACGATACATGCATGCATCGTATATACTAAACCCTAATGACATAAACACAGCTGGACAGGCCCAGACCGTGACAGTGTTGGACCGAGTTAACAAGCCCAATGACGCAACTCCTTGACTCAACAATCTCCCTTTTTGCATCAATTGAGTCGAGAGATCATTTCGGTTGAGTGAGAGTGGATTTCTTCACAGTCTTGAATAGCTTCGGTATGATGGCGAGAAGAGTTTAACGGAACTCAATATACCACCGAAGCATATCTGAAAAAATCTTCTTATCAGCATCACTGTTTTGACTACACCTGTGAATGATGTCAAGAATGTGCTCCAGACAAGTAGTGGAGAACAGGTGTTTATCATCAAGAGCGAACAAGCACTTTTGGCCTTCGGCTCTAGTGAACATGATTGTGTGATACTTTGGGTCAATCCTACCTATCCGCATCTTGTTAACGTCGCTTTCCTTCCCAATTGGTTTGATTGTAGGCTTCTTCCTTAAGGCAGAGTCGATCTCTTGATCCATCTTGGCAACTTCATGAATGTAGGACACCAACATTCGTTTGATGTGATCGATGATAGGCTCGTACTGCTCTTGATTAGTTATCAAAATGTTGTTCAGGAGGATCCAGTCGTGTGGGTTTAAATTTGGCAAATCAGCAAGAGAGATCATATGAACCGAGTTGTCAGAGCCTCGGGTCACCCTGAACTTTACATTTATAAAATTCCCCGCTGAAGTTGGTTTCAATACCTTGACCGATGTGATCTTTTGTGCGCTCCAGGTCAAGTATTATGGTTGAGAGAATGCGAGATAGTAATCAATTAAATCTCGGCCAGCCTTCGGGTCAGGAGAGGGAATAGCAGCGATTGGATCAAAGCAATGAAACACGAATGCCTTTCGGGTGATAGGCATGTCGAAATGAGAGTCTCTCGAATTTTCATGATCAAATGAGATGACCGGTTCAAGCCAATGAGTGCTAGGAGACTCGATTGCCTCTTTTAAGAGTTTCTCCAATGACCACAAAGGAAATAGAGTTTTTCTACGTTCCAATGTGTTGTGAGCTTCTTTTCGTTTTGTTTCCCTCTCTTCTTCTTCTCTTGCGATGCGAAGCTTTTCATCAAGCTCTCGGTCACGTTGCTTTCTTTTGAGAGCATCTTCATCGGTTTCTTCCTCATCATTATCACCGATTATCTTTTTGCCTTTGTCCTTCACACTAGAACCCGAAGCTTCATTACCCTTCAGTTCAGTGGTGACTTTCGGTTGTGAAGAAATTTGTTTGCTTGTTGGAGGTTGTGGTGGTTGACCCTAACTTGCTTCTCCCCCTTGTTTTGGAGGGACACAAGTCTTCGAAACACCTTCTATACGGCTCAACATGTCAAGAGCTGGTCTCAGCTTCTCAGCCAAGTGCCTTCGGACGGTGAGAGTAAGAACCAAATAATGTGCCTCTAGGATATTGGATAGAAGAGAGTTCACATCACCAACACAGCTTTTGATAACTGATCTCTCATACTTGAGGGCATTAATTTCCTTGGTCTCCTGATTGAGCTTCAAGGTCTGAGTCTTAAGCTGTGTGGTTTTTAGGGCGAGATCATCCATGAATTTGTTTTCCAAGGCAAGATCAGCCTGGTGTTTATTAAGACGAGCATGGATTGATGTTTGAAGCTCGGTGTTGTCAGACTTGATGCTTTGGCGTACTTCTTCAAAATGCTTCTTCTCAGCTTGAAGCGATTTGGTGAGATTCTCAACAGTGGCATTAACTGTTTCAGCGTTCTTTTGAGCATCCGCCTGAAGAGAATGTAGAAAGAGATTAGCATCAGAAATTAGTTTTTCGACGTTTTCGGTTGCTTTCTTGCATTCTTTTGTTGATTATTCAACATCGATGGTTGCTTTCTGGCAAGAGGAGGTGGAAGCTTCAATGGCTTTGGCAGCTTTGGAAATAAAGGAGTCATGTTCCTTGACAAAAGTTGCCAACATAACTTTGATAGTAGTCTCTGAGTAAGTCTCGCTTGGAGAGAAAGAGGAAGAGGAAAGCAACTTGTCACGCTTCTCGTTAAGATCCTTTAAATTCCGTTTTGTTACAAGAGCATCATCATCATCATCATCATCGCTCTCAACTCTGTAGGGGATATAGTAGAAGGAATCAAACTCAACATCCTCTCCACCGAGAACGGTGTCAGATTCGTTTGAGTTAGGTGGAGATAGAGGTTTATAGGTAATGGGGGTTTCGGTTCCTGAAGTAGGTGCCCTCGTATCAGATACGTTGACACGAACTGGAGGTTCGATTGTAGATGTGGTGGTGGTGGTAATTTCGGTGAATAAGGGGGTTGGTATTTGTATAGAAGTTGCAGTTGGAAAGGAGATTGGAGGAGGGCATGGAGCAATTGTGATAGGAACAGAGTGAGTAGGAGAGGAAGGAGGTGAGTTTCGGTTAACCTGATGAGCCGGTGAAGGTGGAGGCGAAGCTCCTCGGAGTGATCCCTCATCTTGAGAATCTTCACTATCACTTGACTCTTGTTCAGGTAGTTGGTCAGAGGGAACATAGTATGAATCACTTGAAGTCTGAACCTTTGGCTTGTGCGCCTTCTTCTTGATCTTTCGCTTCTTAGGAGCGGAATTAGCTGCTTGTTCTGACTTTCTCTTTTTAGACGTAGCAGCTTTAGACGATGGTCCTTCCTTCTTGCCTTTTCGTTGATCAACCTTCTTTCCTCGTTTCGCTGGTTTATCAGCAACATCCAACGATCTTTGCATTTCAGGGGTTAGCTGCCTCGGTCCCGTACGAGGAAGCTTCTTGTATTCCTGGATAACCTTGCTTTCCCCTGAAACACATTGATACATTGACTCAGGGATTGAACCAATGAATAAATACTTGGTTGGGTCGGATACTATGATTTTCATCGTGTGAAATGTGGCAATTTAAGACAGCAAAGAGTCTGCCATTATTGGAATGTGAAACTTCTCCATTGCCCATTGAGTAACAGTGGTCCAAAACCCGCCACAGGAGATTTCGTAATGTCGAGAAGCCGAATTTAGGCTTTGTACCAGTTGAATCTAGAGAATAGACCCATAGTCCATGTTGATTCCATAGTAGAGACCATAGAGAATGGTCATAAATGATTTGCTTGCCCCATCTGACCCTGCAACCCTTTCTGATAAGCCCTTGAAGAGAAGGGTAAATAAACCATTCCATTGTGGAAGAAGGCATGACTTCTTGAATTTGGTCACAGTAGAAAGAAGATCAGTGTACCCCATATCATAAAACATGGTGAAAAGCTGAGTCGTGGTGATTGAATCGGAGTTCGTCATGGAGTCGTTGAAGATAAGCCCTAGCAATGAACAAAACCTAACCTTTGAAATCGAAGTCTTCTGATTGAAAATCTCCAAGAAAATCCTCTCCTTGGCTTTTTTGTATGACGCCGTTGAATAAACTTGAGAAAGGAGAGACATCAGGACAGACTCCACCTTGGTTAGGGAAATCACAAGTGGTGAATATTTGAGGCATTCAACCACCTGAAGCGTGTAATGATCGTACTGAAAAGGAGAGAGTTCGATGATTAGGCTTGATAGTGAGTAGCGAGGACTGTGTGCTTTGTTCTTGATCGGATGATGAGTCTGCCATTGATGAAGCTTGTAGAAGAAGATGAACAGTAAGAAGAGAGAGATTGCCGGTGAATGCTCGAGAGGATTTTGGAAGTGGTAAAGAAGTAAAAGCGATGTAGGAGAGCCTTTTATACAATTACCATGAGAGAGAAAAATCTGGAGTGATGATTGCTCGATCCTCTGAAGCGACGCCTGTAAAAGCGCGATTTGACAAATGTTTCCCCCAAAAGTGTGTCAGGCGGCGTGATATTAAGTAGCCATTTTGAATTTACGCGCCCTTTTTCAACCTTATCCTTTTACTGCTTCTTTAATTTTGAAACTGTTCAAATGCCCGTTGAAATGTTGACTCACCCTTTCGCTTCGCACGTATTGAATAGCCTTCGCTACCAACATAGTGTATCATCATAACATATTGAACCGAAACTGTATATCTGAGAAGTAGCCATTAGTACCACGATCAAGACTTGTGGAAAATCATAAAGATCTTCGTGCAAGAGTGTGCCAAAGAAAAAGAAATAAAACGAATTATTTGTGGGATATAAGTGGTGTCAATTAAGACATGAAACAGTGGATCCCGGGCACGAATCTCTTCCTTCAAAGTCAAGAGAGACTTAGAAGTGTCTGTGTGGTTTCCCGTTAAAATACGATCAAATGCTTATTAAGAAGCATTGAAAGACATCTTTTTAGTATAAGGCTATTAGGGTGGCTTTCGCTTCAACAACACTACGGAGCTTGATATAAGACCTAAAGTTGGATGAAGTACTTGTAAGACCGATGTAGCCTATAAAACAAGTAGGGTTGAACATTTTTTAGTGACTTGGAGATATAGTAGAAATCTCAAAAACAAAAATAAACTGGATCTTTTGGGTAGAAAAGTCTTGGTGTTTGACAATTTCATAAAGATCGCTCAAAAAATAAAAAGAGATTTCTTGGTTCCTCCCACTAAATTGGTTTCGTTAATACTTGGGTGAAAACTAGAGCGTTTGATTGTTCACCGTCAATTCATTGTAGGTGTTGGATTTTGGGTTTCATTTAACACGTGGTGAAACGAAACTAAGATCATTAACGCAGATGTTGTGTAACCGTAAACCTCAGTGGTAAATTCTAAGAGTCTCAAGGGTTACATTCATGAAATGAAATATGATGGAGAAAAGTGTTGAGGTGGTTAAAGAACTGAAAGTACCTCTGCTATGCGAAAGTGACCAAGCAGATAACTCTTGACTCAATATGAGAAGAGCAAGGTAGCTCGTGACTTAAGTGATTTTATCAGCCTGATTGGGAAGAATCGATTTGTGTATATCAAATCAGTAAGGCTTCACTTGAAGTCTTTGAGGATTTGGACAACATACTGCAGCATGCTTCTAGGGACACGTAGCTAGTGCAAAGAAAGAGAGTTATACCTGCTCCAGCTCCATCATGTGAAGTTGTCCATGAGCCTTTTAGTGCAAAGAAGTTAAAAATAAAACTAAGCATAAGAAAAGAAATAAAACAAAAAAGAAAATACTTTTGGATTTTATGAATTTTCTGAAAAGAAATAAAAACAGAAAAGAAAATATTTTTGAATTTTATGAATTTTTCTGAATAGAAATGAAAACAGAAAAGAAAATATTTTTGAATTTTATGAATTTTTCTGAAAAGAAATAAAAACAGAAAAGAAAATATTTTTGGATTTTATAAAAAGAAATGAAAAACATAAAATTAATTGAGAAAAGATATACATAGTGTACAGAATTTACAACCGAAATTTCACCTTAGAAGTAATGAAGCGAAATGGACCGAGCGTTCGGTTCATTTCGGTTCCCGAAAAATATAGAACCCAAATAGACCGAGCGTTCGTTCTATTTCGCTTGTCCAATTTTAATGAGGCGAAAGTGGTTTTGGTACTGATTCAGCTTCCATCATTCCCAAGCCTTGGAGTATTTTATTAAAACTTTCTTCAGGTAAGGCTTTCGTGAAAATGTTAGCTAATTGATCAGCGGATTGAACAAAGTGGATTTCAAGGTTACCATCTTCTACGTGATCCTTGATGAAGTGGTATCTCAGTGCTATATGTTTCGTTTTTGAGTGTTGCACTGGGTTGTGACATATCCGAATAGCGCTTTCTGAGTCATAATAGAGGGGAATTTTCTTCATGTTTAGGCCATAGTCTCTAAGTTGACTTTGTATCCATATGACCTGTGAAGTGCAAGACGCTGCGGCGATGTATTCAGCTTCGGCCGTAGAAAGAGACATGCACGTTTGTTTCTTGGATTTCCAGCTAACGAGTATTCCATCAAGGAATTCACACTCGCCAGTTGTGCTCTTTCGGTCTAGACCACATCCTCCAAGATCGGCATCAGAGAATGCTTGAACAAAGAAGCCTGATTTCGCATGGTACCAAAGACCAAGAGACGAGGTTCGCTTCAAATACCTGAAGATATTTTTCACAGCCACCATATGAGGTTCTCGTGGATTAGCTTGGAACCTGGCACAATAACAGACATAAAACATAATATCTGGTCTAATAGCTGTTAGATACATTAGAGACCCTATCATTTGACGATAGAGGGTCATATCAGCAGATGGTTTCTCAGAAGATGGTGTTAGCTTCGTTTCGAATGCCATTGGAACCTTTACTTTAGAATCTCCCATCATACCGAACTTCACCAGTAGAGTCTTCGTGTAAGCTCCTGATTATTGAATATGCCTTCTGGTCCCTGTCTTATGTTCAGTCCATGGAAAAAGTTAATCGGACCCATTGAGCTCATCTCAAACTTAGTCTCCATCAACATTCGGAATCCAGTTGTTAAGCTTGGATTCGTAGAGCCGAAGATGATTTCATCGACATAAATTTGGACGATCATTAGGTGTTTACCCTCTTTCTTGCGAAAGAAGGTTGGGTCAACCGAACCTTTTTTGAATTTAGACGTTTTTAGAAAGCGAGTTAGTGTTTCATACCAGGCTCACGGGGCTTGCTTCATACCGTAAACCGTCTTGTCCAGAATATATCAATGATTAGGATACTTATCGTTCACAAATCCATGTGGTTGCTCAACGTACACGGTCTCTTCTAGTTCTCCATTCAAGAACGCACACTTGACGTCCATTTGAAAAACTTCGAAATTCTTGTGAGCAGTGTATGCCAGAAAGATCCGAACTGATTCTAACCTTGCTACAGGAGCGAAGGTTGCTTTATAATCTATCCCTTCTTCCTGACAATATCCCTTAACCACTAGCCTTGCCTTGTTGCGTATTACATTTCCTTCTTTGTCCATCTTGTTTCGGAATACCCATTTTAAACCAACCACAGATGCATCCTTTGGTGTGGGAATCAGTCTCCAGACTCGGTTTTGCTCAAACTCATTTAGCTCGTCTTGCATTGCCTGTACCCAATCAGAGTGATCAAGTGAAGTATTAACTGTTTTCGGCTCAATCTTGGAAACAAACGAATTAAACATACATAATTCTACTTGAGAGAATAAAGCAGTTTGCTTCGCTTTCAGTTGAGAGCGTGTAAGAACCCCCTCATATGATTAACTAATTACTTGAGTTTTTGGATGATCTCGTGTCCATTTTTTGAGTGGAGGGTAATTCGGATCGTAAGCAGGATCCAATTCAACATTTATTTCTTCTTCAATTTTGATTGAGTATCTTCGTCATTTATATTATAATGCCCCCCCTCGAATGACGAAACAATTTCAACATCAGGTTCAGAATTCTCCCCCTCGATTGGACTTTCATGGTTCATTTTTGGAGATGGGTTCTCCTCCTGGAAATGCAAATCAGGTCGCTTTGATATAGATGAACCCACCCCCTGGAATGTGGAGCGTCTATGTGTAGGTTCGCTTGAGCTTTGAGGTTCGCTTTGACCTTGAAGTTCACTTTCCATGGCTTTTGCAGCTTCGTCGATTATCCTTTTCAAGTTGTCAACCTTATTATCAGCTGCTTCCACTTTAGAGAGAATGGCATTCTCTGGTTCATCAAAGAGAAACATGTACTCTTCAAACAGATTGGATATTGGAACCGAGACTTGACCTGTTTTCGGAAAGATTTCTTCCATTGGTCCTTCGCTTGACGGGAGTTTTTCATGTAATTATCATCAAATGTGACATAATAGGTTTCCTCGATTTTCTTTGAACGTTTATTCAGAACCCTATATGCCTTTGAAGTGAGCGAGTAACCAAGAAAAATCCCTTCGTCTGCCTTTACATCAAACTTGTTTCGATTCTCTTTAGAGTTAAAAATGAAGCACCTGGAACCGAAAACATGGAAAAACTTGACATTTGGCTTGCGATTATTCAAAATTTCATACGGAGTGATGGAAAATCGCTTATTGAGGAAGGATCGGTTCAGGGTACAGCAGGAAGCTGCAATCGCATCAGCCCAGAAGTACAGACGTAGAGAAGCGAAGCTAAGCATAGTTCGCGCGGCTTCACACAACAAACAGTTTCGCCTTTCAACTACACCATTTTGTTGTGGAGTATAGGGAGCAGAGAAGTTGTGAGACACTCCCTTTTCAGCAAGAAATTCTTCAAACTCTTGGTTTTTGAATTCAAATCCATTGTCATTTCGGACATTTCTAACCACCTTTCGCAGTTGAAGCTCCAGTTGCTTTATAAAGTTTTTGAGCTTAGGAGTCGCCTCTGATTTCTATTTAAGAAAGAAAACCCAGGTGAAACGTGAAAAATCATCAACTATTACAAGAATGTACTTACTACCATCGATACTTTCTATGGCCGATGGACCGCATAGATCAATGTGTAGAAGCTCAAGAGGTTCGATGATCATTGTGTTAACACGTGTGGGATGACTTTTCCGGCTTTGCTTTCCCATTTCGCATGCAGCACACAAATGTTCCTTGTCAAACTTTAGAAGTGGCAGTCCTCACACATGATCACCAAGAACTAGCTTGTTGATGTCTTTGAAGTTAAGGTGCGAGAGTCTTCGATGCCATAGCCAGCTTTCATCAGAATGAGCTTTCGTTAGAAGACATACAGCAGGCTTCCCTCGTATCGGGTTTAGATTTAATGGATACATTTCGCCTTTGCGCTGAGACTTCAACAGAACAGTCTTAGTTTTCTTTTCAATGATCTCGGATCCTTCATCATCAAATGAGTCCTTCAGGCCAGTCCCTACAACCAATTGCGAGACACTTATGAGATTGTGTTGCAATCCTTCCACATAGGCCACCTTTCGAATCGAAAAATCTCCGTTCGTGATCATTCCATAGCCTTTTATTGTGCCAAATGAGTTGTTTCCGTACTTGACACATCATCCATTTTTTAGAGCCCGAAACTCCCTCAGCTCTTCCCGTCTCTCTGTCATGTGACGCGAGCAGCCACTATCGATATATCATTCGTCGTCGAACTGCTCGTCACTGATAACGTGCAAAATTCAAGCAGATTTAGGAACCCAAAGTTGCTTGGGTCCATGTGAGCCTTTTACAGAACAGGGAATAACAATAGAAAGATCAACCAAATATGTTCGTTTTATTAAAGTGGTTTCGTCTTTCCTTTTGATGGTGAAAACCTTAATTTTAGCTTTCGTTTTGTTTGAATCAGGTTGTGGAATTTTATTTTGATTCTTAACAAACTTGTTCTCTTGTTTCCTAGTGTTAGCTATCGTCTTCTTCGTTTGCGTTTCATATTCTGAGACGAGCTTTCCTTTTCCCTTGACATCCTTGTTAGGATTTTGTTTTGGTTGAGAATGAGGAGGATGGGATTTAGGACCGAAACTGGTCTTTTGGTTCTTGTCACTGCTAGATTTGGGACCGAAACTGCTTCTTCGGTTCATCTAACTGCAAGATTGGCAGTGAGTGCATGGATCAGAGTTAGCCTTTGATCTTTCTTTCGCCTTGAGATTGGAAGCCTTTTCTGTGCGAACATAATTGGAGTTTTTGGATCGCCAAAACCGCTTCCTTTCATTGAGATTCTTTTGATATCTCCTATTTCGCTGGCGTTTCTGTTCTGACAGTTGCTTTTGAGACTTGTGAATGTTTACTCTCGGCTTTGGTCTTCCAGCATGAGTTTCACTCTTCAATGAAGAGGTTTTGCTTGCCGCCTTCGCTGGTTCGCTTGGAATCTCTTTAGTACCACTTGTGCTTGGTACATCAAAGCTTGTACACTTATTGAGTGGTTCTGCCACGTATCTGCCTTTAACTCTCCCTGAAGTTCTCTCTGATAAACCGACAGTTTCATCTGCATTGTCAATTGGGGCAGACCAGAAATAATCATCACAGCCACCAGCGTTGTCTTCATTTACCAAGGCTGTAAGTTCGGCTGTGTGTTTCTGAGTAACTCCTGTTGAGGCGTATACCTGATTTGGTACTGTTTGTACCTTTTGATATATCACATCCTTCTCTTTCAGAACTTTGGATTTATCTTGGGATATCTGAGCGAACTCAACTGAATTTTCAGATATAAGACCTTTGGTAGGTTCAGTTTCGCTTTTGACAATTTTTGAACATTCAACTTCATCCTCTACAAATATTTCACTCATATCACTGTCCTCATCAAATTCAGAAGTGTTTTCCACATTTATCTTGTTTTCTGAACTCAACTTGGTACTCAATGAGTTAAATTTCTGCATGGTTTCGGTCTTGATTTTTAATTTATCGTTTTCGTCCAATAGGTTTTTAAGCATGTCCTTATGGTCTTTGGACATAATAAAGGACTCGATTTTGTCCAGACCAATCCTGTAGGCGTCAGAAATTTCATCTGAAGAAACAATAGATTCACAGTTATAACCATCAACATCGACTTAGTCCTCCTTTAATTCCAGGAAGGACAAAATCATTTTATGAATCTTTTTACCGATCTCACAATCTAAATGCAATTGAGTGATATTAGTATATAAGCGTTTAGCAATCAAGCAAAAAATATTTCTTTGTTTCAAAAGCTTCAAATTATCACATTGCAAATAAATTATTTCATCTTTTGCCCTAACTAACTCCACTTCCTTCTTCTCTATCCACATCATTCTTTCCTCACTCTTGGAAGATACCCTACCGAGTTGATTAGTTAGGTTAGAATTTGCTAGGCGATTTTGTTTTAGACTACTACTTAAACTAGAAAACTTGAATTTTAATTCGTTTAATTCCTTTTCATAGTTCGTGACTAGTATTTTTAGTGATTCGAGAATGGATTGTACCTTCTTGATCAATTGATCGCATTCGTTGATCTGCTCACCCATCGGTTTGGCAGCGAAGCACCAGTCTTCTCTTTCCTTCGCCTCCTCACATCCTCCATCTGTTGTGTAGCCTCTCATTTGTGACACTCCAGCAGTCACCATCAAACATCTTCCAGCAAACTCAGAGTTATCTTCCTTCGCCACAAAAGCCCTGCCATGCGTGGGCTTGCGAACTTCTTCATCTTCGGAGTCTATAGACCAGACTTCTACGCCTCCGAACTCATCATCAACTATATTTTCCTGCACAATTAAAGCATTCATTGTATTTTTAGCAGCTTTTTTCTTCTTGATCTCTTCCAGCTTACGCAAATGGTAAGCTTCATCATCTTCACCCTCATTCTTTTCGGATTGCTTCCTCAAAACGCAATCTTTAGCAAAATGATTTTTTCCCCGACAAAAGTGACAATCATATCCAGAGTCACCCACCATCTTGCTCTCCTTCTTTACTGCTTCTTGCAGAGGAGCATTTTTAACCTCCTCTTTCGCCTTTTCAGAACTGTAGCTCCCTTGCCAGTTTCAGTTCTTGGAGGCAGGGAACTTTTTGCGAGCAAACTTCTTGGGATTAGAGACCATTAATGCATATTCTTCATTTGTCAGATCACATTCAGAAAGATCCAACTCTTCCCCTTCTTCAGCCATGCTCTTGCCCTTTTAGAGAAGGGCCAAAGATCCCATACTAGACACCACATTCGTTTCCTTGGTCACAACACTTTCATGTGATTTGAATATTCCCACAAGCTTCGCCAACGAATAGGTTTTGAACTGTTCATGAGCTTTTACCTTTGAAACCACCGCAATCCATTCGGGTCTCAGGCCATTCATAAAAGTGACCTTCTGCTCGATTACCTCTCTACCAATTCCATGCTTGATCATCTTGCTAAGAAGACGATTGAAACGATCAAACGCCTGAATGAGTTTTTCTTCTGGCTTTTTCTTAAAGTCACCGAACTCAGAGAGCAAAAGAGTTTGTATTGAATGCTCTAGATCCTCATCTGTAGAATATAGTTCCTTAATCCTATCCCAGATTTGTTTTAGTAATGTGCATGAACTAACCAGACGAAAAGTATCGGATTGCAAGGCAAATCTGATCATCTTCATAGCTTTGATGTTGCTAATCAGTTTGTCCTTCTCGTCTTGAGGAACTTTCTCTACGACAATCATAAGCTGATTGTATTCCTTTTGTGTCTTGATGGTTCTATTTGTTCACGAATGAACAAACGGACCGAAGGTAATTTCCTCCCAGATTAGATACCCATTTTCCTCTGAACCAAGAACATAGTCCTCATAGTGATGCGTCCAGACTTCATAATCATAAGTGTATAATATCGGGATTCTCGTGGTAGATCCGATACTGTTGGATATGTTGATGGGGTTTGAATGAGAGCCATTGTGTGACATGATGATTTGGTTTGATAACCTGCCAAGAATCAGACTAGTAAACTTAGTTAGGGTAAGATCGAGATCTAAGAGCAGCGTCAATAACAAGACGACGGCTCTAACAAATACGATGATAGCGGAGACCCTAAAACCTTATTTAACAGAAGAGATGCGTATGGATTACACAGTCTCCTGCTCTGATACCAATTGATGAGTTGAAAACTCTTTTAAGATCATATAGATTCTTAACAAGTAAATCAGAAAGTGAACAAAAGCATGAACACACAATGAATCAAACAAGTGCTGAATGATTAAAACTGCAACACCTCAGAAGAGCTCGATAAATAACTTCTACTGTAGAGGTGTTCTAGGGTTACAATACAATGAAAGAAATAATAACTAAGAATCATACCGATAATGATGCATGCATGCATCGTATATACTAAACCCTAATGACATAAACACAGCTGGACTGGCCCAGATCGTGACAGTGTTGGACCGAGTTAACTAGCCCAATGATGCAACTCCTAGACTCAACACTTAATGGTGTATTCTATTGTGAAGGATTGCCTTGTAATGGAATATATGAAACTGTGATGGTTGTAGACAACTTAGGAAATGATGTGTTGCATATCGAATCTTCCAATAGTTTGGACGAAGCATGCTTGTGGCATTGTCGTCTTGGACATGTCAACAAGAAACGCATAGCCCAACTCCAAAAGGATGGAGTTTTGGAGTCATTCGACCTTAGGGACGATGACGTGTGCGAGTCTTGTTTGCTTGGAAAGATGACCAAGTCACCCTTCATTGGTACTTGTGAAAGGGGTGAGGGTCTATTGGATCTCATACACACCGATGTGTGTGGGCCCTTTAGATCCACCACAAGGGATGTGAGGCACTTCTGTTTGACTTTCACCGATGATTATAGCAGATATGGGTATATCTACTTAATCAAGCACAAGTTAGAAACCTTAGAAAAGTTCAAAGAGTTTAAACAAGAAGTGGAGAATCAGTTGGGCAGGAAAATCAAGATGCTTCGATCCGATCGAGGTGGAGAGTACCTCAGTCTTGAATTCCATGATTACCTCAAGGAATGCGGATTCGTTTCGCAATTGACGCCACCTAGGACACCGTAGTTGAATGGTGTGGCTGAGAGGTGTAATCGAACCTTGCTAGACATGGTTCGTTCCATGATGAGTCGTGCTTCGCTACCTATCTCATTCTGGGGGTATGCCTTGGAGATTGCCGCCCATATCCTTAACTTGGTCCCTACAAAGAAGGTTGCCAAAAAACCTCACGAGATGTGGATAGGGAAAGCTCCCTCGTTGGCACATATCAAGGTTTGGGGTTGCGAGGCTTTCGTAAGACGAGAGACTCATGACAAGATCGAGCCTCGTAGTGAGTGATGTATTTTCATCGGCTATCCGCAGAAGTCCTTTGGATATCTCTTCTATAGACCGAGTGACAATGTTGTCTTCGTTGCGAGGAGAGGGGTTTTCTGAGAGCGAGAACTCATAAGCCAAGGGGATAGTGGGAGGCAAATCGATCTTGAAGAGCTTTAAGAGTCGAGCGATGAAGGAACCTCTAACGCTGGCGCTCAACCCGAGGAGGAAACTCCAGTTGATCCAATTGACGAATCCTTACCTCTTAGACGTTCCAGTAGAGTTAGTGTTCCACCTGTGCTGTATGGTTATCATATAACAAGTGAGGGTGATACGTTTATTAGTGTGTAACGACCCAAATTTTCAAGGAAAATTTTCATTTTTAATTAATAAAACACATTTGCATAAACCATGAAATCTCAACATATTTGTTTTCAAAACAACATTCATTACAACTTTATTTAAATCATCAGAGTATCCCAAACATATCAGTGAAAGAGAGATAGAGTGCACACCGCGCCATCACGCCTTGCCCTTACCCTTGGGCTCAGATGCACCTGAAACAAATCAACAACATGTAAGCGAAACGCTTAGTGAGTTCCCCAGAGCATACCAAACACTACACATACACATATCCTGTTAGCTAATTAAAGCTACACACATATCACATAAGCCATGCATACATAAAAACCTGTAAGAGTGCCATGGGCTACCCCACATGGTCTTTACCTAGGACTGCCATGGGCTACCCCACATGGTCTTACATCCAACGCCATGGGCTACCCCACATGGTCTTTGCATTGGACTGCCATGGGCTACCCCACATGGTCTTATATCCAATGTCATGGGCTACCCCACATGGTCTTTACCTAGGACTGCCATGGGCTACCCCACATGGTCTTACATCCAATGCCACGGGCTCCCCCCGGGGTCTTCATGCAAAACACACAATCACATATCATATCAAATCACAGAATCACTAACACATATATCATAATCACATAATGGGTCGGCCTTGGTGCCTTAGACCCATGGGTATGGTGAGAAGACTCACCTCTGTCTGCTGAATACAAAAGCTGCTCTCCTAACAGTCTGTAACCTCCCGTGCTGGACAAATAATATTAATCAATGATAGGACCTTAGATTAATCAAACGAAAACCCAAACTCCAAATCTTTCCATGAGGCACAGTTATCCTTCCCTTGCTAATGGGCCCAAAATCCAAGTCCAAAATCACTAATGGGCCTCTTGGCCCAATAAGGCCCAACCAATATATCCATGGCCCATAACAGATGAAGTGGCCCATAATTCACAAAAGGTAATCAAATCCAATAACCAAGTGAGGCCCAAAAGCCAAAGGCCCAAAACAGATTCGGCCCAACTAAGATGCGTACGCTTGGCGTACCATCCTGGTACACGCATCATACTGGGGTCTTGGGACTACGCTTAGCGTACACTGGGTTACGCCCAGCATACTACCAGATTAAGCACTTTCTCCATTAAGTGCTTAATACTCGGTTCCTTTACGTCCAAAAGCCAGATCTAAGTCTATTAAGATGTCCTAAGGCATAAAGTTGGCAACTTTATGCCTTTGCATGCCTCATATACACCCAACACCTCCATTAAGACCTTTCCAAGGTCTTTAACCCATGCATGAGGCCAAAACTCCCATCAAGACTCCATTTTTATGATACTAAAGGACCAAGGGACCTCAGATCTTTCATTCCCACCTTCTGGAGTTGCTTAACTCACAAATGGATGTCCAAAATCAGCCAAAGAGACAGGACTAGAAAACCCTAGCTAGATCTAGAGATTTAATTGGAAAGGTGCAAGCTTTTTAGCTCCAGCAGCTTTGCAAGATGACCAAGATGCAGATCCTTGAAGCACCAAACTGACCCAAGCTTGCTTAACCACTTCCTCTTCTTGAAAGAACTCTAAAATAGCCACCAAGAACCCTCTCCTTAAGCTCAAAACTCTCACACACAATATCACAGCCGATGGTAGACGAAAAGAGGCTTAAGAGGCTGATAGGGTTTGGTCCAAGAGGCTAAAAGATGTTTAAATAGGGGACAAGTCCGAGATTTAGGGTTTTGGCCCTCTGTCGCGTACGCTCGGCGTACCCTTACGTATGCCCAACGTACGTAAGGCTCCTCCGCGATCCTTCATGCAGAGTACGCTAAGCGTACTCATAGGTACGCCCAGCGTACTCAAGGGACCAATTTTGCTAAAATGTAAATTCTTGAGGGTTCAAGTCATACCAGATTTAGGGTGTTACAACTCTTCCCCACTTGAACTAGACTTCGTCCTCGAAGTCCATAGCTGTAAACAGTTCGGGGTAATGCTCCCGCATCTCCTCCTCTCGCTCCCAAGTCCATTCGGAGCCCTTCCGGTGCTGCCATTGTACCTTTACCAACTTCACTTCTTTGTTCCGAAGACCCTTCGCTTTCCTATCTAAGATGACGACCGACTTCTCGACATAATTCAGGCTCCCATCCACCTGAATGTCATCCAAGGAAACAACTGCGTACTCGTCAGCACCACACTTCCGAAGTTGAGACATGTGGAAGGTGTTGTGAATCTGACTAAGCTCCTCTGGCAGCTCCAAGCGATATGCCACCTTACCCACTCGGGCCGTAATCCTAAACGGGCCTATGAACTGAGGCCCCAAATTTCCCCTTTTTCGAAACCTGATAATCCCCTTCCAGGGCGACACTTTCAGTAATACAAAATCTCGCACCTGAAACTCGAGATCTGAATGTCGTCGGTCAACATAACTTTTCTGACGGCTCTGCGCGACTTGCAACCGGTCACGCACCTGCTGAATCAATCCGGTAGTCTCAAGCACTACCTTAGTGCTCCCCATGACCCGATGCCCAACCTCGTCCTAACACACTGGGGTCCTGCACCTCCAACCATATAACATCTCGAATGGTGCTCGGTCAATACTAGCATGATAACTATTGTTGTACGAGAACTCTGCCAAAGGGAGATATGTATCCCAACTCCCTCCAAAATCCAGTATGCATGCCCGAAGCATGTCCTCCAACATATGGATCGTCCTCTCACTCTGACCGTCGGTCTGAGGGTGGTATGCCATACTGAAATGTAGTTGAGTGCCCAGTTCCTCGTGAAACTTCTTCCAAAACATGGAAGTGAACCGGACATCCCTGTCGGAGACTATAGACACGGTCACCCCGTGTCTAGCCACCAACTCACGTACATAAATGTGTGCCAACTTCTCCGCGGATATACTCTTGAAAATCGGAATAAAGTGGGCACTCTTCGTCAACCTGTCCATGATCACCCATATAGCATCCACTCCCCTCGCCGTCCCAGGCAACTTTGTGATGAAGTCCATGGTGATCTCTTCCCACTTCCACATGGGAATGGGTAGTGGCTGAACCTTGCCATGAGGCCGCTGATGCTCGGCCTTGACCTTCCTGCAGGTCAAGCACCGCTCCATGAACGAGGCGATCTCCCGCTTCATGCAGGTCCACCAATAACTCAGCCTCAAGTCCCTATACATTTTCGTAGCTCCTGGGTGTATAGAGAACTTGGACTTGTGTGCTTCCTCTTATAACCTCTGCCTCACTCCCCCTGTCACTGGTACCAATACTCGACCACACTGCGTCAAAAGTCCGCGGCTATCCTTAACCAACAAAAGATAATGCCCTCGTATTTTCTCTATCTTCCAGTTCTCTTTCTTCGCCTCCTCGACCTGGGCCTCCCTGATCATATCCAACAAAGGCAAAATCACAGTCATCCTCATACAAATGTCCCTAATTGGGGACCTCGCCGTCTTGCGGCTCAATACATCGGCCACCACATTGGCCTTCCCTGGGTGGTATAGAATATCACAATCATAATCCTTCAACACAGCCAGCCACCTCCTCTGACGCATGTTGAGGTTCTGCTGATCCATCAAATTCTTCAGACTCTTGTGATCGGTATATATAGTCAACCGCACTCCATATAAATAGTGCCTCCAAATCTTGAGGGCAAACACCAATTCCCCCAATTCCAGGTCATGAGTGGGGTAATTTGCCTCATGAGGCTTCAACTGCCTCGAGGCGTAAGCTATCACATGCCCCCTCTGAATTAGTACCGCACCTAACCCTGAGATCGACGCGTCGCAGTACACCACCAAATCATCTAACCCCTCACATAGTACTAGAATCGGAGCCTCGCATAACCTCCGTCTCAGGGTCTCAAAAGCCATCTGCTGATCCGCACCCCACCGAAAAGTCATATTTTTCTTGGTCAAGAGGGTCAATGCCACATCAATCTTTCAAAAATCCTGGATAAATCTCCGATAGTAGCCCGCTAAGCCCAAGAAACTACGAATCTATGATACATTCCTCGATGCTTCCCACCGCATCACAGCCTCAACCTTGACTGGATCAACCGAAATACCCTCCTGATTGATGACATACCCCAAAAACTGTACTTCCCGCAGCCAAAAATCATACTTGGAGAACTTCTAATAAAGTTTCTCCATCCTCAAGGTCTCTAATACCTCCCCCAAATGCTGCTCATGCTGCTCCCTGGTCTTAGAGTAGACCAGAATATCGTCGATAAAAACAATCACCGACCGATCCAACATCGGCCTACACACTCTGTTCATGAGGTCCATGAATGTTGCTGGGGCATTGGTGAGCCCGAACGGCATCACCACAAACTCATAGTGTCCATACCGAGCCCTAAAATCCGTCTTCGGTATATCCTCATCCTGAATCCTCATCTGATGATACCCAGACCGAAGACCAATCTTGGAAAACCAAGACGCACCATGAAGCTGATCAAATAAATCATTGATCCTCGGCAACGGATAACGGTTCTTTACCGTTAGCTTGTTCAGTTCCCTATAATCGATGCACGTCCTATTAGATCCGTCCTTCTTTTTCACAAAAAGGATCGGTGCTCCCCACGGGGAACTCCTCGGATGAATGAACCCTCGGTCTAGAAGCTCTTGAAACTGCGTAGACAACTCCTGTATATCTGGTGGTGCCAACCGATATGGTGCCTTTGCTATCGGAGCAGCACCCAGCAACAAGTCAATGCGAAACTCTACCTGCCTCTCCGGAGGCACCCCTGGTAGCTCTTCGGGGAAAACATCCTGAAAATCCTGTACAACTGGCACACTGCCCACATCCGTCGCGGTCTCTACCCTCGTATCCGAGATATAGGCCAGAAATCTCGTGCAACCCTGCTGTAAAAACCTCCTAGCCCTCGCAGCCGAACAGGGGGTCGGTCCCTGCGAGGCCCTCTCACCATGAATAACCAGTTCTCCCCCACTTGGGGTTCGAACCCTGACCAACTGGCACTCGCAATCAATCATGGCCCCGTTGGCCCCCAACCAGTCCATCCCGACAATCACTTTCAACCCTCGCAACGGTATCAGAACTAGATTAACACGGAACCTTTCGCCCAACACATTCAGGACACAGCCCCGATATACCCTCGCAACACTAACGGTGCGGTCGTCTGCAATCTCTACCTCGAGCGGGGAATCCAAGGTCCCAAGTGCGTCCCTAAACTTCTTGCTAAGCGCAAGTGACACAAATGATCGGGTAGCACCCGAATCAAACAAGACATGAGCAGACATACCATTGACCAAAAAGGTCCCTATACACGCATAGAATACACATAAGTCATACAAAAATAAAAAGAGTAGAGAATAATAGACACGTACCAGCCACAACATCTGGCGCGGCCCGAGCCTCCCTGGTAGCCAGCTGAAACGCACGGCTCCTCACCGCCGGGGCATCCGCCTTAGCAGGGCGGCCATCAGTGATCCTCAGGGTGGCGGGTGTAGGCACCGCTACTGCTCCTCCCCCTCCCTGCAACCTCGGGCAGTCGACCTTTTTATGGCCAGTCTGGTTGCATTGGAAACATATCAGGCCCTTCTTGGGGCAATCCCTGCTCAAGTGGCCCTGCTGACCACAAGAGTAACATCCCGATATCCCAGCCGTCCGACATTCCCCACTATGAAACCTCCCGCACTTGGCACACCGACCCCGACCCTACTGGCCCCTACCCGAAGAATCAGAGGTCTTAGGCTTCTTAGCCTGACCCCCTGTTGCCTGCGCCTGATCAGTCTTCCGCTTCATTCGGGTATCCAACTCCATCTCCATCTCACGGGTCTTCTCCACCATCTCATTCAGGGGTTTACACCCCGTAAAACTCACAAACTCCCGAATATCATCTCTCATCATGGAATGGTATCGGGTCCTCGTCATCTCCTCATTGGTAGCATACTGTGGGATCAACAAAGCTCGTTCCCGAAACTTGGCGGTGATCTCCGCCACAGTCTCGGTGGTCTGCTGTAAGTCATGAAACTCCCTCACTAAGAGTTGCACCTCAATAGGTGGTGCAAACTCCGAATCAAACCACCGAGTAAACTTGGCCCATGACATCTCAGCTACCCCGGCTGGCCCCACCTAACTAATAACCTCGCCCCACCAATCCCGGGCCCCGTCTCTCAGCATACAAGAAGCAAACCCAACTTTCGCCGCATCCGGACAAGAACGCGTGCGCTGGGCGTTCTCAATGTCTGCTACCCAGTGTCGGCTGACAATGGGGTCCCTGACCCTGAAAAACTCCGGTGCCCCACACACCTTGAACTCCCGGAATGAGGGAGTTTGGGCCTCAACCTAGCCAGCAGCCATCTCAGCCCTGAATGATCTGAGTCTCTCCTCCATGATCTCCATAATGCCCTCCTCGATCGTCCCGAAAATGACTGGGGTAGCGTCAAGAATGCCCCTGGTAACCTCGACTGCAATAAGATCGCGCAACCTCTCATCAATGACATCAGTAATGTCTCCTGATCCTGCCCCGGATCCAGATCCGGATCCTGATCCCCCCGCTCCAAATCGTGTCATCACCATACTGAACTGAAATATCATAAATCACAATGATCTGGATTTCCATATAAGGGATCTTCCCCCACCGGTACTCTTTGAAGTCATCAGATCTAACATTGGTTCGGGTACAAGTCCTGTGCTTCCAGTAGTACGGGCCCAATACTACCTTTGACACCTACTTGTACCTTTCCCCACTGCTCTACGTGATAACTCCAATTTGTCCCACAACAAACCATATCCCACAACTACCGCGTACATAAATCTCAGGCTACCCTAAGATTCACCCTACTCATATTAATCAAACCAATCATAACAGGTTGCCTTCATGCATGCAAATTGTACACAGAAAAGGATCAAATAGACTTTCGAATAGAAGATTCTACCCTAGGACCACAACCAAACAAGGAACAAGAAATAAGGCCAAATCAATCATTCTGAGGCTATAAGCTCCTAATAGTATATAATTTAAAAGCATACACATAGCAAGTTCCATATAATTAACAAGGCTCAATATCAGTATAACATGGCTAACATGTTGGGGAACTACTTACTTGGCTCGGTTGATCACGCGCGTTGCACTCTCATCTTCTTATGTCCTTTTGAAAAACCCTTTTTATGTTACTTTTTGAAAACAATTTTACCATTCCTTAGTTTGAGTCCTGACACACTCGAGAGTGTGCCCGAATCCCTCAAACCAAGGCTTTGATACCAACTTGTAAAGACCCAAATTTTCAAGGAAAATTTTCATTTTTAACTAATAAAACACATTTGCATAAACCATGAAATCTCAACATATTTGTTTTCAAAACAACATTCATTACAACTTTATTTAAATCATCAGAGTATCCCCAAACATATCAGTGAAAGAGAGATAGAGTGCACACTGCGCCATCACGCCTTACCCTTGCCCTTGGGCTCAGATGTACCTAAAACAAATCAACAACCTGTAAGCGAAATGCTTAGTGAGTTCCCCAGAGCATACCACACACTACACATACACATATCCTGTTAGCTAATTAAAGCTACACACATATCACATAAGACATGCATACATAAAACCTGTAAGAGTGCCATGGGCTACCCCACATGGTCTTTACCTAGGACTGCCATGGGCTACCCCACATGGTCTTACATCCAATGCCATGGGCTACCCCGCATGGTCTTTACCTAGGACTACTATGGGTTACCCCACATGGTCTTACATCCAATGCCATGGGCTACCCCACATGGTTTTTACCTAGGACTACCATGGGCTACCCCACATGGTCTTACATCCAATGCCACGGGCTCCCCCTGGGGTCTTCATGCAAAACACACAATCACATATCATATCAAATCACAGAATGACTAACACATATATCATAATCACATAATGGGTCGGCCTTGGTGCCTTAGACCCATGGGTATGGTGAGAAGACTCACCTCTGTCTGCTGAATACAAAAGCTGCTCTCCTAACAGTTTGTAACCTCCCGTGCTGGACAAATAATATTAATCAATGATAGGACCTTAGATTAATCAAACGAAAACCCAAACTCCAAATCTTTCCATGAGGCCCAGTTATCCTTCCCTTGCTACTGGGCCCAAAATCCAAGTCCAAAATCACTAATGGGCCTCTTGGCCCAATAAGGCCCAACCAATATTTCCATGGCCCATAACAGATGAAGTGGCCCATAATTCACAGAAGGTAATCAAATCCAATAACCAAGAGAGGCCCAAAAACCAAAGGCCCAAAACAGATTCGGCCCAACTGAGATGCGTATGCTTGGCGTACCATCCTGGTACACGCAGCGTACTGGGGTCATGGGACTACGCTTAGCGTATACTGGGTTACGCCCAACGTACTACCAGATTAAGCACTTTCTCCATTAAGTGCTTAATACTCGGTTCCTTTACGTCCAAAAGCCAGATCTAAGTCTATTAAGATGTCCTAAGGCATAAAGTTGGCAACTTTATGCCTTTGCATGCCTCATATACACCCAACACCTCCATTAAGACCTTTCCAAGGTCTTTAACCCATGCATGAGGCCAAAACTCCCATCAAGACTCCATTTTTATGATACTAAAGGACCAAGGGACCTCAGATCTTTCATCCCCACCTTCTGGAGTTGCTTAACTCACAAATGGATGTCCAAAATCAACCAAAGAGACAGGACTAGAAAACCCTAGCTAGATCTAGAGATTTAATTGGAAAGGTGCAAGCTTTTTAGCTCCAGCAGCTTTGCAAGATGACCAAGATGCAGATCCTTGAAGCACCAAACTGACCCAAGCTTGCTTAACCACTTCCTCTTCTTGAAAGAACTCTAAAATAGCCACCAAGAACCCTCTCCTTAAGCTCAAAACTCTCACACACAATATCACAGCTGATGGTAGACGAAAAGAGGCTTAAGAGGCTGATAGGGTTTGGTCCAAGAGGCTAAAAGATGTTTAAATAGGGGACAAGTCCGAGATTTAGGGTTTTGGCCCTCTGTCGCATACGCTTGGCGTACCCTTACATACGCCCAGCGTACGTAAGGCTCCTCCGCGATCCTTCATGCAGAGTACGCTAAGCGTACTCATAGGTACGCCCAACATACTCAAGGGACCAATTTTGCTAAAATGTAAATTCTTGAGGGTTCAAGTCATACCAGATTTAGGGTGTTACAACTCTTCCCCACTTGAACTAGACTTCGTCCTCGAAGTCCATAGCTGTAAACAGTTCGGGGTAATGCTCCCGCATCTCCTCCTCCGGCTCCCAAGTCCATTCGGAGCCCTTCCGGTGCTGGCATTGTGCCCTTACCAACTTCACTTCTTTGTTCCGATGACCCTTCGTCTTCCTATCTAAGATGACGACCGGGTGAAAGTGAATCTACAAGAAGAAGACTGACATGGATGGGAAGGTACACACCTATAAGGCACGATTGGTTGCGAAGGGCTTTACTCAAAATCCCGGAGTTGACTATGATGAGACCTTCTCACCAGTAGCGAAGATAAAATCTATTAGGGTGATGCTAGCCATTGCTGCGTTTCATGACTATGAGATATGGCAGATGGATGTCAAAATTGCCTTCCTTAATGGGAAGTTGGCTGAAGATGTTTACATTGTTGGAACCTGAAAGTGAACCTCTAGCAATCCTTGATACACATTCCGAAGTGTGTTTGGTTCCGAAGGGATAGGTGCTCCGGAAGCTGTCCGGAGCTGAAGAAAAGAAGAGATGAAGAAAGGAGAAAAGGAACACATTCCGGAGTGACTCTCACGTCCGGAATGCTTGCTGATTCGGAAGAATGCTGTTTTGTCTTTAGTCATTTATTGTATTTGTATTGTTGTAACATTTCATAGGACTTAGCTTTTTGTACTTCTAGACAATCAGAATGTCAGAAATAGTTCTATTGTCCGGTCCTATGTAAGTTACTTGGTTAATTTGCTGTAATACTCTCTCCTATATATAGGAGCATTCAATACAAGTAAACCACAGATCTTTCTCTTACTTTTGGCATTTACTCTTATCATATAAAAACATTCTTCTTGTTCATTTATTGACTTTACCTTGATCATTATCTACTTGTTCTCAATTAATGTCTTGATCATTTGTTGAATTGGTTATCTAAGACTTGACTGGTCTTTCCAGCCTCGACTTGAACATCTATTATCAAGCAGACATTGATCTCAAGCATTCACTCAAGGTTTGAATTCTCAAACCTTGTCCCTGCACAAAGATCTTGTTCTCTCAATTGGTATCAGAGCTTGAGTGGTTGTCCTTTGAATCCACAAGATCATATTATAGTTGGTTTGAACTTACCTTGGTATTTCAACCATTTCTGTGTTAAGGATAAAAGTTCTTCTATATACCACTTAAGCTTGAAGATATCTTGACTTTAATGGCTGCTTCAAATCCTCAACAAATGATTTCAATGCAAATCGCAAATAGCGTGGGTGGCCCTACACGTGCCCCATTGCTAGTTGTGGAAGAATATGATCACTGGAAAGTTAGAATGGAAAGATTTATTTTGGCCAAAGATAAAGGTGAAGAGATCTGGAGATCCGTGAAAGAAGGTCCTCATATCTCAGTTGTAAGAGATGCTGCTGCTCAGCTTATGGGTCAAGATGAAGCTAGTCCAGCCCCTCTAACTGCAGATGATGTTGAAAAGCTACATGCTGATCAAGTTACCTTCTCAAAAATGGTATTTGGTGTTCCTCCATCACTCTTTGAGCACATCAAGCTATGCAAATCAGCCATAGAAATTTGGGACACTCTTCAAGATTTGATTGAAGGTTCCGAAAATATGAAGGAAAAACGCCTCACCTCGGTTGTCAATGACTTTGACACATTCACTACCACTCCAGGTGAATCCGTAGCCTCAGCCTCCAACCGATATCGAATCATTGTCAACAACATGACTGCTCATGGGATTGTTCGAACTCCTCTCGATTATAATCTCAAGTTCATTAACAGTCTTGGTACAGGATGGGGAAATGTAAAGTCTTGTCTTCAAAGCAATGGTTCCTTAAAAAATTGAAACTCTATCAACTCTTTGATGAGCTTCAAGGACATGAATCAAACGTTGCTCAAACCATAAGAGAACTTTCCGGAGGACCACTTGCTCTAGTCAGTTCTTTTGAATCAACCATTCCGAACCCACCTGCTCCGGAATCTTACAAACCCACTGTTCCTTTGCCTCAATCATCCTTAACCTCTTTATCCACACACATCTATCCTGACGATGATTCCGAAACTTCGGATTCTGAACTCCGTTTCCAACAAGAATTTGCCTTACTTTCAATGAAATACAAACGTCCTTTCAATCCCTCTTATAAGCCATACCAAAACAGATTCAGCGCTCCTCACCAAAACCATCCTCAACCATATTCTGCTCCGGAACCAAAACATACCTCCGAAAACCCTCCTGCATACAAGCCTAATCTCACTAAACCAAACTCAGCCCCAGAATCTTCTCAAAATTCCAACTCAGAAAAACCAAAGATCTTGTGTCATAAATGTGGTCATGCAAACCATTTTGCCAAAGATTGTCTAGCTGATACTCCACAAAAGCCAAAAGTCAAAGACTCTGCTTATTATGTCAGAAAAGCACAAGAAATGGCAGAAAGTGAGAAGGCATTTGTCACTACAGTTTCAAGAGATATCAAAGGATATTGGTCATCCAGAGATGATGAAGATTTGGTGTCTGGAAGAAATATATGTTTGATGGTAAGACAAACGGTTGAATGTGATGAAGGTTATTGGTCTTCTGGGTCCGAAGATGAAGATGAGGTTGCTGAACCTCACTACTGCTACATGGCCACTAACGATCCACCAGGTCGAAGCATTGTTCAGCAGGTAAAATCCATGATCTCTGATAACAATTTTGATTTGGCTTTATGTGAACCTTATCTGACCCAGATCCAAACAGATATGAACACCATCTATAAAGCCTATGAATCTACCATAGAAGCCAGTGAGAAGAAAGACTGTGAACTAAGTCGTCTTAGATTACGTTTTGAGGATAAGAAATTGAAAATCGAGTCTCTAGAGCATGAACTTGTAATGTCAAAAGATGAATGTATCATTTTGAAAGATAAATGTGAAATCACTTATTCTGAACAAAATATTTTGATTTCTGATAACAAACGTCTCAATGCCAAAATAGATGCTTTGCATAACTCTGTAGACATGCTTGAAGCTGACATTCGGATGACTCATAATTTTCGTCATCCATGGTCTAAAGCTCCTGGTCTCGGAAGCGAGTTTCCGAAACCAATTATTAGTCCCCTGAAGGAATTGCAAAATTTGACATTCATGGGAGAGGTTCCGAACATTAAAAATTCGGACACTCCTGTTTCTCCATTGTCACCCCTTCAGGAGGATAAAAGATCTTTTGAGTCCCTAATTCCTGAGTTCCAACCAATAGTTGTCAAATGTCCTGATTGCACGCCTCTTCCGCCTCTGATAAACCTGGACCTGAATCGGACCACGGAATATCTCGGAATTTGTTTCGGAAACAACTAAAGTCAATGTCTCGGAATTTGTATGGGCATCTTTAGATGATAAAGTTGAAGTCTCAAGCAATGTGTCCTCTGATTCATGTGAATCGGACTCCGTAGTTCGTTCACAGACCAAATTGGTTCCCATTACTCCTAAGTTTGCAAATCCATCCAAAGGACAAACTTTTGGATCCTCTCCTCATCTTAAGAAAAAACCAATGTTGAATAGAAAAGATATTGTAGATCCCAAGGTTGAAGCTAGAAATGCTTTCAAAAAGGAAGTTAAGACTAGACAAGATTCCAAGTTCCTTGCTAACTCTAAACCAAATTCATTCCGGAATCCTCGTGTCTTCACTCACAGTCAAAATTCTTTTGTTCCTACTAGGATCCTGAAAAGACCTTCCGAACCTTTTGCTCGTTCGGAATCTAAGGATGTCCTTAGGTCAATCCCACCTCAAGCTCATGTCAATGTCAATGTCAAAACCATCCGAAATACTTCGCCAGCACCTAAAAATATTTCATCTGTCTTTATTGCAAAATCTGATGGCACAATTTTTAAACCAAGAATTTTAAAGAACAATGTGTCATCAAACAAATCCACAAGTTCAATAACCACTGTTTCAAAATCTTCAAACAAAAATCTTGTGTGGAAAATCAAAACATCGGCTAACAAAACAACTGTCTCTGAGATAACAAAAAGTGTCAATCCTTCGGATACCAAAGTTCCGAAGAAGTCAGTTCCTAACCCACAAGTAGTTGAATATGACTACTGGATAGATGAAAAGACATTAGCATTCTGTCTTTTTCCAAAGCACTCAAGAAATCTCACCAAGAAACACGTAGTTGTTCCAAAGTCACAATCAAAGTCCAAAGTCCATGCCTATGTCCCAAAGTCTAACTCGGAGCCTAAAAGCTCCATTGTTCATTAATTTTGCAGGCACTTTGTGCTTCAGAGCAAGAAACAATATGGTATATTGATAGTTCTTGCTCCATGCACATGACGGGGCAGAAGGATTTTCTACGTGATTTAAAGCTTTCTCCAAATGCTGGCTATGTGACGTATGGCAACAACTCAAATTCTCAAATTTGTGGTGATGGAACTCTCACCAATGGAAACTTCTCTATTTCACATGTTGCTTATGTAGCTGACTTGAAACATAATTTGATAAGTGTTGCTCAGCTCACTGACTCAAGCCGACGTGTGGAATTTTGCAAAAAATATAGTTATGTGATGACTGAAGACCGAAAAGAATGTTTGATAAAGTCTCTTCGCAACAAAAACATGTACCCACTTGACATCAATATGATTATTGGCAAACTGCAACTCTTCCTTCTCTCCAAAGTTGTTCCTGACGTCAGCTGGTTATGGCACCGAAGGCTCGCACATCTGAACTTTCGGTACATGAATGATCTTGTATCTGGTGAAATGGTAAGAGGTTTACCTCTTCTCAAGTTCGAAAATGATCACTTATGTGCTGCATGTGAGTGTGGTAATGAATCAAAGAAGGGTCATCCTGTTATCATCGAAAAATCCATTTCAGATCCATTGGAGCTTCTACACATTGATCTTTGTGGACCATCCACTGTAGAAAGTCTTCATCATAAGAAATACATTCTTGTGATTGTTGATGACTTTACAAGGTTCACCTGGGTCTTCTTCCTAAGGCTGAAATCCGAAACGGCCTCTGAGCTCATCAATTTTATCAAAGGAATAGAAGTTCTTATTAAACTCCCGGTCAGAAGAATCCAAAGTGATAATGGTTCGGAATTTGTTAACTCCACCATTGAGAAGTTTCTCACAGAAAAAGGAATCAATCACAATCTCTCAGCTCCTTACACTCCACAACAAAATGGTGTAGTTGAAAGACGTAATAGAACACTTGTTGAAGCCGCTCGATCAATGCTGAACTATGCAAACCTACCACTCTATCTTTGGGCTGAAGCTGTATCCACTGCTTGTTTCACTCAAAATCGAAGCATCATCAATCGACGTCTCAACATGACACCATACGAAGCAATGAATGGTCGAAAGCCCACAATCTCGTTCCTACATGTCTTCGGATGCAGATGCTTCATCAAAAACAACCGTGATCAGCTTACAAAGTTCCAACCTAAAGCTGATGAAGCTATCTTTCTTGGGTACTCTTCCAAATCCAAGGCTTACAGAGTTCTCAACCGAAGAACTCGTGTTCTGGAAGAAAGCTTTGATGTTACCTTTGATGACAACTTTGTTCGGAATTCTGGCCCCTCTCACATCACAACTCACATCATGGAGTCTGATGCTCCTCCGCCAGGATGTCTGAACCATCAACCTATTCTCGAGATTGACTTTGAAACCCTCTTTGGTCCTTCCGAAACCGCTCTTGATTCAGAATCTCGATCAAAACCATCTCTGATTCAAATTCCTCCTTCGGAAGCCCCAGTTTCTCATAACCTATCCGGTCCACTTCCGAGCCTGTCTCCATTTGATTCCGAACCGTTTCAACCTTCTCAGGTTGAGGGGGAGAATAATGCCAATCCCTCTCTTGAATCAAATGTGGATGGCTTCCAAGATGCAGCTGCTGAATTCGATGACTCCAATCGAATCAACATCGATGACAATGAAAAATTCTTTGAGTTCCCTTCCGATGATGATGTTAATCTCTCTGGCTCAGAAGTTCAGGGGGAGCATCATCCTCAAGTTCAAATCATTCAGGGGGAACAACTCAATCTTATTGTTGATATTGGATCAACCGCTCCTCAAGAACTTCCCAAATTGCACGTTTAGACCAAGGATCATCCTCCAAACCAAGTAATTGGAAATCTCAATGCTGGTGTACAAACTCGCTCTGCTTCAAGTATCCAAAACGAATGTCATTTCTCAGCCTTCATTTCTATGCTCGAATCCAAATCCATTAAGGAAGCATTGGAGCATGCTGACTGGATCACAGCCATGCAAGAAGAACTGACTGAATTTGACCGAAACGAAGTATGGACTCTTGTTCCTCCTCCCCCAAACCACCCTATTGTCGGCACAAGATGGGTATTTCGTAACAAGCTTGATGATGCTGGAGTCATAATCCAAAATAAAGCAAGATTGGTAGCCAAAGGCTTTACCCAGATTGAAGGACTAGATTATGATGAGACCTTTGCTCCGGTTGCACGACTTGAAGCTATCAGAATTTTCCTTTCCTATGCTGCTCACAAAAGGTTCAAAGTTTACCAAATGGATGTAAAAAAGCGCTTTCCTCAATGGTGAACTTGACACTGAAGTATATCTTCAATAGCCCCCCGGTTTTATCAATCTCTCATTTCCGAACTATTGCTACAAGCTCCGAAAGGCTGTCTATGGCCTCAAGCAAGCTCCTCGCGCATGGTACGAGACTCTCACCGACTTTCTCAAGCGCTCTGGCTTTCAAAGAGGAATTCTAGATCCGACTCTATTCAGAAGATCAAATGGAAGACATCTCATGCTGGTTCAAATATATGTGGACGACATTATTTTTGGGTCTACGGACTCATCCATGGTTGAAGACTTTGCTAACTTAATGATCAAACGATTCCAGATGAGAATGAATAGAGAATTAAGCTTCTTTCTAGGCCTTCAAGTCAAACAAACTAACAAAGGCATTTTCATTCACCAAGAGAAGTACATTTCTGAGCTTCTCAAGAAATACTCTATGGACACCTGTGCCTCAGCCAAGGTACCTATGGGCTCCGATCACAAAATCTTTGCCGACTATTCGGGTGTTTCTGTAGATGAAAAGAAGTATCATGGAATGATTGGATCCTTACTTTATCTCACTGCAAGTCGCCCGGACATTATGTTCTCAACATGCTTATGTGCCAGATTTCAAGTCAATCCGAAAATGTCTCATCTTTTATATGTGAAAAAAATATTCAGATATCTCAAAGGTACAAAGAATCTTCCAATCTGGTATCCAGCAAATGAAAGTTTCCTTTTGCAAGCCTACTCGGATTCAAACTATGGTGGTATTCAACTCGATAGAAAAGTACATCAGGAGGATGTCAATTCCTAGGTGGTCGCTTAGTCAGCTGGTCATCCAAGAAACAGAACTGCATTGCTCTCTCCACAGTGGAAGCCGAATACATAGCTGCTGCCAGCTGTACTTCTCAAGTTCTTTGGATGAAATCTCAACTCTTGGATTATGGTTATCGATTTCAACGCATCCCTATCTAGTGTAACTCTCAAAGTGCCATTGCAATCTCTCACAATCCAATTCAGCACTCCATGACGAAGCACATTAACATCCGATACCATTTTATTAAAGATCATGTTCTAAATGGCAATATCGAACTTATTTTTGTTCCATCTGACGATGAAATTGCTGATATCTTTACTAAGGCTTTAGACGAAACCAAATTTATTGGTTTTCTGAACAAAATGGGTATGATGATGCCTGATCCACAATTCTTTCAGGAAACATGTTCTCTTTGATAGAAGTATTCAGAAGAAAAATATGCTCCGAACTCAATTATTTCTTTTTGCTTCGGAACTATTTTCCCTCTGACTACACAGGATCATTTTACTTGTCTTTATTACTAATTATCCCTTGAGTTTTTTAAGATGTACATTCATTCACTTCATCGCGACTATCAAGATCGACCATCATCCGGATTACCATTTCGGAACTCCCTCAATAAAGGAATTCCGGAAAACCCACTCCGGAACTAATTTCATATGTGCTCTGGAATTTCTAAACTTGCTCCGGAATTTCAAAACTTGCTCCGGAATTTCAAAACTCACTCCGGAATTTCAAAACTTGCTCCGAAATTTCAAAATGTGCTCCGGAATTTCGAAACTTGCTCCGGAATTTCAAAACTTGCTCCGGAATTTCAAAACTTGCTCCGGAATATTTCTCACTCCGGAACTGCCTCAAAAGAATAAATTCAGAACTTCCCATTGTACCTATCGGATCATAGCCATCCCTAATTCACTCATCCGGAATACCAAAGGGTTTTATGATGAACCGTCAGCAACGGCTACTTTTAGGAATCCTTATCCTTTTCACCTTGATCCCCGAGCCACGATTGCACTATTCCTAAAAGCAAACATCGAATCGCCGGTTGCTATTCCCATTCTCCACTTCGATCCACTCAACCTTTTACCTTCCTGTCACCTCAACCCCCAAAAAGGCATAAACTCATTTAATGCGATCCGTTTACCCTCGGATCCTCATCATTACCTTTTTCAACCCGACCCATCTTCCCTTACCTATAAATACCCTTTCAAATCCCCTCTTTACCTCTTTACGCTCTCTCAACTGCAAATCTCTCAAAAACCCTCACTGTTCTTCGTGTTCATCAAGCATTCATCACTCTTCAACAATGGAGTCTTCACAAAACCCAACTCAAACTGCTTCCACTCCTAGGAAATCAATCACAAGGAAGAGGTCATCAAAAGGATCTAAGGGTTCATCCTCTTCTGCAGATCAAGAACCCTTCCTAAGAGATACAACCCAACTGTTCTCCCTAAACCCTTTAGACTATGATGAATCGATTAGGGTAATGATTGAGTACATTGCTAATCACCCCATCTCCATCCCACTTACCAAAATCCCTGATCCACCACTCCCACTTCATCATCTTCATCGTGCATTCACAAGTATCAAATAAGAGGATGGCATTCTGGAAACCACCATCATTGGAGATCGCACCATTCCTATCTACAAATCGACCTTTCTCAAGGCGATTGGTGTCAAACCTAATCCCAAAGGTTTCAAAACGGTTGAACCGACGACTGAAGAGTTCCAGACATTTCTGAGATACATTGGCTACACACAAGACTATAGGGCAAAAGACTTCAAGAAAAGCGCTGTTTCTGGGCTCTGGACTCCTCTTATGCATCTCATCATCCGTGGGTTATCTGGCAAGCACGGAGGAACTGACACCTTGAGCAAGGACTGGCTGAACGTCGTCTTCAGCATCTACTCCGGACTCGATAACTCCGTCGATCTTCCTGAAGTATTATGGCAAGACTTTTGCAAGTTTGCCATCAAGAGAAAACCAAACGAAATTTCGAGCCCTAGATTTTGGGCCCTGACGATTGAACAAATCTTCAAGGAACTCAAAGTCCCCATTCCGGTGAGCACCATTCCTCCGGAGGTATGTATTTCTTTCAAACTCGTTAAGCCTTATAGAATTCCGGACCAATCATCCTTTGGTCCAGTCAGACGACTTCCGGACTACATGTTGGCCATCATTCCTTCCGACTCTCCTTACTTGAAACAACATTTAGAGACTTCGGTTGTGTTTGACCCAACACAACCTGCCCCCGTATCTGTTGAACCCACTTCCGAAGAGGCCAACCCTGACATGTTCGGACCTAAACTCAAAAAATCAGCCAAGAGAAAGGCATCTCCCAAAAAGCCCAAAAGCAAAAAGAAAACCAAAGTCAGTGCCTCCTCTCAACAGGAGGGCACCCATGACATTCGGGATGATTCTGGCCGTCCGTACACCCCTCCTGCCCACTCATCTGAGGTACCCTCAATGTTTCAACATCACAAGCACACACTCACGGGGAGTCTCCACATAATCCACCCTCACCCTCCCAAAAGGGTGATGCCGGTGTTGAACAAAGTTCCTTGCCGCCCCCTGGAACACATTCACGTGTCAAGTTTGATATTCCCATCATTTCTTCTACACACACACACACTCCGGAACTGTTGTTCCAGACCCTAAGCATCCGGAAGGAGGAGTAGTCCCTCCAACTTCCGATGCCTCAACTGGTCTGATACCCGGAAGGAGTAAAGGACGACCAGGGGTTAATGATCCTGATTGGGAAGACTATGTTAATAGGGCAGCATCACGGCGTACGAACCTCTCTAGAGCCCAAGTGGAATCCACTCTCATTTCCATGAGGAATAGGGCCATTTAGAGCAGCTTGCCCTATACTCCTCCTACCGATGCAGAAGCGGATGATGAGCTTACTTCCAAGCAACCACCTATCACCACTCATCAAAGTGCATTCCACATTGATCTGGAAGAAGAAATCTCGGAAGAAGTTATGTTGGACGAAGAAGCCATAACAGTTCCGGATGCTCATCTTATGACCTCCATTCACTATCAATCCAACGCATCCGCATCTAAGTCTGCCTTTGACTTCGGATCCTCCTCCACCACTCCGGACGACAACTCTCACTCAAAACATCAAGAAGATGATGCCACCACCAAAACAGTTCCTTCAAATCATCCTCTCTCTCACCAACCTCCTCCGCAACATTCAGATTCCGATTCCGAATCCTCAGCTGGTGACCATGTTGATCCTTTTGCTTTATTGGAGATCCGCAATAATGTCTCAGACACCATGGTTAAAGTGTCCTCTGTAGAGACATCCGTAGCAAAGCTAAATACGAAGCTGGATCAAAAATTCTCCGGAATTGATTCAAAACTTGATGCCATTCTTCAGTCTCTCTCCCATCAGTCTGGACCATCCGTAGCCGAGAGAGAAGCCCAACTTGACCAGCTGATTTCCGTTCGGCTGAAGCACACTGTTGAGCAAATTGATTCCAAATATGATGCTCTTGTCGACAACTACCTCAACACCATCTCCTCCATGCTCAAGGTTCATGACGATCTTGTGTCTGCTACCAACGATCTAATCAAGCAGACTCATGTTCGTCATGAGAAACAAATTCAACGATTAGAGAAGGAGATCCGGAAGAAGGATGAGATGAATCTGATCATTCAACAGGTCCTCATCAAACTCTTGCGCTCCACTTGGAACATTGTGGATGTTCCGAACAGGAAATTTGATGAGATGATTAAGATCCTTAGCAGCACATTCAAGCATCTCTTTGAACAAGCTCCCACTTCTGAAGCCTACGATACTCTTACTCTTCAACTCTCCTCCGGTCTTCAGAATGTGTTCTCCAAACTTGATAGTATCAAGGAGGACTTATCGCTTGCACCGGTTTCCAGGGTCACCGATACAAGAGGGGGAGAAGGCCCAAGCAGAAGATGGAAGCCAGCCTCGGAATTCACACTCCGAGATGAGGACTTCAATTCCGAAGAAGATGTTCAAGTTGTCTCCGAAATCCTCGGAATTACTGAAGGAGATGAAGATTATGAAATTTATATTCCGGATGAAGCTCCCAAAGGAATTCTTGGTCTTCAAGCTCCTAAGCTGAATGCTCCGAAGGTGTTATCAGAAGAACAAAAGAGGATCTGGTCTGCTGTCTCTTGGCCATCCTCTCTTCTGGATGCCTTTGATATGGCAGTTAAAATGGCCAAGGCAAAATCTCTTCTTACAGCTCAAGCCTTCCGAGCCACTCCCTCCATGCTGCCTCCTACTCCCATTCCGAAACCAAAAATAGCTCCAATTGATCAAGGCTCTCCTCACCGTACTCCAGATAAAATTCCAAAAGAACCGCTTCCAACTCCTACTCCGGAACTCGTCATTGACGAGAACACGAAGATGGTTATTGATGCTCTTTAGAGAGACAAAGGGAAGAAACCAATGACTTCTGAACCACAAGCCCTTCTCTCCTGACCTCCCCCTAAACAACAATTTGGATGGTCCGAAGAAAAAATTCACAAGGCACTGGAGGACAGCATCCTGATTCAAGCGTTAAAAGATCATCCCGATCCGATACGTGGCATCTCTCCTCTGTGTCGAGAAGGCATTCTTCAAGCCAAGGAAATCATCCCAACTCTCTACTACGACCTTCCATCAAATGACACAGATCAACTGGATCTTCCTCTCTCTTCCTTCAGCAAGTTCTACACCAAGTTTGCTCTTCTCCATCCAACAGATAATCCGGAAGTGATCATCCGGACAGAACGTGAAAGGCTCAAAACCTTTTACGCCAAGAATGCTCAACCCTTCAAGGAGGTATGGACAAGAAAGAGGATCACCAAAGTTTAATGCTTTGGAAGAAAAATTTTAGTGAAATTTGAGCTAAACTGTCCTCTCTTCTGTTTCCATCTCCTCCGGAACAAACCAACTCCCAAGACTGTTACTGATGCGGATTTTCCTTCAATGAATCCGAACGACATCCTTACTCTCGCTGCTTACTTCAGATAAAATCAAAAGGATGACATCAGTATGGGTGCCTATCACGCAACTCTCAACTTCCTCAAAGACTATGTTGCTGAGTTCTGCCGCTGTGACTATGAACTTGCTCATCTCTATGGAACCAAACAATTCATTGCAAAGATCGACTTTGTTCTTCCGGAAGCTGAAATTCTCGCAGATGGTCCGATCGAAGAACCGGTTCTAGGGTTTGTCTACACCACCAGAAGAACAAACAAGAAGGACTTCTTCCGAGTTCTTGACAAACACCTGGTTCCTACCAAAGCTCTGCAGAAGTTCGTATCCCGGGCATCCAAGTGTGATGCTCCGGAACAAGTTAAGGCAAAGTTTATAAGTCAACTGACTTAGTACATTGCAGTGCGTGAATGGTTGTTCCGAGCATACACCTTCATTAAGGAAGAAATGAACTAAACTTGATGGATTGGTAAGTTCACTTAGGGGGAGATTGTTGGAACCTGAAAGTGAACCTCTAGCAATCCTTGATACACATTCCGAAGTGTGTTTGGTTCCGAAGGGATAGGTGCTCCGGAAGTTGTCCGGAGCTAAAGAAAAGAAGAGATGAAGAAAGGAGAAAAGGAACACATTCCGGAGTGACTCTCACGTCCGGAATGCTTGCTGATTCGGAAGAATGTTGTTTTGTCTTTAGTCATTTATTGTATTTGTATTGATGTAACATTTCATAGGACTTAGCTTTTTGTACTTCTAGACAATCAGAATGTCAGAAATAGTTCTATTGTCCGGTCCTATGTAAGTTACTTGGTTAATTCGCTGTAATACTCTCTCCTATATATAGGAGCATTCAATACAAGTAAACCACGGATCTTTCTCTTACTTTTGGCATTTACTCTTATCATATAAAAACATTCTTCTTGTTCATTTATTGACTTTACCTTGATCATTATCTACTTGTTCTCAATTAATGTCTTGATCATTTGTTGAATTGATTATCTAAGACTTGACTGGTCTTTCCAGCCTCGACTTGAACATCTATTATCAAGAAAACATTGATCTCAAGCATTCATTCAAGGTTTGAATTCTCAAACCTTGTCCCTGCGTAAAGATCTTGTTCTCTCATACATGAGTCAGCCAGAGGGTTTTGTCAATGCAAAGCACCCCAATAGAGTGTGTAAGCTTGAGAAATCCATTTATGGATTGAAACAAGAATCTCCCCGATGGAATCTTTGTTTCGATGAGAAAGTCAAAGTGTTTGGTTTTCTACGAAGCGAGGATGAATCATGTGTATATGTCAAAGCCAGCGGGAGTATAGTTAGCTTCCTCGTATTGTATGTCGATGACATACTGCTCATAGGAAACGACATCCCGACGCTGTAGGAAGTCAAGTCCTGGCTTGGGAAGTGTTTCGCTATTAAGGACCTCGGAGAGGCTGCCTATATTCTGGGAATAAGGATAGTGAGAAATAGGAGTAAAAAACTAATAGGAATTAGTCAGAATACTTACTTGGACAAGGTACTAAAACGTTTTAGTATGGAGAATTCCAAGAAAGGGGAGTTACCAAGCCAAAGTAATGCCAAGTTGAGTAAGACTCAAAGTCCGAGTACCGAAGTCGAGATAGCAGAGATGAGCCGAGTACCATACGCTTTCGCAGTTGGCTCAATCATTTATGCTATGACTTGCACTCGCCCTGATGTGGCGTTCGCTTTGAGCATGGTCAGCAGATATCAAGGGTACTCTGGCAAAGCACATTGGACCGCAGTCAAGAATATTCTTAAGTACCTTCGGAGGACTAAGGAATGGTTTCTAGTCCTCGGTGGGAGTGATGACTTAAGGGTACGAGGGTATAGTGATGCCAGTTTTCAGACCGACCGAGACAACTACCATTCGTAGTCGGGCTGGGTTTTTAACCTTAATGGAGGAGCAGTAACTTGGAAGAGTTCCAAGCAGGAGACTGTAGCTGATTCAACGTGCGAATCAGAGTATATAGCGGCGAGCGAAGCGTCAAAGGAGGCGATATGGTTGAAGAACCTCATTGGAGACCTTGGAGTTGTGCCAGCCCTAAAGGAGCCCATGGAAATTTTCTGTGATAATTAAGGAGCAGTTGCCTTGACCAAGGAACCAAGGGATCATGGTAGATCTTGACATATTGATAGGAAATAACATTTTATTCGACATCGGGTGGAAGAGAGACTCCTCATAGTGAAGAGGGTATCGTCGGAGGATAATCCAGCATATCCCTTTACGAAGGGACTAAGTAGGGTTAAGCACTTGCAGCACGCTAGGAGCATCGGTTTGTAGATTGTCATGTATTGGTTTGTAGATTGTCTAAAGTGTATTAGACATAGCAAAGGTTTGCTGCAACGTTCATGAGTGCTTATGAATATGATTTGAGCATTGGATTAAACCCGCGCTTACTGGTATCACTTCATGGAATTTATCTCGAGTGATCGCAAGATGATAATATCATATGGTCTTAAAACTGAGATATATGGTTTATTCTTTGCGAGTTGGTTGTGCATTGATAATGCGTAAACGCATCAGTAACTTGATGTTATAAAACACATTGTTTTGCATGATTTGATGAGTGAATGGTAAATGCATATAAGTCGAAGTTTATCTGTTCCTTTTATCCTAAGAGAGTAAAACCGATATCTGGGCCCCTCGATGATTTGGTTTGACTTATGTGTCGGGCCCGGTCAGGACTGAATTTATGTGTTAAATTAAGTTCTATGTCAGACAAATCAGAGATCGAGAAATAAACTGTTGGACAATAAGTATGACTATGTTCCATATAATTGTCCGCACGATATCTGGAACGAAGGACTATATGATCCCTTATCTAAAGGACAGGTTACTGATAAGATCAGAGTTCGACAACGTCTTTGAGAGCTGCGATTGCTAATCGGATTGTACTTGCATTATAATTGCTAGACTTATCCAAGTGGGAGACTGTTGGATTAGTATCTAAGCCCGTAACTATATTTGGTATGTACTTGACCCGGTTGTGCATGGTCCTTTTGGGTTGCCTTCACCAAAGCAACTTGACAGGATGATTTATGGAGAGAGAGAGAGAGAGGTTATTATGGTTTATTAATATATTATATGAATAATATATTAAAGGAGAAATCATGTAGTTTAATTAATATTAGAGAAGAATTAATTAAGAATTAATTCTGTGGCTAAAAGAGATTAATTAAATAAAGGGGACTGGAACTGTTAGTTGTGTGATAGTTGATTTGGGCTGTTAATCCTTGTGAATTAGGGCATGGATGAAATTAAGATGGAGCCCATCTTGAAATCATCCAAGGAGGCCTTATTCCAGAAGGTTCTCAAGCTGCTTAGGGCCTAAGTCATCCAATTAGGGTTTTCACTGAAACCCTAGCAGCTCAGCTATATAAGGGACCCCAAGGCTTCAAGTTTCGGCTACACCAAGAAACCCTAGAGTTACTATAGCCGAAATTAGCCTCTCTCCTTCTGTCTTCTAGATCATCCTCTTGCTTGTGGTGTTTGTGAGCCATTAGAGGTGTTACATTTGTGACACTAAGCTTCTTGAAGATCAAAGGATTCTTGAAACTATTGAAAGGTATCATCTAAACTACTTTGTCATAGATTTCGATTTCAATGTATGCTAGAATAGGGTATTCAAGTATTGGATGAATTGCATGTACAATAGAGAAGACTAGATCCAAGCTTTAGGGTTTTGTATGAGCACATAGGATTGTTCTTTTGTCTAAAACCCATCAAATACATCGCTCACTACAAGGTCCGAGCTTGTCGTGAGTCTCTCGTCTTACGAAAGCCTCACAAACCCAAACTTTGATGTGATCCAACGAGGGAACCTTCCCTGTCCACATCTCGAGAGGTGTTTTGGCAACCTTCTTATTAGGGACTAGATTAAGGATATGGGCGGCAGTCTCTAAGGCATACCATCAGAATGAGATAGGTAACGAAGCTCGACTCATCATGGAACGAACCATGTCCAACAAGGTTCAGTTTCGCCTCTCAACCACACCATTCGACTACGGTGTCCTAGGTGGCGTCAACTATGAAACAATTCCACATTCCTTAAGATAGTCTAGGAACTCGATACTAAGGTACTAACCACCTCGATCGGATCAGAGCATCTTTATCTTCCTGCCCAATTGATTCTCCACTTCTTGCTTAAACTCTTTGAACTTTTCAAAGGTTTCTGACTTATGCTTGATTAAGTAAATATAGCCATATCTGCTGTAATCATTAGTAAAAGTCACATAGAAGCGGTTAGCATCCCTTGTGGCGGTTCTGAAGGGTCCACACACATCAATATGTATTAGATCCAACAAAACATCACCCCTTTCACAAGTACCAGTGAAGGGTGACTTGGTCATCTTTCCAAGAAAACAATATTCGCAAGTGTCTGACTCCAAGACTCCATCCTTTTGGAGTTGGGCTATGCGCTTCTTGTTGACATGTCCAAGACGACAATGCCACAAGCATGCCTTGTCCAAAACATTGGACGAATCAATATTCAACACATTATTTCCTAGGTTATATACAACCATCACAGTTTCATATATACCGTTACATGGTAATGCTTCAAAATAAAATGTAGCATTATAATAAGCATTAATACTACCAATTTCATTATTAAAATAAAAGGTAAAACCTTGTTTATACAAACTATGAAAGGAAATAATATTTCTCTCCATTTTCAACGAGTAACAAAAATTATTCAATTCTAAAGTCAACCCACTACTAAGAAATAAAGAATAAACTCCAATCTTGGTGACAAGCGACATTTTCCTATTTCCCATGATTAAGTTTATCTTCCCGTGCTCCACATCCCTACTTCCTTTTAGTCCCTACAAATCAGAACAAATGTGAAATCCACAACTTGTATCAAGGACCCAAGAATTAGCATGTGATGAGTTATTAGAAAGAATAGTGTAAATACCTGCAAAGGTGAGCTTTATCTTCCCATCCTTAATGTCCTACAAGTATTTGGGGCAGCTTCGTTTCTAGTGCCCTTTTTCATGACAATGGAAGCACTCTGCTTCCTTTGGATTGGTAGAGGCATTAGCAGAACCAGCTTTGGTCCCACTGGAAGAGGATCCATCAAGGGACTTTCCCTTGCGGCTCTTAAAAGGAGCCTTCCTCTTCTTCCCTTTCCCATGTCCGATTTCCAGAACAGGGGCAACAATAGTAGTAGGAGTAGGTACAACCGACTTGCCTTTCAAGTTTCTTTCTGCAGTTCTTAGAAGGCCTTGAAGCTTGCTAAGAGTGACTTCCTCTTTGTTCATATGATAGGTCATACGAAACTGATCATAACAAGAAGGCAACAAATGTAGGATGATGTCAATGGCCAACTCTTCATCGAAGTTTACATTTAATTTCAACAAGCGGTCCACATATCTCTGCATCTTTTTCAAGTGGGTCGTGATGGAATCTCCATCCTTCATTTTGGTTGTGATCATGGAGGCAATGATCTCATACCTCTCCTGTCGAGCACTTTGATGGTACCTTTCCATCAAATCTTGGTGCATTTCGAAGGGCCAGAAGTCCTCATAGGACTTTTGAAGCTCAGCAGTCATGGTAGCAATCATAATACACGACACCTTTGTTGCGTCCCTCTCATGAACCATGTATTCCTCGATTTTTTCGGGAGTAGCAGTTTGTTCATCAATCTCCTTCAGCTCTTTATCTAGGACATATTCTTTGTCCTCGTAGCGAAGGGCCATACGAGTGTTTCTGATCCAATCGTTAAAGTTTGACCCATCGAAGATAGTTCTCCCAACCAAATTCATGAGGGAGAATGAGCTAGAAGGGCTGGAGCCTGAAGCATTGTTTGGGATAGACATCTGAAAAGAAAGAAGAACAAAGTTTAGATTAGATGAGAATCCTTAATATCACACCCAAATGAAATATTAAGGGTAGGACCCAACACAATATTTTACAAATCGGAAGAGGGATGCCGTAATCCAATTGCAAAATATTTGAAGATAGGTAAATGAAGATTTACCAATTTCCACCATGAAAAACGAAATTGATTATTAAGTTTTAATTGGATTGAAATTCCTAGATTCTTTTGAGATTCATTGAACTTTTCAATGGCATGTTTAAATCTTGATTGTGCCCTTCAAGTTTGTGACTGGGATGCCGAGGATCACAAACAAGGTGTGAATAACCATGCAAATGTGCTTGGTACTCTTAATGTTACAAATCACCTAATCAATGTGTCGGTTAACCACACACGCTCCATTGATCTATGATTAACATCAAGCTACCCTTTTCCACCCTTGTTAGTCCCAGATTAGTGTATCGGTTAACCACACACGCTCCACTAATGACTTATCAAGGTGCAATGTGATATTTCATGGAATAACACCATTTTCACATTTTTCATAAAGTAACTAAGATTGGGAATTTAATAAAAGTTTAGTTACTTTATAATTATCATTATACTTATAACGAGAATTAATGTCCTATCCTACCCGTTCGGCTAGCGACCCTCTACTAGTCAAGGAAGAGGTGGGTGAGACTGGACACCCATTAAACCACTATTTTATAGGCAGTAACCTTATACCCCCCCACCCCATTATAGACTAGCTTCGTGAATGAGGCCTACTAACAGTAAGACTGACTTGTCTTATATATATATATATATATATATATATATATATATATATATATATTATTAAACTTATAATATTATAATGGTATAAGGGTTGAATTTTAAACTTTTAAAATTCTAAGGTTTGGAATTAAATGTTTCATTAGTGAGACTTTACAAATTCCAAAACTTGAGGGCAAATTTTGTAACTCTTCAAAACTTTTGGTTTACATAACTTATGAAAACTTATGAGTTTTAATGTTCATGAATGAGACTCTTCATATAACTTGAGGACAAGTTACAAAGCTCACTTCAAGAACTATATAGATCAATTTTAACTAACAACATTATCATATAATTTCACTATTGATCTAATCTAACGCATAGCAAGGCAATTCATATCAAATAATACAAATAATTATCTTATTATCTTAAAATTTGACAATTGTCCTTTGATTGGATGAGGATCATCGTTACCAAATCAGAAAATACAATTTTTATGATATAAAACATTTTGTGGTAATGATCCTAAACCAATTCTGGCCAAAAACATGAAATTTTGCAACCAGAAGCCTCTACTCGATGAGTACATGAACTGGACTCGTCGAGTTGCCCTTTTAGTGAGTGAACTCGTCGAGTCAGGCACTGGACTCGGCGAGTTCATCAGTCAGAGGCCAGAAAATAAATTTTTCAGCTTTGAAAAATAACCAAGCATCAAATATAATAGAAAACAATCCTAGGCTCTGATACCACTGTTGGGTTTTAAGCACTATAACACTCCTATGGTGCACATTCAACTCTAGATGCTTTGGATCTATGTTTTCTCTAATTAAACATGCATTTGGAATTTTCCAAAGCATACATCCTAACTAGCATACAATGAAGGATATAAAACATAAAACTCAAGTAAGATGAATACCTCTTGTTGTAGTTGTAGTTCTTGGCCTTAGAAAGCTTTAGCACCTCAAGTGCGATGCCTCTAATGTGTCACAAACACCAAATGCAAGAGGAGGATTGAGATAATAGGCTAGTTAGCTTAAAATCGATTATCACTCTTTAAGAATGAATAGGCAACCGATTTTAGCTCTAGGGGTTTGCTTTTATAGTGTTACATAGGCTAGTGTTACATCCATGTAAACCCTAATGCACCATGACCCTTCATATTACTTAGGCTCCATGGGTTAAACCTCCATGGACTATCATATTGGTTTAGCCCATCCTAAGCAACCAGGGATCATTGGCCCACACTATAAGAATCATTGATTTACTTAATCAGTCCCTGTATATTTAATCAGTCTCTTTTGATCACTAAATTAATTCCAAATTAATTCTTGATCAATACTAATCAAATAATATGATTTCTCAATTAACATATTATACTTATAGTATATTAATAAATCACAAATAAACTTATTCTCAAAAGTCCATCCTATCAAATTGCACTGGTTATATATGATGATTTAGGATAAAGAGTAAACCTAAATTAATTATGAGGAATATTGGGTAGTATCTTCTTACGAGTACGAGTGAGTTATACTCAGAGAATAGAACTTTAATATATGTCATTGATCCGAGAGAATGGATTAGACATAGTCATTGTCCCTAGTCCGAAAGTATGAATTGGACATAGTCAAATGTCATTAATCCGGGAGTATGGATTAAGACATAATCAGTTGTCCTTATTCCGGGAGTATGGACAGGACATAGTTATCTGTCATTAATCCGGGAGTATGGATTTAGACGTAAACACTTGTCCCTAACCCGAGAGTATGGAATGGGCACAATTATTGATCCGAGAACATGGATTAGATATGGGAGTAAGAGGTAAAATTTAAGGTCCGAGAGTGTGGATAGTCTCGTTGTGAGGATCAACGGGCTGGGGTAAGAGTTGATTATATATATGGGGAAATTTTATATTTATGAATTCTTAATTATATATAAATGTATAACATTGTGGGATTGAAATCCCTATGTACTCACCAGGTTTCCCAACCTGACCCACTCAAGCTTATTTATATCACAGGTGTCGATATGAAGTTACATTACATTGAGAGATTAAAGAGATGTAGATCACTAGTGTAAATAAATGTAAGTTCTGTTTATGCTTATGTTTCTGTATTGACGATGACATCCCAAATGTTTTAAAATGAATAAAATACATTTCTTCGGAAATGCTTTGATAACGTATTTATCATGTTTTTCTGGGAAAAAGTTCCGCAACACTTCTATTTAAAATGTTACTCTGATTTTTAAACAAGCATAAACAAAATCGGTCTTTTCTGGCCGTGAAAATGGGGATGTCACAGTTGGTATCAGAGCATTAGTTTAAGCAAACTAGGAATAAGGATTTATTTCTAGACATAAACATAGAATGCTAAGCGATGATCGTGAGGAGTGTGTCTAATATATTTTAAGAAGTACACCTGGATAGGCACAAGCACTAGCTCATTTAGGGAAGATGCCTAAATTGCTTTTATATGCTAAATGATTTGAGATGCTTTATGATGCTATCGTTTGATCGGATCTATGATTTGTTGCCGACCGGATCTGTAAACTTTATGTGTTCAGATTTCTAAACGTGTAATTACGATATTAGAACTGACATGTAATTTTTCGAAGTAATAAGGAGGAATACGTGTCTACACCTTCCGCTATCTATATTCTCGTCTCGATACACCAAACGACTGCTTTGGTGTGCAGAACATCATGGTGAAGACTCATAGTGAATTGAGTAAATGGAGGAAATGAGAAGGCTTATGATATTGAATGGTACCTATCGGAAGATATCGTAAGAGTGATATCTTGGCTTTAGAATGCGTCTAATAAATAATATGTCTAGTACAGGAGAAGTACACTTTCGATTAGCAGAAAGAAATATTTTTGGTATGATCCATGAAGTTTTCCCATCGTCTAACATTTCCATCACCAACCGAGTTGAAGCGGAATTGATGATCGAAGATACGCATAGAAGAAGTCCTAGTAGAGTCTAGGGAAAATTATATGATTGTTTGGACACATTTGTATGTTTTAAAATTGTTTTCGTTATAATAACTTGGAAAACTGCGAGGCAATACTTAGGACTAGTATGAGTAGGTGTGAATGGTAGTAGAGGCCTATACTACCGGAAGCACATGACTCGCACTTGGATAAGGGAGAGTCACAAGGTTACCAAGGCACTACTAATTGATTCTGCTTTGTTTATGTCTGTCGTTACCATCGTTTTGGTAATGACTAAGAAGATTGTTGTTATTCTGACCCTAGTGGTCATATCATATCGAGTCCGACTAAGATGAGTATGTTACGTGGTTCAGAGAACCAAGTTTGATGTAGCATCCGACTTAAGCCAGAAGATCGAAGTGAAAGATAATCAAAGCGATTGTGATCGTTGTTAAAGTAAGAAACTTGCAGCTAGAAATGTTACATGCTAAAAGGTGATTATATCACATTAGAACATGAAGGAAGGTATTATGGAATTTGACTCTAAGGTACCTAAGTCTAAGCGTTGCATCATACGATGAGAGGTCATTAGAACATGACCCATCAATCTGTCATGATAATCAAAGTAAGGAACTTCTCTTAAGATTAAGTCTGTTTAAGAAGGAGCAGGAGTCTCCAATAAATATTGAGTTTGTAACTCGAAGGTTATAACATAGTATAAGAGCGGGTGCAAGATCGAGCACCGTATGTAGTAAGAAGTCCAAGAGATAGATATTCATTCGAAGGAACATAAAAGTTACAATTATTACCTAGGATGAAGAGATAACGTATGGAGTCATTGTACAAGTCTTGTTTCATTGATGATTCTGGGACGTAATCATCCTAAGGGGGAGATAATTGTAACGCCCGTATATAAGTTCCGAATATAAGTTCCGAACTATATCAACATACTTTATAAATTAACATATAGAACTTCCGAATATAAGTTCGGAACTATATCACACACAACATATATATAGAAACCTAAGTATAACTCAAGATCTACATTTGTATAATAACATGCTAATAAGTTGATAATAGTTGTATATATTCAAAATATTATATTTAGAACAACTATATCCCAGTTAATATAACTGTCTATGTTGATACCAATACACTAACATATAGACATAATATTATCGTGTATACAATATTTAGCATGCGTTTTCCCCCAAAAATATTAGCAAGTGGGGCCGTGAAACTCACCCTAGTAGAGTGATTTTATGTAATCTAAGCAGAAACGGTCAGCGGTACGAGGTCATCGGGGCTCGGGATGCAAGATGGCTTCAGCATAGGAGAGAGGAGAAAGAAATTTAGGTGTAAGAATGGCTGAAGTCAGACCTGCTATTTATAGGAAGGATTTTGGCCTCTCACGTCATGAGTTTTATAAGACTCACATCGTGAGTCATGGCTGGTCACCCCGTAGACTTGCCATTTGCGTCCCTAGCTTCGGATGGTGTCTCTTTGACTCCTCACGACGTGAATCAATCCTTGCTCACGTCGTGAGTTTGGATCTTATCCCCTCGTAGCCTCGTCACACCTTCTAGATTCCGAGATGTGGCAAAATGACTCCTCACCTCGTGAACATTTATGCTCACCTCGTGAGTTCAGTCAGATTAGGGTTTCTGACACCTGAATCTTCGAAAGGTCGTAACTTTCACATACGAACTCTGTTTTTGACGTTCTTTATATGCACGCGTAGTTATTTACGAGTTCTACAACTCTCTTTTAGACTCCAATAGCTAATTCTAAGTCTATTTTAAATTCCTCTTATTATAGAGATTTATATTGTCCGGTTTATCATAACTTCTTCACGCGAACTCAGATTTAGACGTTCTCTATATCTTTGGAATCGTATGGACATATACTTTGAGTTGTATTATAAAGAAAGTTCATATTTGTATTAGAATTTATCATGAACTACATAGTAATTTCATCACATTACTAATCACATTACATGATTGGCATAATCACATGTGATTGTTATTAACCTATTTTGACTAGTGTTACATTCTCCCCCCGTTAGAACAATTTCGTCCTGAAATTTATCTTGTGGATGGGATTTTATTTAAACAGTTGGGGGTATTTTTCTTTCATATGATCTTCACGTCCCCAAGTAAATTCAGGTCCTCGTAAAGAGTTCCATCGAACTTTCACTATGGGAATACGACTTTGCTTTAATCGTTTGACTTCTCGATCCATGATCTCGAAAGGTTCCTCTACAAAGTTGAGTTTCGTATTGACTTTTATCTCTTCGAGAGGTACAACAAGAGTGTCATCGGATAGACATCTTTTTAGATTTGATACGTGAAAAACGTCGTGCACATTACTTAACTCTTGAGGCAACTTGAGTTGGTATGCGACAGAACCAATTCTTGCTAGAATTTCAAAAGGTCATATATACCGTAGGTTTAATTTGCCTTGTTTCCCGAATCGAATTACGCCTTTCCAAGGAGATACTTTCAGCATTACTTTATCTCCAACTTGGAATTCTAAAGGCTTATGTCTTACGTCGGCATAGCTCTTTTGACGATCACGTGCATCCTTTAATCGATCCTTAATTTGCACTATCTTTTCAGTTGTCTCGTGGATTATTTCTGGTCCAGTACGTAAGGTATCGCCTGTTCGTTCTCTGGCCATTTGCGTATCTCCAAATTCTTCCCAACATATTGGGGAACGACATTTTCGTCCATAAAGAGCCTCAAACGGTGCAGCCTTGATGCTGGTGTGATGACTATTGTTGTAGGAAAACTCAGTTAATGGTAAATGAGTATCCCATGCATTTCCAAAGTCTATTACACAGGCTCGGAGCATATCTTCTAAAGTCTGAATGGTTCTCTCACTCTGACCATCAGTTTGTGGATGGTAAGATGTGCTCATATCTAGACGTGTTCCTAAGGATTTTTGTAGAGATTGCCAAAATCGTGAAGTGAATCTACTATCTCGGTCATAAATAATAGAATTTGGAACTCCATGCAATCTGACAATTTCCTTAAGATATATTCTAGTCAACTTCTCCATCTTGTCGTTCTCCTTAATTGGTAAGAAATGGGCGGACTTAGTCAATCTATCGACTATTACCCAAATAGTGTCGAACCCACTAGGAGTTTTGGGTAACTTAGTGATGAATTCCATTGATATCCGCTCCCATTTCTATTAGGGTATTTCCGGTTGTTGGAGTAAACTTGAAGGCTTTTGATGTTCTGCCTTTACTCTAGAACAAGTCAAGCATTTGCTCGCATAAGTAGCAATTTCAGCCTTCATGTTTGGCCACCAATAATGTACTTTTAAATCTCGGTACATTTTGTCAGTGCCTGGATGCACGAAATATTTGGACTTGTGGGCCTCTTCTAATACCAAGTCCCTGACTCCACCGAACTTAGGCGTCCAAAGTCGATTCATAAAGTGTCGCGTTCCGTCATCTTTTTGTATAAGTTGCTTTTCCATTCCTCGCAAAGCTTCGTTCTTGATGTTTTCTTCTTTCAGAGCATCAAGTTGAGCTTCTCTAATTTGTGAGGTAAAGTTTGAATGGATAGTTATGGTTAATGCTCGTACCCGATGGGTTTTAATATATTCTTTCCGGCTCAAGGCATCTGCTACCACGTTTGCCTTTCCGGGATGATAACGAATCTCACATTTGTAATCATTCAACAATTCGACCCATCTTCGTTGTCTCATATTAAGATCTTTTTGGTCGAAGATGTGCTGGAGACTCTTGTGGTCGGTAAAAATAGTACACTTAGTACCGTATAAGTAATGTCTCCAGATTTTTAGTGCAAAAACTACAGCTCCCAATTCAAGATCATGGGTAGTGTAATTATTCTCATGCACCTTAAGTTGTCGTGATGCGTAGGCGATAACCTTTCCTCTTTGCATCAACACACATCTTAATCCTTGATTTGATGCATCGCAGTATACGACGAAATCTTATGTCCCCTCTGGAAGGGATAAGATTGGTGCACTACACAACATTTGCTTCAGTTTCTAAAAAGCAGCTTCTTGTTTGTCTTCCCAGTTGAACTTCGTATCCTTCTGGGTTAGTGTTGTAAGCGGCTTGTCTATTTTGGAGAAATTCTCTATGAATCTGCGTTAATAGCCAGCAAGTCCTAGGAATTGACGCACTTCTTTTGGCGTCTTTGGTGCTTCCCAATTCCTGATTGCTTCAACTTTGGATGGGTCAACATGAATTCCTTCGTTGCTAACTACATGACCTAAAAATTGTACTTCTCTAATCCAAAACTCACATTTTGAGAATTTGGCGTACAACTTTTCTTTTCTTAGTAGTTCCAAGATTATTTACAGGTGTTGACCATGTTCTTCCTTGGTTCGTGAATATATCAATATATCATTGATAAATACTATCACGAATTTATCCAAGTATGGTTTGCAAACACGATTCATGAGATCCATAAATACTGCTAGGGAATTGGACAATCCAAAAGACATAACTAAGAACTCATAATGACCACAACGAGTTCTAAATGCTATTTTTGGAATGTTGTCTTCTTGTACTCTAAGTTGATGGTATCCTGATCTAAGATCTATCCTTGAGTAGTAGCTGGATCCTTGCAGTTGATCGAATAGATCATTAATTCTTGGAAGCGGATAACGATTCTTGATCGTTAGCTTGTTCAGCTCCCGATAATCAATACACATTCGAAAGGATCCGTCCTTCTTCTTGACAAACAAGATTGGTGCTCCCCAAGGTGAAAAACTTGGCCTAATAAAGCCTTTGTCAAGAAGTTCTTGTAGTTGGCTAGATAACTCTTGCATTTCGGATGGAGCCAACCGATAATGAGATTTCGCTACTGGTGCTGCTCCTGGAATTAAGTCGATTCGAAACTCGACTTGTTGAACTGGAGGTATTCCAGGTAGATCTTCAGGAAATACATCAGGGAAATCACATACTTTAGGTATGTCCTTGATTTCTTTTGTCTTTCTCTTCTTATCTATAATGTGGGCTAAGAATGCGCTACATTTCTTATGTAGATATTTCTTGGTCTTGGTACAAGAGATGACTTTAAGGTTCTTCCAAGATTTATCACCATAGATAAGCAGGGCTTCGCCGTTTGGTAAGGCTAGTCGTATGGCTTTCTCATAACATAGAATTTCGGCGTGGTGTGAAGATAACCAATCCATGCCAATTATGACATCAAAACTACCAATAGGCATTGGCATGAGGTTGACGTGAAAAAGGTAGCTATTAAGAGTTAACAGACAGTTTTCTTGGATTTCATGTGTTCTCTCTGTTTGACTGTTAGCGATTTCTACTTCATAGATTTCTTTTAATTTGCTAGACTCATGACTTAATAATTTTCTAAACGTCGGAGTTATAAAACTTGTATCTTCTCCAGAGTCGAAGAGTATGGTAGCATATAAATTATCTATGAGAAACGTACCAGATACGACCGAAGGGTCCTGGATAGCTTCTCTGATTCCGATCACAAATGCCCTGCCACGCCCTAAGCCTCCTTGACTCTTTAACTTTAGACATTCTCTCTTGATGTGTCCAACCTCTCCACACTCATAACACTTTCTTCCTTCACCATGGCCTGTTCTAGTATTTGTTTGTTGATTGACTGTTGTAGGTGTTGTGCTCCTGCAGTAACTAGCAGTATACCCCTTCTTCTTGCACTTCGTGCAAACAAAACAGTCACCTGGGTGATGACGGTTGCACTGATTGCACCATGAAGATTTTGGTTGAGTGGGTACTGCTGTCATGGCTGCATAATTGGTTGCCACTTCTTGTCTTTTATCAGATGATTGTTTGGGATTCTTCCTATTAAACTTGCGTTTGTTTGTTCCAGATTTGGGAGACTCAGCCTTTGAGACCACTACTGATCCTTGGATCTCTATGAGGGTTAGCTGATGAGCTATTCTCTTGGTGTTGTCATAGGTTGTAGGCTTTGATGCGATCACCATGCCTTTGATCTGCGATGCTAAACCCCAGATATATCGCTCAATTTTCTTATATTCAGGGGTTACAAGTGCTGGACACATTACTGCCAGATCATTAAATCTAGCGGTATAAGCTTTTATCTCTGAACCCTTCATGGTTAGGGTCCATAATTCTTGTTCCAGCTTATGTATTTCCTCCCTAGGAAAATACTCCTCTACTAGCATCATTTTTAGCTCTTCCCATTTCATGGAATTTGCAGTATCAATCCCCATTGTATTCACATGGCTGTTCCACCATGTAAGTGCTACATCAGCGAAAGTATAGGCTGCAAATCGTACTTTACAATTGTCTGGACAGAAGCTTATTTGAAAGACGGATTCTGTCTTTTCTATCCACATAGTCAAATTAAAAACCCCTTCATTTCCATGAAAGCTCTTTAGCCTGCAATTCATAAAATCTTGGTAGGTACACGTTCTAGCGGTCCCTACATGGCCTTCATTTCTAACTCCATCTCTTGTGACATTAGATAGAGCCGCAGAAATTCTTTGAGCTATGATTTCTTCAAGTTGTGCTGTACTTATTAGGGGGTTTGGTTCTGGTGGTTGTTGTGGTGCTGATCGTTGGTTAGGGTTTAGCCGAGCACTACTCCTTCTAGGAATTTTGTTTTGGTTCCTATTATAAATAATAAGAATTTTATGAGTTTTGTTAGTCAGTTAATACACGAGTACTAAATACTTCAATTATTCTTCAAAGTGTAAAACATAATGATAACACAACAATTACTGTAATATATGCTTCATATTATTATTGGTGGTTACATCAGTTTATTTAGGCTTATAAGAGAAACGTTTCTATAAACATTGCAAAATTTGCAAGGTTTTCTACATCCTTTCTATAAACTTTACTCTTCTTGCCTTAACTAGTCTGATTTCCTATATTTACACAACCACTAGTTTTAGCTTATCTACCAGAAACCCAAGTGATGACCTAGCACGTCAGTGACATTAACCACTTGCTCCTCAAGTGCTTGAGTTCTCTTCTTAAGACCTCCTGTGCGCTCCTCGTTTCTCAAGGTTTGATTGTATAGCTCTAACTCTGCAATCCTTGCATCGTGAGTAATCATATCGTTATAAGCGAAATTTATACGATCATGGACATCCATCACCGATTCCTGATCTCGCGTCCTTTGTCCTTCTAGCCTTTGCACTCTTCCGGAGAGATGAGTAGCCCTTCCTTCAACAATTTCCATATTATCTTTAATTTTCACACTTTTCTCAAACAATTGAGCTAAGGTGTTAACTTCAGAAGAATGTGGGGGATGTGGTCGAGATGATTGACCAATCTCATACATCTTAGCAGCTCTTTCTTCTGCCACCCACCTATCGACGGTTTGGGCTATCCGTGCAGGTTCATCTTGAACTCTATGACTTCCTAAAGATGTCGCCTTCTGATTCTTCTTAATCCTTATCCATCTCGGTATGGATTTTCGAGCTGTGCGTTTCATCTTTGCTCCTCCTGGTACTTGACGGTAAAGGGTGTTCATTGGTGGTAAAGATGATGCCACTGATTATGTCTCCTCTATTGGTTCGCTCTCTTCCATTGGTTCACTCTCTTCCCATTCATTGGAAGGTAAATGTGCTCCATCGTCAGAAGGTATTGGATGAAGTTGGTTGGATTTATAGGGTAGCAAGGATCGCCTACCATCATGGGGAATGAAACTTCCTCTTCTTCATCCGTATCCTCGATGATTATCCATTCTCGTGAATGTGCCATGTCGAATTCCTATACATTTTGGATCACCAAGAGTTTATTCTATAAAATATTATTCCCAAATTAAATAGTTCATATGATCTGATCATAATAAAATGTAGTTGCGCACCTACACCAAGTTGTGATAGGATCTATGCACATATAAACTTTAGTTGGAATATTTGATCTAAATCCTTGAGATTAAAAACATTCCGGGTATTAAGGTGTATTCTCATCGCGGGTCTGAGTCTTTTTATATGACTCTACATTCTTATTTATTGTATTAACACTTGAATTATTGTTTGTTACTTCAGGTCTATCTGATAAGGCACCGGCCAGTCAGGATAGTCAAAAGGGCAGGATCATTTTAGCATATAGCCGTTCTGGAATCCAGCAACCCAAATCGACATGTCTATCCTTGTCACCGCTCCCGTAAGTAGTCCTTCAGTAGAATAATTAATAATACTTTTTATTATAGGCTAAGGGATATACCTAAACCTAATAGAGTAGGCCCTAAACTATAGACGTGCTTTCCTAAGAAAGTACTACTTCACTATAGTTAATAGCTCTGATACCAAATCTGTCACACCCCGGCCTTCGGCGGAAACACCGGGTGGTGTAACGTCATTCTTCGTATCACAGTTATATAACATACATTGAACAGTACTAGAGAAAATACATACCTTTATTGATAATTGAAAGTTACATAACTGTTTTTCTAGAACCTATTACATAATATCCGACTATAACATACTTCTTAATAAACAGAAAGATAACAGTAAAACTTCTCCTGTTCGAATACATACCAGCTTTTCAAGTTCCTGAAAACACATGCATTTTAAAATACATCAACATAAAGTTGGTGAGTCCACAGGTTTTGACTCCATATAAAAATAATACATTTTCCATGTTCAAAAGTGTAGTTTTGAAAGTATCATTTTGACTCTCCAACATTTAGTATATATATATATATATATATATATATATATATATATATATATATATATATATATATATATATATATATATATATATTAGGTATAATAGTTTACTTATCAATTAAGTGTTATACCTAAACATTTCTTGAGCCTAAGGTATAAGTAGGGGGAAACTTATACTTAACATTAATACTTGTATACGACAAAGTATATTGTTTCTACCAAATTGCTACCATGAGCCTGTAACCGCCGCTACGACACAGTACCTCTGATAAAACACACTCATGATTTCCATGAGAAACAATACACTCATGATTTCCATGAGAACAACACCGTACGCTTCATCGACGCAAGAACAATAACAAGTAAAAGGATAGTTCGTCACTTGCTTATGGTTGACTGTAGCTAACAATCACAAGTGGGGTGGTCAACCCGTATACTAATTATACACAACCTCCTCGCTCACACGGGATTAACGGTTACAGTTCAGAGGATTTCCACTAAGATCCCCAATCTTAGTTGATGAATATAATTACTCATGTAGACTTCGACGGCTTCCTATAGCTCTAACAACAAAAGCATTTTCATGTCTAAAACCCTAAGTTACTAGACTATGCTTTTAAACATTACTCCTAACTTCATATATCATTTAGGCAGTATAACAGCTATAACTTGAAGTAAAACCAGGTTTTATCTTGACATAAAACCAATAACAACAACAACATATAACATATCAAGTTTTATCTTATCATAAAACTAACAATAACAACATATATCATACTAAGTTTTATCTTGACATAAAACCATTAATAACAACATACTTTATAAATTAACATATAGAACTTCCGAATATAAGTTCGGAACTATATCGCACACAACATATATATAGAATCCTAAGTATAACTCAAGATCTACATTTGTATAATAACATGCTAATAAGTTGATAATAGTTGTATATATTCAAAATATTATATTTACAAGAACTATATCCCGGTTAATATAACTGTCTATGTTGATATCAATACACTAACATATAGACATAATATTATCGTGTATACAATATTTAGCATGCGTTTTCCCCCAAAAATATTAGAAAGTGGGGCCGTGAAACTCACCCTAGTAGCGTGATTTTATGTAATCTAAGCAGAAACGGTCAGCGGTACGAGGTCGTCGGGGCTCGGGATGCAAGATGGCTTCAGCAAAGGAGAGAGGAGAAAGAAATTTAGGTGTAAGAATGGCTGAAGTCGGACCTGCTATTTATAGAAAGGATTTTGGCCTCTCACGTCGTGAGTTTTATAAGACTCACGTCGTGAGTCATGGCTGGTCACCCCGTAGACTTGCCATTTGCGTCCCTAGCTTCGGATGGTGTCTCTTTGACTCCTCACGACGTGAATCAATCCTTGCTCACGTCGTGAGTTTGGATCTTATCCCCTCGTAGCCTCGTCACACCTTCTAGATTCAGAGATATGGCAAAATGACTCCTCACCTCGTGAACATTTATGCTCACCTCGTGAGTTCAGTCAGATTAGGGTTTCTGACACCTGAATCTTCGAAAGGTCGTAACTTTCACATACGAACTCCGTTATGCACGCGTAGGTATTTACGAGTAATAAAACTCTCTTTTAGACTCAAATAGCTAATTCTAAGTCTATTTTAAATTCCTCTTATTATAGAGATTTATATTGTTCGGTTTATCATAACTTCTTCACGCGAAGTCAGATTTAGACGTTCTCTATATCTTTGGAATCGTATGGACATATACTTTGAGTTGTATTATAAAGAAAGTTGATATTTATATTAGAATTTATCATGAACTACATAGTAATTTCATCACATTACTAATCACATTACATGATTGGCATAATCACATGTGATTGTTATTAACCTATTTAGACTAGTGTTACAGTTGAGTTGTTAGATTTCATCTGTGGATTGCTATTTACTGTAATTATGAACTAAATCTTTCAGTTTCTGTTTAGGATAGATGAGTTTATAACTATGGATTGATTTATGATTGGATTAATTGTTTATTCGTGAATTTTGTTAAATTAAGCTTGTTAAAGAACCTTATGCATTAACCATAACTATTTTCAGTTAATTGAAAAGTAATTAAGCTGTATCAACATCTCTTAATTGCTTACCTCATGTGATTTATGTGAAAAAATTGTTATGGGCCTAGGAATAGTGAATGTGAAACTAGGGTTAACTAGAAAATGGGTAAATTAATGTGTGAGCTTCTGTGATAAACCATCAACAAGAGGCTAATTGAATTATTAATTTGATTAGCTAATTACAAGTCTTATTTAATTCGAATAATTGAACTAGGAAATTCATTAGTTTAATCACTTGATCACTGCTTAAATTAATTTGTTTTCTAAGGATTGGTAATAGAGAATGTGAATCTAATCACCGTAGTCGGTAACCAATAACGATTGATCCATTGCACTTGTCATAAATCAACCATAGGAGTAAACGAATCGAACCTAAATAGAAACCTTTTATTATTGAATTTAGTGAGTTTTTACTTGTTTTTATCTAATTAGTTACTTAATTTGCGTGTTAGTTAGTATGTTAAAGTTTCTAGTCTTGTAAAACTAGAGTAAACCCTTTACTTTTATTACTTGTTTAGTTAATTCTAGTTATTAGTTTAATTTCCGTTCCTCGAGTTCGATACCCTACTTGCTCAACTATACCACTAATAGACAGATTCACTGCCTTTGTGTGTTTAAATTACATCTTAAAGTAGGACTAAAACCAGTGCATTTTTATACACATCAAGTTTTTGGCGCCGTTGCCGGGGAACGGTTCAAGAATTAATTCTCATTTCTAGTATTATCGATCCTTTGTGTGAGATCTATCTTGCACAAAGTTACTGCTTTAGTAATTTAGTTATTAGGTTAAGTTTTGAGTTATTCTGTTTTTAGAATTTTTATTTCTGTTTTAGCTCTGTACTCGCAGAGTGCAGTCGAAGCTGTTCGGCGAGTCCACCGCTGATTTTCAGTTTCATTTTTTTTTTGTTCATTTTACCCGTTTTTTTTTATTTTGATTTCAGGTTTTACATGACCCAAGGATCCAACACACCTCTGGTTCCTCCACCAAAGAAATCTCCTTTCAAGGACCTTAAATCAGTCTTTGGAAAGAAGAAAAGCAAGAAAGCACGAGAGTCCAACAGTCAAAAGAGCGAAGAAAGCAAGCTTGAGAATTTTGAAGAAAACCCATTGCCAAAAGACACCGAATACGAGTACGAATACGATTCCGAACTCGAAGAAGAAAGCGACTTTGAAGGCGAACCCGCAATCACCATGGCTAATATAGATGAAGTTCCCATGGGCGAATGGAAGAAAAGAATACGTGACGATACCGGCCCAGGACTCGTGCAACCCGCAATTCTTGCAACTGCCACCTTTGAACTAAAAGGGCACATACTTGCTCAACTTAAGGAAATCCCATTCTTCGGGAAGGATCACGAAGACGCATACAAGCATCTAGACGAGGTCAACGACGTAGCCGACTACTTCAATGTTCCTAATGTACCTTGCGACACTGTTTTACTTCGTATGCTACCAGTCACATTTAAGGGGGCCGCGAAGGATTGGCTGAAATCACTCCCTCCATGATCCATCACTACTTGGGCTAAAATGAAAGAAGAATTTATAGACCAATTTTGCCCTCCCTCAAAGATAGCCAAGTTGAAGAAAGCCATAGCCAATTTTGAACAACAAGTTGGAGAGTCACTTTAGCAGGCATGGGAGAGATACAAGGGCTTACTAAGGAATTGCCCACATCATGATTTAAACAGTCAACAAGAAGTCTCCATTTTCTATGATGGAGTCAATGTAACAACTAGGCAACTCCTTGCTTCGCAAGGACCTCTCACAAAGAAACCACCCCTAGTGATAAAAGAACTAATTGAAGAATTCTCTAAGCACTCTAGAGAATATCATAACCCAAGGAATGACTTAACTCGAGGGGCGGTGAATTCCATTACCGATGACATGGCAGCAATGATGGCAAAATTGGAAAGCATAGACTGAAGAATGACTAAGATGGACCAATCCATCCATGCCATTAGAGTGGGATGTGAAAATTATAGAGGGCCCCACCTTATTAAAGATTGTGACCTTGATGAGAATGGGAACCGGAAAGTACAAGTGTGATATTCAAGTGCTGATAGGTATGATGACAATTGGCGAAAACCCAAGAAAGAATGGCTACCATATGAGGAGTACAAAAAGACAAGGGAGGAAAAATATAAGCAAAAAGATAGAGGATTTTATCAAATGGAGGGACCGGTACATGAAAAGAAATCAGATTTGGAAGACATGCTTACAAGATTCGTAGCCGCATCCGAGAAAAGACATAATGATACCGATGCGGCAATCAAAGATCAACAAAATATGTTGAGAGAACACCAAATTCTGATGAAAGATCAACAAGCTCTGCTTAGGAATCAGCAAGCATCTATTCTCAACATAGAAAAGCAGCTGGGCCAACTTGCACAACAAGTGAACGAGAGACGACCCGGTGGACTTCCTAGTAATACCGAAAGTAACCCAAAAGGTGCACATATAAATATCGTGACAACTAGGAGTGGGAAGATTATAACTCCTCTGTCCCCTATTCAACAAGAAGATCCTAAGCTGGTGCAAGAGGAAGAAGCAGAACAAGAAGAATCACAAATTCCCGACCCGACTCGCCGGGTCGAAGACACGGACTCGACGAGTCCCCCACCTGAACAGAAGAACAAGCCTCCTGTCAATCCATATCAGCCTCCACTACCATTTCCAGCTCGAGCTAGAAAAGAAAAGAATGATGTTAACTACCAGAAGTTTCTAGAACACATAAAGGCTCTTCAAATTAATATGTCATTCATAGAAGCGGTAGCACAAATGCCTAAATATGCCAAATTCCTCAACGAGCTTCTAACTAATAGAAAGAAGAGGGAAGAGGTGAAGAAGGTGGTCCTAAATGAGAACTGTTCAGTTGCCATGTTAAACAAATTGCCTAAAAAGAAGGGTGATCCGGGAAGCTTAACCTTGCCTTGTCAATACGGAAACTTAGCTACCATTTATGCATTGGCTGATTCAGGGGCAAGTGTAAATCTCATGCCGTACTCATTCTTCAAGAAATTAGATCTTCCGGAGCCAAGGCCAATTTGAATGGCAATTCACCTAGCAAATAAAACGGTCACATTCCCAAGGGGGATATGCAAAGATTTATTGGTAAAAGCTGATAAGTTCGTGTTCCCCGCGGACTTCATAGTATTAGACATGGAAGCAGATCCTCAAGTCCCGATCATACTTGGAAGACATTTCCTAAACACCGCGAGTGCTATAGTTGACATGCGAGATTCTAATCTTACTCTTCGAGTGGGAGAAGAATCGGTTACTTTTGGGGTTGATCAAGCCATGAAGCATCCAAGGAATAGTGATGACACAGCATTCTCGGTTGATATGTTGGAAGAGTTACTGGAGGAATGGAATGAAGATGAGCCAAACAAGTCCACCGTCACCCGTGAAGAAGAATTTGATGCTGAAAGAGACCTGCTGGAAATAGAGAGACTGATCGAGGAAGCTGAATACAATGATCTGATCAGAAGTGCAGAACACCCGACTCGATGAGTCCATTCGAGGAAACCCGATCAGTCGCGAATTTTACCCAGGACTCGACAAGTCCCCTCACTGGACTCGACGTGTTCAGCATTCAGAACACAAACACTAAACTTAAAGCACTACCAGATCACTTGGAGTATGCATTTCTTGAAGATGGCCAACAAAAACCTGTAATTATAGTCGCTGATTTGGCCAAACATGAAAAAGAAAGTCTTGTGGGTGTACTAAGGAAGAAACAAAGTGCTATAGCATGGAAGATAAATGACATCAAGGGAATTAGTCCGGCTTATTGTTCTCATAAGATTAACTTAGAAGATGGAGCTAAACCTGTAGTTCAATGCCAAAGAAGACTTAACCCAAACATGCAAGAAGTTGTGAAAAAGGAGGTGGTTAAACTACTAGATAATGGAATCATTTACACAATCTCCGATAACCCATGGGTAAGTCTGGTGCAAGTGGTACCGAAAAAAGGAGGAATGACGGTGGTGATCAACGAAAATAACAAGTTAATTCCAACAAGAACAGTAACCGGGTGGCGCATTTGCATTGACTATAGAAAACTAAATGATGCCACATGCAAGGATCACTTTCCGTTGCCATTCATCGATCAAATGCTCGAAAGACTCTCCGGTCATCTATATTATTGTTTTCTTGATGGTTTTTTGGGGTATTTCCAAATTCCAATTGACCCACAAGACCAAGAGAAGACTACTTTTACATGCCCAAGTGGAACATTCGCATATAGACACATGCCTTTTGGGTTATGCAATGCCCCGGCTACTTTCCAAAGGTGCATGATGGCCATTTTTCACGACATGATTGAGAAATTTATGGAGGTCTTTATGGATGATTTCTCGGTGTTCAGGTCATCTTTTGAAGATTGTTTATCTAATTTGGACTTGATGCTAGCTAGATGTGAAAAGCCAAACCTTGTCCTTAATTGGGAAAAGTGTCACTTCATGGTAAAAGAAGGAATTATGTTGGGACACAAGGTTTCAAGGAAGGGGATAGAAGTGGATAGAGCAAAAGTGGACACCATAGCTAAGTTACCCCATTCAACAAATGTAAAAGGGGTAAGGAGTTTTCTTGGCCATGCGGGGTTTTATCGTCGCTTCATAAAAGACTTCTCAAAGATCACTAGCCCATTGACTCAACTACTCTTGAAGGATGCTCCATTCGATTTCTCTAAAGAATGTCATGAAGCATTTCATTTATTAAAGGAAAGATTGACCACTACTCCTGTAATGATAGCATCAATTTGGGATCTTCCTTTCGAGCTAATGTGTGATGCTAGTGATTATGATGTAGGTGCTGTTTTAGGGCAAAGGGTTGATAAACATTTTCAACCTATTTATTATGCAGGCAAAACTTTGAACCCAACTCAAGAGAACTACACTACTACTGAGAAGGAGCTGCTAGCAGTGGTATACGCTTTTGATAAGTTCCGACCTTATTTGGTATTATCCAAAACCATAGTTTTTACCGACCATTATGCCCTAAAGTATCTTTTTGCTAAACAAGATGCTAAGCCCCGTTTGATACGTTGGGTCTTACTTCTACAAGAATTTGATATTGAAATAAAAGATAAAAAAGGGAATGGAAAATGTAGCTGCCGACCATTTGTAAAGATTAGAGAACCCGCATTTGGAGGAGTTGGAAGAAAACAAGATTGGAGATGATTTTCCCGATGAGTATCTTTTAGTAATAGCAAGAGAGGTGCCATGGTTTGCGGATATAGCTAATTACTTAGCTACTGAATATATTCCAAAAGATTTAACCCGCCAACAAAAGAATAAATTCTTTTCAGAAATCAAGTACTACTTTTGGGACGAGCCATACCTTTTCCGAAGTTGCGCAGATGGGATGATACGAAGATGTGTATTTAGGAAAGAAAGTCGGGAAATCTCAGAACACTGCCATAGCGGGCCCGCTGGGGGACATCATGGAGCACATTACACAACTAAAAAGATTTTTCATATTGGGTTTTATTGGCCCACAATTTTCAAAGATGCTGCTCAATATGTCAAGGAATGTGATTCATGCCAACGAGCTGGGAACATATCATCTCGAAATGAGATGCTCCAACATAATATTCAAGTTTGTGAAATACTTGATGTTTGGGGGATTGACTTTATGGGACCTTTCCCAATGACAAAAGGGAATAAATATATCTTGATGGCGGTCGACTACATGTCTAAGTGGGCGGAGGCACAAGCATTACCCACTAATGATGCTCGAGTGGTGGTGTGATTTCTAAAAAAGTTATTCTCAAGATTTGGAGTTCCTAAAGCTCTTATTAGTGACTGGGGCACTTACTTTGCAAATGATCAATTAGCCAAAGTGTTGAAAAGATATGGGGTATATCATAGGTTCTCCACATCCTATCATCCACAAACAAGTGGACAAACTGAAGTGACAAATCGGGCATTAAAAAGGATTTTGGAGAGGTCGGTTGGAGGAAATCGAGAGGAATGGTCGGACAAACTCGATGATGCACTTTGGGCCTTTCGGATAGCTTTCAAAACACCTATTGGTACTACACCATATAGGCTAGTTTATGGAAAGAATTGTCATTTACTGGTTGAAATAGAGCATAAAGCTTATTGGGCTTTAAAGATGTGTAATTTTGAGTTGGCTGAACTTCGTACCAACCGGTTAATGAAATTGAATGCCCTTGAAGAGCTTAGAAATGAGGCCTACACCAATTCCTTGATATACAAAGAGAAGACCAAGAATTGACATAACAAAAGACTAAAGGGTAATAAGGACTTTCATGAAGGACAAAAGGTGTTACTTTCAATTCAAGGTTAAAGCTTTTCCCGGGAAAGCTGAAGACACGGTGGGATGGTCCTTTTGTGGTGAAACAAGTTTTTCCACATGGAGCTATTAAGCTTATATCAAAAGATGGAACCCCTTTTAAAGTTAATGGTCATAGAGTACAGATATATGATGAAGGAATCCCAAAAGATGAAGGACTTGAAGAAGGGCTGCATTTGGGAGAAACTACAGAAACATAAAGCGGGAAGGAGTCCAGCTAATGACTCCTTAAAAAGAAGCGCTTCCGGGAGGCAACCCGAGTTTAGAGTTTGCTTTCTTTTACCTTTCTTTTTCATTTTACTTTCATTTTTTGTTAGAATCTGCTTTTATCAATCTTCTTCTGTGATTAAAATGATTGCTTGAAGGCAAGCAATGTTCAAGTGTGGGGTTGGTGGCATAAAATTTAAGAACTCAAATTTTTATCAAACAGAACGAAAAACTCGTCGAGTCTATGTATCTGCTCGGCGAGTCCGTTTTGGAAATCACGAAAAATCGCGGATTCGCATATCTACACGGCGAGTAGGACTTCTACACGGCAAGTCCACGTATTTACCCAAAAAAAATTTCATTTTCACATTCGGTAAATAAGGGGTTTTAACCCTAATTGGGAAAACACAATTACATACGTAGCCACCAGCCGCTCGACGAGCATCTTCTTCTCTCAAGTCTTCATCTTTAAATTTTTGCTATTCCTTGCATCTTCAACCAAAAAGGTAACGTTTTTTTTCTACTTAATCTTGTTGAAGTTCATGTCTTGGGTAGATTTGTGGCTGTAATCCATGAAAAACCGGGTTTTGGGGTTTACTCCAATCCTAGGGTTTTAATTTTTAGGTCGAATTAGGTTCTTTTAGACATAATTTCTTGCAAAATTATGCTTAATAGACATACCAAGACAAACCCCTGGACTAATTTGTGTGTTTGGACGGTTGATTTCGTCTGAACCAGAAATAGACTCGCACAGTTCATACTACTCGCCGACTAGGACTTCCACTCGGCGAGTCCAGGATGCAGATGCCTAGAATTTTTAACATTTTTAATTTCTCTGTGTTTTGTTTGTGATGTTCTTCATCTTGTTTTGCAGAAAGCATGTCTAGGCATGGATAAAGCTCGAGAGGAGGCGGTTATGGGGACATCCCATGGCTGAATTTTCCACAAATAACTTCCGAATCTTCACTCACCCGTGCGAAAAACAAGCTGGAAGCACTAAAACGAAAGGAGATATATGTGCACAACGAAATAGACTGGCATTGGATAGGTCAAACCAGATTGGAGGAGGAATTGACTCCTTATTTGGTCAAGTCTTTTGTAAATGATTGGGTGACCATAATTTGTGACGGCTGGAGTCGGTTATTCAAGATTCAGGAACCTGTTTACCGGGAACTATGCTTGGAATTCTTTGCTACCATCTCCTTCTGAGGTGGTAATGATTATTATAATCCGGGCATTATCACTTTTTGTATTGGAGGGGAGCTGCGCCAATGCAGCATAGCGGAGCTTGCTTGGAGGCTAGGAATTTATGATCAAAATATGATCATGTCTGAAAATTTTGAGGCATTCCTGGAGCACTGCCACAAGGACTTGCCTGAAGAGGTGGTTGCATCCACTTGGTGGAACACAATTTCAAACCGGGTCTACATTCCTTCTTCTGCTCAAGAGGGGAGCATCCGTTCCCCCATCCATCGCTTGATCTATCGTCTTATCCCAAGCACTATTAACATGCGAAAGGATGATGATAAGGTCCCCACTCTCGACATCTTTTATATGTGGAGCATTATTACCCCCGGTGTTTTTTGCAATTTTCCGTATTGTTTGGCAAAGTATCTAGCGGAGGGGGCGGTTAAGGAGAGAATTACGTCCAAAATCAATGGTGGTATGTTTGTTACAAAGCTGGCTAGGACGTATGGGATTTTGGACCAAGGGGCGGCAAGAGTATTGACAATGATTCCTTCTCCTCCTTTTAGTACCACATTATTTAGGAGGGCAAGGATCATTGAGGATTATGGTGGGGGACATTTTGGAATCCCAAATGCGGATGAGGTGTTGATGCCCGAGGAGCCGGGAATGAGGGTGAGGCCAAGAAGGGAACACGTCCGTGAAGACCCACCGGTCATTCCGGTGGATGATGAGCTACCAATGGACTAGTACAACGTGGAAATGAGAAGGTACCAGGACGATCTTGGACGAAGCATGAACTACAACAACAAATCATTTGTTTATTTATTTGAACAAATGAACATTACGCCAAGACCCGGGCCCAGATATCCTTATGTTGTGAGTTGGGAAGAGAAGGTAAATCAAAGAAGGAATCAAGCTGGTGGAAGTGGAGCTAGAGAGAATGAGGAAGATGAAGAAGATTGATGATTTTTGGTTTATTTGGTTGTTTGAAAACTATTTTTAATTTTATTTGTTTTGTGTATTTTGAACTTTTAGTACTAGGTTTAAATAGGATTTGGTTTATTGCTATCTATCACTTGTGTTGTGTTTATCATTTAAGTTTGAAGCTTAGGATGCATGCGAGAGTCTCAATGTCGAAGCTAAAATGAGAGTCGAGTCTAGATAAGGATGTGGAAGTTTTGAGTTTAAGGTCGAGTCTTTTAGTAAAGAGGGTTAAAGAGTATTATTTACTGAAGAAAAATGAAGGAAGGATACTAAATTTCCATTACCAAACACATCAGAAACGGATTCAAAGCAGAAGATTTATTTTCCAATCAGCGTTGTACTCGCCGAGTGCATATCTTGGACTCAACAAGTCCCTTTGCAATTATGCGACTTTTCTGCTAGAAACACTTCTACTCGTCGAGTTGTCATATTTACTCGAAGAGTCACTCAATATTACATTCCCAAGGCTTACATTTTCACCACATTTGATAAGGGCCTTACTCATACTCTTTAAAGATTAATTCATGAAGATTTTCGAGACTATTTTCCTGCATATTTGGAGCTGTACCACACAAGATTTGACACCCAAGGCATGGATGATCTGTTCCCATGCTTGAAGTCAATTGAAGATAGAGCTTTTCATGAATAAATATCAACCTCGCTACTAATATCCCAGGGGACTTTGTTCCAATTCTCTCTTTATTTTGTCATTCTTATGCATAACATGTAATGGGGACATTGCATAAATTAAGTGTGGAGTAGGGGTTGATTATATTAGATACATTAGAATCCTAATTTAGGTATAATTTTGAAATTTTTGCATTAAAAAATTACTAGGATTAATTTATAAAATTTTGGTAAAAACAATTAGGATTCCATGCTAGTGTTATGTTTGATGATTGCATGAAGACCCAAATGTTTAGTTGAGCCTATATACATTATAATGCATTTGTGGCCTCCTTTATTCTAGTGAACTCATGGGACAAAAACACAACCTTTCTTAGTTTGAGGGATGCAATATGTTTAGCATCGTGTACTTGAAATGTATCCAGGAAAATTTTTATCTTTAACTAATAAAGGTTGAAGTTGAGCGCCCCTGCTTAAGCATGTAGGATTCGAGTGAAAAAAAAAGTGAGTTACATATGAAAAAAAAGAGGGATTTACAAAAAAAAAAAGTTGTAAGAATTTTGGAGCAGTCAAATGAAGATCAAAAGTTCAAAGTTCTGAAAAAATCAAAAAGTGAAGATACCAAACATCATAAAGGTGGTGAATTCAAAGAAATTAAAGATCAAATATCAAAGAGATGAAGAATTCCAAATAAGCTCTATAGTGGTATCAGAAAGTTGTAATTGTCTAGATTATGTATGCTTGGGTTGCTCAACCAAAAATACTTTGAGGTTAGGAAGTTTTCTGCGGATGGATTCGGAGGGATGCATAAAATGAGCATTGTTCAAAAGAAGTGGGCGAGTGTTTATGAGGATTGTAAGTATTTAGAATTGAGGGGGGTCCTTAGGAAAAATTTGTAGACACAAATGCATGCGTTGCGGTCTTGTCATAATGGTTGGGTTCAATTGGGATCGTCTTATATGATATTAGTGTGCTAAAATTTAGTTTTGCTTGGGGGCAAGCAAAAGTCAAGTGTGGGGTATTTTGATATGTGCATATTTAGCTATATATTTAGTATAGAATCTTATTATTTATTAGCTAATTATTTGCAAATTATGGAAAAAAGGTACTTAATTGTGTTTAAATTGTATTTTCAGTCCAAAAGATATGCTCGGAAGCAAAAGGAAGCAGGAAATGCGATCGGAAGCTCGGGAACTGAAGAGAGAAGAAAAAGAGCCAAATCCTGAAGCTACTCGGCGAGTAACAAGGTCTACTCGACGAGTACCCACGAAGGTTCGCGAAGAAAAATACAAAGCCCTTACCGTACACGGACTCTACAAAGGGGACTCGACGAGTCGGTTATCTACTCGACGAGTCCGTTATCTACTCGACGAGTAGACCCTGTTTTCTGAAATATATAAACAGAAGACACATTCCCGAATTGAGGCTCTCTGGAACCTTTGGGGGAATTATTTGACGACCAAGAAGGCATCTGGAGCTCTGGAAATCGTGAGAGAAACCTTAATCTTCAATTCTAAGGAGATTCAAGGCAACATAAGTTTATTTTTCTCTTTATTCTTGAATAGAACTACGGTTGAGTTGTTAGATTTCGTTTTTGGATTGCCATTTACTGTAATTATGAACTAAATTTTTCAGTTTCTGTTTAGGGTGGATGAGTTTATAACTATGGATTGATTTATGATTGGATTAATTGTTTATTGGTGAATTTTGTTAAATTAAGATTGTTAAAGAACCTTATGCATTAACCATAACTATTTTCAGTTAATTGACAAGTAATTAAGCTGCATGAACATCTCTTAATTGCTTACCTCATGTGATTTATGTGAAAACATTGTTATGGGCCTAGGAATAGTGAATGTGAAACTAGGGTTAACTAGAAAATGGGTAAATTAATGTGTGAGCTTGTGTGATAAACCATCAACAAGAGGCTAGTTGAATTATTAATTTGATTAGCTAATTACAAGTCTTATTTAATTCGAATAAGTGAACTAGGAAATTCATTAGTTTAATCACTTGATCATTTCTTAAATTAATTTGTTTTCTAAGGATTGGTAATAGCGAATGTGAATCTAATCACCTTAGTCGGTAACCAATAACGATTGATCCATTGCACTTGTCATAAATCAACCATAGGAGTAAACGAATCGAACCTAAATAGAAAGATTTTTATTATTGAATTTAGTGAGTTTTTACTTGTTTTTATCTGATGAGTTACTTAATTTGCATGTTAGTTAGTATGTTAAAGTTTCTAGTCTTGTAAAACTAGAGTAAACCCTTTACTTTTATTACTTGTTTAGTTAATTCTAGTTATTAGTTTAATTTCCTCTTCCTCGAGTTCGATACCCTACTTGCTCAACTATACCACTAATAGACAGGTTCACTGCCTTTGTGTGTTTAAATTACATCTTAAAGTAGGACTAAAACCAGTGCATTTTTATACACATCACCCTTATTGATCTGACATATTTACTAATTGCTACTGAATCAACAATGATTTGGCGCACCTGTGAAGCAAATTTGACTGAAAGATCAATCTCCCAAACCTCCATGGACATTGACAATGGGAACATTGGAACTCCAGAAAAGTTTTCTCTTCCCAATGGAAAGGGATCGGCCAAGGTCAAACCATTTGACAAAATGGTAAAGAGAAGGGTTTTAGTATACTACAACATCCTATGGTGCACATACAACCCTAAATGCTTTGGATCTATGTTTTCTCTAATTATACATGCAATATTGTTTCCAAAGCAATAAGCCTACAACTATCATACAAAATAAAAACAACATAAAATTGAGTTATGGAGTTACCTCTTGGTTGTGGCTTGTAGAATTTGTGATGTTTGTCCTTAAGAACTTAGTGCCCCAAGTGTTGCACCTCAAATGGAATCACAACACACCTTTGGACAAAGGATGACTTTTGAGAAATATTCTTGCAACCAAAATCAACTCATGGAACTCCAAGGATCACTAGTGTGCCATTTTGGATGCTAAGGGGCTTCTTATATAGTGTGGCTTGGATTAGGTTTACATCCATGTAAACCTAATGTGAATGACTTTTCATCTTACTTAAGATTCATGGGTTAAAACCTCCATGGACTACCATATTGGTTTAGCCCATCCTAAATAACCATAAGCCCACACCATAAGAATGATTGATTTACCAAATCAATCCCCTTACATTTAATTAGTCCCTTTTGATAACTAAATTAATTCCAAATTAATTCTTGATCAATACTAATTAAATAATATGATTTCATGTTAATATATTAGAACTTATAATATATTAACAAATCATAAATAACCTCTTCTCAATAGTCCATCCTATCAAATTGTCCTGGTGATATGCAACCCAAATGGACCATGTGTCACACCTCCAAAACCAGACGGCGGAAACGTCCGGGGGTGGATGACTTCATTTGTAGTATCAAAACACATGCATTTATAGAAATCAAAGTACGAACATCCACTGCATTAATAAGTAAAAGTTTATACATGTGTTCAATCATAGTATATTGACGCTAAAATAGTTGATACAAAATATAGAAGACATGACTCAAAACGGCTCCGTCTTCTCAGAAGCTTGGGGAGTACCTGTCTACCGATTCCCTGAGAATACAAGTAATTTGAAAAGGAGTATCACCATAAAGTTGAGTGAGTGCATAAGTATTTATGTTCGAAAGCTTGTTTTCTGTTCATTGAATATGTAAAACTGTTCTAGAAAATCCTATATTTTCTTTGGTATTTGAAAAGTAGTTTTAATCCCATAAAATCGTTCCGTTTATAAACCAATATTCTGTATTTGAATTTCCTTGGTAAAACATGTATAAGTAATTGTGCCTGGTTCCACCAGCTGTTATGGTAAACTGTAATGTAATACTGTAAATTGTATCTTTGCAAAGTTAGTATTTTGAAATGTACTCAAGTTTAGTTAATTATACACTAACCGTATTGTTTAATATCTTTGTAAATTGTTCACACTTGTGTGGTTTTGAATCCAACCCTTGTTATTGTAAAACAATGTACTAGCGTATACTTGACTCGTGTGTTAGTGTTCTTGAATCATAAATTATACCTATTATAATTTATATGTATTTTCTATATTGATACTAACTGTTCATGAATGCAACCTCTTGCTCAGCAAGTTACAAAGAGTATTGAAACTGAATAAAATAACCTTTATATTTATATACATATACAATTATATAAATATGATTTTTGGGGAAAAATATAAGTTGGTATAACCTTTTAAAGAATTTAAACACTTTAAAACATTTGTGATGACTTGATGTCATTTTAACGTTATTTGAAATCATTTGTAACACAAAATCTTTGAGTTAGACTTGTATTCCCCCCCCCCCTCCATTTAAAACTGTAAAAAGTATGAAAAATGTGGGGGTATGAACTCACTTGATAAGTGGTGAATCAGGCAGCGTTTGGTTTCTAGTAATGATCTTTCTGGACGTAACCGCGGGTTTCTGGTGAAAAAACGGGCTTCACGCGGGCAGAGTTTCGGCTCGGGAACTCTGTTTCTCGGGATCTTCGGGGCTTCGGGACTCGCTTCGGGTCTCAGGATGATACAGTGGCGTCGGGGTTGACTCGAGGGGCTCGGAAGTGAAAAAGTGGGAGAGAAATGGTGTGAATTAGCAAATAGAGCCGACACCCTCACATCCTTATTTATAGGGGTGGAGGCAGCTTCGTACGCTGGGCGTACTCCGAAGTACGCGGGGCATACCTCGTCTGCAGCTCGTATGCTGGGCGTACCCTCGTACGCGAGGCGTACGTCATGCATGATGCCTTCCTCGTCTGCCGGACTTCGGATGGGACGGGGGTAGAGGGGCGTAGGGGAGACGTGGCCGATTCGAGGCCCCGTATGGCGTACGCTGGGCGTACCCTCGTATGCCGGGCATACCCCTCCTTGGTTTGTGCCTCAATATTCTAAAATACGTAACTTTCGCATACGAGCTCCATTTTTGACGTTCTTTATATGCACGCGTAGGTGAGAATATAATCTACAACTTTCATTTAGACTTTGTTGGCAAATTTTGAATTTATTTTTAATTATATATTTTTAATAGGTCGGGACATGAAAAGACCGTTAAAAATTCATAAGTTCTTCATCCGATGTCCGTTTTCGTCTGTCTTTTTACCGTTGTACTACTATTGTCGAGATCTTCGATTCTCGTTTAGATTGTTTCGGCTAGAAATCCCTCGATCTCATATTCGAACTTCGGGCTGCATACTGCTAAGCTGAAACTTAGAAAAATCATAACTTCCTCATACGAAGTCAGATTTGGACGTTCTTTTTATGTATGTTTATGGTTTAATGATACCTACGACTTTCATTTAGATACCTGAGGCCAAAAAGTGTTTTATTGAGATTTCGCTTTTTACGCTTAACAGTGTTTTACCGGTTTTGACGCGGATCTTTGATTGGTCATAACTTCTTCATTATAACTCGGATTTCAGTGTTCTTTATATTTTTGAAAACCTCGACACGATATCTATCATTTTATGCAACCCAATTGAGACTTTTGGACATTTCATTTTTTGACGCTATATTTATTATATTAAAAATAGATTACCATACTTGACTTTAGTTCATTATATTGACTTGAAATATCGGGTTGTCACATCATCCCCCGTTAGAGGGAATTTTGTCCCGAAATTAATTCTAAGATAGGCATTTATGGACTAGGGAAGAGATGCGGGTATTTTTGTTTCATCTGATCTTCGCGCTCCAAGGTGTATTCAGGTCCTCGCTTGGCATTCCAGCGGACCTTCACAATGGGTATGCGACTTTGTTTTGTTCTTTTAATTTCCCTATCCATGATTTCTACTGGCTCTTCTACGAAGTGGAGACTCTAGTTGATTTCAATTTCGTCCAGAGGGATGACGAGGGTCTCATCAGACAAGCACTTCTTTAAGTTTTACACATGAAAGGTAGGATGTACTTTATTGAGTTCCTGTGGTAATCGAAGTTTGTATGCTAACGGGCCAATCTTGGCAAGGATCTCGACTGGTCCGATATACCTCGGATTTAATTTTCCACGTTTTCCAAAACGTATTAATCCCTTCCAGGGTGAGACCTTCAATAGGACGCGATCACCAACTCGGAATTCTAAGGGTTTTCTCTTTTTGTCAGTGTAACTTTTCTGTCTATCTCTGGAAGATTTAAGTCGTTCCCGGATTTGTACGATCTTCTCCGTAGTTTCTCGAATGATTTACAGACCTGTGAAAATACTGTCTGTAGCTTGACCTCTAGCTAGTTGCGTACCACCCAGTTCTGCCCAGCATAGAGGTGATCTGTACTTGCGGCCATAGAGGGCTTCAAATGGAGCAATGCTAGTGTGATAACTATTGTTGTAAGAGAACTCGACAAGGTTTAAATGAGTATCCTATGCCTTCCCAAAGTCTATCACGTAGGCTCGCAACTCATCTTCTAGAGTTTGATTCGTTCTCTCACTTTGTCCATCCGTTTGTGGATGGTAAGCTGTACTTATGTCCAACCTAATCCCCAGAGATTTTGGTAAGGACTGCCAGAAACAAGGGGTGAATCTACTATCTCGCTCTGAGATAATAGATATTGGCACACCATGCAGTCTAAAAATCTCTTTGAGGTAAGTTCTTGTTAGCTTCTTCATCTTGTCGGTTTCTTTTATTGGCAGAAAGTGTGCGGATTTGGTAAATCTATCGACAATCACCCCAGATGGTATCATAACCACCCGCTGTCTTGGGTAATTTAGTTACGAAATCCATTGCATGGATTATGCCTGTTTCATCTAATATAGTTCCGTGTATACAAGTCGTATATAGTTAAGATTGAAAAGGCATTCGAATAAACGATTCATCTCTAAGTCCACATCCAGACAAGGAAAAGGAGTCAAAGTTGAATCATCAATTCTAAGCTTGTAGAATCTTAATTACGTACTACTCTTATGTATACATTTAATAGTATTCGATAAATCGCATAAATTTTGGGGTCTTCGTTAGTGAATTTGACTTTCTGTGCGAGTGGTATTCCTGGAAACTCTGTTGGCAGTACTTTGAGCAAAGTTATAGAAAATTTGGTGCTCCTCACGTGGCTACTTTGGGGTTTTTGAAGCAAGAAATGATTTGGAGGTTTTTGTTGGTACCGTTTGATAGGGTTTCGTTAGACGTTCGGTCACAGAGAAGGATCTTCCCGTAGAATATGAAATACGTACAGTGAGGATTAGTTCGACTCAGGTCGACTGACGACATCGGGACTTCGTATAGTATAGGGGTTAAACCGATTTAGAATAAAGTGATGGCTAGAATGACGGTGAATTCTGTATATATGACTTTAGTACATTTCGCTTTATCTTTGCTATTATTACTGCGAGTTCGTTGTACTGCTAGAAGCGAGTACTTGTCGTGAGAGTGCTTCTAGAAATGGTGATGAAACCTCATAGTATGATTTGGTCTAATTTGGCATTAAGTTTTGAAAATTTCTAGATAAAAAAAAATATTATTGCCAGAGAGCATACCAACAATCTCAGAGCGGTTCCCCGATATCTCCTTCTGTGTTGTTGCTACTATTCTTCCCCCTCTCTCTGTCAGTTCTCTCGGTTGGACAATCTCTCTTGAGATGTCCTATTTCACCATATGCATGACATATTTCACTCGTACTAGCGTCGGTGGTTGAAGTGATGTGTTGGGCTGGAGTTCTACAGAAGTGAGTTCCTTTGTTATTTCTTGTCTTTGGGCAATCTCTTTTGAAATGTCCAAATTCGCCGCACTTATAACATGCCTGGGTTGTTCCAGCACCGGGAACTTGGGTGATTGGCTGAGGTGGGAATTTACAAAATCGGACAGTGTGCCCTTATCTGTTGCAGTTCCGGCACTGCATGTCACGACAATTTCCATTGTGGTGGAAATTACACTCATTCCATTTTGGGAGGTTTCTAGCATATCGTTTTACTGGAGTAGTAGTAACAGCACGAACTGTCGCTTCCTGTCGCTTTTTAGAGGGTCCTTGTGAAGACTGACCCTTCCTTTTGTTCCGTAACTTCCGTTTCTTGCTCACCGACTTGTTGTCTTGGGTGCCCTTGTCGACTGGCAGTTGTTGGTTTCCTTGATTGTTATTACGTTTCGAAGTGTCGACTCCGTTTCCATTTTCGTTTGTCTTGTTAATGTTCAATTGTGCCATGACAGCTGCCACTGCAGCCGTTACAGTGGCTTGGAACATAGCGGAGTCTATGTGTAGGATCAGGGTTTCGTCGGTTGGTTGATCATTTCTATGTGAAGACATGTTTCTGATACATGAAGGGAAATGAGTTCGTAAATACTAGCATTGTTGATGGTTGTACCCTATATAATTATATAAACATGTAACTTTCTCCTTTCCCTATAAAGTTCTCAATGTTTCGACCAACGTCTCTGCTATGTTTCTATAGTACTGTAAAAGTATTTAAGTTATCAAGACAGAATATTGATGTTAACATCTTTAGTTGGTTCGGGTTTTACGCGAATGCATCTTTTACTATAAAGAATTTAAAAGATGAAACGATTTGTAAGGTATCAAGAATAAATATGAATTTGATATCTTAGAACTGAAACACTTAGTTCAATATGGATCTTGTAGGGAATTGGAAATAGAAGTCTAATACAAGTACAACTTGTAACAGGATAATGTGAAATTGAGTGGTTATTTTCCAAAATATAAGAAATACATGTCGATTGTATAGGTGTATTAAGTAGATAGAGCTTGGAAAACTTGACCTTAAACAGGTCTACAATACACCACAATATTGGGAAAAACATCGACATTAAAATGACCTACCGAAAATGAAATTTTTGCGGTCGAACTGAAAAAGCATGAAAAATAATTCTAAGACATATCCGAAGACTTAGACTATAACTAAAAGAGTTAACAGAGGGCGAGTAGAGTATGATCTACTTCCTACTAAATCCGGCCCTGGATTTGGTTAACTGGCGCTCTATTTCGAATATGCCTCTATCTTGTATAGCATGATGCTCTCATAATCGTTGCACTTTGGCTTTCGAAGCCGTCAGTTCTCCCTGCAAGAAGTTGGTACGATCCTTTGTTGCGTTATCATTGTCTTCCAAGTTGCGAAGACGAACAGTGTCGACACCAGTGGTAGCCTCAATATGCACCACTCGGTCAATGATATCTCTTCCATGTTTCGGGTTGCGAGAAACGCGACGAACCAGCACGGGAAGTGCTCTATCTGCTGAACCTCCGGCTTCTAGATTGTAGAAGCTTCGGTCTCCTTGGTAGGGGAATTTTGACCTTGTTCATGACTCCACCTGTCTAGGTTTATGGCCCACAGAGGCGTCGGGCCTTGAAAGTTATGATGAGGGTTAGGGTTCTGAGTAACTGGAGGTGGATTGTAAGCTTCTGATCCGGAATCGTCGTCTTCGAGAAAGTCTTCAGCAAAATCATCGTCTAGGGGAATTGCAGGCTCATCTTCTGGTTCGGCACTGGGCCAACCAGCATTCCCTTGATTAGGAAAGTACGGATCTCCGGGAGGATGGAATCCAGCCATTGTTATCTAAGAGAGAATAGGGATATAAGAATTATCTAATATAATTAGTAACGGTAATTATTCATTAGTGTGACGTGTAAGATGTTTTAGTTTCTCTGGCTGATCACTTCTTGGAAATCTCTCATTTTTTCTCCTTGTCTCCTCTACTGACTGCTATGACGGAGTGGTTACACCTATCTGGGTTTGTCGTGCGAGAATGGAAGTGTCTAAAGAATCTATGAGATTAAGGGTAACATTATGGGGCGCTCCTTACTGGGTCCTCCTATAACCGCGCAATGTATATAAGTTGTATATAATTTAAGATTAAATAGACCTTCGAATAAGTGATCCTACTCCAAAACCACAACCAAACATGGAACAGATAGTGAAGCATAGATCAATAATTCTAAGTCTATAAAATCTCAATTATATAAAACCTTGGAAGTATACACTCTGGAATCATAGACCTACCAGAAGAGTCTTTTAAGTTCTCACATAAGTTATTTATAGTGCCTAAAATACTCCCATAGTATTTTAATGTGATGTACTTGGTATGTTTTAAACTTGTTGTTGTCTTATAGCATCATAAAATACTCCCATAGTATTCTAACTTTTTGTTCTGATCTAGAAATCCCTTGAATAGAGTTAGGTAAGTTTTAAGACTGTTTCAACACCACATCACTCCCAAACACATGTCGATCATATCTCAAATGAATATAGTTGATCAGGCTATATTGATCCTAGATATGATTACATAACTGTCCAGGTTTGACCGCAGTGTTCAACCTTTAAATACTTATGTTCTGTTCTTCTTGTGATACTTGTTCTAGTATGTATATATGTATAAGCATGTATGTATACTTTTATAAAGTATCATTATATTCTTAAAATACATTATTATTCAGAGCACTTAGGCCCCATTGTATTTATAGTTGTATATCTTTTATCGGTTGATATACTTAGTTCACTATAAACAATGCTCTGATACCAATCTGTCACACCCCCAAACCAGACGGCGGAAACGTCCGGGGGTGGATGACTTCATTTGTAGTATCAAAACACATGCATTTATAGAAATCAAAGTACGAACATCCACTGCATTAATAAGTAAAAGTTTATACATGTGTTCAATCATAGTATATTGACGCTAAAATAGTTGATACAAAATATAGAAGACAAGACTCAAAACGGCTCCGTCTTCTCAGAAGCTTGGGGACTACCTGTCTACCGATTCCCTGAGAATACAAGTAATTTGAAAAGGAGTATCACCATAAAGTTGAGTGAGTGCATAAGTATTTATGTTCGAAAGCTTGTTTTCTGTTCATTGAATATGTAAAACTGTTCCAGAAAATCCTATATTTTCTTTTGTATGTGAAAAGTAGTTTTAATCCCATAAAAGCGTTCCGTTTGTAAACCAATATTCTGTATTTGAATTTCCTTTGTAAAACATGTATAAGTAATTGTGCCTGGTTCCACCAGCTGTTATGGTAAACTGTAATGTAATACTGTAAATTGTATATTTGCAAAGTTAGTATTTTGAAATGTACTCAAGTTTAGTTAATTATACACTAACCGTATTGTTTAATATCTTTTTCATGAGTTTATTATAACCATACTATGACTAGATGGCCTAATTCGACGCTTTGGAGGCGTCGGAAATGTTGATAACAATTGTCACCCCAGACCTGCCGATCTTATTGTAGCTAACAGTTTAGGTGCGGGATTGTAAATCCCATATAAATCTATACACATTTGTTTCGATCCCTATGATGGAGATTCTGGTTATAATATCAGGACTTTAACTATGTTGTTTAAATGTACTAACAACCTGAACATATTAACTCGTAGAAAAGTATATAGATGTTACGTGTATAATAATGATGAAAACTCAATCATTCTAAAATAAATGATTGTTAGTAAGTTTCTTGTTTAGTATTCTTGAAATGTATTTGTAAATATTTCACACTTGTGTGGTTTTGAATCCAACCCTTGTTATTGTAAAACAATGTACTAGCGTATACTTGACTCGTGTGTTAGTGTTCTTGAATCATAAATTATACCTATTATCATTTATATGTATTTTCTGTATTGATACTAACTGTTCATGAATGCAACCTCTTGCTCAGCAAGTTACAAAGAGTATTGAAACTGAATAAAATAACCTTTATATTTATATACATATACAATTATATAAATATGATTTTTGGGGAAAAATATAAGTTGGTATAACCTTTTAAAGAATTTAAACACTTTAAAACATTTGTGATGACTTGATGTCATTTTAACGTTATTTGAAATCATTTGTAACACAAAATCTTTGTGTTAGACTTGTATCCCCCCCCCCCTTTAAAACTGTAAAAAGTATGAAAAATGTGGGGGTATGAACTCACTTGATAAGTGGTGAATCAGGCAGCATTTCGTTTATAGTAATGATCTTTCTGGACGTAACCGCGGGTTTCTGGTGAAAAACTGGGCTTCACGCGGGCAGAATTTCGGCTCGGGAACTCTGTTTCTCGGGATCTCCGAGGCTTCGGGACTCGCTTCGGGTCTCAGGATGATACCGTGGCGTCGGGGTAGACTCGAGGGGCTTGGAAGTGAAAAAGTGGGAGAGAAATGGTGTGAATTAGCAAATGGAGCCAGCACCCTCGCATCCTTATTTATAGGGGTGGAGGCAGCTTCGTACGCTGGGCGTACTCTGAAGTACGCGGGGCGTACCTCGTCCGCAGCTTGTATACTGGGCGTACCCTCGTACGCGAGGCGTACGTCATGCATGACGCCTTCCTCGTCTGCCGTACTTTGGATGGGATGGGGGTAGAGGGGCGTAGGGGAGACGTGGCCGATCTGAGGCCCCGTATGGCGTACGCTGGGCGTACCCTCCTACGCCGGGCGTACCCCTCCTCGGTTTGTGCCTCAATCTTCTAAAATGCGTAACTTTCGCGTACGAGCTCTGTTTTTGACGTTCTTTATATCCACGCGTAGGTGAGAAAATATAATCTACAACTTTCATTTAGACTTTGTTGGCAAATTTTGACTTTATTTTTAATTATATATTTTTAATAGGCCGGGACAGGAAAAGACCATTAAAAATTCATAACTTTTTCATCCGATGTCCGTTTTCATCTGTCTTTTTACCGTTGTACTACTATTGTCGAGATCTTCGATTCTCGTTTAGATTGTTTCGGCTAGAAATCCCTCGATCTCATATTTGAACTTCGGGTTGCATACTGCTAAGCTGAAACTTAGAAAAATAATAACTTCCTCATACGAAGTCAGATTTGGACGTTCTTTTTATGTATGTTTACGGTTTAATGAAACCTACGACTTTCATTTAGATACCTAAGGCCAAAAAGTATTTTATTGAGATTTCGCTTTTTACGCTTAACAGTGTTTTACCGGTTTTGACGCGGATCTTTGATTGGTCATAACTTCTTCGTTATAACTCGGATTTCAGTGTTCTTTATATTTCTGAAAACCTCGACATGATATCTATCATTTTATGCAACCCAATTGAGACTTTTGGACATTTCATTTTTGACTCTATGTTTATTATTTTAAAAATAGATTACCATACTTGACTTTAGGTCATTATATTGACTTGAAATATCGGGTTGTCACACCATGCTACTCTTGGGTCAAATACATACCAATTATAGTTATGGGCTTAGACACTTAATCCAACAGTCTCCCACTTGGATAAGTTTAATAACTATTATTGCAAGTATGACTCCACAACCCAACTAGCAATCGTAGCTTTTAAAACCCGCTGTCGAACTCTGACCTAGTCAATGACACGTCCATTAGATAAGGGATCATATATTCCTCCATTCTGGATATCATATGGATTGAGACATGGATTATAATCATTCTCTTTGTCCGTCTGTTGTTTCCCGATTTCCGATTTATGACGACCGACTAATTGAACAAATCAAATCAGTCCAGGCTTGGCCAAGCACTTAGGGGTGTCATCACTAAATCATCGAGGGGCCCACATATATCGCTTTTAACCACATGGGGTAAAAGGAACGGATAAAATTCGACTCAAATGCTTGCTTGTACTTACTCATCAAATCACACACAACAATATGTTTTATAACACCAAGTTACTGGTATGTTTACATATGTCAATGTGCAACTGACTTTTAAACTACAACTCACATGTCTTGGTTTCAAGAATATAAGATATTATCGTCTCACAATCACTCATGATAAAATCCATGAAGTGATTCAGATGAGCGTGGGTTGAATCTAATACTCGAATCTTATTCCAGGAGTACTCATGAACACTACAGCTATGTCTCAAACACCTAGACAAACTACAAACCCATTCATGACAGTCTTGCCTCAATACCTACTTCCAAAGTATGATCGACCGTGGATGGTTTGAATAACCTAGTTATTCGGGAAGTCAAAACATCCAAGTGAAACACAAGAATAATACTAATCCTATACGACCCCAAAACTTTTGATTGCCATATTGATTACTCATTATTCATTTTATAATGTTTCGATTTATCAACTTAACACTTGAATTAAAACAATAGCTATGCCATGCTCTTGCACACTATGTTTGTCTATGGTCCTGACTTTGTGAAATAGATCAATTGAAAACATTTCAATGATGCTCATTTCACAATTCCAAATCTTTATTGCAAGTGTAAGAATTCCAAATTTTTGTCACAACTAAACTATCATGCAATGCAGCCTTTGTAATGTCATGGTACCAAAAGTCACAGAGACTTTGACAAACGATATTACAAAACTTTCCACTGGAGATTGATAACAAAACAATTCCAAGGAAGAGAAGTCTCAAGTTCAAAGTATATTCCTTTGAACATCCTTCTTGCATAAAAGTTTCTAACTTTTTCATATATTCTTAATCTCCATCTCCCAATATAGAAACATTCCATATATTGCCATACGACAACTCATTATTAATAGAATCTTGTCTATTCATAATAGTGTCAATATGTTCCATCCATTATTATACTTCCAACTATCCTTAAGCGATAAACCCTTGGCGAACCTTAGATTGTCCTTAACAGTTGTTTAACCACTTTAATCATATCCAGTTCTAGTCTTTTTTTCCTCTTAATTCCCTAGGCATTTGGAAAATTTAGAACACAAGAATATTATAGCATATGCAATCGATCCTATACTTGAAGCACATGGGATGCGATTCATAAAGTCTAACATAAAGAATCGATACTTGATCAGTCTTTTGCTATAATATTTTTATTTGCCATATTGTCACAATTCGAACTATGAAGAGGGATGTCGTAATCATAATTGAATTTGAGAACGCAATTAACATTTCCATATATATAGAATTTCCTTATGTTGAACCATTCCAACATAGTGTTCATATATATTTGACTAAATTTGATTAAAAACTCAATCTAAGCTTTTAGATTTGAAATGAAGTATGAATTCCTCTCCCTTAATTATAGCAAAACAACTTTTCAAACCCTGCATCTTTGCAAATTGAAACTTTTGTTTTCTATAATTAATATTGCTAATTTGCAACACTTACCATAATAATTATGCTCCCACTAGCATAATAATTATTATCTTTATTAGCATAACACTTATGCTCCTACTAGCTTTGACATGTAGTCAGAAATCAGCTGGACTTCTAGAAATCAATACTTATTAACTTCCTTTCCAAAGTTCAGATTTCTGATACGAGATGCTTCGATAAGACTTTATCTAGGCTTCTCAGACTCATACACCTTTGCTTAGATAGCTCACATGTGTGTCTAAACAATTTTAGAACTTGCAGTCATAAGTCTGAAATGTTTAGACCTTTGCCATTTCTCACAATTCAAACTATGAAGAGGGATTTCGTAATCATAATCAAATTTGAGAATGCAAATATCACAATTGCTAACTATTTAAAATCTACTTAGTGAAAGTGTTTCCTCACAATCATTTTCATGAATTGGAGAGAAACCTTATGACACTTAGATTTTATGGTGTATGTGTTCCTATCCATGTGAATTTGTCAAACCATAATCATAAGACAAGGTTAGTGACAAATCGAAACTCATATGGACTGAACTTGTTCAATCTTAATTTCTTGCCACTTGGCAGCACAAGGGCTTGCCATTGCTTCCGAGTTGTTATGCAAAGAACTGAGAACTCATAGAACTCACATGTATAGTCAACTTTAACTGGAATGGGCACATAAACAAGAATATGTCAACTCGACGGGTTATAAACCTTAAGGCGTGTGCTAGTGATAAACAATTGGTTTACTCTTGATCAGTTCTTGAACCTCTTCAAGATCTTTAAGACTCCCACTGACCTCTTGACATATAAGATTCACTTTGTCAAGAAACATTCTTGACAAACAAATATTCAAGAGTTAGTGCGGATTCTTATCAAGACAAACACTTCACACAATTGGCCTTAGTTGGTCTTTGTTTTATCCAAAACATCACAACTTACCAATTTCAAATGTACAAGAGTAGAAAACATTTTACTCTACATTAGATAAGTGTTATAAACCTTTCTTAAGATTATGTCACTCAAGTTACAATCTTGGAGTATGACTCTAAGACTTGTTTTTGGAACAAAGTATGAATCGTCTTCTAGATTTAACCATTTCAACAATTCATGATTCCTCCTCTTAGCCATACAAATGCACTAAGATGTCCTTAGAGAATCAATTGTGATATGGTTTCATAATCACTAATATAATCATAAAACACGATACTCAAGTATTCTCTCATCTTTTCAGACTGGAGAAACTTTTATCTCTATGCCTAATTTGATTCTTCTCATTCGTTCTGGCATACATTGAAACTTTTCCATTGTTCAGAATTATACTTAAACTTGTAAGCATAACCATATTTACTAAACTTTAGTAAATCATGATGAATAGTCTTATCGTTCTTTGTGGTGGACCTAACCAGCGCACACCCAGTGTACCCGATCCCCTAGTCCTTCACTTAACTCACATATACATGTGAACAAGGAATCAGTCTTAAATTCCCAAAGATGAAAATTCTCATTCATCACACAATAAAAGTCGCATGATTCCAAGTTTCTATCCAACTGAAACTTGGGTGATGAGAATCTTTCCTTATTTGGCAAATTCTCGACACTACCACAAACGAAAGAATCAAAGTCATATTGCTAACATCAATTTTCATAAATGCCATTGTAAGGAGATATAATATAAAAAATAAACAAAATTTTATTTATTTATAAAATGCGGAAAATACTTTTCCTTACAATGCAATTACAACTGAAAACTGTGCTACTACATATTTCTAAGCAATCTATCATAACTCTTTAAGCAGCGGCTCAAAAATCTGATCATCGAACCATGCGATTGAAATCCATCTTCGCGACCAGATTCAACATACTCTTTCTTTAAGCTTCCTTCCTTTTGCATGATCCTACAAAACATCAAAATGCAACCTTGTCACATCATGTATTAAGAATCAATAATTAGGAACTTAATAGAGTTAGATAGTGGACTTACCTGAAGTAGAGTCGGACTTTTTTGACTTTACCTTCTCTTAGATCTTTCAGGTAGTCAGGGCAACTTCACTTCCAATGTCCCTTCAAATGGCAGTAGAAACAAATGGCTTCTTTTGTATTGGCACATGAGACAATCACAAACTTAGCCTTTCTCTTTACCATTTGGTCAACCGGGTTGACTATAGCCGATCCCTTTCCATTGGGAAGAGAAATCTTTTCTGGACTTCCAATGTTACCATTGTCAATGTCCATGGAGGTTTGAGAATTAGATCCTCCAATCAAACTTGCTTTTCCAGTTCGCCAAATCATTGCTGATTCAGCAGCAACTAGCAAATATGTAAGATCAATAAGGGTTATGTCGTGGTCTGTCACATAGTAGTCCTTAATGAACTCACTATACAACTCGAGAAGTGACTGAAGAACCCAGTCAACAGCCAACTTCCTTGAGACAACGACACCCAATACTCTCAGCCTGTCAATATGTGACTTCATCTCCAAGACATGAGTACACACAGACCTTCCATTTTGATGTTTCATTGCAAGTAGGGCTTGAGTGACCTTGAATTTTTCAAGTCTTCGAACTTGTGGGTCAGGGAGAATAATTGGAGGAGGTGGAGGAAGTGAAGTTCCAGTATAGCACGAAGAAGGGATTAATCTTTCACCTTGATCGTCTTGTGGCATATCATCTTTATGAAGAAAGGATTAGGGAAGACCATAGTAGTCTGAACTAGACATCTACAATGGGATAAATTCAAGTTAGTTGATTTAAGTCCTTAATATAACACCCAAATGAAATATTAAGACTCGGACCCAACACAATATTTTACAATTCGGAAGAGGGATGCCATAATCCAATTACAAAATATTTGAAGGTAGGTAAATGATGATTTACCAATTTCCACCATGAAAAAACGAAATTGATTATTAAGTTCTAAATGGATCGAAATTCCTAGATCCTTTGAGATTCACTGAATTTTTCAATGGCATGTTTAAATCTCGATTGTGTCCTTCAAGTTTGTGACTGGGATGCCGAGGATCACAAACAAGGTGTGAATAACCATGCAAATTAGCTTGGTACACCCAATGTTACATCCACCTAATCAATGTGCCGGTTAACCACACACGCTCCATTGATCTATGATTAACATCAAGCTACCCTTTGCCACACACTGTCAGTCCCAGATTAGTGTGCCGGTTAACCACACACGCTCCACTAACGACTTAACAAGGTGCAAAGTGCAATTTCATGGAATAGCACCATTTTCACATTTTTCCTAAAGTAACTAAGATTGGGAATTTAGTAAAAGTTTAGTTACTTTATAATTATCATTATACTTATAAGGAGAATTAATGTCCTATCCTACCCGTTCGGCTAACGACCCTCCACCAGTCAAGGAAGCGGTGGGTGAGAGTGGACACCCATTAAACTGTCATTTTATAGGCAGTAACCTTATACCCCCTTATAGACCGGCTTCGTGAATGAGGCCTACTAACGGTAAGACTGACTTGTCTTATACATACATACATACATATATATATATATATATATATATATATATATATATATATATATATATAATTATTTAGCTTATAATAATATAAAGTATAAGGGTAGAATTTTAACTTTTAAAACTCTAGGGTTTGGAACTAAAGTATTCAAAAGTGAGACTTTACAAATTCCAAAACTTGAGGGAAAGTTTTGAAACTTGTCAAAACTTTTCATTTCTCTAACTTATGAGTTTAATGAGGTTTTTATGGAAAAACTTTTCAAGTTCCATAAGTTGAGGACAAGTTATGGAAGACCTTAAAACCATTTAAGATGACATTTAAAATGAGACTTTTGAAATTCCATAACTTGAGGACAAGTTATGGAGTTCATAAAAAACTTTTATGAAAAACTTTTCATTTTCCATAACTTGAGGACAAGTTATGGAATTCAAAAAAGGCATTTTGATCAAATGTTTCAATTAACACAATAATCAAATAATTTTTCTATGATTTAGATTAAAGTCATAAGTCAAGATAATTCACATCAATTATTTACAAGAAATTAGTCTATCATATAAACTAATACAAATCTTGAAACTATGACAATTATCTTTTAATTGGACAAGCATGATCATTACCTTATGAAAAAACACATTTCATGGTTCAAAAAAACAGTTTGGGGTAATGATCTTAATCCAATTTCTAGCCAAAAGTCGAAAATCTGCCCACTGGAGCACCAACTCGACGAGTACATGAACTGGATTCGTCGAGTTGGCCATTTTATGAGGGGACTCGGCGAGTCACCCAGTGGACTCGGCAAGTTCACTGGGCAGAAGGCAGAAAATTCATTTTTTCACTTTGGAAACCAATAAAACATCAAGTATAATAGAAAACAATCCTAAGCTCTGATACCACTGAAGGGTTTTAGTATACTACAACATCCTATGGTGCACATACAACCCTAAATGCTTTGGATCTATTTTTTCTCTAATTATACATACAATATTGTTTCCAAAGCATTAAGCCTACAACTATCATACAAAATGAAAACAACATAAAATTGAGTTATGGAGTTACCTCTTGGTTGTGGCTTGTAGAACTTGTGGTGTTTGGCCTTAAGATCTTAGTGCCCCAAGTGTTGCACCTCAAATGGAATCACAACACATCTTTGGACAAAGGATGACTTTTGAGAAATATTCTTGCAACCAAAATCGGCTCATGGAACTCCAAGGATCACTAGTGTGCCATTTTGGATGCTAAAGGGGTTCTTATATAGTGTGGCTTGGATTAGGGTTACATCCATGTAAACCTAATGTGAATGACTTTTCATCTTACTTAGGATCCATGGGTTAAAACCTCAATGGACTATCTATGGACTACCATATTGGTTTAGCCCATCCTAAATGACCATAAGCCCACACCATAAGAATGATTGATTTACCAAATCAATCCCCTTACATTTAATTAGTCTCTTTTGATCACTAAATTAACTCCAAATTAATTCTTGATCAATACTAATTAAAAAATATGATTTCATGTTAATATATTAGAACTTATAATATATTAACAAATCATAAATAACCTCTTCTCAAAAGTCCATCCTATCAAATTGTCCTCGTGATATGCAACCCAAATTGACCATGCTACTCTCGGGTCAAGTACATACCAATTACAGTGATGGGCTTAGACACCTAATCTAACAGGTTCGATGATCAAATTTTTGAGCTGCTGTTTAGGAGTTATGATGGATTGCTTAGGAATATTTAGAAACATAGTTTTCATATGAATTTTCATTGTAAGGACAAGTTTTCTGCATTTTATAAATAAAGAAAAATTTTGATTTTGTTTTATTTTATGATATCCTTGTAATGGCATTAGTGAAATTTGATGTTTATATATTATTAGCAATGTTGGAAATAAATTTGATTCTTGGTTATATCGTTTGTGGTAGTGTCATAATTTACCAAATAAGGAAGGATTCTCATCACCCAAGTTTCAATTGAACAGAAACTTGAAATCATGCGACTTGTATTATGTGATGTATGAGAATCTTGATCTTTGGGAAATTAAGACCAAATTCCTTGTTCACATATGTATGTGAGTCAAGTGAAAGACTAAAGGGTCTAGTACACATTGATGTGGACTGGTTAGATCCACCACAAAGAATGGTAAAGGCTATTCGTCATGATTTACTAATGGTTCAGTAAATATGGTTATACTTACAAGTTTAAGTATAATTCTAATACCTTGAAAAGTTTCAAAGTATAGGCAGAACGAATAAAAAGAATCAATTAGGCAGAAAGATAAAAGTTTCTCCAATCTGAAAGGAAAGGAGAGTACTTTAGTATCGTGTTTTATGATCATCCTAATGATTATGGAACCATATCACAATTGATCCTCTAAGGACATCTTAGTGCATTTGTATGGCTAAGAAGAGGAATCGGGAATTGTTGGAATGGTTAAATCAAGAAGATAAGTCATACTTGGTTCCAAAATCGAGTCTTAGAGTTATACTCCAAGATTGTGCCTTGAGTGACATATATTAAGTAGGTTTATAACGCCTCATGAAATGTGGAGTAGAAAAATGTTTTCTTACTCTTGCATATTTAGAATTGGTAATTGTGATGTTTTTGGTTAAAACAAAGACCAACTGAAACCAATTACATGAAGTGTTATCTTGATGAGAATCAGCACTAACTCTTGAATATTTGTTTGTCAAGAAATGTTCTTTGACAGAGAATCTTATATGTCAAGAGGTCAGTAGGAGTCTTAATGGTCTTGAATAGCTTCAAGTACTAATCAAGAATAAACCTATTGTTTATCACTAGCACACGACTTGAGGTTCGTAAACTATCGTGTTGACATGATTTTGTTTCTATGTCCATTCCAGTTAAGTTGACTATGCATGTGAGTTCTATGAGTTCTCATTTGACTGCACAAGGCAAAGCACCTTAATCAATGAAAGTACATTGACCGGTATAGGTGAGCTGCTCAACAAACTGGAAGCAATGGTAGGCCCTGTACTACTAAGTGGCAAGAAATTAAGATTGAACAAGTTCATACCATATAAGTTTGGATTTGTCACAAACCTTGTCTTGTGATTATGGTTATAACAAATTCACATGGATAGGAATACATACACCATAAAATCTAAGTGGCAAAGGTTTCTCTCCACTTCATAAAAGGATTGTGAGGAAATGCTTTCACTAAGTAGATTTAAAGAGATATTAGTTGTTTCAATTGCATTCTCAAATTCGATTATGATTACGGCATCCCTCTTCATAGTTCGAATTGTGAGAAATGGCAAATAGTATGAACATTCGGGACTTACTGCTGTAAGTTCTGAAATAGTTTAGACACACATATGAGCGATCTAAGGAAAGGTGTATGAGTTTGAGAAGCCAAGATAAAGTCTTATCGAAACATCTTGTATCAGAAATCTAAACTTTGGTAAGAAAGTCAATAAGTATTGATTTCTAGAAGTATAGCTGATTCCTGGGTACATGTCAAAGCTAGTGGGAGCATAAGTGTGATGCCAGTAAGGACATAATTATTGTGCTAATGGGAGCATAATCATTATGATAGGTGTTGCGAATTAGCAATGCTATTTATAGGAAACAAAGTCTTGATTTGCAAAGTTGCAGAGTTTGAAATTTTTTTTTTGCTATAGTAAGGGAGAGGATACTTATGTCGAATCTAAAAGTTTAGATTAATCGAACTTAGTCATGAGCATATATGAATATCAAGTTGAAATGTTTCAACGTTGGAAATTCCATGTATGGAAATACTATAACGAGAGATTGGTAAAGTATCATATCTTTGTTATGAATCGTATCCCATATGCTTCGGGTATAAGATCGATTGCATATGTTATAATATTCACCTGTTCTGATTTTCAAATGCCTAGGGAATTAAGAGGGAAAAAGGACCAGAACCGGATATGACTAAAGTAATTAAATAACTGTCAAGGACGATCTAAGGTTCGCTAAGGATTGGTCGCTTGTGGGCAGTTGGAAGTATAGTAATGGATGGACCATATTGACATAATCATGAATAGATGGGATTCTATCAAGAATGAATTTTCATATGGAAAATATGGAAATGTTTCTGTAATGGGAGTTGGATATTAAGAATCTATTTGTAGAGACTTTTATGCGAGAAAGATGTTCAAAGGAATGTACTTTGAATATGAGACTTTGTATCTATGGAATTGTCTTGTAACAATCTACAATGGAATGTTTTGTAATGGGCAAAGTCTTTGTGACTTTGGTGCCTAGACATTACAAAATGATCATTGCATGATAACTTAGAATCTAACACATTCTAATAGTGGAAGAATTTGGTATTCTTACACTTATGATAAGGATTTGGAATTGTGAAATGAGCACCATTGGAAATGTGTTCAATTGATCTATTTCACAAAGTAAGGACCATAGGTAAACATAGTGTGCATGCTTGGAGCATGGGATAATTATTATTTTAGTTCAAGTATTAAGTGGATTAGTCGAAACATTATACAATGAATAATGTGTAATCAATATGGTGATTAAATAATAAGTGTTTTATCTATACTCAAAAATTTTGAGATCATATTGGATTAGATTATTATTGTGTTTCACTTCACATGTTTTACTTCCCGAATAACTAGGTTATTCAAACATCCACAGTCAATCATACTCTGGAAGTAAGTAATGAGGTAAGGCTGTCGTGAATCCGACTGTAGATTGTCTAAGTGTTTAGACATAGCACAAGTTTGCTGCAGTGTTCATGAGTACTTCTGAAATAGGATCTGAGTATTGGATTAAACCCATGCTCACCTGAATCACTTCATGGATTTTATCACGAGTGATTGTGAGACGATAATATATTATATTCTTGAAACAAAGACATATGAGTTGTAGTTTACAAGTTGGTTGCGCATTGATAATACGTAAACGCATCAGTAACTTGATGTTATAAAACGTATTGTTGTGTGTGATTTGATGAGTAAATAGTACAAGCATATGAAGTCGAAATTTATCTGTTCCTTTTACCCTAAGCGGGATAAAAGAGATATATGTGGGCCCCTCGATGATTTAATGATGATACCTGAAGCGCTTGGCCAAGCCTGGACTAAGTTGATGTGTTCAATTGTAGTCTGTTATCAGTTGTCATAAATCGGAAATCAGGAAACAACACATGGACAGAGAGAATGATTATAATCCATGTCTCATGTCCGTACGATATATTGTAGAATGGATGATTATATGATCACTTATCTAAAGGACGAGTCATTGACTAGATCAGAGTTGGAAAGCGGCTTTTGAGAGCTACGATTGCTAATCGGATTTTGAAGTTGCATTGGCAGTTATAGTTATTAGACTTATCCAAGTGGGAGACTGTTGGATTAGGTGTCTATGCTCATAACTATAATTGGTATGTACTTGACCCGATAGTAGCATGGTCCTTTTGGGTTGCCTTCACCAGAGCAATTTGATAGGATGGATTTTTGAGAAAGAGGTTATTTGTGATTTATTAATATATTATAAGAATAATATATTAATTGAGAAATTATATTATTTAATTGGTATTGATCAAGAATTAATTTGGAATTAATTTAGTGATCAAAAGAGACTGATTAAATTAACGTGGACTGATTAGGTAAATCAGTAATACATATAGTTTGGGCTTATGATCCATGTTGATTGGGAATGGACTAAATCTATGTGAGATTCCATGAAGAGTTAGTCCAAAGGGCCTATCATATGGATTATTGGATTGCTTAAAGGCTTAAGTAAATAAATTAGGGTTTACAAGTTAAAACCTTAGGAATTCCACACTATAAATATAACCCCTAGCACACTTAAAATCCGCCAAGACTTCCAAGAAGAAACCCTAGCCAATTTTTTGGTGACTCCTAGCCTCTCTCTCATATTCCTCCATTGTTCTTGGTGTTTGTGACTTATTTGAGGTACTAAGCTCTTGAAAGGCCAAGTTCTACAAGCTACAACAAAGATGTATTCATCTAACTTGTTTTATGTTGTAATTCTCAAAATTGTATACTAGTTAGGGTTCATGCTTTGGATAAAAGAATATTGCATGTATAACTTGAGAAAACTTAGATCCAAAGCATTAGGGTTGTATGTGCACCATAGGATTGTTATAGTGCTCAAAACCCATCAGCTTTATACCTCCTGAAGCTTCCCAATAAGATGATAATCCTAGATCTACAAGGTTGCTTCCTTCCTTGACCTCTTTAATGCACTAACTTCTCCTTCAACCATACAATAAACACACTCTTAACTCATACACACACACACTAGAGGAGGCTGAAATGATGGGGGAAAAGGGATATAAAGATGCTTAAATACTCCACAAACTCTAAAAGTTAGGGTTTCACCCAGACACTAGTACGCCCAACATACTAGGGCACGCCCTAATACGCTTTGCGCACTCACATGTACGCCCAACGTACTACTTATGCTCCAAAATTACGATTTTGCCACTAGGGCTTCCCAAGACCACTCCTTTCCAATCTAAAGACTAAAAATGACATAATTACAATCCAAGGGATGAATTTGAAATTACTTGAAAACTGAGGTGTTACAACGATGTTACAATTTTAAGATCCTACAAGTGAAAAACGATCTCGGTCATACGATCCTGATCTCACCTCTTAAGTTTTATCATATAGCCGAGTCTAAAAAATTCTTCTATTTAAGTTATAATCAAGCATCGCAAGTTGCAAGAAGTCTTGTAGAGCATCCCCATTTCATGAGTGCTTATGAATAAGATTTGAGCATTGGATTAAACTCACGCTTGCTAGCATCACTTCATGGAATTTATCACGAGTGATCACAAGACGATAATATCATATAGTCTTTAAACCTAGATTTATGGTTTATTGTTTGCAAGTTGATTGTGCATTGATAATGCGTAAACGCATCAGTAACTTGATGTTATAAAACGCATTGTTCTGCATGATTTGATGAGTGAATGGTAAATACATATAAGTCGAAGTTTATCTGTTCCTTTTATCCTAAGAGGGTAAAAGCGATATTCGGGCCCCTCGATGATTTGGTTTGACTTATGTGTCAGGCCCGGTCAGGACTGAATTGATGTGTTCAATTAAGTTCTATGTCAGACAGATCAGAGATCGAGAAACAAACTGCTGGACAATAAGTATGACTATGTTCCATGTAATTGTCCGCACGATATCTAGAACGGAGGACTATACGATCCCTTATCTAAAGGACAAGTTATTGATAAGATCAAGAGTTTTGAGAACTGTGATTGCTAATCAGATCCTGAAGTCATACTCACATTTGTAGTTATTAGACTTATCTGTCACACCCCCGAACCAGACGGCGGAAACGTCCGAGGGCTCGCGTGACTTAAATTGAAATATCATCACAATGAATATACATAAAACATAACACATTCATCACCAAACATTACATAGTACAACTGGCATTGGTTACATCAAGTATTTGGTTTACATTACATGATCTCAAAATATAAAATGTTTGATGATTAGCAACTACATAAGAAACTTTCAACACACTGGATGCTTCTTCGTTCTAACGATTACCTGAGAATACAAGTTATTTTGAAACGGTCAACATATATAATGTTGGTGAGTTCATAAGTATGTTTGGTGTAAAATAGTTTATGTTGTTCGTAAAACCCAGAAAATCCGATATTTTCTGTAATAAGACTTTTCATGAAAATGTTGTGATGATCCTGTAAGTATATGCATGAATGATTTCAGAACGTGTATAAATGAGAAGTTTTACATATTAGTTATTGAAAGTACAAGTGAACAGAATTGGTTTCCCCGGAAAACCCGATGTTTTCCGATAAAATATTATGATTGTTTTGTATTATCGTATCGTCACAGCGAATGAATATGATTTCCCATGATTTACTTAGATGGTATTGGATCTCTATGTGAGTCGTTATAACCATGCATGATAATGACTAGTTCGTCTGTCTTGGCATTCTAATGAACACCGAAATTGACTTTAAGATTTTGTCACCCTAGACTGGCCGAGTCTAACTGTAGCGAACAGCTTAGGTGTGGGGGAGTCACCCCCGTATAGATCTATACACAAACTCTCGCTCTCCCTCCAGGAGACTTTGATTACAACTACAGACTACGACCGACACTTATTGGTGTCGTCCGTTATTACTCACTTAATCCAAATGAATTTGATTAACCTTGATTAATGACCTGATTTTAGTTTACTTGAAGATAAGGCAAGCCTAACAGACGAGGAGAAGAGGACTACTAGGCCCTACTAATTATGTATGTTATTTAAGGTTGTCGAGTATACGAAAGGCGCGTTGGTCCATTTCGCATAAGATTTATGTGGACCTTACTAGCAATGCTAATGGGCCACTGAGGCCCAATATCATGTAAAAGCCATTGAGGGTCCCTCAAGCATGTATTTGGGTCACAGAAGGCCCAAAAACATGTATTATTATTGTTAGGCCCATAAGTCATGTTAATGGGTCATGAAGGCCCAATAAGCATGATTGGAATCTTTCAAGCCCAACAATTTGAATATTTACTTGTTTTAGGTATAGTATAATTGTCGGAAAGTCTGATTGAACAATTGTTAAATCGCAAAGGCACGAAGTTTGTCGATTGTTTTATAACGATATTTAAATTTATGAAAATATATGTATATTTTTCATTCTAAATTCATAAGTTATAATTTGGTATTTTTGACCAAATATCTTAATAATAAAATAATTGACTCAAAAATATTGGTTTGGTCTATTCAGCCCATCTTTAATAAAAATGACATTTTTAGTCCCTTTTTATAAAAAATGACATTTTAGGTCCTTAAACTATTTTTCTTGACATTTTAGCCCAAGACTTATTTAAATAATGTTTTCAGCCCAATGTTTACTTTTTGGCAGTTTCAGCCCCTTTAGTAAAAAGATTTTCATTTATAATCCAAACTTTTCACAACTTTTACAAATTTGACCCAAAATCCAAAAACTTTACATTTTTAATCCTTTTTGGCAAAAAGGGTCATTTTAATCCCTCAAATAGATTTATTTACTTTTCTACCCACTGTTTTGAGAAATTTACCATTTCAGCCCCTTAAAACCCATATTTTTCGCAAATTTGGGCCTATGGGCCGAAAAGCCCAAAATTTTAGCCCAATAGGCTACAATTTACATTTTTAGTCCTTTGAAAAGCATAATGTTCATAAAACTTCTATTTTAACTGTTTTGACCCTTTTGATCCTTGTAAAAGCCGTAAATGACAACTTTTTTCCCAACTTTTGTTTATTTGACAAAAATAGTCCAAAAATGAGTTTTATGTTGTAACATGCTTATTATAATTTAGATGATAATTTTTCTTAACTTGTTAAGTGTAATACATCCTAGATCACATATTTTTCCTCCTTGAACTGTAGATCTTGAAATATCCTTTATTGTTGGCACATATTTACCACATAAACACAAGAAATCACACATAACATACAAATACACATAGATCTACACATTTTACTTGTATTCTCCCCCACAAAACATGTGAAAACCGAAAATAGAGGGGTATGAACTCATTTTGCTTTGATGATCAAGGTTTTGAAGAAGATAAGAAGAAGACTTTTGGTCCTAGCAACACTTGATGTGGATCTCGAACTTGAGGTGATTCTAGGAGTGTGGTTACCACAAATGTTTAAGAGAAGGGATCTAATCATGAGAAAAGAGTTATATAATCCTTGGATATGCATAACTTACCAAGAAGTGATGATATTCTCTTGAAATCCTCTTGATGCACAAGCAAAATTTCGAGATTTTGGAGTGGGAAGGAGGAGAATACTTGAGGGAGTTTGGAATAAGTTTGATGTTGTGTGTGTGTGTTTTCCTTGTGCTCTCGGCCGAAGAAGAAAAAGAGAAGGGAAGAGAGAGGTGATGAAATGACTATCATGGATATATATTGGATCTTTGCATGGAAATATGGGGTGTAATAAGGAGGTGGCACCTCCAAGGTCAACCCTCCCTAATTACATCTTTTTCCTTTTTTTTCTACTTGGGCCGAGAGAGAGAGAAGGAAGAGAAAAGATTTGGGCCTTAGTGTTTGAGTTTCGTAATGTGAAGCCCAAATTGATAGTTTTCGGCCCATTGGGCCTTTGGAGTGGGTTACGGCCCAATCTTGCATGAAAGAATGGATCTGTGGCTCTTTAGGGCTTATTGGATTGTTATGGCCCAACAAGGCCCATTAAGGTAAACTAATCCATTTTAGGCCCATTATGGCCCAAAAGGTTAAGTTTCATGAAAGTGGGTCCAATGAGAGCCCATTTAAGAGTTCTAAGCCCAAAATAGTCAAATTGGAAGTTTATTGGCCCATTAGGCCCAATAAGGAAATCCTAATCCATGTTGGACTTAAACCGGGATTTCTAGGGTTTCCAACCTTTTGTTGAGTATTTGAGTGTTTGTGTAGAGTGTTTGATGGAATTTTGTTGTCATTGAATAAGCATCATACATGCTTTCAAGTTTTAGTTACAATGTTATCCTTGTTAAGTGTTTACAAAGCATCAGAATTCCTAGTTGTGACAATCCAAGTGGGAGACTGTTGGATTAGTGTCTAAGTCCATAACTATATTTGGTATGTACTTGACCCGGTTGTTGCATGGTCATTTTGGGTTGTCTTCACCGAAGCAACTTGAATGGATGAATAATAGAGAAAGAGGTTATTACGGTTTATTAATATATTATAAGAATAATATATTAAAAGAGAAATCATATTTATTTAATTAACATTGGTCAAGAATTAATTAAGAATTAATTTTGTGGTCAAAAGAGGTTAATTGAATTAACGGGACTGAACTTGTAATTATGTGATAGTTGCAAAGTTGGGTAAGGAAACCCTAGAGTATAGGGTGGACAAATTCTAAGGATAAGACCTTTGGAATTTCTCCAAAGGAAGGGTTCTAGAATTATCTTATGGGCTGCTTGGTGGCTAAGTAACCAGATAAGGATAATCACTGAAACCCTAATTTCCACACCTATATAACGACCCCTTGGGCATACGAAATCGGCTACACTTGAACCCTAGGAGTCTTGGAGCCGATTTTTCCCTCTCCCATCTCTCTCTTGCTTCATCCAATTGCTTTTGGTGTTTGTGATTCATTAGAGGCATAACATTTGGGGTGCTAAGGTTCTCAAAGCTTCAAGATCTACAATCAACAATTAAGCTATTCATCTAGCTTGTTTATTTGATATTCAATTAGTTTTGTTGTATGCTAGATTAGGGTTTACAAGCTTTGGATAAATTTGCATGTACAATAAAGAAACCTAGATCTAAAGCTTTAGGGTTTTGCATGTGCACATAGGATGTTCTTTTGCTCAAAACCCATCAGCGGTATCAGAGCCTTGCTTGGTTTCTATTGTATTTGATGCATTGTATGTTTGTTCATTGCTCAAAATCGATTTTCTAGCCTTCTGCCTGATGGACTCGTCGAGTCCCAAAGTGAACTCGCTGAGTCAGATGAACTCAACGAGTCCAAATGGGGACTCGGCGAGTCGGGGAGTCAGACAGAGGGAAATTCGGGATATTTGCTTATTTTGACTTGGGATAATTTGTTGTTTTTTTAAGCATTCTAACACTCCTAAGTGTACATGCAACCCTAAATACCTTGGATCTATGTTTTCTCTATTATACATGCAAATATGAACTTTCCAAGGTATTCATCCTAACTAGCATAATAACATTGATTCATATGAATATATCAAGTTAGAATTACATACCTCTTTGATGTAGAATGTCTTCATGCAGCTTGAGTGCCTAGTGCCCCAAGTGTGACACCTCAAATGGTTCACACAACACCAAATACACTTGGAATAACTTGAGAGAACATACACACTTCAAGAAAATCGGCTAGCCCTTTCTCTCACTCTTAGTCGCCAATTTTTCCCAAGAATATGATCTTTATATAGTGTCACAATTAGGGTAAACCCTAATTGTCATGGCTTTCCATTTCCTTGGACCCATGGGTTCAAACACACCATAGAGCATCCTATGGGTTTTAGCCCAACTTGATAATCCATGGAGTCTTAGCCCACTATACAAGTATGGATGATTTACACAATCAACCCATATATTTAATTAGTCTTCTTTTGATCACTTAATTAATTCTAGATTAATTCTTGATCAATACTAATTAAATAATCTTATTAATATATTAGAACTTATAATATATTAATTAAACCTTAAGTGTTATTTCTCTCATTTTAGTCTATTCAAATGCATGATGCCATGCAACCCAAATGGACCATGCCGGGTCGGGTCAAGTCTTACCAATTATAGTTATGGACTTCGACATTAATCCAACAGTATCCCACTTGGATAAGTCTAAAACTATTATTGCAAGTATGACTTCTAGAACCGACTGGCAATCGTAGATTTCAAAAGCTTCTGTCGAACTCTGACCTTGCCGATGTTCTCTGACCTTTGTCAATGACTTGTCCATTAGATAAGGGATCATATATTCCTCCATTCTAGATATCATATGGACTGAGAAATGGATTATAATCATTCTCTCTGTCCATTTGTTGTTTCCCGATTTCCGATTTATGACGACTGACTAATTGAACAAATCAAATCAGTCCAGGCTCGGCCGAGCACTTACATTTGTCATCACCAAATCATCGAGGGGCCCACAGATATCGCTTTTATCCCGAAGGTAAAAGGAATGGATAAACTTCGACTCATATGGCTTGTTCTACTACTTGTTGAATCATACACAAAGGCACGTTTTATAACATCGAGTTACCAATGCGTTTTCATGCAATCAATGTATAACCAACTCATAGTAACAACTCATATCTCTAGGTTTGAAGAATATAAGATATTATCGTCTCATGATCACTCGTGATAAAATCCATGAAGTGATTCAAATGAGCGTGGGTTGAATCCAATACTCAGAACTTATGAGCACTCATGAATGTTGTAGCACCTCTTGGCTATGTCCCATACCTTGGACATCTACAAACCCAATTCAAGACAGTCTTGCCTTAATACCTACTTCCAACGTATTATCGACTGTGGATGGTTTGAATAACTTAATCATTCAGGAAGAACGACCTAGTTATTCTGGAAGTCAAAACATGCAAAATGAAACACAAGAATAATTGAATCCAATATGGTCTCAGAACTTATGAATATAAATAAAAACACCTTTTATTTATCACCATATGATTACACATTATTCATTGCATACTGTTTCAGCTATCAACTTTATACTTGAATTAAAACAATAGTTGTCCCATGCTCCAAGCATGTACACTATGTTTTTTTCCTTAAACACTAGTCATGCCATATACCAAGTATGCAAACTAAGTTTGTCTATGATCTTTACTTTGTGAAAGAGGTCGATTGAACATAATTCCAATGATTCTCATTTCACATTCCCAATTCCTTACTGCAAATGCAAGAATTCCAAATTCATACCATTTACTGAAATCTGTTAGATTCTAAACTTATATGCATTGATCCTCTTGTAATGATTATGTACAAAGTCACAAAGACTTGACAACAAATATTACAGAGCCTTCCAAAGGAGATCAATTCCTTGGAAACATCCTTCTTGCATTAAGTTTCCTAATCTTACACAGATTTATTGAACAACTTCCACCTATGGGATCATTTCCATATTCCCCTTTTGACTATCACTTCTGAACAAGAGTTGCCTTTTTTCAGAATATGTCAATATGGTCCTTCCAACAATTAACACTATACTTCTAACTGTCCCTGAGCAACCAATCTTTGGTAAACCATAGATTGTCCTCAACAATTGCTTAATCCTTTTAGTCATATCCAATTCTAGACCTTTTCCCTTCTTAATGCCCCAGGCATTTGGAAAATTTTAGAAAGGATGAATATTATAGCACATGCAATCAATCCTATATCCGAAGCATATGGGACACGATTCATGATGTCTCACATAAAGACATGATACTAGACCAGTCCTTTTGCTATAATATTTCTATTTGCCAAGTTCTCATAATTTCAGATTATGAAAAGGGATGCCGTAATCATAATCGAATTTTAGAACGCAAATAATAGACCCATATATAGAATTTCCTTATGTTGAGCCATTCCAACATGAAATTCATATATATATCCTTGACTAAATACGATTAAAACCTCAATCTAAGCTTTTAGATTTGAGATGAAGTATAATTTCCTCTCCCTTAATTATAGCAAAACAACTTTTTCCCAGTTGAAACCTTTTGTTTTCTATAATTAACATTGCTAACTTGCAATACTTATTATAATTATCATGCTCCTACTAACATGATGATTATTAGCATAACACTTATGCTCCCACTAGCTTTGACATGTACTCAGAAATCAGCTGGACTTCTAGAAATCAATACTTTATTGACTTTCTTACCAAAGTTCAGACTTCTGATACGAAATGCTTTGATAAAACTTTATCAAATTCATACACCTTTCCTTAGATAGCACACATGTGTGTCTAAACAATTTTAGAACTATGAAAAGGGATGCCGTAATCATAGTCTCAATTGTTTAGACCTTTGCTATCTACTTCAAATCTACTTGGTGGAAGTGTTTCCTCACCATCATTTTCATGAATCGGAGAGAAACCTTATGACCCTTAGATTTTATGGTGTATGTGTTCTTATCCATGTGGATTTGTCAAAATTATAATCACAAGACACGGTTAATGACAAATCCAAACTCATATGGACTGAACTCAATCTGAATTTCTTGCCACCTAGCAGCTCAAGGGCCTGCCATTGCTTCCAAGTTGTTATGCAACCAATTGAGAACTCTAAGAACTCATATGCAAAGCCAACTTTAACTGGAATGGGCACAGAAATAGAAATATGTCAACACGATAGGTTATAAACCTCACGTCGTGTGCTAGTGTTAAACTACAGGTTTTTATTCTTGATTAGATCTTGAAATTCTTTTCAGGATGTTTAAGACTCCCACTGTCCTCTTGACACATAAGACTCACTTGCCAAATATTCAAGAGATAGTTTGGATTCTTTATCAAGACAAACACTTCACACAATTGGTCTTAGTTGGTCTTAGTTGGTCTTTATTTTATCCAAAACATCACAACTTACCAATTTCAAATGTACAAGAGTAGGATACTTTTACTCTTACATTTGACTAGTGTTTTAAACCTTCTTTAAGACATGTCACTCAAGTTACAATCTTGGAGTATGACTCTAAGAATTGTTTTGGAATGAAATATGACTCATCTTCTTGATTTAACCATTTCAACAATTCATAGCTCCTCTTCTTATCTATCAGAATGCACTTAGAGGATGAATTATGATAAGGTCTCTTAATCATTAAGATGATCATATAACATGATACTAAAGTACTCTCCCATCTTTTCAAATTTGAGAAACTTTTATCCTTCTGCCTAAATTGATTCTTCTCATTCGTTCTGCCATACACTGAAATCTTTACAATGCTTCAGAATTATACTTAGGTCTGTAAGTATAACCATATTTACTAGACTTTAGTAAACCATGACGAATAGTCTTATCGATCTTTTGTGGGACTTAACCAGTGCACAAGAATGTGTACTCGATCCCTTAGTCCTTTACTTGACTCACACATCCATGTGAACAAGTAGTTAGTCTTAATTTTTCCAATGCTTGAAAGTTCTCATCCATCATGCTATACAACTTGCATGATTCCAAGTCTCGGTCCAATTGAAACCTTGGGTGTAGAGAATTTTTCCTTATTTGGTAAATTTAGACATTACCACAAATGAAAGAATCAAATTCACTTTCCAATATTGCTATCAGTGGAATCTTATAAGCAACAATTTTCCACAAACGCCATTGTAAGGATACATAAAATAACTAAAATCAAAAGATTTACCTTTTATTTTAAAACTTTGTAGAAAAACTTATCCTTACAATCCATATGAAAACTTGTTGTTATCTATTCCTAAGCAATATATATCATAACTCTTAAGAAGTAGCTCAAGAATCCGATCTTCAAACTATGCGATAGAAATCCATCTACGCGATCAGATTCAGCATATTCTTTCTTTAAGTTTCTTCACTTTTCTTTGATTCTTAAAACATCAACATGTGACCCAGTCACATCATGTATCAAGAATCTCAGAATAGAAACTTAGTAGAGTTAGATAGTGGACTTTACCTGAAGTAGAGTCAAACTTATTGACCTTAACATCCTTAGGTAAAATTGGCAGCTTCGCGACTAATGCCCCTTCCTTTGGCAATATAAACATATGGACCCTTTGGTAATGGTATGCAGGACTATCACAGACTTAGCTTTTCTCTTTACCATTTGGTCAACCGAGTTGACTATGGCCGATCCCTTTCCATTGGGAAGAGAATGCTTTTTCTGGATTTCCAATGTCATCATTGTCAATGTCCATAAAGTTTTAGGAAGTTGATCTTAGCAAATAGATAAGATCATTAAGGGTCTTGTCATAGTCTGCTTCATAGGAGTCCCAAAGGAACTCACTATGTGACTTAGAAAGTAGTTGAGCCACCAACTTTCTCAAGACTTTGATACCTAACTCTCCCGGCTTGTCAATATGTGACTACATCTCCAAGATGTGATCATACATAGACCTTTGCTTGTGAATAGGGCTTGAGTGACCTTAAATTTTTCAAGAACTTGTGGGTTAGGGAGAATAATTGGAGGAGGTGAAAGAAGTATGATTTCCATGGGACATCATCTTCATTTAGGAAAGCTTGTTTCAAGAGATTTGGGAAGATCATAAATGTCTAAACCAGACATCTTTTGGGAGATATTCAAGATAGTTGATTTAAAGTCCCTAATATAACACCCAATATGAAATATTAAGGCTAGGACCCAACACAATACTTTTATAACTTGGAAGAGGGATGCCGTAATCCAAGCTATAAAATATTTGAAGGTAGGTGAATGACGATTCACCAATTTCCACCAAGATAAACGAAATTTATTATTAGGTTTTAATTGGTTTTGAAACTCCTAGATTCTTTTGAGATTCATTGAACTTTTCAATGGCATGTTTCAATCTCGAGTGTGCCCTTCAGGTTTTGTGACTGGGATGCCGAGGATTACAAAACAAGGTGTGAATAACCATGCAAATATACTTGGTATCCTTAATATTTACCCCTCAATCGATGTGCTGGTTAACCACACACGCTCCACCGATACTATAATAAACATTAACCCTTTGCCTACCTTCTTAAATCCAAGTTAGCGTGTCGGTTAACCACACACGCTCCACTAACCGACTTAAACAAAGTGCAAAGTGTAATTTCATGGGTTAGCACCTTATTCACATTTTCCTAAGTAACTAAGATTGGGTATTTATAAAAGGTTTAGTTACTTAGTATTTTGTTGGATTAATGTCTAAGTCCATAACTATATTTGGTATGTACTTGACCCGACCCGGCATGGTCCATTTGGGTTGCACTTCACCAACACAATTTATATGGATAGTCTTTTGAGAATAGTATATTTATGATTTATATTAATATATTATAAGTTCTAATATATTAATATATAATCATATTATTTAATTAGTATTGATCAAGAATTAATTTATAATTAATTAAGTGATCAAAAGGAACTAATTAAATATGGACTCTTAGATATATATGTGTAGTGGGCCAAGTTCATTTAGGTTGGGCTAAGTCTTCATGGATAGTCCATGGAGCTTTAACCCATGGATCCTAGGAAATGAAAGGTCATGGGTATTAGGGTTTAACCCTAATCCTCCACACTATATAAAGGGTCTTATGGTTCATGAAATTATGCTAGTGGCTAGTGTGGATACACTAAAGAGGGCAATAACCGATTTCATAGTGTGAGCCAAGTATCCATATTCTCTAAAGGTTTTCCAAGGTGTTTTGGTGATTTGTGATTCCACTTTAGGCTTCCACACTATTGGGGCTAAGCTCTTAAAGCTTGAAGACATCAAGCTACATCAAAAGGTATGTCATCTAACTAGAACTTTGTAGTATAGGTGCTTCATAATATGCTAGTTAGGATGAAACCTTGGAATATTTAATATTTGCATCTGTAATAGAGAAAACATAGATCCAAGGTTTATAGGGTTGCATGTACACCATAGGAGTGTTAGAATGCTCAAAAACCCAACAGTGGTATCAGAGCCATGGGTTATTTTCTGTTATATTGATGCAAATGTTTTATTTTCAAAGTTGGAAAAAAAAGGAAAAAAACATGACGTTTGTCAAATTTTAAGATAATTACTTGTTTTTGTGAAAAACTAATTATTTGTAAAATTTGAATCATTTGCTATATGAGTTGAATTAGGTCAAATTTAGTAAAAGATAAAATGATATGATTATTTTATTAGTTTTAAAAGTTTGATCTAAAGAGTTTTTTGAAACCTCCATAAGTTATGGATATGAAAAGGTTTTTAAAAAAATTGATTCAAAGTTTTTTATGGAGTTACAAAACTTAGTCTTAATGTTTTAAAGAATTCCATAACTTTTTCTTAAGTTATGGAACATGAAAAGTTTCATCATAAAACAAGTATTTAACTCCATAAGTTATGGAATCCAAAAGTTTTCAAGAGTTACAAAACTTGCCCTCAAGTTTTGGAATTTGGAAAAAGTTTTTTTATGATAAAAAAAAAAGAATTGAATTCTAAAACTCTTGGGTTCATAACTTAAACAATTAATTAAATGGTTTTAATTTTGAATTTAATAATTGGAATTATGATGTTTTGTTGAATAGTTCAAATTAACTCTTATGGACTTTATTAATAGTTAATTAAAGCGTTTAATTAAAAGAGTATTATTAATCCATAAAGATATGGTTTGAGTTTAATTAAATTAAAAGTCTAGTTTAATTAATAGATTAAACCACCAAGTATTTTAAATGTCTAAAATACACCATTATACTATTATAATATTAAAAGTTTAATATATTATATGTATAAGAGCAAGTCGTCTTACCATTAGTAGGCCTCATTCACGAAGCCGGTCTATAAGGGGGGTATAAGGTTACTGCCTATAAAATGACAGTTTAATGGGTGTCCACTCTCACTCACGGCTTCCTTGACCGGTGGAGGGTCGTTAGCCGAACAGGTAGGACAAGGACTATAATTCTCCCTTCATTATAAGTATAATGATAAATACTAAGTAACTAAACACTTATAAATTCCCAATCTTAGTTACTTAGGAAAATGTGAATAAGGTGCTAATCCATGAAATTACACTTTGCACTTTGTTTAAGCTGTTAGTGGAGCGTGTGTGGTTAACCGGCACACTAACCTGGACTTAACAAGGTAGGCAAAGGGTAACTTAATGTTTATCATAGTATCGTTGGAGCGTGTGTGGTTAACCGGCACATCGATTGATGGGTAAATATTAAGGGTATCAAGTATATTTGCATGGTTACTTCACACCTTGTTTTGTGATCCTCGGCATCCCAGTCACAAAACCTGAAGGGCACACTCGAGATTGAAACATGCCATTGAAAAGTTCAATGAATCTCAAAAGAATCTAGGAGTTTCAAAACCAATTAAAACCTAATAATACATTTCGTTTATCTTGGTGGAAATTGGTGAATCGTCATTCACCTACCTTCAAATATTTTATAGCTTGGATTACGGCATCCCTCTTCCAAGTTATAAAATAGTTTGTTGGGTCCTAGCCTTAATATATCATATTGGGTGTTATATTAAGGACTTAAATCAACTTTACGTGAATTTCTCCCATTGTTGATGTCTGGTTTAGACAACAATGATCTTCCCAAACCAAGCTTTCCTAATGAATATGACTTCCCGAGTTTGGCTCATGGAAGTCATACTTCTCTTCCTCCACCTCCTCCAATTATTCTCCCTAACCCATAAGTTCAAGGTCACTCAAGCCCTAATGGCAAGCAAGGTCTATGTGTGATCACATCTTAGAGATGAAGTCACATATTGACAAGCCGGGAGAGTTGGGTGTCAAAGTCTTGAGAAAGTTGGATGTTCAATCACTTTCTAAGTCACATAGTGAGTTCCTTTGGGACTACTATGAAACAGACTATGACATGAACCTTAATGATCATATCTATTTGCTTGGTGCTGCTGAATCAGCAATGATTTGGAACGATAGTAAAGCAAATTTGATTAGAAGATCAACTTCCAAAAAAAAATTATGGACAGTGACAATGGTGACACTGGAAATCCAGAAAAAGCATTCTCTTCCCAATGTAAAGGGATTGGCCATAGTCAACCCGGTTGACCAAATGGTAAAGAGAAAGGCTAAGTCTGAGATAGTCCAATTACCAAAGGGTCCATATGTTTATTTTGCCAAAGGAAGGGGAGTTGATTGCAAAGCTGCCAAATTTACCTAAGGATGTTAAAGTCAATAAGTTTGACTCTACATCAGGGAGAGCCCATTATCTAACTCTGTTAAGTTCTATTCTGAGATCCTCATTACATGATGTGACTGGGTCACATGTTGATGTTTTAAGAATCAAAGAATAGAGAGAAATCTTAAAGGAAGTATATGCTGATTCTGATCGCGAAGGTGGATTTCGATCGCATCAGAATTTTGAGCAGTTGCTTAAGAAGTTATGATATATTGCTAAGGAATAGATAACAACAAATTTCCATGTGGATTGTAAGGATAAGTTTTTCCGCAATGTTTTAAAATAAAATAAAATTGTTTAATTTTATTTATTTGAAGTATCCTTACAATGGCATTTGTGGAAAATTGTTGCTTATATGATTCCACTGACAGCAATATTGGAAAATGGATTTGATTCTTTCATTTGTGATAGTGTCTAAATTTACCAAATCAGGAAAGTTCCTCATCACCCAAGTTTCAATTGGACCGAAACTTGGAATCATGCAAGTTGAATAGTATGATGAATGAGAACTTTCAAGCATTGGAAAATCAAGACTAATTACTTGTTCACGTGGATGTGTGAGTCAAGTCAAGGACTAAAGGGATCGAGTACACATTCTTATGCACTGGTCATGTCCACCACAAAGCTCGTTAAGACTATTTGATTTACTAAAGTTTAGTAAATATGGTTATACTTACAAGTTTAAGTATAATTCTGAAGCATTGGAAAAGTCTCAATGTATGACAGAACGAATGGGAAGAATCAAATTAGGCAGAAAGATAAAAGTTTCTCAAATCTGAAATGATGGGAGAGTACTTTAGTATCATGTTTGTGATCATCTTAATGATTTAGAAATCATATCACAATTAGTCCTCTAAAGGTCATCTTAGTGCATTCTTATGACTAAGAAGAGGAGTCATGAATTGTTGAAATGGTTAGATCAGGAAGATGAGTCATACTTCGTTCCAAAACAATTCTTAGAGTCATACTCCAAGATTGTAACTTGAGTGACATATCTTAAAGAAAGGTTTAAAACACTTGTCAAATGTAAGAGTAAAAGTGTCATACTCTTGTACATTTGAAATTGGTAAGTTGTGATGTTTTGGATAAAACAAAGACCAACTAAGTCCAATTGTGTGAAGTGTTTGTCTTGATAAAGAATCCGCACTATCTCTTGAATATTTGGCAAGATAGTATTATATGTCAAGAGGACAGTGGGAGTCTTAAAGATCCTAAAAAGAATTTCAAGAACTAATCAAGAATAAAACCTGAGGTTCTTCACTAGCACACGACTTGAGGTTTATAACCTATCGTGTTGACATATTCTGTGCCCATTCCAGTTAAAGTTGGCTTTGCATAGGAGTTCTGAAAGTTCTCAATTGGTTGCATAACAACTTGGAAGCAATGGTAGGCCCTGTACTGCCAGGTGGCAAGAAGTTAAGATTGCATAAGTTCAGTCCATATGAGTTTGGATTTGTCATTATCCTTGTCTTGTGACTATAGTTTTGACGATTCACATGGATAAGAACACATACACCATAAAATCTAAGGGTCATAAGGTTTCTCTCCGATTCATGAAAATGATGGTGAGGAAACACTTCCACCAAGTAGATTTGAAGCAGATGGCAAAAGGTCTAAACAATTGAGACTATGATTACGGCATCCCTTTTCATAGTTCTAAAATTGTTTTGACACACATGCATGCTATCTAAGGAAAGGTGTATGATTTTGATAAAGTTTTATCAAAGCATCTCATATCAGAAATCTGAACTTTGGTAAGAAAGTCAATAAAGTATTGATTTCTAGAAGTCCAGCTGATTTCTGAGTACATGTCAAAGCTAGTGGGAGCATAAGTGTTATGCTAATAATCATCATGTTAGTGGGAGCATGATAATTATTGTTAGTGTTTCAAGTTAGCAATGTTAATTATAGAAAACAAAAGTTTCAATTTGTGAGGCTGCAGGGATTGAAAAAGTTGTTTTGCTATAATTAAGGGAGAGGATATACTTCATTTCAGTTCTAAAGGCTTAGATTGAGACCTTAATCATCTGTAGTCAAGAATATATATATGAATTTCATGTTGGATTGGTTCAACTTAAGGAAATTCTATATATTGCGTTCTCAAAATTCGATTATGATTACGGCATCCCTCTTCATAGTCAAATTTTGAAAACATGGCAAATAAAAATATTGTAGCAAAAGACTGGTCTAGAATCATGTCTTTATGTGAGACATCATGAATCGTGTACCATTTGCTTTGGGTACAGGATCGATTGCATGTGCTATAATATTTGTCATTTCTAAATTTTTCCAAATGCCCAGAGGCATTAAGAGGGGAAAAGGTCTAGAATTGGATATGACTAAAATGATTAAGCAATTGTCGAGGACAATCTGAGGTTTACCAAAGATTGGTTGCTCAGGGACAGTTGGAAGTATAGTGCTAATTTTGGAAGGACCATATTGACATATTCTGAAAAGAGGCATCTCTTATTCAGAAGTGATAGTCAAAATGAGAATATGGAGTTGTCTCCATAGGTGGAAGTTATCTGTGTAAGATTAGAAAACTTAATGCAAGAAGCATGTCCAAAGCAATGTACTTTGAATATGAGACTTAGTTTCCATGGAGTTGATCTCCATTGGAATACCTTATAATGACTGTTGACAAGTCTTTGTGACTTTGTACATATTCATTACAGGAGGGTCAGTGCATATAAGTTTAAAATCTAAACAGATTTCGATAAATGATAGGAATTTGAAATTCTCACATTTTTCGATAAGGATTTGGGAGTGTGAAATTAGAATCATTGAAATTATGTTCAATTGGTTTATTTCACAAAGTAAGGATCATAGACAAACATAGAGTGTATACTTGGTGTATGGCAAAGCTATTGTTTAAGAAAAACATAGTGTACATGCTTGGAGCATGGGACAACTAGTGTTTTTAATTCAAGTATAAAGTTGATAAAACCGAAACAATGAATAATTCAGTATGGTGATAAATAAAAGTGTTTATTTATATTCATAGGGTTTGATACCATATTTGATTCATTTATTCTTGTGTTTCACTTTGCATGTTTTGACTTCCAGAATAACTAAGTCTCTCTTCCTGAATGATTAAGTTATTCAAACCATCTACAGTCGGTCATATGTTGAAAGTAGATATGAATCAAGACTGTCATGGGTTGGTTTGTAGAGGTCCAAGTTGGTGGACAAAGTGGTGCTACAACACTCATGAGTGCTCATAAGTTTTGAGTATTGGATTCAACCCACGCTCATTTGAATCACTTCATCGATTTTATCACGAGTGATCATGAGACAATAATATCTTATATTCTTAAAACCTAGAGATATGAGTTGTTACTATGAGTTAGTTATACATTGATTGCACGAAAACGCATTGGTAACTCAATGTTATAAAACGTTCCTTTGTGTATGATTCAACAAGTAGTAGAACAAGCCATATGAGTCGAAGTTTATCCATTCCTTTTACCTTCGGGATAAAAGCGATATCTGTGGGCCCCTCGATGATTTAGCAATGACACATGTGAGTGCTTGGCCAAGCCAGGACTGATTTGATTTATTCAATCAGTCAGTCATCATAAATCAGAAATCGGGAAACAACAAATGGACAGAGAGAATGATTATAATCCATGTCTCAGTCCATATGATATCTAGAATGGAGGAATATATGATCCCTTATCTAATGGACAAGTCATTGACAAAGGTTAGAGTTCATTGACAAGATCAGAGTTCGACAGCGGCTTTAAGAGCTACGATTGCCAGTTGGTTTTTGAAGTCATACTCAATAATAGTTTTAGACTTATCCAAGTGGGAAACTGTTGGATTAATGTCTAAGTCCATAACTATATTTGGTATGTACTTGACCCGACCCGGCATGGTCCATTTGGGTTGCACTTCACCAACACAATTTATATGGATAGTCTTTTGAGAATAGTATATTTATGATTTATATTAATATATTATAAGTTCTAATATATTAATATATAATCATATTATTTAATTAGTATTGATCAAGAATTAATTTATAATTAATTAAGTGATCAAAAGGAACTAATTAAATATGGACTCTTAGATATATATGTGTGTAGTGGGCCAAGTTCATTTAGGTTGGGCTAAGTCTTCATGGATAGTCCATGGAGCTTTAACCCATGGATCCGAGGAAATGAAAGGTCATGGGTATTAGGGTTTAACCCTAATCCTCCACACTATATAAAGGGTCTTATGGTTCATGAAATTATGCTAGTGGCTAGTGTGGATACACTAAAGAGGGCAATAACCGATTTCATAGTGTGAGCCAAGTATCCATATTCTCTAAAGGTTTTCCAAGGTGTTTTAGTGATTTGTGATTCCACTTGAGGCTTCCACACTATTGGGGCTAAGCTCTTAAAGCTTGAAGACATCAAGCTACATCAAAAGGTATGTCATCTAACTAGAACTTTGTAGTATAGGTGCTTCACAATATGCTAGTTAGGATGAAACCTTGGAATATTTAATATTTGCATGTATAATAGAGAAAACATAGATCCAAGGTTTATAGGGTTGCATGTACACCATAGGAGTGTTAGAATGCTCAAAAACCCAACATATTTATCATTAATACTTTTAATGAAGGGAGAATTATAGTCCTTGTCCTACATGTTCGTCTAATGACCCTCTACCAGTCAAGGAAGCGGTGGGTGAGAGTGGACACCCATTAAGCTGTCATTTTATAGGCAACAACCTTATACCCCCCCTTATAGACCGGCTTCGTGAATAAGGCCTACTAATGGTAAGATTGACTTGCTCTTATACATACATATATATATATATATATATATATATATATATATATATATATATTATTAACTTATAATATTATAAAGTATAAGGGTTGAATTTTAACTTTTAAAATTCTAAGGGCTTAACTTGGAATTAAAGTATTCATAAGAGAAAACTTTTCAAATTCCAAAACTTGAGGGCAAGTTTTGAAAATATTCAAAACTACTTAATTCCATAACTTATGTGTTTAAAGTAGTTTTAATTAAAAAAAACTCTTCAAGTTCCATAACTTGAGGACAAGTTATGGAAAACTTTAAACTATTAAAGAATGTAACTCTTCTTCTTTGTAACTTATGGAACTAATTAAGGTTACACATTTTAATGATTTAATGAAGTGACTCTTGAACCTCCATAACTTGAGGACAAGTTATGGAGTCATAAAACCATTTAATGAGGACAAGACTCTTCATTTTGTAACCATTGCCAACTTTTATGAGTTTTTAAGAAACTTTAATGTGACTTTTAATGTAACTTGAGGACAAGTTACACAAACACATTTTAGAATCAATTCTTAGATTAAAATGGATCAAAGACACATAATCAATCAACCTTTTCTATTAATCTAAGCAACTCATATGAACAAGATAATTGGAATCAAACTTTTTCATGTAATTAGCATAACACTTAAACTAATACAAAACATGAATCTATTGACAATTATCTTTGAAATTGGATTAGTATGAATAATACCACATCAAAAATAAGTTTATAAGTCCAAAAACAGCTTAGGGTAATGTTCCTAGTCCAATTCCAGCCAAAACAGTCGAATATTTGCTGTCTGGGGATCCAACTCGTCGAGTGCATGAACAAACTCGACGAGTTGGATTCTTTTTGCCTTGGACTCGGCGAGTCCATCAGTGGACTCGGCGATTCTGCTGTGCAGACAGCACCAAATTCGATTTTTAAGCAGTTTAAGCAAGTATAACAAGAAAACAAGCCTAGTCTCTGATACCACTGTTGTGTTTTGAGCATTCTAACACTCCTAAGTGTACATGCAACCCTAAATACCTTGGATATATGTTTTCTCTATTATACATGCAAATATGAACTTTCCAAGGTACTCATCCTAACTAGCATAATAACATTGATTCATATGAATATATCAAGTTAGAATTACATACCTCTTTGATGTAGAATGTCTTCATGAAGCTTGAGTGCCTAGTGCCCCAACTGTGACACCTCAAATGGTTCACACAACACCAAATACACTTGGAATAACTTGAGAGAACATACACACTTCAAGAAAATCGGCTAGCCCTTTCTCTCACTCTTAGTCGCCAATTTTTCCCAAGAATATGATCTTTATATAGTGTCACAATTAGGGTAAACCCTAATTGTCATGACTTTCCATTTCCTTGGATCCATGGGTTCAAATACACCATGGAGCATCCATGGAGCATCCTATGGGTTTTAGCCCAACTTGATAATCCATGGAGTCTTAGCCCACTATACAAGTATGGATGATTTACACAATCAACCCATATATTTAATTAGTCTTCTTTTGATCACTTAATTAATTCTAGATTAATTCTTGATCAATACTAATTAAATAATCTTATTAATATATTAGAACTTATAATATATTAATTAAACCTTAAGTGTTATTTCTCTCATTTTAGTCTATTCAAATGCATGATGCCATACAACCCAAATGGACCATGCCGGGTCGGGTCAAGTCTTACCAATTATAGTTATGGACTTAGACATTAATCCAACATAATTACCATATTGTTCTTAATTAATAAAATCTGAATTTTATTAATTCCTTATGATTATCTTTGTCAAAATAAAAGATATTTGTCATTTAATTATATAATTATTACCTTATTTGATAACTCTTAATTATTTGAATTATTTGATCAATTATCTTGCATGCAATTGGATTAGGTCAAAATTAGATAATCACCCAATTAATTGTTTAATTATTATTATTTGAATTTTGATCTAAATAGTTTTGAAATGTTTCAAAACTGCCCTCAAGTTTTGGAATTTAAAGTTTTGATTAAAAGTTTAATTTTTAAATAATTAAATCTCAAACCCTAGAATTTTACAAGTTTAAAATTCACCTCTATACTATTATAATATTATAAGAATAATTATTATATATGTATAAGATAAATGCTAGTCTTACCGTTAGTAGGCCTCATTCACGAAGCCGATCTATAAGGGGTGTATAAGGTTACGGCCTATAAAATGGCCGTTTAATGGGTGTCCACTCTCACCCACCGCTTCCTTGATTGGTGGAGAGTCGTTAGCCGAACGGGTAGGATAGGGCAACAAATTCCTCATTAAAAAGTATACTGATTAATAAAGTAACTAAATGTTTTCATAAATTCCCAATCTTAGTTACTTTAGGAAAAATATGAATTTGATGCTATTCCATGAGATTACACTTTGTACCATTGCTAAGACGTTAGTGGAGCATGTGTGGTTAACCGGCACACTAATTTGGCTCTAAGAAAAGGTGGCAAAGGGTGACTCGATGTTTGTCAGAGATCAATGGAGCGTGTGTGGCTAACCGTCACATTGATTAGGTGACTGTAACATTGGGGGCACTATGAACATTTGCATGGTTATTCACACCTTGTTTGTGATCCTCGGTATCCCAGTCACAAACTTGAAGGGCACATCGAGATTTAAACATGCCATTGAAAAGTTCAATGAATCTCAAAAGATCTAGGAGTTTTCAATAGATTTAAAACTTAATTCCTTTTTTGTTTTTCATGGTGGAAATTAGTGAATCGTCATTCACTTACCTTCAAATTATTTGTTGTTTAGACTACGACATCCCTCTTCTAAATTACAAATAATATTGTTGGATCTTGTGACAACCGTCAATTTTTGGCCAAGTCAAAGTCAACTAAAGTCAACGAGTCAAACCGGTCAACTCATCTAACCCTTGTACATTAGGGTTTCCATCATGACTCTTATTATACTACTCGCAATCTTAATATAAAGTACCACTTAGAGTTTTCACGTGTTCGGAAATTCTAAACCCTAATCAGGGTAAGTGATGAATCTACTCGATAAAACATTATTCCTTAACCCTCGGGGGCATATAACAATCATAACAAGACTTAACGAGGTTTACAGACCTTGCGTTACAAAACCAAACACTCAAAAAGGTCACAAAAGAAGTCTCTCCCAATCTCTTTCACTCTAACTCTCCCAAAACTCTCTAAGTATGAGAAATCTCTCCAAGTGTGTGAAATCTCTCCCAAAACTCTCTAAGTATGAGAAATCTCTCCAAGTGTGTGAAATCTCTCCCAAATCTCTCTCTGTATGAGAAATCTCTCCAAGAATATGAAATCTCTCCCAAATCTCTTTCTATATGAGAAATCTCTCCAAGTGTGTGAAATCTCTCCCAAATCTCTCCAAGTATATGAAATCTCTCCCAAATCTCTCTATGTATGAGAAATCTCTCCAAGTATGTGAAATCTCTCCCAAATCTCTCTCTGTATGAGAAATCTCCCCAAGTGTGTGAAATCTCTCCCAAATCTCTCCAAGTATGTGAAATCTCTCCCAAATCTCTCTCTGTATGAGAAATCTCTCCAAGAATGTGAAATCTCTCCCAAATCTCTCTCTCTACTTCTTATAATCACTCGGGGCATCCCGACCCTTAATTTAGTCGAAAACCGCTCGAAAACGGAAATCTACGCGAAAAACAGCCTTAAGGAGCCGAAACTCCTCTTAGGAACCGAAACTCCTCTTAGGAGCTGAACCTCTTAGGAGCCGAACCTCTTAGGAGCCGAACCTCTCTCAACCGAAATGGACCGAGCGCTCGGTCTATTTCGGTCCACTGACTAATCAGAACCGAGACCTGACTTTCGGCTCTTCCCTTCCAACCTTCGGTCCGAGGACCTGACCTTCGGTCCGAGGACTTGACCTTCGGTCCGAGATCCTGACCCTCGGTCCCTTCTGATGAGCATGCTTGCGAGACCTCTCGGTTCCCATGCACAACCGAGCCTCAGCTTCGGTCCGAGAAACGACTTTTCAGGTTCATACCTTTAAAATGACTACTTGCACATCACGAAACGACTTTTCTACGATTTATGGTGATTTTTACAAAACTGCCTATCATTTCAAAAACGAATTCGGACCAGTCTGTGAATATGAACATTTTAACACAAGTTAAAGACTTCCAGAAATCATAATAAAAATTATGAACAAACTAGACAAATTTTATGAACTCTCAGAATTTACGGATTCAGTTTTCGACTGTGTATGATTTTTTTATGATCTTTCTAAAACAGTGTAGAACGGTTAAAAACTAGTTAATAGCTTATAACTTTCATAACACTTTGTAAAATGTTGAGCAAAGTGTATAACCATAAGTTCTAAATATTGAATGTATTATCTTGTTAGTTTATCATCTTAAACTGAAATTTAGTCATTCACGATAAGGTTTACTCATTCATTTCGAACACATATAATAAACTTCAATAAGCATAGTTTATGGATTTTTACTACACGAAAAAGGTTTTACTCTCAAAACAAATGAGTTTTTCATATCCTACGTGATAAACTATAATAATAATAGTTTAAGGAATTCATATCACTAAAATATTCAGAAAAAGTGATTTTTCTTCCTCCACGGAAGAGGTTTTAATATCAAACTATGTGTAAACTAGTTAACTTAGGTTGTGAGGCAATTCTCTCCCCGTACGTTCGAGTACGGGATCCCAATTCCTGTAAGTTATAACCAGAGTCTCTTGTAGGGAGAGCGTGATAATTGTGTATAGATCTATATTGGGTTTGACACCCCACACCTTGCTGCTAGCTACAGTGGGACCTGCAGGTCTACGGGTGACAAGAGTCATAGTATCTTAACGTCTGAAAAACGTTGTGCAGGTTATTTCTCGTCATAGTATGGTTATAGCGACTCACATACGTAGTTAAAAATCTTTTAAGATTACATGGAAACTTCTACTTTGAAAAGGGGTTTTACTTCTAAACTAAACGAGTTTATGCCGATTTAAACTTGCAAGAATTACTTTAAGTATGGTAAAATGCTTGTTTATTTTCGGTCCTGGGATTTAGGACCACATAACTCTTATAAGGAAAATATAGGATTTTCTTTGGAATCATATCTCTGTTAAAAACTATATTTCATCTAAAATTGTTAGACTTCAGCTATAATTGCTAAGTGTATATGCTAGAGTTATATAAGAACCTAGTCATAATCGACTTAGAATTAGTGGGCCCGCCTTACTTCCTGTTCCTTGTTTGGTTGTGGACCTAGGGCAGACCCATTATATTCGACGGTTTATTTAACTTAAATTTTATATAACTTATATACACTGGGCGATTATAGAAGGAATCTATGGGTCTTTCTAGGGTTCATTATCGCATAACATAGAAGCATTCATTTCACTTAATAAAGAAAATATTGGATTTTCTGGAAACATACTTTGTCGCTTTTACAAGGAAAACGGTTTCTTTCTCAAACAAAACTCTTATGAACTCACCAACTTAATTGTTGACACTTTTTCAAAACTACTTGTATTATCAGGAAATCAGTGAAACAAGAAAACCAACAGCATTTTGAGGATGGGACGATAAATCGTCAAATAGTTCATTTTGTCATAATAATGTAATTGATTTTGAAACATGTAAACTTATTCTATGGTGTAACCTTTTCAATTATATTTATGATGGTTGTATTTACTTTGAGCACTATTATACTCGTTGTTGTGATACTATACATGAAGTCCTCCACCCCCGGACATTTCCGCCATCCTTGGTTTGGGGGTGTGACAGATTGGTATCAGAGCATTGTTTATAGAGAACTAAGTATATCGAACCACATAAGATATACAAACTATAAATGCATTGGGACTAAGGTCTCTGATTTAACATTTTTCAAATAACTATACTTTTAGAAATAAATAGTTTCTTGTTAAAAGTATACATGCATGCATACATACTAAGGTCAGCATCATTCTAGAACAAAACCAAAGAGTCCATATGTTTATCTTGCCAAAGGAAGGGGCATTGATTGCGAAGCTGCCTATTTACCTGAAAGATCATAAGGTTGATCAAGTCAAGAAGTTTGACTCTTCTTCAGGTAAAAGTCCACTATCTAACTCTGTTAAGTTTCTATTATGAGATTCTCATTACATGATGTGACTGGGTCACATGTAGATGCTTTAAGAATCAAAGAAAAGTGAAGAAACTTAAAGGAAGTACATGCTGATTCTGATCACGAAGATGGATTTCGATCACATGGTTTGGTGATCAGAATTTTTGAAGCTGTTACTTAGGAGTTATGATATATTGCTTAGGAATAGATAACAACAAGTTTTTCATATGGATTGTAAGGATAAGAAGTTTTTCCGCAAAGTTTTAAAATAAAAGAAAAAGGTTTTATTTTTATTTATTTTAAGTATCCTTACAATGGCATTTGTGAAAAATTGTTGCTTATATGATTCCATTAAGAGCAATATTGGAAAATGGATTTGATTCTTTCATTTGTGGTAGTGTCTAAATTTGCCAAATAAGGAAAGATTCTCATCACCCAAGTTTCAAATTGGACCGAAACTCGGAATCATGCAAGTTGTATAGTATGATGAATGAGAACTTTTAGCTTTGGAAAAATTAAGACTAATTCCTTATGTGAACAAGGAAAGGACTAAAGGATCGAGTACACATTCTTGTGCACTGGTCAAGTCCACCACAAAAGATCGATAAGACTATTCGTCATGATTTACTAAAGCTTAGTAAATATGGTTATACTTACAAGTTTAAGTATAATTCTGAAACATTGGAAAAGATTCAATGTATGTCAGAACGAATGGGAAGAATCAAATTAGGCAGACAGATAAAAGTTTCTCAAATCTGAAAAGATGGGAGAGTACTTTAGTATCATGTTTTGTGATCATCTTAATGATTAAAGAACCACATCACAATTGGTCTTCTATGGACATCTTAGTGCATTCTTATGACTAAGAAGAGGAGTCATGAATTGTTGAAATGGTTAAATCAAGAAGATGAGTCATACTTCGTTTCAAAACAAGTCTTAGAGTCATACTCCAAGACTATAAGTTGAGTGACATATCTTAAAGAAAGGTTTATAACACTTGTCAAATGTAAGAGTAAAAGTGTCCTACTCTTGTATATTTGAAATTGGTAAGTTGTGATGTTTTGGATAAAACAGAGACCAACTAAGGCCAATTGTGTGAAATGTTTGTCTTGATAAAGAATCTGAACTATCTCTTGAATATTTGACAAGAGATTCTTATATGTCAAGAGGACAGTGGGAGTCCTATAGGTCTTGAAAGTCTCAAGAGCTAATCAAGGATAAAAACCTGAAGTTCATCACTAGCACACGACTTGAGGTTTATAACCTATCGTGTTGACATTTCTGTACCTATTCCAGTTAAAGTTGGCTTTGCATATGAGTTCTGAAAGTTCTCAATTGGTTGCATAACAACTTGGAAGCAATGGCAGGCCCTTGTACTGCCAGGTGGCAAGAATTTAAGATTGCACAAGTTCAGTCCATATGAGTTTGGATTTGTCATTAACCTTGTCTTGTGATTATGGTTTTGACAAATTCATATGGATAGAACTCATACACCATAAAATCTAAGTGTCATAAGGTTTCTCTCCAATTCATGAAAATGATGGTGAGGAAACACTTCCACCAAGTAGATTTGAAGCAGATGGCAAAAGGTCTAAACAATTGAGACTATGATTACGACATCCCTTTTCATAGTTCTGAAATTGTTTAGCCACACATGCATGCTATCTAAGGAAAGGTGTATGATTTTGATAAAGTTTTATCAAAGCATCTCATATCAGAAATCTGAACTTTGGTAAGAAAGTCAATAAAGTATTGATTTCTAGAAGTACAGCTGATTTCTGGATACATGTCAAAGATAGTGGGAGCATAAGTGTTATGCTAATAATCATCATGTTAGTGGGAGCATGATTATTAAGTTTAGTATTGCAAGTTAGCAATGTTAATTATAGAAAACAAAAGTTTCAATTCGTGGAGTTGCAGGGGTTGAAAAGTTGTTTTGCTATAATTAAGGGAGAGGAATCTATACTTCATTTCAATTCTAAAAGCTTAGATTGAGGTTTTAATCATCTTTAGTCAAGGATACATATATGAATTTTGTGTTGGAATGGCTCAACATAAGGAAATTCTATATATGGGTCCATTATTTGCGTTCTAAAATTCGATTATGATTACAACATCCCTTTTCATAATCTGAATTATGAGAACTTGGCAAATAGAAATAGAAATATTGTAGCAAAAGACTGGTTTAGTATCATGTCTTTATGTGAGACATCATGAATCGTGTCCCATATGCTTCGGATATAGGATCGATTGCGTGTGTTATAATATTCATCCTCTCTAAATTTTCCAAATGCTTAGGGCATTAAGAAGGGAAATTCTAGAATTGGATATGACTAAAATGATTAAGCAATTTTCGAGGTCAATCTAAGGTTTACCAAAGATTGGTTGCTCAAGGACAGTTGGAAGTATAATGTTAATTTTGGAAGGACCATATTGACTTATTCTGTAAGGAGGCAACTCTTATTCAGAAGTGATAGTCAAAATGGAATATGGAAATGTTTCAAAGTTCGAAATTATTCAATCTGTGTAAGATTAGAAAACTTAATGCAAGAAGGATGTTTCCATGGAGTTGATCTTCATTGGAATACTCTGTAATGTATGTTGACAAGTCTTTGTGACTTTGTGCATAATCATTACAAGAGGATCAGTGCATATAAGTTTAAAATCTAACAGATTTAAGTAAATGGTAGGAATTTGGAATTCTTACATTTACGATAAGGTTTTGGGACTGTGAAATGAGAATCATTGGAGTTATGTTCAATCGATCTATTTCACAAAGTAAAGATCATAAACAAACTTAGTGTGTATACTTGGTGTATGGCATAACTAATGTTTGCACAAACATAGTATGCATACTTGGTGTATGGCATGACTAGTGTTTAGAAAACATAGTGTACATGCTTGGAGCATGGGACAACTAGTGTTTTAATTCAAGTATAAAGTTGATAATTTGAAACAGTATACAATGAATAATGTGTAATCATATGGTCATAAATAAAAAGTGTTTTATTTATATTCATAAGTTTTGAGACCATATTGGATTCGATTATTATTGTGTTTCACTTTGCATGTTTTGACTTCCAGAATAACTATGTCGTTCTTCTCGAATTACTAAGTTATTCAAACCATCCACAGTCGATAATACGTTGGAAGTAGGTATTAAGGCAAGACTGTCATGAATCGGGTTTGTAGATGTCCAAGGTAGTGGACATAGCAAGAGTTGCTGCAACATTCATGAGTGCTCATAAGTTCTGAGTATTGGATTCAACCCACGCTCATTTGAATCACTTCATGGATTTTATCACGAGTGAATCATGAGACGATAATATCTTATATTCTTCAAACCTAGAGATATGAGTTGTTACTATGAGTTGGTTGTACATTGATTGCACGAAAACGCATTCGGTAACTCGATGTTATAAAACGTGCCTTTGTGTATGATTCAACAAGTAGTAGAACAAGCCATATGAGTCGAAGTTTATCCATTCCTTTTACCTTCGGGATAAAAGCGATATATGTGGGCCCCTCGATGATTTAAAGATGATACATGTGAGTGCTCGGCCAAGCCAGGACTGATTTGATTTGTTCAATCAGTCAGTCATCATGAATCGGAAATCGGGAAACAACAAATGGACAGAGAGAATGATTGATAATCCATGTCTCGGTCCATATGATATCTAGAATGGAGGAATATATGATCCCTTATCTAATGGACAAGTCATTGACAAAGGTCAGAGTTCATCGACAAGGTCAGAGTTCGACAGAAGCTTTTGAGAGCTACGATTGCTGATCGGTTCCTGAAGTCATACGCAATAATAGTTTTAGACTTATCCAAGTGGGAGACTGTTGGATTAATGTCTAAGTCCATAACTATAATTGGTAAGACTTGACCCGACCCGACATGGTCCATTTGGGTTGCATGGCATCATGCATTTGGATAGACTATAATGAGAGAAATAACACTTAAGGTTGGTTAATATATTATAAGTTCTAATATATTAATAAGGTTATTTAATTAGTATTGATCAAGAATTAATTTGGAATTAATTAAGTGATCAAAAGGAGACTAATTAAATATATGGGTTGATTGTGTAAATCATTCATTCTTATATATGTGGGCTTGTGATCCAAGATTTCTTATGTTGGACTAAGTCCATGGGGTGACCCATGGATACTCCATGGAGGTTAAAATCCATGGAGCATAAGGAATGGGTAAAGTTATGAGTTACATGGTGTAACCCTAATAGCCACCATATAAAAGAATCCCATGGCTCAAGAAATCGTGCACTAATGTGTGAATATGAGGGCTAGACGATTTCAAGGAGTGTTCCATTTCTCTCAAGTCATTTCATGTGCATTTGGTGTTGTGTGAACCATTTGAGGTGTCACACTTGGGGCACTAGGCACTCAAGCTTCATGGAGACAAGCTACATCAAACAAAGGTATGTATTCTATCCATTTGATTACCCAAGTATCAAGTATTGTATGCTAGATAGGGTAATACCTTGGAAAGTTCATAATTGCATGTATAATAGAGAAAACATAGATCCAAGGTATTTAGGGTTGCATGTACACTTAGGAGTGTTAGAATGCTCATAACCCAACAACTCTATCACCCTAATGAGCACTTCTTGCGAATACAGCTTAACATATATCGTACCTAAAAAGTTATTGTTGTCATCATTAGATTTCGATCGGTATAGTCCTCACCTTCCCGATTTAACGGCTACGAAAGACCCTTCACCTAACCCGCTAAATATCAGAACCTTCGTCTCTCATAAACATAAATCCGACACGGACCTCCGGGTCATCTCTCGCTGTGAAACCCCAAAACACTCACCAGAGGAGTATTATACCTTCTGAAACCTTACCACAAGTATTTCCAGAAGACCCTTCGGGAATGTCACGCATACAGCAGATGAGGTTCAAGCACAGAAGCTTGGGACGAATACGGTTAGTCTATCACCACTAAGCGTATAAGCGAGGATAATGTATAATTAAGATTCTACGGACATTGGATGTGTGTTTTCGCCCTAATTCATGTTCCTTGTCTGGTTGTGGACTTGGGGCAGAGTCACCCATCGAATTGTCTTACCAACCTTAATTACATATGACCTATATGCGCAAGTAAGTGATGGATAGACCAGGTACGAGTCCTACCTTGAACTGCGGGACAAGGTTACCCAGGAGTGCGAGTGAACGCCCTGTAATCCGAATAAGTCTAGTCGTGTAAACCAAACCCATATGTTCCCTACCGATCTAATCAGACGAGAAACACTAAAGCCGACCCTAGGCGGCGCTCCAAAGAGAAGTTATCACTTATGACTTAGTACAAGTTCGAGAAAGGCTGAAAGCATCTCGAGAACACGGCAAAACCCGAATAAGTCTTATCATCTATATAAAAACGTAGGGTTTTTACTGGTGAATCTATGACGGCTAGTGTAAACATTATGGTCATATATCATTAAGATTCTATGGACTTAGAATGTGTGATTCCACCTCATTTCCTTTTCCTTGTTTGGTTGTGGGCTTAAGGCGGGGTCACCCATCCGAATACCCTTGCAATCTTAATGATATACAACTAGTTTACACCAAACGATTATAAAAGAACTGGTAGGGCTTATAATGCAAATTTCATCACAATTTGTTGAAACATTCGTAATACTGGAACTCGCTAACTACATTATAAGATACTCATAGTGGTAATACCGAGTATAAAGCAGAGAGCATAAAGGCACACGTAGAATACACTATCATTCCAAAACAATAACTCCTTTTAAATCGACTCAGCACAAGTTACAATAAGAAATTCCAAGGATGTCATTTAACATTGGGCGGGTTGTTTCCCCACCATATCAATTCCTTATACTACGAAAATTTCCCCCATCTTTCCCCAAATTCTTGAAGTCCCAGTCGAAACACTAATTTCGGGACGAAATTCTTTCTAACGGGGCGATGATGTGACAACCGTCAATTTTTAGCCAAGTCAAAGTCAACTAAAGTCAACGAGTCAAACCGGTCAACTCATCTAACCCTTGTACATTGGGGTTTCCATCATGACTCTTATTATACTACTCGCAATCTTAATATAAAGTACCACTTAGATTTTTCACGTGTTCGGAAATTCTAAACCCTAATCAGGGTAAGTGATGAATCTACTCGATAAAACATTATTCCTTAACCCTCGGGGGCATATAACAATCATAACAAGACTTAACGAGGTTTATAGACCTTGCGTTACAAAACCAAACACTCAAAAAGGTCACAAAAGAAGTCTCTCCCAATCTCTTTCACTCTAACTCTCCCAAAACTCTCTAAGTATGAGAAATCTCTCCAAGTGTGTGAAATCTCTCCCAAAACTCTCTAAGTATGAGAAATCTCTCCAAGTGTGTGAAATATCTCCCAAATCTCTCTCTGTATGAGAAATCTCTCCAAGAATGTGAAATCTCTCCCAAATCTCTCTCTGTATGAGAAATCTCTCCAAGTGTGTGAAATCTCTCCCAAATCTCTCCAAGTATGTGAAATCTCTCCCAAATCTCTCTCTGTATGAGAAATCTCTCCAAGTATATGAAATCTCTCCCAAATCTCTCTCTGTATGAGAAATATCTCCAAGTGTGTGAAATCTCTCCTAAATCTCTCCAAGAATGTGAAATCTCTCCCAAATCTCTCTCTGTATGAGAAATCTCTCCAAGAATGTGAAATTTCTCCCAAATCTCTCTCTCTACTTCTTATAATCACTCGGGGCATCCCGGCCCTTAATTTAGTCGAAAACCGCTCGAAAACGGAAGTCTACGCGAAAAACAGCCTTAAGGAGCCGAAACTCCTCTTAGGAACCGAAACTCCTCTTAGGAGCCGAACCTCTTAGGAACCGAAACTCCTCTTAGGAGCCGAACCTCTTAGGAGCCGAACCTCCTAAGAACCGAAACCCTCTCAACCGAAATGGACCGAGCGCTCAGTCTATTTCGGTCCCCTGACTAATCAGAACCGAGACCTGACTTTCGGCTCTTCCCTTCCAACCTTCGGTCCGAGGACTTGACCTTCGGTCCGAGATCCTGACCCTCGGTCCCTTCTGATGAGCATGCCTGCGAGACCCCTCGGTTCCCATGCACAACCGAGCCTCAGCTTCGGTCCGAGAGGCGACCCGCGCAGCCGAACCCCTCTCTTTCGGTTTTTTCTCCTACTTTCGGTTCTAAGGACTACGACCGAACCTCCGGCCCCAAATTTCGGAATTTGGCAGTTTTTGCCCGGTTTTCAATATTTTTAGCGTTTTGAGCCCGTTTTTCGAGATTTTAACGCGAGATTTTCACCCAAACTCGTATTTTAACATAATAAACCCCAAATATTCATATTTTAATTATATTTTGGGGAAATCCTTGCCTCAGAATAAAATCTAGTAGGTGAGATTTATGGGTGGAGTGTTGACTTTGCCTTAGTGTATGACACAAGCAACCTCCCCATACCTCCATAGTACAACCCCTTGTCCCTCCCACCATACCTGGTCATTCAAGAGTACTTTCCCCACCATTTGACCAGCCACACTCTTGGTTAAAGGCTGAAAACTCCTATCTCTCCTCACTTTCCTCTCATTTCTCTCATTTTTCCTCCAAAAGACAAACATCATTCTCTCTCAATTCTCTCTCTAGATTGCGAGATTCAAGACCATTCTCCAAGCTTTTCTTCTACTATTGGTAAGTATTATCATCCTCCACAAGATTATTTCACTTCTTTCTACTCAAATCATAGATATCTTACATAAACATCATCACATTCATGTTAGATCTTCGAACCTTCAAGGCATCTTCTTAGTGTTCTTGAGTAGAACACTTCTTTTCTTCAACATCCATCCACTAATGACACACAAGGTGAGTTCATACCCCTATCTTTTCATGTTTTTCTTAAGTTTTAAGGGGGGGAATACAAGTCAAAACACCAAGAACACAACTAAACTCATTTAACAGCCTTCATCAGAAAAGTTTAACTCCATTCACGGACTGTTTTGGTTAACTTAAACATTTTAGTTTTCAAAACTGTATTGGGTGCATATAGTTCAGGTTCATACCTTTAAAATGACTACTTGCACATCACCAAACAACTTTTCTACGATTTATGGTGATTTTTACAAAACTGTCTATCATTTCAAAAACGAATTCGGACCAGTCTGTGAATATGAACATTTTAACACAAGTTAAAGACTTCCAGAAATCATAATAAAAATTATGAACAAACTAGACACATTTTATGAACTCTCAGAATTTACGGATTCAGTTTTCGACTTCGTATGATTTTTCTATGATCTTTCTAAAACAGTGTAGAACGGTTAAAAACTAGTTAACAGCTTATAACTTTCATAACACTTTGTAAAATGTTGAGCAAAGTGTATAACCATAAGTTCTAAATATTGAATGTATTATCTTGTTAGTTTATCATCTTAAACTGAAATTTAGTCATTCACGATAAGGTTTACTCATTCATTTCGAACACATATAATAAACTTCAATAAGCATAGTTTATGGATTTTTACTACACGAAAAATGTTTTATTCTCAAAACAAATGGGTTTTCATATCCTACGTGATAAACTATAATAGTATTAGTTTAAGGAATTCATATCACTAAAATATTCAGAAAAAGTGATTTTTCTTCCTCCACGGAAGAGGTTTTAATATCAAACTATGTGTAAACTAGTTAACTTAGGTTGTGAGGCAATTCTCTCCCCGTACGTTCGAGTACGGGATCCCAATTCCTGTAAGTTATAACCAGAGTCTCTTGTAGGGAGAGCGTGATAATTGTGTATAGATCTATATTGGGTTTGACACCCCACACCTTGCTGCTAGCTACAGTGGGACCTGTAGGTCTACGGGTGACAAGAGTCATAGTATCTTAACGTCTGAAAAACGTTGTGCAGGTTATTTCTCGTCATAGTATGGTTATAGCGACTCACATAGGTAGTTAAAAATCTTTTAAGTTTACATGGAAACTTCTACTTTGAAAAGGGGTTTTACTTCTAAACTAAACGAGTTTATGCCGATTTAAACTTGCAAGAATTACTTTAAGTATGGTAAAATGCTTGTTTATTTTCGATCCTGGGATATAGGACCACATAACTCTTATAAGGAAAATATAGGATTTTCTTTGGAATCATATCTCTGTTAAAAACTATATTTCATCTAAAATTGTTAGACTTCAGCTATAATTGCTAAGTGTATATGCTAGAGTTATATAAGAACCTAGTCATAATCGACTTAGAATTAGTGGGCCCGCCATACTTCCTGTTCCTTGTTTGGTTGTGGACCTAGGGCAGACCCATTATATTCGACGGTTTATTTAACTTAAATTTTATATAACTTATATACACTGAGCGATTATAGAAGGAATCTATGGGTCTTTCTAGGGTTCATTATCGCATAACATAGAAGCATTCATTTCACTTAATAAAGAAAATATTGGATTTTCTGGAAACATACTTTGTCGCTTTTACAAGGAAAACGGTTTCTTTCTCAAACAAAACTCTTATGAACTCACCAACTTAATTGTTGACACTTTTTCAAAACTACTTGTATTATCAGGAAATCAGTGAAACAAGAAAACCAACAGCATTTTGAGGATGGGACGATAAATCGTCAAATAGTTCATTTTGTCATCATAATGTAATTGATTTTGAAAAATGTAAACGTATTCTATGGTGTAACCTTTTCAATTATATTTATGATGGTTGTATTTACTTTGAGCACTATTATACTCGTTGTTGTGATACTATACATGAAGTCCTCCACCCCCGGACGTTTCCGCCATCCTTGGTTTGGGGGTGTGACAGATCCTAGCCCTAATTTCTCATTTGGGTGTTTAATTGGGGATTCTTATCTAATCAAACTTTGTCTCTTTTCCTTTTCAGATGTCTAACTCGCACAACAACAACGCTTCAGGCTCAACCTCATCCGGCTCGTTCTCACTCATGAACTTTTGTCGGAGGGTGATCTTCGATGGGACCAATTTTAATGTGTAGGTTCCCATTTTATCGATTGGATCGGTGCGGAAGATATTACCAAGAAGATAATCGTGTATGAACATGATGAAGAAGATATGTGAGTAAAAATTGTAGTAGATAAATAGAGAGATATAAAATATTACAAGAACACTCATGGTTGGGAGAGATGACTCTCCCATGGTGGGAGAGATCCCACCACACTCTCTCTAAACTACAAGTCTACATAGTGAACACTTACTAAAAATGACCATCACCTCCACTTTATATACTAGTGGAGGGAATATGCTTTTCATACAAGGGAATATTCTAACTTAATAAACACTCAACATTATAGAGCATTTTCATGCTCCAACTATCTCCCTCTAAATGCTCAGAAATGGTGAGGGTAAAGCAGTGATAAAAGGCAGAACATCCGACAGGCAGGTCCGGTAGGTCTGGTGCTGAAGTGTCTCGGAAAAGCTGGAGCAGTGGTGATCTCGGAATCTGGCAATGGAATCTCTAGCATCAAAGAACAAACAGAGAAACCCCAATCTCTGAATAAAAGTAGAAATCCCAATCTTCGAATGTGATCAGTCCCCAACAACTAATCATGTTCACAATCTCCCCCTCGACTGTAGAACCGAAGAGCACAATGTCGAATCACACAATGTCTTCAATATTCCGAAATAGAATGATAATGCACCAAATAATCTCTGAAGAATAACCTGCTGAAAATGTGAAGCATCCAAAAATAAAGTCTGAATGATAAATAATGTGAATGCGAAGACATGGTCTAGCAATGCCAAAAATTTGATCGTAAGATCAAAAAGAAGTGCCACGCCGCATCACTAAAATAATCATCATCTTCAAAATATCGCAAATCCAAACTCGAGCAATCATAAGATCTGAACCGGATGCAAACACAAATGAGACATCCCAAAATGTAGAGTCTGAAGATAAATAATCATAATCCGAAGAACATCAAGTAATGCCAAAAATTCAATCTGTGAAGACCAAAAAGCAGTGCCACATCACACTACTAAATGAATCTTCGTCTTCAAATGTCTCTAATGTCAAAACTCCAATAATAAACCAGAATGGATGCTCATGATTCTCCCCCTATTTTTGATCGACCATGCAATAAAGATCAAAAATAATCATGAAACCGGGAAAGAAAATATGTCGGATATGATGGAGCATCGCATGCTCCCCCTTGATGTGAGCATCTACCCGTAAAAACGAGGATATTATTTTTCGGTCATGGGTAGACATGGTGATGTATTGCTTAGCTGAACAAACACTATAGAATATATAATAAAACTCGCTGCTGAAAAATCAATGTTGAACCGAAGTGATGCCGAAAACCGAAATGCAAACCCGAACTCCCAAATAATGGTCTGAGACCATATATAAATAGTCCGAAGGGAGTAAAAATGCGAGTAGCTCGGTAGAAGTAAGACACCAATAATAATTTTCTGAACCAACCGTGTCATCACTCATAATCAGCACGAAGAATGAAGCCTTGAACTATGAGGCTAAAATTGGTGTTAAAAAAATAATTGGTTTTAATAAAAAAAATTGGTTTTTAAAAAAAAATAATTGGTATTAAAAAAATAATGGGTTTTAAAAAAATAATTGGTGTTAAAAAAAAATGGGTGTTAAATAAAATTAATTGGTTTTAAAAAAATAAATTGGTTAAAAAAAACTTGAAAAGAAATGGGTTTTAAAAAAAATGAAAAAAAAATGAAAAAAATGGATGAGTTTCGGAATTAAAAAAGTAAGAAGTGGGTTAGAAGGTGGATCCATTATGAAATGAATTCAGATAGGAAAATGGGTTAGGAGTGGAGAGTTGGTAAAGAGTGGAAAATGTTAGAAGTAAAAAAGTTTAGGAGTAGAGATTCAGGAGTGAAAAAATAGGGTCAGGAATGAAAAAAAAAGGTTAAGGTCCGAAATGGGTTATGGTCCGGATATATATATATATATATATATATATATATATATATATATATATATATATATATATATATATATATATATATATATATATATATTTGCTTCCTGAAATATTGAGTCCGGAATGAAAGGGTTAGTCCGGAATTTATTGAGTTTGGAATTTTTTTTTTTTTTAATCCGGAATGGTTGGGTATCGAAGTAAAAAAAAAAAGAAAAAAAGAAAAAAAAAAGGTCCGGAAAAAGAAATTCCGAAATGGGTTTTTAAGAAAAATTTCGGAATGGGTATAAAAATCCGGAATGAAAAAAGGTTGTGAGTTCCGAAGCAAAAAGTGGTTCTGGAGTGGGTTTAAAAAAAGGTCCGGAGCTTAAAATTTGAGTCCGGACTATTTTTTGTTTTTATTTCGGAATTAATGAAGAGTCCGGAACTTCAAATGGGTGGGAATGGATGTTTGGTTCCGGAAGAGGTGGGGTCTCGGAGGGTGATACCCGACAAAAGTAATTTAAAGGTGGCAGGCGCATTAAATGTAGAGAGAGAAGATGTGCTTTTGACCTTGATGTGAAGATGGCGTGTTTGACTTCAAAAAGCTGTAGGTGGGCATTGAGTGTGTCAGCCTTTGTTCCCTCACGCTTCTTCTTCTATACGCCAAGTGAGCTAATGGCCGGCGGATCAAATAACGAGGCAATATAGTGGGACGGGGCGCTGAGTTGGCGAGAAATCAGTGGGTCGTGTTCTGCACTCGCTGGATGTGAGAGTGGTAAACCCGGTTGCATTATTTTAATGAGGGAAATAGAGTGGGACAAATGGTTGAGCATGAGGCTGGCTTTAACTCATTGAACACACAAACATTAAAAGCAGGTGGGACCCGGCTAGGCAATGGAGTACACACATGCAATATGAACCTGATGACGTGTCGCAAATAAGATGGAAGGTGCGCCATACGCACACATGGTGAGACTGGTGGTGGCAGCTTGTCTCCAAAATGCAAATAAAGGTGCTTTTCACTTTTCTAAATTTGATGCATGAGACTTGCTGAATTGTTGCTCCACTCATGCATGTGAACCAAGACCAACCTAATCTTGTCATAATTATACACAACAAGCATGCAAAGCTTAAGAAGCTTGTACCAACATCTCCATGAACTTGTATTCTCGATATTTTCTTACCCAAACACGCCAAAAATCAACTCCATCTCGGAAAATCTTATCCACAACTCATTTTCATCTCTAAAAAAAATCACATACTCCGGACAAATGACCAGCTGTTCAACCTCTTATCCCAAAATCATATTTTTGTCTTTTTCTAAACACCTTTTTGCATGGGATAATAAGATCAAACACCACTTTTTTAAAAGATAACTTCATCTTCTTCAGCAAACATATTTTTCTTTTCATAAACTCAAATTCAACAGCAGCAAAAGTGTATGAACAGTAGCAGCAAATTTTTTATTTTTTCTAACAACATCACCAATAAAACAGTAAATAACTCACAGAAGATTTTTCAGTTGCGAAGGCTGAGACAATCTTCATAAATGACGAAAATCTTCAAGATAATAAACCAATCGGGATCGTTCCCTTGAAATAATCGTGAGATCTCCAAGGTCTTGCTCTGATACCACTTGTAGGTTCCCATTTTATCGATTGGATCGGTGCGGAAGATATTACCAAGAAGATAATCGCGTATGAACATGATGAACAAGATATGTGAGTAAAAACTGTAGTAGATAAATAGAGAGATATAAAATATTACAAGAACACTCATGGTTGGGAGAGATGACTCTCCCATGGTGGGAGAGATCCCACCACACTCTCTCTAAACTACAAGTCTACATAGTGAACACTTACTAAAAATGACCATCACCTCCACTTTATATACTAGTGGAGGGAATATGCTTTTCATACAAGGGAATATTCTAACCTAATAAACACTCAACATTTAGAGCATTTTCATGCTCCAACATAATGATTGGATCCGGAACATCCGAATGGTTACTCGCTACGAGGACAAGGAGTATGTCCTCGACAAAGAGCTGAAAGAGGTGAACGTCAACACTGCTACTCCCGAGGAGATCGCTGCCTTCGAGGCCCATGAGCGAGATGCTATGAAAGTCCATTGCATCATGCTCGCGACTATGACTGCATAACTCCAAAAGTCCTACGAGGACTACTATCCATATGAGATGCACCAGGATTTGTTGGACCGGTACCACCAAAGTGCCAGGCAGGAGAGGTACGAGATCATCACTTCGATGATCACGACCAAGATGAGGGACGGAGAGTCTGTCACTACTCATTTGCAGAAGATGCAGAGATATGTTGACTGCCTGCTGAAGTTAAATGTTAACTTCGATGAAGAGTTGGCGATTGATATCATTTTTCATTCACTGCTACCCTGCTTCAACCAGTTCCGTATGACCTACCACATGAATAAAGTGGAGGTCAGCTTGAGCAAGCTTCAAGGCTTGTTGAGGACTTCTGAGAGCAACCTCAAGGATAAAACCGTTGCATCGACTCCCGCTACAGCTGCCCCCGTCTTGGCTATTGGGCAGGGGAAGGGTAAGAAGGGGAAGGCTCCTTCAAAAAGCCACCATAAGGGAAAGTCCCATGATGACACCTCTTCTAGTGGAACCAAGGCTGGTCCCGCTGCACCCACTTCCAACCCAAAGGATGCAGAGTGCTACTACTGCCATGAGAAGGGGCATTAGAAACGAAGCTGCCCGAAGTATCTGCAAGATATCAAGGATGGGAAGATCAAGCCGTCCTTCACATGTATTTACACTATTCAATCTAATAACTCATTGCATGCTATTTCTTGGGTTCTTGATACAGGATGTGGTTTTCACATTTGTTCTGATTTTCAGGGCCTAAGAAGAAATAGTGATGTGGAGAATGGGAAGATAAACTTGATCATGGGGAACAGAAGATTGTCGCCTGTCACCAAGATTGGAGTTTACTCTTTAGTGCTTAGTAGTGGGTTAGGACTTGAGTTGAATAATTGTTGCTATTCACTAGAAATGGCTAGAAACATCATTTCTTTTCATGGTTTGTATAGACAAGGATTTAGATTTTCGTTTGATAATGAAAAAGGTTCTATTAATGCGTTTCTTAATGGTGTTTTCTATTTTGAAGCATTGCCTTGTAATGGAATATATGAAACTGTGATGGTTGTAGACAACTTAGGAAATGATGTGTTGCATATCGAATCTTCCAATAGTTTGGACAAATCATGCTTGTTGCATTGTCGTCTTGGACATGCCAACAAGAAACGCATAGCCCAACTCTAAAAGGATGGAGTGTTGGAGTCATTCGACCTTAGGGACGATGACGTGTGCGAGTCTTGTTTACTTGGAAAGATGACCAAGTCACCTTTTACTGGTACTTGTGAACGGGGTGAGGGTTTATTGGATCTCATACACACCAATGTGTGTGAGACCTTTAGATCCACCACAAGGGATGCGAGCCGCTTCTATGTGACTTTCACCGATGATTATAGCAAATATGGGTATATCTACTTAATCAAGCACAAGTCAGAAACCTTTGAAAATTTCAAAGAGTTTAAGCAGGAAGTGGAGAATCATCTGGGTAGGAAAATCAAGATGCTTCGATCCGATCGAGGTGGAGAGTACCTTAGTCTTGAATTCCACGACTACCTCAAGGAATGCAAAATCGTCTCGCAATTGACGCCACCTAGGACACCGCAGTTGAATGGTGTTGCTGAGAGGCGTAATCGAACCTTGCTAGACATGGTTCGTTCCATGATGAGTCGTGCTTCGCTACCTATCTCATTCTGGCGGTATGCCTTAGAGACTGCCGCCCATATCCTTAGCTTAGTCCCTACAAAGAAGGTTGCCAAAACACCTCACGAGATGTGGACAGGGAAAGCTCCCTCGTTGGCACATATCAAGGTTTGGGGTTGCGAGGCTTTCGTAAGACGAGAGACTCACGACAAGCTCGAACCTCGTAGTGAGTGATGTATTTTCATCGGCTACCAGCAGAAGTCCTTTGAATATCTCTTCTATAGACCGAGTGACAATGTTGTCTTCGTTGCGAGGATAGGGGTTTTCCGAGAGCGAGAACTCATAAGCCAAGGGGACAGTGGGAGGCAAATCGATCTTGAAGAGCTTCAAGAACCGAACGATGAAGGAACCTCTAACACTGGCGCTCAACTTGAGGAGGAAACTCCTGTTGAACCGATTGACGAGTCCTTACCTCTTAGACGTTCCAGTAGAGTTAGTGATCCACCTGATGGGTTTTGAGCATTCTAACACTTCCTAAGTGTACATGCAACCCTAATAACCTTGGATCTATGTTTGTCTAATAATCATGCAAAGTTGAATTCCAAGGTTATATTCCTATCTAGCATACATGGGGAACATTTTTAACTTGAATGAAAGATAGAATAACTTACCTTGTTGTTGATTATGATCCTTGAAACCTTGTGAGCCTAGCACCCCAAGTGTGATGCCTCAAATGCTTCACACAACACCAAATGCAATTGGAATGACTTTAGAGAAAATACACACTTCTAAAATCGGCCTAGCCCTCTTGTTTCTTATTGTCGCCGATTTTGGTGGAGAACATGTTGCTTATATAGTGTGTCACATCTAGGGTTACACCATGTAAACCCTAATGTGGCATGACTCTTCATTTCCATGATCCATGGGTTTGTAACTCCCATGGAGCCTCCATGGAGCATTCAATGGGTTTAACCCAACTTGATTATCCATGGAGCCTTTTAGCCCACTATACAAGTTATGGATGATTTACATGATCAACCCATATATTTAATTAGTCATCTTTTGATCACTTAATTAATCCTAGATTAATTCTTGATCAATACTAATTAAATAATACTATTAATATATTAGAACTTATAATATATTAATAAACCACAAGTGTTATTTCTCTCATTTAGTCTATCCAAATGCATGATGCCATGCAACCCAAATGGACCATGCCGGGTCGGGTCAAGTACATACCAGAAATAGTTATGGACTTAGACACCTTATCCAACAGTCTCCCACTTGGATAAGTCTAATAACTATAACTGCAAGTATGACTTCAGGAACCGATCAGCAATCGTAGCTCTTTTCAAGGTTTCTCGGAACTGAGAAGATGATGATACGCCATTTCAGATAAGTGATCATAGAATCCTCTGTTCTAGATATCAGCCGGACAAATACATGGAACAATGTCTTACTTATTGTCCAGCAGTTTGTTTCCCGATTTCCGATTTGTTTGACAAAGAACTTAATTGAACACATCAACTTAGTTCTGACCGGGCCCGGTACATAGGTCAAAACAAAATCATCGAGGGGCCCAGATATCAGCTTCTAATCCAAGAAGGAACAGATAAACTTCGACTCATATGTTTGTTCTACCACTCATTGAATTATACACAAAAGCACGTTTTATAACATCGAGTTACCAATGCGTTAACGTACAATCTGTGACAACCGTCAAAAATTGAGTCAAGTCCAAGTCAAACAAAGTCAACAAGTCAAAACCAATCGACTCAAGTAACCCTTGTATATTAGGGTTTACACTATGTAATTACTGTACAATGCAATATTTTAATGAGAGAAACATCATTTGGAAAGTTCGTGTGTTGAATTTCCTAAGTCTCAAATGAAATAAACATTGAACCAAAACGATAAAACATTATTGCACACTCATCGGGAGTGTGTACGACACTAAAACACGGTTTAACGGGGTTTACGAACCTTGCGTTATGAAGCCGGACACTCAAATTAATCACAAACGAAACCTCTCTAAATCGTTTTCACTCTATCTCTTTCTATTTGAAATCTCTCCCAAATCTCTCTTAAAAGTTCCCATAACTTTTTGGAATCATTCGGGTCATCCCGACCCTTAACCGGGTCAAAAACCACTTGAAACGGGGTAAAAACGGGTAAAATAGTCTTAAGGACCCAAAACGGAAACTTCATGACCGAAGCCTCTCATCCGAAGGGATCAGGATCTGAAGCTCGCAGGATCCGAAGCTCTCAGGCCGAAGCCCCAGGACCGAAGTCCTTGTCCGAATCCGAAGTCTCGGCCCCCATCCGAGAGGCCTCGCAGACGGCCCCTTTTTACCGGTTTTTCGACTACGACTTCGTTTTAACTCCGTTTTTCATTATTTTAACGTGGGATTTTCACCCAAAACTTTATTTTATAAACTAAGGCCCCAAAATATATAAATCTCCAGGGTTTTTATAAAAATGTATTAAAAGAATTGGTGGTTGGACTAATTATTGAGGGAATATTTGCTTTTCCTTATTTTATGACAAAAGCAAGCCACCACCACCTCACTCTATGATTAGCCACTCTTTCCCACTACTCCTTGTCACCTTAGTGGACCTTTACACCCAATCTCCAGCTCTTCCCACGTTCTAAGAGCTGGAGGATTGATTCTCTCTCCTCATTCTCCATAAAGTTCTTTCATTCTACACTTAGCAACCAAAGGACACTCTCCAAAATTCTCTCATCTTTTCTCTCAACTTCAAGAACTTCAAGGCTTTCTCCAGGGATTTCTTCCTTCAATTAGTAAGTATCTTCATCATTCACATAATTATTAAACTCCATTCTACTCAAATCATTGATATCTTACACAAATTCCATCTTATTCGGTGTTAGATTCTCGAATCATCAAGACATCTTCTTAGTGTTCTTGGGTTGAACACTTCCTCTATCTCACTTTAATCTACTGAAATCACATAAGGTGAGTTCATACCCCTACATTTACATGTTTTCTTAAGTTTTAAGGGGGGAATACAAGTAAAATCATCAAGAACACAATTAAACTTTTTCTAACAGATTACATCAGAAAAGATGGACTTTAATCACGGACTGTTTTGGTCAGCTTAAATATTTTAGTTTTCAAAACTGTTCCAGGTGAAAGTAGTTCAAACTCTTAGCTTTAAAATGGCTACTTGCACATCTCCATATGATGTTTCTACAATTTATGGTGATTTTTACAAAACTGTCTATCATTTCAGAGGCAAACCCGGACCAGTCTGTGATTATGGACATTTTGACCTCTGTTAGAGATCACTAAAAATCATGATAAAATTTATGAACAAACTAGACTCATATTCAAAACTCTCACAATTTGTGGATTTGGATTTGGAGCTTTGATGATTTTTCTATAAATTTTCTAAGAACAGTAACAGAAACTGTATACAACAAAAAGTTGTTGTCAATTTCATTTCACCTTGTAACATGTTGAGCAAGGTGTATATCTTTATGTGATTATATGTTATTGCAATATATGACATTTTTTTCTTAATATTTAGACACAAATCAGTTTACAAATGGATTTGGACATATAAAATATAAAGAATAACAAGTGATTATAATCAAAGTACAACCGATACATTCAAACATTTAATAAACTATTTTGAATATAGTTTGCATACATTACTACGTACTACCCTTGGTTGATAAACTATAATAGGTATAGTTTATGAAATATTACATAACACATACATTTAAAAAGGGTACATTTATACAAAGGATATTTTCATTAAGCAAGGTACGGCCATACGGTACCAAGTTTTCATAACACGTAATTCCGTTAATGACTTTGTGAGACATTTACTTCAAATTACCATTAAGTCCTGCATTGTAACCAGAGTCTCCTTGAGGGAGAGCGTGATAGTTGTGTATAGATCTATATTGGGTTTGACAAACCCACACCTAAACTGCATGCAACAGTTAGACCGATAGGTCTGGGGTGACAAATGTCATAACATTTCTGACGCCCGAAGAACGTCGTTTTAGGCAACCTTGGTCATAGCATGGTTATAATAAACTCACACAAAGTATTAATAAATATTGGAATTTACGGGAACTTCATTAAAATTAAACGAGTTTATGTCGATTTAAACTTACATTATTTATTATAAGTAAGAAAAGTTACTTATACATTTCGGTCTTTGAATTTAAGACTACATATACATTTTAAGGAAAATATTGGATTTTCTAAAACAAATACTACTTTTACAAACGAAAGGCTCTTAATAATACCAAACAAAAGCTTATGAACTCACCAACCTTTGTGTTGACACTTTTTCAAACAACTTGTATTCTCAGGAAATCATTAAACAGGTAACCAAGTGCTTTTGAGGATGGGACGCTAAGGCGTCTACTATTTCATATTTTGTCAACATATTGTAATTGATTCGTAAACATGTAATTCATACAATGATGTAACTTTTTCAATTATATATATGTTGGTTGTGTTTGCTTGAATTACTATTACAATTGTTGTTATGATACTATACATGAAGTCCTCCACCCCCGGACGTTTCCGCCATCCTTGGTTTGGGGGTGTGACAGATTGGTATCAGAGCACAGTTTATAGTGAATTAAGTATATCAAACCACATAAGATATACAAACTATAAACACAATTGGGACTAATAGTCTCTGATTTGTGCATTTTTCAAATAAATATACTTTTAGAAAATAAATGATTTTCTTGATTAAAGTATACATACATACATTACATGATCGCATGGTATCATAACTAGCGAAAACATAAAGCAAAAGAAGAAGAGTTGAACATTTTGAGTATGCCTTAGTATATGTGGATTAAGTCTGGGAAGGATATAGCCTGATCAACTATATCTGTCCGGGAATTGACTTGCATATACCGGGGGATGGTCAGGATGGGCAACAAATCTAACAAACCTAATAACACACTACTAAAGATACTTTAAGAACTCAAAACTAAACATTTACAAATACTATATGAGTATTTTGTGTTACTATAATAAATTATCTGAGAATTAAATAGGTCTTTATTTATAGATCAATAGCTGCTAAGTGGATGCGCTAAGGTCATATGTAACTAAGATGCTATAGACTTAGAATTTATGTATCTTTGTTTCACTTCTTGTCCTTGTTTGGTTGTGGTCTTGGAGTTATGGTCATCTATTCGAAGGACTATTATATCTTAATCACATATGACTGGTAAGCACTTTGCAACTAATGAAGTAACCGATAAAGATCTTTTTAAAACATAAATATATTAATTATGTCCCGACTAAATTAGTATGTGTAAAACTTTTACAAACGATCATATACTTGGAAACAAGGAAACTCAAATAAAATATTTTATACTTTCATTTTACCTCATAACCCAATGTATTGGGTCAATTAAAAGTATAAAATCGTATGTATCGTAAACATACCGGAAAACAACGTAATAATATACTTTATGTATAAAATATTTTCCTATAAATATACTTTCACTAAAAGAACATTGGTTTACAACTTATGACAGAACCATGCCGCCAAGGAAGGAGACTAGACTATCTAGCAGCACAGCACCACCCCCACTACCACTACCAACACCACCATCACCATCACCGACACTTCCACTACCACTACCAACACCACCATCACCATCACCGACACTTCCACCACCACTACCAACACCACCATCACCATCACCGACACCTCCACCACCATCACCATCACTGACACCTCCACCACCATCACCAACACCTCTGCCGCCGCTTCCACAATTTGATCCAACAATACTCCAAGCTGCAATAGCAGCAGCAGTAGCGGCAGCCGTGTCCCAAATTGTCTCTAATGGGAATGGTGGATCTGGGCCAGGTGTTACACCCTCTAACCAGGGCGACAGATGGGTGCGCACAAGAGAGTGTTCTTACAAAGACTTCACCAATGGCAAACCCGAAAGTTTCAATGGGAGCGGGGGATTCATCGCTTTAATGCAATGGTTTGAAAGGACCGAAGTAGTCTTTCAAGTGTGCTCTTGCCCCGAAGCGAACAAAGTTAAGTTCGCAGCCTTCACATTCATCGGTCGGGCCCTTACTTGGTGGAACTGCCGGATTAGTTCACTTACTCTCGAAGTGGCTAGCTCCATAACCTGGGCAGAACTAAAAACCTTGATGATGAAGGAGTACTGCTCGAGAGGCGAAATTCAAAAGCTGGAACAAGAACTTTGGAACCTCAGGATGACGGGCTCCGACCTTGAAACCTACACCACCCGATTCAATGAATTGGCCCTCCTCTGCCCAGCAATGGTCACTCCAGAATATAAGAAGGTGGAACGATACCTGTGGGGACTAACATCCCGGATTCACGATAGCGTACTAGCCTCGAAACCCACTACTTTTGCAAGTGCCAAAGAATTGGCACAACAACTTATCGACCATAGAGCCAGCCAAGGTACTATAGCGACCACCACTGATCAATCAAAAGGGGGAAACAACAAAAGGAAGTTTTGGAACCAAAAGAAGAGCCAACTAGCACAAGACCCCGCTAAGAAGCAACAAACTGTTGCTGTCTATGCTGCCACTACTGCTACCACTCCAGCACCACCGAAGCCATATGCTGGAACCCTACCCAAGTGCAACAAGTGCAACTTTCACCACAATGGTGCTTGTAGGGAGATGCATTGTAACAACTGCGACAGGAAGGGGCACACTGCTCGTTTCTGTAAAGCGCCGGCTCGACCAATCAACCAAGTCGCCAGTACGGGGGCAACCCGAACCTGCTACAACTGTGGAGACGTCGGTCACTTCAAAAGAAACTGCCCCAAAGCACAAGCCCCTAATGCTGGTGGAGTAGGAAGAATTCTGGCAATAGGACATGGGGAAGCAGTTGAGGATCCCGCGGTGGTTACCGGTACGTTTCTCCTCAATAACTCTTATGCATGCGTACTATTCGATAGTGGAGCGGAGAGGAGTTTCGTGAGCCACCAATATAAACAATTACTTGAACAAAATCCCCAAGCACTAAAGGATACTTATGTAGTAGAAATGGCAAATGGGAAAGTAGAACGCACTAGCGATATATACTCAGAGTGTACTCTCACTCTAGACAACCATACATTTAAAATTGACCTGATGCCGGTCACCATAAAAAGCTTCGACGTAATCATCGGGATGGATTGGTTAGTTCCTCACCGTGCCGACATTCTATGTTACGAAAGGGCCGTTCGCCTCAATCTACCAAATGACGAAACCCTTCTCATCTATGGTGACAAACCTAGTGCGAATTTACAAATCATCTCATGCATCAAAGCCCAAAAGTATCTCCAGAAGGAGTACCACGCCTTCTTGGCCCACGTAGTAGACAAGAAACAGGACGTGAAAGACATCAAAGACATCCCCGAAGTGTGTAACTTCCCAGATGTGTTCCCAGAAGATCTTCCTGGTGTACCACTCGCACGACAAGTCAATTTCAGAATTGACTTAATACCCGGAGCTACCCCCGTAGCCAGAGCTCCATACCGCCTCGCACCAACAGAAATGCAAGAGTTGTCCAGTCAGTTGAACGAGCTTTTGAGAAAAGGGTTCATCAGACCAAGCTTCTCACCTTGGGGAGCACCAGTCCTTTTTGTAAAGAAGAAGGACGGATCCTTTCGCATGTGCATCGACTATCGGGAACTAAACAAACTCACCATCAAGAACCGATATCCTCTACCCCGAATCGACGACCTTTTCGACCAACTCCAAGGAGCAAATTTCTTCTCAAAGATCGACCTAAGGTCAGGTTACCATTAGCTACGAGTTCAAGAAGAAGATATTCCCAAAACTGCATTCAGAACTCGCTATGGGCACTATGAGTTTGTGGTGATGTCCTTCGGTTTAACAAACGCACCTGCGGTATTCATGGACCTAATGAATACAGTGTGTCGACCCTACCTAGACAAGTTTGTAATCGTATTCATCGATGATATCTTGATCTACTCGCGAAGCGAAGAAGAGCATCGCCTACATCTACGCCAAGTGCTAGAGACACTAAGAGCGGAGAAGCTTTATGCTAAGTTCTCTAAGTGTGAATTCTGGATTAGAGAAGTGGATTTCCTTGGCCATGTGGTAAGTGAGAAAGGCATACATGTGGATCCCTCCAAGATCAAGGCAATCGAGAATTGGTCAGCACCCAAGACGCCAACCGAAATTCGACAATTCCTTGGGCTTGCTGGCTACTACCGAAGATTTATACAAAACTTCTCCAAGATTGCGAAACCACTCACCACCTTGACGCAGAAAGGTGTGATATTCAAGTGGGAAAATAAACAAGAAACTGCTTTCCAAACGTTAAAACAAGCCCTATGCAGCGCACCGATCTTGTCTCTCCCAGAGGGAACCGAAGACTTCGTAGTGTACTGTGATGCTTCGAATCAAGGCCTTGGATGTGTGCTCATGCAGAGAGGGAAGGTTATCGCGTATGCATCAAGACAGCTTAAGACGCACGAGGTTAATTATACTACGCACGACCTTGAATTAGGAGCAGTAGTATTCGCTTTGAAGATCTGGAGACACTACCTCTACGGCACGAAATGCACTATCTTCACTGATCACAAAAGTCTTCAGCATATCCTCAATCAGAAAGAGCTCAACATGCGACAGAGGAGATGGGTAGAGTTGCTGAATGACTACGAGTGCGAAATTCGTTATCATCCGGGCAAGGCCAATGTAGTGGCCGATGCTCTAAGCAGGAAGGAGTACTCGGGCCGCCGAGTAAAATCCTTAACAATGACAATCCATTCCCACCTGACCATACAAATCAAGGAAGCTCAACTGGAAGCTTTGAAACCAGAAAAGGTGGCAGGAGAGACATTAAGGGGAATGGATAAAAACTTAGAAGTCAAGGATGATGGAGCACGTTATATCATGAACCGGATTTGGACACCGAAGTTCGGTGGACTCCGAGACGTCGTCATGAATGAAGCACACAAGACTCGATACTCCATCCATCCCAGGTCGGATAAGATGTATCTGGACCTCAAGAAATTATACTGGTGGCCTAACATGAAAGCTGAGATTGCTACCTATGTGAGCAAGTGTCTGACTTGCGCCAAGGTCAAAATCGAATACCAGAAACCATCTGGGCTATTACAACAGCCGGATATACCTGAGTGGAAGTGGGAACGAATAACCATGGACTTCATAACCAAGCTGCCTAAGACATCGGGCGGGCTTGACACCATATGGGTAATCGTAGACAGATTGACCAAATCAGCACACTTCCTACCGATAAAAGAAACCGACAAGATGGAGAAGCTGACTAGAACGTACATCAAAGAGATTGTACGACTCCATGGTGTGCCGATATCCATTATCTCCGATAGAGATAGTAGATTTACCTCACGGTTTTGGCAGTCTCTACAAAAATCATTGGGAACTAGGCTTGACATGAGTACGGCCTACCGCCCACAAACAGACGGACAGAGCGAACGAACCATTCAAACGTTGGAAGACATGTTAAGAGCTTGTGTGATAGACTTCGGTAAAGCATGGGATACCCATCTACCGCTTATCGAATTCTCCTACAATAACAGCTATCATACTAGCATCAAAGTCGCTCCATTCGAAGCTCTTTACGGTCGCAAATGCAGATCACCCTTGTGTTGGGCTGAGGTGGGGGATACACAGCTAGCTAGAGGGCAAGTCTCTAATAGCACCCTCGCTGGCCCTGAAATCATAAGGGAAACCACAGAAAAGATCGTTCAAATTCGAGAAAGACTGAAAGCGTCTCGCGATTGGCAAAAGAGTTACGCAGACAAACGACGCAAACCCTTAGAATTCCAGGTGGGTGATCGTGTACTACTAAAAGTTTCCCCTTGGAAAGGAATGATACGATTCGGCAAACGCGGGAAACTAAATCCAAGGTACATCGGGCCATTCGAAATCTGTGACAAAAGCACGTTTTATAACATCGAGTTACCAATGCGTTAACGTATAATCTGTGACAAACGTCAAAAATTGAGTCAAGTCCAAGTCAAACAAAGTCAACAAGTCAAAACCAATCGACTCAAGTAACCCTTGTATATTAGGGTTTACACTATGTAATTACTGTACAATGCAATATTTTAATGAGAGAAACATCATTTGGAAAGTTCGTGTGTTGAATTTCCTAAGTCTCAAATGCAATAAACATTGAACCAAAATGATAAAACATTATTGCACACTCATCAGGAGTGTGTACGACACTAAAACACGGTTTAACGGGGTTTACGAACCTTGCGTTATGAAGCCGGACACTCAAATTAATCACAAACGAAACCTCTCTAAATCGTTTTCACTCTATCTCTTTCTATTTGAAATCTCTCCCAAATCTCTCTTAAAAGTTCCCATAACTTTTTGGAATCATTCGGGTCATCCCGACCCTTAACCGGGTCAAAAACCACTTGAAACGGGGTAAAAACGGGTAAAATAGTCTTAAGGACCCAAAACGGAAACTTCATGACCGAAGCCTCTCATCCGAAGGGATCAGGATCCGAAGCTCGCAGGATCCGAAGCTCTCAGGCCGAAGCCCCGGGACCGAAGTCCTTGTCCGAATCCGAAGTCTCGGCCCCCATCCGAGAGGCCTCGCAGACGGCCCCTTTTTACCGGTTTTTCGACTACGACTTCGTTTTAACTCCGTTTTTCATTATTTTAACGTGGGATTTTCACCCAAAACTTTATTTTATAAACTAAGGCCCCAAAATATATAAATCTCCAGGGTTTTTATAAAAATGTATTAAAAGAATTGGTGGTTGGACTAATTATTGAGGGAATATTTGTTTTTCCTTATTTTATGACAAAAGCAAGCCACCACCACCTCACTCTATGATTAGCCACTCTTTCCCACTACTCCTTGTCACCTTAGTGGACCTTTACACCCAATCTCCAGCTCTTCCCACGTTCTAAGAGCTGGAGGATTGATTCTCTCTCCTCATTCTCCATAAAGTTCTTTCATTCTACACTTAGCAACCAAAGGACACTCTCCAAAATTCTCTCATCTTTTCTCTCAACTTCAAGAACTTCAAGGCTTTCTCCAGGGATTTCTTCCTTCAATTAGTAAGTATCTTCATCATTCACATAATTATTAAACTCCATTCTACTCAAATCATTGATATCTTACACAAATTCCATCTTATTCGGTGTTAGATTCTCGAATCATCAAGACATCTTCTTAGTGTTCTTGGGTTGAACACTTCCTCTATCTCACTTTAATCTACTGAAATCACATAAGGTGAGTTCATACCCCTACATTTACACGTTTTCTTAAGTTTTAAGGGGGGGATACAAGTAAAATCATCAAGAACACAATTAAACTTTTTCTAACAGATTACATCAGAAAAGATGGACTTTAATCACAGACTGTTTTGGTCAGCTTAAATATTTTAGTTTTCAAAACTGTTCCAGGTGAAAGTAGTTCAAACTCTTAGCTTTAAAATGGTACTTGCACATCTCCATATGATGTTTCTACAATTTATGGTGATTTTTACAAAACTGCCTATCATTTCAGAGGCAAACCCGGACCAGTCTGTGATTATGGACACTTTGACCTCTGTTAGAGATCACTAAAAATCATGATAAAATTTATGAACAAACTAGACTCATATTCCAAACTCTCACAATTTGTGGATTTGGATTTGGAGCTTTGATGATTTTTCTATAAATTTTCTAAGAACAGTAACAGAAACTGTATACAACAAAAAGTTGTTGTCAATTTCATTTCACCTTGTAACATGTTGAGCAAGGTGTATATCTTTATGTGATTATATGTTATTGCAATATATGACATTTTTTTCTTAATATTTAGACACAAATCAGTTTACAAATGGATTTGGACATATAAAATATAAAGAATAACAAGTGATTATAATCAAAGTACAACCGATACATTCAAACATTTAATAAACTATTTTGAATATAGTTTGCATACATTACTACGTACTACCCTTGGTTGATAAACTATAATAGGTATAGTTTATGAAATATTACATAACACATACATTTAAAAAGGGTACATTTATACAAAGGATATTTTCATTAAGCAAGGTACGGCCATACGGTACCAAGTTTTCATAACACGTAATTCCGTTAATGACTTTGTGAGACATTTACTTCAAATTACCATTAAGTCCTGCATTGTAACCAGAGTCTCCTTGAGGGAGAGCGTGATAGTTGTGTATAGATCTATATTGGGTTTGACAAACCCACACCTAAACTGCATGCAACAGTTAGACCGATAGTCTGGGGTGACAAATATCATAACATTTCTGACGCCCGAAGAACGTCGTTTTAGGCAACCTTGGTCATAGCATGGTTATAATAAACTCACACAAAGTATTAATAAATATTGGAATTTACGGTAACTTCATTAAAATTAAACGAGTTTATGTCGATTTAAACTTACATTATTTATTATAAGTAAGAAAAGTTACTTATACATTTCGGTCTTTGAATTTAAGACTACATATACATTTTAAGGAAAATATTGGATTTTCTAAAACAAATACTACTTTTACAAACGAAAGGCTCTTAATAATACCAAACAAAAGCTTATGAACTCACCAACCTTTGTGTTGACACTTTTTCAAACAACTTGTATTCTCAAGAAATCATTAAACATGTAACCAAGTGCTTTTGAGGATGGGACGCTAAGGCGTCTACTATTTCATATTTTGTCAACATATTGTAATTGATTCGTAAACATGTAATTCATACAATGATGTAACTTTTTCAATTATATATATGTTGGTTGTGTTTGCTTGAATTACTATTACAATTGTTGTTATGATACTATACATGAAGTCCTCCACCCCCGGACGTTTCCGCCATCCTTGGTTTGGGGGTGTGACACAATCAATGCATAACCAACTCATAAGTAACAAATCATATCTCTAGGTTTGAAGACTTATATGATATTACCGTCTCACGATCACTCGAGATAAATTCCATGAAGTGATTCCAGTGAGCGTGGGTTGAGTCCAATGCTCAGAACTTATGAGCACTCATGAGTGTTGTAGCCATGTCCAACAACTTAGACCTCTGCAACCAATCATGAAAGTCTTGATTCATACCTACTTCCGACATATGACCGACTGTGGAGGTTCGAATAATATGATATACCAAACATAATTATTCTGGAAGTCAAAACATGCAAAAGAAATATAGTAAACGATCGACAAGAGGTAGCAACACTTTACTCATAAATAAAACACCTTTTATTCATCATCTAATGTCAATTACACTTTACAAATTTCAAGGTTATCTAACTACTAAATCTAATATCATCCTTCAGCCCTATGCTCCGAGCATGCTGGAGATGCTTAACCCGAGTCAGTCCCTTCGTGAGGGGATCGGCTGGATTCTCATCCGATGATACCCTCTTTGCCACGAGGAGTCCTTCTTCTATTCGATGTCTGATGAAATGGTATTTTCAGTCGATGTGTCTGGATCTCCCGTGATCCCTTGGTTCCTTGGCTAAGGCAACTGCACTTTCACTATCACAGAAAATTTCCATTGGCTCTTTAATAGCTGGTACAACTCCAAGGTCTCCAATGAAGTTCCTCCTTTGCTGCCTCGCTAGCTGCTATATACTCTGATTCGCAAGTTGAATCAGCCACTGTCTCTTGCTTGGAACTCTTCCAAGAAATTGCTCCTCCATTTAAGGTAAAGACCCAGCCTGACTGAGAGCGGAAATTATCCCTATCAGTCTGAAAGCTAGCATCACTATACCCTACAACTCTCAAGTCTTCACTCCCACCGAGGGTAAGGACCCAGTCCTTAGTCCTCCGTAGGTACTTGAGGATATTCTTTACCGCAGTCCAGTGTGCCTTGCCAGGGTTCCCCTGATACCTGCTAACCATGCTCAAAGCAAAGGCTACATCAGGTCGAGTACACGTCATAGCATACATGATCGATCCTACAGCCGAAGCATAAGGTATTCGACTCATTTCTGCTATCTCAGCCTCAGTACTAGGGCTTTGTGTTTTAATCAATCTGGCATTACTCTGGATGGGTAACTCTCCTTTCTTGGAGTCCTGCATGCCAAATCTCTTCAACACCTTATCCAAGTAAGTACTCTGACTAAGTCCAATTAGTCTTTTACTCCGGTCTCTCAAGATCCTTATCCCTAGAATATAGGCAGCTTCTCCTAGGTCCTTAATAGAGAAACACTTCCCAAGCCAGGACTTAACTTCCTGCAGAGTTGGGATGTCATTTCCTATGAGTAGTATGTCATCCACATACAATACCAAAAAGCTAACTATACTCCCACTAGCCTTGACATATACACAAGATTCATCTTCACTCCTAGAAAAGCCAAATTTCTTGACTTTCTCATCAAAGCAAAGATTCCATCTGCGAGGTGCTTGCTTTAACCCATAAATGGATTTCTCAAGCTTACACACTCTATTAGGGTACTCTGTGTTGACAAAACCCTCTGGCTGACTCATGTAAATATCCTCAGCCAACTTTCCATTAAGGAAAGCGGTTTTGACATCCATTTGCCATATTTCATAGTCATGAAATGCGGCTATGGCTAACAGAACCCTAATAGACTTAATCTTGGCCACTGGAGAAAAGGTCTCATCATAATCAACTCCCGGAGTTTGTGAGAAACCCTTTGCAACCAGTCGTGCCTTATAAGTGTGTACATTACCATCCATGTCGGTCTTCTTCTTGAAGATCCATTTGCACCCTACAGTCTTACGACCTGGTACATTCTCAACCAAGTTCCAAACTTGATTGTCATACATGGACTGTATCTCGCTGTCCATTGCCTCTTTCCACTTGGCTGACTCAGGGCCTGCCATGGCTTCCGCGTAACTGTTAGGTTCATCCAGACCTATCAGTGTCTCATCACTGATAAGTGTATCACCTTCCGCAGTAATATGAAATCCATAGTAATGCTCAGGTGCATTCCTAACCCTTGTGGAACGCCTCAGAGGTACAGACTTGTCAATTGGCTCAACAGAAGTTTCCTCCTCAAGTGAGTGCTAGGGTTTGAAGTTCCTTCACCACTTGACTCTTGAATTTCTTCAAGGTCAACTTGCCTCCCACTGTCTCCTTGGCTTATGAACTCTCTCTCTCGAAAGAAAGCCCTCCTAGCTACAAAGACCACATTCTCACTAGGTCTGTAGAAGAGGTAACCAAAGGATTTATGTGGGTAGCCGATGAAAATACACCTCTCACTTCGAGGTTCGAGCTTATCATGAGTCTCGCGTCTCAAGAAAGCCTCGCAACCCCAAATCTTAATGTGGTCTAGTTTGGGTACTTTACCAGTCCACATCTCATGAGGAGTTTTGGCAACTTTCTTTGTGGGAACTAGATTAAGGATATGGGCGGCAGTCTCTAATGCATACCCCCAAAATGAGATTGGTAGCGAAGCTCGACTCATCATGGAACGAACCATATCCAACAAGGTTCGATTACGCCTCTCAGCTACACCATTCAACTGCGGTGTCCTGGGAGGTGTCAATTGTGAGACAATCCCACATTCCCTAAGATAGTCGAGGAACTCTGAACTAAGATACTCACCACCTCGATCGGATCGAAGCATCTTAATGTTCCTGCCCAATTGATTCTCGACTTCCTGTTTAAACTCTTTAAACCTCTCAAAAGTCTCTGACTTATGCTTGATTAAGTAGACATATCCATATCTACTGTAATCATCAGTAAAAGTCAAATAATAACGATTAGCATCCCTTGTGGCATGTTTGAAGGGCCCACACACATCCGTGTGTATAAGATCCAACAAACCTTCACCCCTCTCACAAGAACCTGTGAAGGGTGACTTTGTCATTTTTCCAAGTAAGCATGATTCGCAACTATCATCTGACTTTAGGTCAAATGACTCCAATACTCCATCCTTTTGGAGTTGGCCTATGCGTTTCTTGCTTATATGTCCAAGACGACAATGCCATAATGATGCTTTATCCAAGTTATTATCATTAACAGAATCAATACACAATACATTATTTCCTAAGTTATCAACCACAGATACAGTTTCATACACACCATCACAAGGTAATGCTTTAAAATAAAGAACATTATTAAAGAAAGCATTAATCGAACCAACTTCATTATCAAATGAAAAGGTGAAACCTTGTTTATACAATGCATGAAAGGAAATAATATTTCTTGCCATTTCTGGCGAATAACAACATTTATTCAAATCTAAACTAAACCCACTACTTAGCGATAAAGTATAAACTCCAATCTTGGTGACAGGTAAAGCTTTCCTATTCCCCATGATTAAGTTTATTCTTCCATGCTCCACATTCTCACTTCTTCTTAGTCCCTGCAAATCAGAACAGATATGAATACCACAACCGGTATCAAGGACCCAAGAGTTAGAATGGGGTGAGTTATTAGATAAGATAGTGTAAATACCTGCATGGTTGGGTTTAACTTTCCCATCCTTCACATCTTGCTGGTACTTTGGGCAGTTCCGCTTCCAATGTGACTTTTCATCCCAATAGAAGCATTCAGCCTCTTTAGGGTCAGAAGAAGGAGTGACAAAACCTTTCTTGGTTCCACTTGAAGAAGAGCCATCAAGGGTCCTAGCCTTGGTACCCTTCGAAGAGCTCTTCCTCTTCTTCCCTCTACCTTTCCCGATTGCCAAAACCGGGGCGGAGTTTAGAGTAGGAGTGTTAACAACCGACTTACCCTTAAGACCTGTTTCTGCGGTCTTGAGGAGTCCCTGAAGTTTGCTGAGTGTGACCTCTTCCTTATTCATGTGATATGTCATGCGGAATTGATCATAGCACGATGGTAAGGAGTACAAAATGATATCTATTGCAAGCTCCTCAGGGAAGTTCACATTAAGCTTCAGCAACCGATCCACATACCTTTGCATTTTCTGCATGTGGCTCGTGACGGATTCCCCGTCCTTCATCATGGTTGTTATGATAGAGCATATGATTTCATACCTCTCTTGTCGTGCACTTTGATGGTATCTTTCCATCAGATCTTGGTGCATTTCAAAAGGGTAGAAGTCCTCATAGGACTTTTGGAGTTCCGCTGTCATGGTGGCCAACATGATGCATGCCACTTTTGTAGCATCCCTTTCATGTGCCCGGAAGTCAGCGATCTCCTGGGGAGTTGCAGTGGTCTCATCAATCTCCTTAATCTCCTTGTCAAGGACATATTCTTTGTCCTCGTAGCGGGTAATCATCCTGATGTTTCTGATCCATTCATTGAAGTTGGATCCATCAAAAGTGACTTTCCCACACAAGTTCATAAGGGTAAAGGAGCCATTAGGATTAGAGCCAGAAGCAGCATTGTTTGAAGACATCTGAAAGAAGAGAACAAGATTAGTTTAGATATTAAGAGAGTCCTTAATAAAACACCCAAATGTAATATTAAGGCTAGGATCCAATCACAATATATTATAACTTAGAAGAGGTATGCTGTAATCCAAGCTATAACATATTTGAAAGGTAGGTGAATGACGATTCACCAATTTCCACCATGAAAAACGAAATATAAATATTAGGTTTTTAATTGGTTCTTAGAAATTCCTAGATTCTTTTGAGATTCAATGAACTTTTCAAAGGCATGTTTCAATCTCGAGTGTGCCCTCCAAGTTTTGTGACTGGGATACCGAGGATCACAAAACGAGGTGTGAAGTAACCATGCAAATCACTTGGTACCCTCAAGGTTTAGCACTCAATCGATGTGCCGGTAAACCACACACGCTCCATCGATGCTATGGTAAACCTTAAGTCACCCTTTACCTACCTTGTTAAGTCCAAGTTAGTGTGTCGGTTAACCACACACGCTCCACCAACGACTTAAACAAAGTGTAAAGTGTAATTTCATGGATTAGCACCTTATTCACATTTTCCTAAAGTAACTAAGATTGGGAATTTAATAAAAGCATTTAGTTACTTTATAATATTCATCATACTTTTAATGAGAATTTATAAGTCCTTGTCTTACCCGTTTGGCTAACGACCCTCCACCGATCAAGGAAGCGGTGGGTGAGAGTGGACACCCATTAATTTGCCATTTTATAGGCAACAACCTTATACCCCCCTTATAGACCGGCTTCGTGAATCAGGCGTACTAGCGGTAAGACGACTTGTTGTTATACATATATATATTAGTAACTTATAATATTATAAAGTATAAGGGTTGAATTTTAACTTTTAAAATTCTAAGGGTTGGAACTAAAGTTTTAATCAAGACTTTACATGTTCCAAAACTTGAGGGCAAGTTTTGTAAACTTCCAAAACTTTTCATTTCTTATAACTTATGAATTAATTGAGTAATAAAAATGAAGACTCTTCATTTTTATAACTCTTGTGTTCTTTTAATAGCTTTAATAAAAGTGAGACTTTTGGTTTTCCATAACTTGAGGACAAGTTATGGACTCCATTAAAACACATTATGATCATGAATTAAACTACCATGAAGGTTACAAACAATTCCTATAATCATCTAATCTTCATAAGTTCAAGAACATGAATATGAACACTTTCAAGAATCAAAAATTACACTTAAAAAAAACTTGTAATTTTCATAATTGCCATTGTAAATGGATTAGCATAAACATTACACCATCTAAAACAAGCTTTAAAACATCAAAACAGTTTAGGGTAATGTTTCTAGTCCATTTTCCAGCAACAAATGTGCAAACTTTCATACGAGCAGAAAACAGAAAAAACGATTTTTTTTCAAGCTGTTTGCACAAAAAAAACAACAAACAAACCTAGGCTCTGATACCACTGATGGGTTTTGAGCATTCTAACACTTCCTAAGTGTACATGCAACCCTAATAACCTTGGATCTATGTTTGTCTAATAATCATGCAAAGTTGAATTCCAAGGTTATATTCCTATCTAGCATACATGGGGAACATTTTTAACTTGAATGAAAGATAGAATAACTTACCTTGTTGTTGATTATGATCCTTGAAACCTTGTGAGCCTAGCACCCCAAGTGTGATGCCTCAAATGCTTCACACAACACCAAATGCAATTGGAATGACTTTAGAGAGAATACACACTTCTAAAATCGGCCTAGCCCTCTTGTTTCTTATTGTCGCCGATTTTGGTGGAGAACATGTTGCTTATATAGTGTGTCACATCTAGGGTTACACCATGTAAACCCTAATGTGGTATGACTCTTCATTTCCATGACCCATGGGTTTGTAACTCCCATGGAGCCTCCATGGAGCATTCAATGGGTTTAACCCAACTTGATTATCCATGGAGCCTTTTAGCCCACTATACAAGTTATGGATGATTTACATGATCAACCCATATATTTAATTAGTCATCTTTTGATCACTTAATTAATCCTAGATTAATTCTTGATCAATACTAATTAAATAATACTATTAATATATTAGAACTTATAATATATTAATAAACCACAAGTGTTATTTCTCTCATTTAGTCTATCCAAATGCATGATGCCATGCAACCCAAATGGACCATGCCGGGTCGGGTCAAGTACATACCAGAAATAGTTATGGACTTAGACACCTTATCCAACACCACCTGTGTTGTATGGTTTTCATATAACAAGTGAGGGTGATACGTTTATTAGTGATAGTACACTAATAAATTTGGATGAACCTAACAACTACAAGGAAGCCATGGCAGGCCCGGAGTCTGCGAAATGGAAAGAGGCGTTGGACATCAAGATTCAGTCCATGTATGACAACCAAGTTTGGAATTTGGTTGATAATGTGCCAGGTCATAAGACGGTCGGGTGCAAGTGGATCTTCAAGAAGAAGACCGATATGGATGGGAAGGTACACACTTATAAGGCGCGATTGGTTGTGAAGGGCTTTACTCAAACCCCCGGAGTTGAGTATGATGAGACCTTCTACCAGATGGACGTTAATACCACTTTCCTTAGTGGGAAGTTGGCTGAACATGTTTACATGAGTCAGCCAGAGGGTTTTGTCAATGCGAAGCATCCCAATAGAGTGTGTAAGCTTGAGAAATCCATTTATGGATTGAAATAAGCGTCTCGCAGATGGAATCTTTGTTTCGATGAGAAAGTCAAAGAGTTTGGTTTTCTGCGAAGCGAGGATGAGTCATGTGTATATGTCAAAGCCAGTGGGAGTATAGTTAGCTTCCTCGTATTGTATGTCGATGACATACTACTCATAGGAAACGACATCCGGACCCTGCAGGAAGTTAAGTCCTGGCTTGGGAAGTGTTTAGCTATGAAGGACCTCGTAGAGGCTGCCTATATTCTGGGAATAAGGATAGTGAGAAACAAGAGTAAAAGACTGATAGGACTTAGTCAGAATACTTACCTGGACAAGGTACTAAAGCGTTTTAGTATGGAGAATTCCAAGAAAGGGGAGTTACTGATCCAAAGCAATGCCAAGTTGAGTAAGACTCAAAGCCCGAGTACCGAAGTCGAAATGGCAGAGATGAGTCGAGTAACTTACGCTTCCGCAGTTGGCTCGGCATGTATGCTATGACTTGTACTCGCCCTGATGTGGCCTTCTCTTTGAGCATGGTCAACAGATATCAAGGTAACCCTGGCAGAGCACATTGGACCGCAGTCAAGAATATTCTTAAGTACCTTCGGAGGACCAAGGAATGGTTTCTAGTCCTCGGTGGGAGGGATGAATTAAGGGTGCGAGGGTATAGTGAAGCCAGTTTTCAGACCGATCGGGACAACTACCGTTCTCAGTTGGGCTGGGTATTTACCCTGAATGGAGGAGCAGTGACTTGGAAAAGTTCCAAGCAGGAGTCCGTGGCTGATTCAACGTGTGAATAAGAGTATATAGCGGCGAGCGAAGCGTCAAAGGAGGCAATATGGTTGAAGAACTTCATCAAAGACCTTGGATTTGTGCCAGCCATAAAGGAGCTTATGGATATTTTCTACGATAATGAAGGAGCAGTTGGCTTGACCAAGGAACCGAGGGATCATGGCAGATCCCGACATATCGACAGGAAATATCACTTTATTAGACATCGGGTGGAAGAGGGACTCCTCGTAGTGAAGAGGGTATCGTCAGAGGATAACCCATCAGATCCCTTTACGAAGGGACTGAGTAGGGTTAAGCACTTGCAGCACGCTAGGAGCATTGGGCTGAAGGACGATATTAGTTTAGATTAGATAGTTTCGAAACGTGTACTAGATAAATTGTAATTAACATTTGATGATTAAATAAAGGTGTATTATTTATGAGTAAAGTTACTGTCTTGTGTTAATTATTTACCTATTGTTTCACTTTGCATGTTTTGACTTCCTGAATAATAAGATTATTCGAACGGTCCACAGTTGCTCGTACTTTGGAAGTAGGTATGAAAGAAGACTGTCATGAACTGCTTTGTAGATTGTCTAAAGTGTATTAGACATATCAAAAGTTTGTTGCAACGTTCATGAGTGCTTATGAATAAGATTTGAGCATTGGATTAAACCCACGCTTGCTAGCATCACTTAATGGAATTTATCACGAGTGATCACAAGACGATAATATCATATAGTCTTTAAACCTAGATATATGGTTTATTGTTTGCAAGTTTATTGTGTATTGATAATGCGTAAACGCATCAGTAACTTGATGTTATAAAACGCATTGTTCTGCATGATTTGATGAGTGAATGGTAAATGCATATAAGTTGAAGTTTATCTGTTCCTTTTATCCTAAGAGGGTAAAAGCGATATACGGGCCCCTCGATGATTTGGTTTGACTTATATATCGGGCCCGGTCAGGACTGAATTGATGTGTTCAATTAAGTTCTATGTCAGACAGATCAGAGATCGAGAAACAAACTGCTGGACAATAAGTATGACTATGTTCCATGTAATTGTCCGCACGATATCTAGACCGGAGGACTATACGATCCCTTATCTAAAGGACAAGTTATTGATAAGATCAAGAGTTTTGAGAACTGTGATTGCTAATCGGATCCTGAAGTCATACTCGCATTTGTAGTTATTAGACTTATCCAAGTGGGAGACTGTTGGATTAGTGTCTAAGTCCATAACTATATTTGGTATATACTTGACCCGGTTGTTGCGTGGTCCTTTTGGGTTGCCTTCACCGAAGCAACGTGACTGGATGAATAATAGAGAAAGAGGTTATTATGGTTTATTAATATATTATAAGAATAATATATTAAAAGAGAAATCATATTTATTTAATTAACTTTGGTCAAGAATTAATTAAGAATTAATTTTGTGGTCAAAAGATGTTAATTGAATTAAGGGGACTGAACTTTTAATTATGTGATAGTTGCAAAGTTGGGTAAGGAAACCCTAGAGTATAGGGTGGACGAATTCTAAGGATAAGGCCTTAGGAATTCGTCCAAAGGAAGGGTTCTAGAATTATCTTATGGGCTGCTTGGTGGCTAAGTAACCAGATAAGGATAATCACTGAAACCCTAATTTCCACACCTATATAAGGACCCCTTGGGCATAAGAAATCGGCTACACTTGAACCCTAGGGGTCTTGGAGCCGATTTTTCCCTCTCCCCTCTCTCTCTTGCTTCATCCAATTGCTTTTGGTGTTTGTGATTCATTAGAGGCACAACATTTGGGGTGCTAAGGTTCTCAAAGCTTCAAGATCTACAATCAACAATCAAGGTATTCATCTAACTTGTTTATTTGATATTCAATTAGTTTTGTTGTATGCTAGATTAGGGTTTACAAGCTTTGGATAAATTTGCATGTAAAATAGAGAAACCTAGATCCAAAGCTTTAGGGTTTTGCATGTGCACATAGGATGTTCTTTTGCTCAAAACCCATCAGTATCTACCTCTCGACCCATGGATTTGTTAGATTTTTGGCTTGGAATATCAATTAGTATACTTGTATAATTCAAGGATCATATATATGAACAACTTTCGACCCTATTACATGGGAGCACACAAATCTAATTTGGGATAACCCAAGAAAGAACAAATCAAGATTTCAGGACAATTATGAGATTCCAACACATATTATCTTGTTTTATTTGTATTATGTAGAGGCAAAGGTTGTAGAGAGAAGAATCAATCATTTTCCTTGTGTTCCATCTTCTGCAACGTCAAAATCCTAATTATATACCAATATAATGACGGTTATTAATGAAAAAAATGACACCACTTCTAAAACATTTGTTTTTTGAGATGTGTTTAATTGGTAATTTAAAGGAAACTGAGAAAGGGGGTTTTAGGGGAAAACCCTAGTTCTCAGTTTCCTTAAGTGCTTAAATCGTAATTTTCCAGGCTTTAAGTCCTATTTAAATGCATTAACATTTAGGCTTGATGTTTCCCTCGGCCTCTATTCCCTTATATCGAAACCCTAGCCACGTTTGAGCATTCTTGATAGTTTTGAGCTTGGAGTGAATTTCTTGGTGAAGAAAGAAGCACTTGGTGGTGTTAGTTATATTGTTGTGACCGTTCCTTTGAAGATTCAACCTTCTCATATGTCTTTGGACCTTTGTAAGTGATCAAGATCCAAACTTTGTGGTTATATTTCTTTAGATCTAATATTCTAGCCTCATTTGGTCCCTTTTAGTCGTGTTTCCTTGGAGTTTGGAAACTCCTATGCCTAAATATCGATTAGTATTGTTTTCTGGACTTCTAGAGGTGTGATTTTTACTTTTAATGCACTAGTTTCACATTTATAATTCCTACTCTATCGCATCTAAACCAACACCCTATAGGCAATGAGCCTTATCGAGTATAGTATAGTTTTGATAATCAATGGTGTCGAATTCAAGGGGAACGGTAGTGAATTAATATTAGAATTTCTGATTATAGGTTATATTAAATAAATAAAAGTAGTAAAACTGAAACGAACTTGATAAACTGATTAGAAACGAATCACTTCAGGTACATTGGATTAGATTGGATTACATCTCAAAATCATGATTAACTTCGTTAATAGTGCAATGGATTTATTATATGGATACCGAATTCTAATATGCCTACTTTTCTTGATCAGATTTCCTGGTACTAATAATTAATGAAAAAATAACACAATGATCATGTAATTAGTGAGCACATAATTAATTATATATTCAGAATGAAAGATATGATCTAGTGATTTCTCATCAATGGTCATGGCAATCAATCGAAGCATTGCATGGATAATTACAACTCTCTAACATAGTCAAAATCATAGATTAACATTACCTAACCCTAGGATTTGTTTGATTATTAGTCATAACAGTTTATAATCATAAAACAGTTAAGATTCAAGTCAATTTTGTAACATCCTGTGTCCCGTCATTTCTTATTTTAGGGTCGTGGGCCAGAAGTCGATTGTGTAAAGGATTTGGGCCTTAAGTAGGTAATGTTTATACCTTTTGGAGGGAGGCAATGATGGTTATGAGATCTAAACCTTTGAATTGTGTTTTGGGCCGAAGGGTAGAATAGGAAAAGTCATAGGCCAGGTTCTTGCATGAAATATGGATTTTATTCAATAAGTTTTTAGTCCAAGATATATAGATAATATTGTAGAGCTCTTCAATACCTTTCCGTGGATATAAAGAATGTCGAAAACGAAGTTGGAATGAAGAAGTTACGACCGTTTGAAGTTAGGACGATTTTCGGGTTAGCCGCGTACTCAGGGCGTATAGGGAGTACGCTGGGCATACTAGGGAATCCATACTATGTTGGGTGTACCAAAACCCACTCCATTCTCAGCCTCCACTTCTCTAACACCCTTTCTTGAGACCCTAACCCTAGATTGAGCATTTGAAGCAAAAAAAAGTGTTTTTAAGTGCTTTGGAGTGTTCTTAGTGCACCTTAGAGAAGAAGGAACTCATTAAAGAATTGTTGGTTAGATTGGAGCTTGTAGATCCAGACTTTGTTCACCTTGATCTTTCTTCTAGAGGTATAAAGTTTGAATCTTGATGATGAAATTGTTAGATATAGTTAGTTTTTGGTGTTATGAGCTTTTGGTAACTTTAAGTGCATAAATTTTATATCTTTGAAGTTTGTTACCTTATTATGGATAAAGTTGGAAACTTTATCCATCTAAACATCATATTGATTCAGATCTAAAGTTTAGAGACTTGGACTTTATGTATTAAGTTGAAAAAGATGCACTTTTGGTCTCTTTATGACTTAAATACTAGATCTTGTTTGTTGGGACCATTCTAATGGATAAAGTTGGAAACTTTATCCATTATGGAGCTATTAGGAACCATAAAAATGTGATCTTGGTCCTTGTATCCCTTCCATGCAATAGTTATGATGTCTTAATGGATTAATAAGTTAAGGTTTTAGCTTTTGGACCTTCCCTGACAGTGGAAAGTCATAAAGGTGGAAAGTTTAAGACTTAAGACAATGTTTTGAGGCTAGATCTGAGTTTGGCTGAAAAGTCCTTAAGGGATTAAGTGCTTAATGGAAAGGATGGAATCAACTTGAGTACGTTGGGCGTAATTTTCGTACGTTGTGCGTACTAAGCCATCCCACGTACGTGGGGCATAAGTTGAGTACGCAGGGCGTACTCAACCAGCCTTCGACTTTGACTTTTGTTAACTTCGTTGACTATTGAGTTTTTGACCAAGTTTGACTTTAGGTCAAATTTGAGGGTTTTGATTGTTGATCAAGATTTTATATGGTCATGATGTTAGTGGATTTTCGGGAGCAAGAAGTGTATAAGGGAGCATATGACGGTGTTCTTGGGTTTCTTCATTTCAGGTGAGTTACGCCTCATTGTACCGTGGGTTGAAGACACCAATGCTGACCCACTAGTTGTGGTTATATGTTAGTAGAGGTATGCCTTAGGGACTGTATATAGTCATGTAGGATAGACTGAGGACTCTTGGTCTAGACTCTTTTACCTGTTCCTTGTTTGGTTGTGGTTCTAGAGTAGGATCACCTGTTCAGGTGGCTATCTGACATCTGAGTATATACGGTTATGCATTCCTGGTATGTTGATATTTAGTATGTTGCTATAGTGATCTATTAGATTTTCATCCTGGTATCGAGTATGTTACTGGGTCGTAGTGGTCTGTTATATATGTATCCTGGTATATAGAATGTTGTTATGCGGTAGTGATATGTAGAACTGTATGTCTACTTGTACTTGTTGGTTATCATCTAGTGAAGTGCTCTATGGACTGTATGTAGTCATGTAGGATAGCCTGATAATTCTTGATCTAGGCTTTATTGCTTGTTCCTTGTTTGGTTGTGGCTCTAGAGTGGGATCATCTATTCGGTTGGCTATCTCACCTTTGGGTACTTATGGTTACACATTTCATGGAGGTTAGCTGGTAGCGGGACTGTGAGTTGTGAGAGGACTAGTAGGCGGTAGCGAGCTATATGATTGTTGTTTGTCTGTATTATGTGCCTAATCTATCCTTGTTTGTTTATATATCGACATATGGTAGTTGTGGGTTGAAGCGGTCCTGTTGTGTCCTGTAGACCAAGATACCCGGTGCTGGCCGACTACAAGCCGTAGGAACAGAGGCTCTGGAAGAGCGGTTGGGTTGAGGTGGATTACCAATTGTTTACTATAACAATTGAAAGGTATGTGATTCTAAAATCCTAATTAGTTATTTTCAAAAATAGCATCCTCTCTTAGGGTTCTTGTTTTGCAATTCAAAGTTATATGTTCAATAGTTAAAACATAGATCTAAAGTAGGTTGGATGTGAACTTAGGAATTGTTTTTCTAGTTTATTTGCTTTACATAAAACCCATCAAAAATAAGGAAATGAAATCATCTTGAAAGCTCAATGCATCTTGGATCCAGAAGTGTTTCACCCTTAAGCATCATTTGGAGGTATAAAGTCTGAAACTTAATGAGTTATTTGCTTAGATCTTGTTAACCTTAAGTTTATGTTCGTTTTTGGTCCCATAAGCTTGGTGTTCATGAGTATGGATTACTCTAACTAGAAGAGTTGTCCTTTCAGACATTTTTAGGTGCTTGGAACAATAAAAATGTGATCTTGGTCCTTCTATCCTTTCCATGCAAGAGCTATGATGTCTTATTGGATTATTAAGTTAGGGTTTTAGCTTTTGGACCTTGTCTAGACATGGAAAGTCATAAAGCTGGAAAATTTATGACTTGGAACGATGTTTTGGCTCTAGGTCTGAGTTTGGATGAAAGGTATTTAAGGAATAAGAACTTAATGAGAAGAATTGGACCCAGACTGAGTACGTTGGGCGTCCTGAGTTTGAAACCAATGGTTTGGATGAGTCACAACTACGACCAGCGTAATGACTGAGTACACAGGGCGTACTTAGTCAGCTTGACTTTCCTTAACTTCTTGACTTTTTGATTTTGACCTTTGACTTGGGATTTGACCAATTTTGACCTAGGGGAATTTTGGGTATTTTGAGCAGTAGTTTGAGATTAGGTCATTGTTTGTTATATAAGTGACCTGTAGAGTTGGCACTTGGAGCAGCGTCCATTTATGGTATCTTTCAGACTGTAAGGTGAGTTTTCCTCACTGTACTTGTGGGTCGAAGGAACCAATGCTGGCCCACTGGATTATGTATCCTGGTATATTGGATTGATGTTATGCTGGTTATAGGATAAACTGGTAGATCTGTATGATTACCTATGTTCACTGAATATGTATTAGATTGGTAGATCTGTATGATTACATGTACTCACTGGTTATTGATTGTTATTCTATATGTCGACATGTTATGGTTGGTTGGGTTGAGGCAGTCCTACTTTGTGCTGAAAGACAAGATACCCGAGTCAATCCGGATAGGCTAAAGGCCCGAGAGGCTGTCTAGTCAAGCCGAAGGCCCAAAGAGCGGTCCAAATAGGCTGTAGGCATTGCTAGGCGGTCTAGTCAGGCTGAAGGCTCATATATGCATGTTTTTATCTCTATGTTTGTGTGTGGTATTTTGGAGGAACTCACTAAGCTTTGGCTTATAGTTTGATTGTTATGGTTTCAAGTACTTCAGAGGACAGGGGCAAGGCGAAGGCTTGATCGTGCACATCTTTGGTATTTTATGATATTTGATTTTGGGATACTCTGATTCACGATTATAACTTTTGGAAACTATGTTTTGTAAACATTTATGGTTTTTGGTTTGGTTTTGAAAATGAAAATTTTACCTTGATTTTTGGGATGTTACAATATAGACCTAGACCATATGATGACCAAGGGATATTAAGGAGTGATAAAGTTGCCAACTTTATTCAATCCAACCAATCGTAACCACAAATCATTAAGGAAAGGGCTCAAAACTTAGATCCACAAGAGATGAATAAAAAATATGGAAGCTTGGAGACATACACAAGTCCAGAAGGTGCACCAAGAGATGTAGACAAGCTTGCCAGTTGATCCATTGCTCAAGAAAGTCTTCCTTCAACCTTCAAGTGACCAAAACACCATCAAATAGCAAAAAGGCAAGATGAGAAGCTAGGGTTTCGTTTGTGGGAATGGAGGCGGAAGGGAACAGCCTAACCCTAGAGTTAAGGCTCTTAATATGAATGAAACCCTAAAAATCATGGTATTGGGCTGCAGTATTCACCATGTCGTGACACCCTTCATGCCACGTCGTAGAGACCATCCGAAATACACGTTCTTCATTTGGTATACTACATCATGACACCCTTTATGTCATGTCGTGGCATATGGTTTTCCTAAAAAAACATTCATTTGACTCATTTATACCATCGACTGATCCATTATAGGAAATGGGTGTTACATCAAAACTCTAAGAACATCCCTTCAAAGGATTAAAAAGGACCTCAAAGCATGAAATGAGAAACAAGAATGATAAATGTGGAAGCTTTATACCTTCCAAAGCTCCACAATATGCATGAGATGCAAGATGTGAAATAAATACAACCTTACAACCAACAAGTACACCACCTTCTTCTCCCAAATTGTATTTCACGGCTTAAAACTTCAAGAACATCACATAAACATAAAGAACATTCAAGTGAGGGATAGGGGTTCGATTTTAGAGGATGAAGGCTAAAGAGAATGACCTAACCTATGAGTTAGAGCCTTTATATATGGTAGAAACCCTAAAATCTTGGGCTTGGGCCGCAACAACGATCACGTCGTGGTCACCCTCTTGCCACATCGTGGTGTCAGCCAGGCACAGACATTTAATGACATGGCCACGCCATGGCATCAGGTTTTTCCCCAAAACCTTATCTTTGAAATCCTCTATGATCTACACAAGACAAAATTGCATGGATTCTGAAAATGATTGCCATGATTTTAGTCCCAAAAGAGCAACAACAAACCTGATGTTCACTAGTAAGTTATTTTAGTTTCTATGCATTGTTCATTAAGTGTTCAAGTTGATAATGAACTAGATGAAAGATGAACGAGAGGAAAGAATCCCATCACAATTGCTTAGATTATGGCCTTACTAGTCGATCACTTGCATAATTTAACTTGAGTAACTTGTTACTTTGTGAACACTAGTTTTGAGCATATAACCTAGTAACCTAGAGTAACTTGTTACCTTGAGAAACTTCCTTGCAATGTGAAACTTGCTATCAAGAAAATAAATGGAAGTATGAGATGCACAATAGAAGGAATTGAGTGTTTATGATGATATTTTTCTTCCGTTATATTAGCATATATGATTTGGTTTTGTGCAAGAAAGAAAATTGGAAGTGAGACAAGGTTGCCTTAATTTAATGTTAGGGTACTTCTAAAAAAAAGCGAAGGAGAATGGCGATGGTGTGAGATAGAGTTTACCTAAATTACTCCAAATACAAGGTAGAGGTGGTGGTAGTAGTAAGAAACGGTGGTTATTAGTTTGGAAAACATTAAAATGACTAAAGTCCCCCTCATATGCGAGGTATATGAGGGTGGTCGATGCATCCAATGAAAATGTAAGATAGGGACGAAATGAGTAATAAAAAAGATAGGGACGAAATGAGTAATAGAAACATGCACTAAGGACCAATGTTAACAAAATAGAAAAAATAGGACTAAAACTATAGAATCGTGCCCACCACAAGGACCATTTCTGTAATTTAGTCTAAAAACTTGGTTCCTTGGTAATCTCTCTCACTCTCATCAGACACTACACCCACTGTTTTCAAAACCGGACCGGACCAGCCGGTTGAACCGGGAACCGGTCAGGCAACCGGTACATTAGGACAAAAAACCCGCCTAAAAGCAAACCGGTAAGAACCACTGGTTCAACCGAAAACCGGTAGCGAACCGGACTGGTCAAACCGGAGAAAACCGGCCTGAAAAAAAAAGTATAAAATTTTATACTTGAAAAAAACAAATAGCTAACGCCTTTTATGGGAGATCCATGCCTTTTATAGAGCTTTCAAGGCTTTCAAGTTATGTTTTTAGTGATGTGGGATTTATAGCCTAAACAATCACTTGACTTCATCTCTCACTTTCAAATGACTATCTATAGTTCTTTTATTTTTTTTTTCAAATGTTTCAAAAGTACCTAATATTTTTTTTTAGTTTTTATGTAATCTTCATAATATATTTTAAAAAACTCAAATATAAATTATTAGAACTTGGTTTTTGTTGTTTATTTTAAAAGTTTAAAATTCATGATATTATCTCTTTTATATATATATATATATATATATATATATATATATATATATATATATATATATATATATATATATATATAGGGAAAGGTTATTTGAAAAACAAAAAAACCCTAAAAATCATAAAAATGCATAAAAAAAATACTTAGAGATCACAAAACTTTTTTTTGAAAAAATCGCAGCTTTTTATACAAAATCGGTGAAAAAAATTTTGAAAAAAAAATTTTTTTTTTACAAAAAAAAAAAAAAAGAAAACGATTTTTTATTTTTTCTTTCAGCGAATTTTAACAAAAACCTGCGACATTTTATAAAAAAAATTCAAAAATATTTTTTGTGATCTCTAAATATTTTTTTTTATATATTTTTATGATTTTTAGGGTTTTTTTTTTCATAGAATATATATATATATATATATATATATATATATATATATATATATATATGACGTCGTCCGGTTCATCCGGTTTTTTGAGACCGGTTCAACCGGTCGAACCACTTGAACCCAGTAAGACGTCCGGTTCGATGTCCGAACCAGTTTTCAAAACATTGACTACACCCATCCTCTCTCTAACTTTCGTCCAGACGCCACAGGTCATCTCTTCTCTAATGTCTCTACTCTCTCAATCTAAATCGACGATTCTCTTCTCTCTTTTTTGGTCAACCGGCTGTAGAAGTTTTCGCTCGAGTGGGATCTTGGCCCAGTGAACATCGCCTATTCTCCTCTCTTCTCCTCAACTACCAGTTACACCCCCTGCTACCGGTACAATAGCTTAATCTTTATCTTAATTACTTTAGTCTTCTTGATTTCTGTAGACGATATTCAAACATTAAAAAGTTTTACTCTTGCACAAAAAAAGCCATTGTTCTTGATGTATAGAGTTGACCAGTTAAAGAAAATCTTATGTATAAGAGCCCTAATCTAGATATTTTTACCTTTTTTCATTGAAGCGGCATAATTTGCAGCAATAAAGTATGTCTAGGTGATTTTGAAAATTCGTCAGTCTCCGTACTTTTCAAATTCAAAACTAATATATATATTTTTTTTAATATTATAGATCAAATATTTTCAGTCGTGGAACTTACTTGTAGATCAATCTATATATCAGCTCTGTTATCAATTTACTGATTTTGTAATTGAAAAGAGTCGGGTTTGATTTTGAAATATCTCAAAGCCAACTATCGTGTCGTAGATGTCGAACTCTTCTTCTTTATCCGATCAGAGCAACTTCGGTCTGATGTGCTGACTGATTGTAGTCCGCTAGAAGAAATTTGAAGGCTTTAAAATTGTTTAAATGAAGAATTTTGCTTCCATCATGCTGTCATCAAAAGCTATAAAAACAAATTGTTCATTCTTGTGCTAGTGTAGGCAAACAGCAGGAGTTGTTCTTGTGTAGAGGATATTATTATTGAGATTGAGAATGTTTTATCTGTTAAATAATTTGATAGAAATTTAATTAAATTATGGATATTTAGACAACTTGGTTTAACAACTCTGTTTTCAGTCTTAGAACTTATTTGAAATTATGGATTTTATAAACAAGTTGTGTGGAAAACTTTGATAATTGGAAAATTTGAATAAGGGCAATCTCGTAATTTTCACATCTTGTTTTGTTCTGTTCAAGCCTAATCAAACCCATTTACACATCATGTTCACCTTATCCTTGCTATATCCATTCCCTTGTGGCAATTCATTTCATTCAAGTTTGTTTGCAATCATTTTGCATAAAATTTCACCAGCAAAAAATTGAATTTTTAGAGGATCCTTCAGGTATACCTTCAATGGCGTCTTCTCCAACTTCATCAATTCACAAGAGCTTTAAGTATGATGTGTTTTTGAGTTTCAGAGGTGAAGACACTCGTACAAACTTCGTAGATCATCTGTATCATGCTCTTCAGCAGAAAAGCATTCACACTTATAAAGACAACGAAAAAATCAAAAAAGGAAAAAAGATCAGTGATGAGCTCATCGGATCTATTGAAGACTCTAAATTCTACATCATTGTTTTCTCCAAGAACTATGCCTCTTCATCTTGGTGCTTGGATGAACTTGTGAAGATAATGGAATGTCATAGAACCACTGAGCATACTGCCTACCCTGTTTTCTATGATGTGGAACCTTCTGAAGTCCGCAAACAAAGTCAGACAATTAAAGAAGTCTTTGCAGAACATGAAAAGAAAGAGGCTGATGGGAAATGGAGAGAGGCTCTGAAAGAAGCAGCGGATCTGGCTGGGTGGGAGTTGAAGAATACTGCTAATGGGTAATTCTTTCATCAGATCTATGCAATAATGTAAGAGGTCATGTGATTTGAGTAAGCTAATTAAATCTTCTTTGAAATACAGGCATGAAGTTGAATTCATCCAAAAAATTATTGAAGAACTTTTGCTAGAGCTACGTTCCATCAGTTTCAACATTGATGAAAAATTTGTAGGAATGGAGACTCGGGTCAAGGATGTTATATTATCTTTAGGAACTGGTTTTAATGATGTTCACATGATTGGGATCAAGGGGATGGGAGGTGGTGGGAAGACAACTTTGGCCAGAGCTGTTTTTGATCAAATATCCTTTCAGTTCGAAGGTAAAAGCTTCGTGGAGAATGTGAGGGAAGCTTCAAATGCTTCTTTTTCCGGTTTGAAGTCGTTCCAAAATCAAGTCCTTTCGGATGTGACAAATGATAGAGGCATCAACATTAGTAGTGTTTATGAAGGGGTACACATAATGAAGAGGATGATGCGTGATAGGAAGGTTCTTGTTGTTCTAGATGCGTGATAGGAAAATGTTTCTTTCTCTGGTTTAAAGTCTTTGCAAAAGCAAGTCCTTTCAGACGTCTTAAATGAAGACATACGTGTAAGTAGTATTTCTGACGGGAAGTACTTGATGAAGAGGAGGCTCCGTGATAAAAAGGTTCTTGTTGTTCTAGATGATGTGGATCATATAGACCAGCTTGAGGCGTTAGCTGGTGAGCTTAATTGGTTTAAGCCTGGAAGTAGAATTATCATTACAACAAGAGATGAGCAAGTGTTGGTAGCACACAGAGTGAAGTTCATTCGTGATGTCACTCTGTTATCGGATAAAGAAGCAATTTGCCTCTTCAGTAGGCATGCGTTTGGGAGAGATTTTCCAATTCAAGGGTTCGAAGATCTATCCGGACAAGTTGTACGTTATGCTGCTGGTCTTCCTTTAACAATCAAAGTTATGGGCTCGTTTCTTTGTGGTAAAAATGAGCTTGAATGGGTAGATGCCCTAAAAAGACTAAAAAAGATTCCATTAGCAGAAACTATGAAGAAATTGGAATTAAGCTATATCGGTCTAGAGGAGGATTACAAAGAAATCTTCCTAGATGTTGCATGCATCCTGAAAGGTTGGCAGAAAGACAATGCAATCAAAGTGCTTGAAAGCTGTGGATTTCATGCTAGAAATGGTTTAAGAGTTCTTGAGCAAAAATCTCTCATAACTATTAATGGTAATTCTAGTTATGAGTGGGTGGACATGCATGACCATATTGAAGAAATGGGCAGGAATATTGTTCGTAAGCTGCACCCAGATAAACCTCACAAACATAGCCGATTGTGGATTAACGAAGAAGTTGAAGATATATTGGCTAATGAATTGGTAAGGATCAAGTTTAATTGTAAGTTGCGAAAAGCTAAACAATTTCAATTGTTATGAGACAAGTTTCATGGTGACTACATTTGGATTACAGGGTACTAAAGCAACAAGATGTTTACAATTTTACACAGAGAAACTCAATCCACATACTGTTATAAAAGGTCTTGGAAAGATGAAGGAACTTAGACTTCTTTCCATGATTTTCGGTGATTGTTTCCATAATCTGGAATTTAATATAGTCAGCCCAGACTTTCCAAATGCTTTACGATATGTGTGTTTGAACTATTACCCTTTCAGGTATTTACCTAAAACATTTCAAGCAAATAATCTTGTTTCACTTCGGATGGATGACAGCAGAATTGAACAACTGTGGGAAGGGGGAGAAAAAAAGGTAGAATTGTGGTTGATTGATTGTTTTCCATAATTCATTATTACGTTGTACATCCATTGTTTTGTTTCTACATCAATATTCATGTTTTTTATACCATATGTAGGTTCTTAACAAGCTCAAATTCCTTGACCTTAATCGTTCAATGTTGAGTACTCTTGATCTTGGGCTTACTCCAAATCTCGAGAAGTTGAATCTTGGAGAATGTTCCAATTTGGTAGAACTTCATATGCCCGTTGGATGTTTAAAGCTCATATCTATCGACCTCAGAAATGCAAGGTTGAGGATCCTTGACCTTCATTTGGCTCCAAATCTTGAAAAGTTGATTCTTGTTGAATGCAACGATTTGGAAGAACTCCACATACCCAGTAGATGTCTAAACCATGAATACCTACTACTCTCTAATTCAAAATTGAGGACCCTTGACATTGGGTTGACTCCGAATCTCAAGTATCTGGATCTTAAAAGTAGTTATTATTTGGAAGAACTTCACATGGCCGATCAATGTCAAAAGCTCACGAACCTCGACACTAGTCATTCAAAGTTGAGGACCCTTGACCTTAGGTTGACTCCAAATCTCAAGGGGTTAGATCTAAGTTATTGTTGTAAGTTGGTAGACCTTCACACCCCCATTGGATGTCTAAAAAAGCTTGTCTACTTAGGCTTAAATGGTTGTTTGAGGTTTAGATCTTTTTTTTTAACATGAAGGATTGTACTTGTAGTGTGGATGAATCACTTGAGGTTGGTCTTTTATCCGAGTTGCATCTGATTGTGGAGTTGCTAGAAAGATGTCCATTTCACCTGTAAATACATGCCAAAGTTTCTGTTTATATGTATTTGTAAAGTAGATCGACCCTCATTGACTAGAATTCTTGAGAAGTTACCTGCGGATTTTGGCTGATTAGAATGTTTAGAGAAGCTAACCCTAATGAAGCGTAAATATTTACAAGATATGCTGAATAGCATATATAAGATAAAATATATTAAAACATTTCCATCTCAGCAAATTTATTCAAGTTGAGGTACAACTAACCATAAGTTATCTTTCACACATCATTTATTTGTTGTTACGTATAGGTGCACATAATATCGTAACAGGCACGTATTTTCTCTGTTCTTCTCTGTTTCCTATTGATCATCTTACTATGATTTTAGTGTTGAAATTGATATACGTTTTAAGGTATAATGTTCTAATACAAAAGAAAATTGAAAGTGCAATTCTATATTGAATAGATTTCGAGAATACAGTGCCTTAATGAAATTTAAGAAAACATTACACTGATGTAATCGAATGAAAATAATACACAAATATATGAAAGTGAAATGCTATTTCTTGAATTGAGCCTTGTATGTATGCATGTATGTATGTATGTATGTATGTATGTGCATTATATTATGATACTTGTACAATTTGGAAACGGTTGATCATTTATCACGGAGGATATAATCTTGTCTTAATCTTAATCTTAATCTTAATTGTACAGACAATGGTAGAGCGCAAAGGGGCTTAGCATTATCATGTAACATTCCGTTTAATAAATAAATAAATAGATAAAATTAATAAAGAAAAAATTGCAAAAATGGTCCCCGTGGTATGCATTTTTTTGGGGTTTTAGTCCAAACTTCGACTTTTTTAGATTAGTGGTCCTTTTGAGCTAGTTTCATTGCAGATTAGGTCCCTCAGTAAATTGAAATGACTGTAATGCCCTTCTGATTTATTTTTTATGTTTTTTTCTATTTAATTCAAATGAAAGAAAATAATTAATTATTTTGGGCCCACATCTCTCTCTCTCTCTCTCTCTCTCTCTCTCTCTCTCTCTCTCTCTCTCTCTCTCTCTCTCTCTCTCTCTCTCCAACTAAGAAAAAACCCACGTATCTTTTTCTCCCCACCTCATCTATAACTCAAAGCCATTAAAAATCAGATTAGTAAAAAGGATGATACTAGAGAAACTAGAGTGGTGGTGTGTTGGGGTTTATCAAAAGGAAAGAGAAAAGTTTTGGGGCTTGATTCGGTTTTTTTACTGATAGAGCTAAAGGGGGAGATGGAGGATCTGTGTGATCTGCAGGTGACGACTAAAAGTACAGAGGGTTCTTGATGAGTGATTTCACAAGGAGACGACGAGAGGGGATTTAAGTCAAAGATGAAGAACGAGATTACGACATCGGAGAGGGCCGTTGATTTAGACTTGGAAGACGAGAAAGATACGAGAGGAGTGGAGAAAAGACAATAAAAAACATCATTCCTCAGTTACTAGCACCTGCTTCATCTTCATCCAGTGGCAACCTCTTCGGTGAGATTTTAAAAGATTTTCTGGTGATCTGCTCCGATTGATTCAGGGGTAAAAGGATAAATCGAGATGCAACTGTTGTATGTTCAAGAACTGATCATAACCCAAATCAAAAATCGAAGTTGTAGGTGTTTGAGGAAGATGATGATGGACCACGAAAAGAACCAAATTAGTTGACGGGAACGATTCTGATGATGCTAAAGCTTTTGCTAATTTAGGTATCAGTGATGTTGGCACTGGACTCGAAGATTTGGGGAAAGTAGGTGAAGCTTCTTCTTCCATTGATGGGGATACCAAACATGCGTCAATCCACAATCATGAGAACACCAGATTGAATCGTTTTCTTCGTTTGAGTCAACCAATTTGATAATCAAATTCACATGCCAGTCACTTTGACGATATCATTACATGTGAAACATAAATTTTGACTATCCAAAAACTTCTTTGACTAATTAGTATTCAATTTTGACTATCGCTTCATCACATCGTCAATTTTGATAACCAAATCCACATGTCAGTCTCTTTCTTTAAATGTTTGTATCTGATGTCAACAATGGGAGGTTTAGAGTATGCTGATGTTGTTCTTGATAAAAAGGTTTAGTTTTTCTTGGTGATCAACGTGGAATTGGGTTCTAATGGTGACAGGATGATGAAGGTGAACGTCAATGGTGATGATGGTGCTAGCGTTGATGGGTTTTTGGTGTGGAACAGAGGAAAGGAATCGTGAAAGAGTGTTTGAACGAGTTCATGAGTTTTTATCTAGAGAGAGAGAGAGAGAGAGAGAGAAGGTGGGCCCCTTCTTAATTTATTAATTATTAAAATAAATATATTAGTATTAGATTTAAAAAGAAATGAAAGAAAAATGAAAAATAAATAACCCAAGGGTATTACAGTCATTTCACTATTCAGAGGGACCAAAAACGCAACAAAACTAGCTCAAAATGACCATGAATCCAAAAAATTCGTGGTTTGGACTAAATCCCCCAAAAAATGCATACCACAAGGACTATTTTTGCAGTTTTGTCATTAATAAATGAATAGTATCCTTAAATTCAGAATAATTTAGCAAGGCGTTGGTTTTGGGGGTTAAATGATATAATTTGGACTTTAGGGGTTAAATGTGTAATTTCCGGACTAGTTTGTAAAGAATTTTTAAGGTTGAGGGCTGTTTGGTAAATTATGGATTTAATTTGACAAGGATTTCAGAAGTCAGGGTATGTTTGGTAAATATAGGACTAAAGTTGAAAAGGTTTTATGGAGGAGGGGCTGAAAGTGTTAACATGGCTAAAGGTTTGAAATTGGATGGGAGTTTATAACCCGTCACCCATGCCCTCATAACCCTAACCCTAACCATATACAACAGACACCAACCTTATACTCCCTAACCTCCGGCCGCCACCTCCTAACCACACAAGGACCGACGAACGCCGCTGCTCCCATTGACAGGTTGAACTGCAGTGCCCTTCTCCGTCGACGACGCAATCCACTCTCCACCATCTTCGTATTCCCAACACGTCCTGCTGTTGTCATCGCTGCCATTCGGCCGCTCCGTAACGCTGGTGCCCTTCGGCCGCCGCCTGCCGTATTGTGGGTTGCCGAGTTGGGCGTGTTTTCTGTTATCACCGAGAAATGGTGGTAGTGTCTGTGGCTCGCGATGTGGATGCCCATGTGTGTGGGTGTTCTGTCGAGTGGAAGTCGTGAAGAACCACCATGGCAGCCAACCATGGTGGTTGCCGCCGATGGCGCTGCTGTTGCCGCCGTTCGTGTCGCCGTCGTCCGCCGTACGCCACCATGTAGGTGGTTGTGCTCATATCTTGTGTAAGGACGTGTGTGTGCTGGTGTGTGTTGCATGATCGGGAATCAAGAGAGCCATCACCACCACCATGAGGTGGTGGCTATCGACTCCGACCACCGCTTGCCGCCACAAGGGTGGCTGTGTGTGTGTTATATTGTGTGTGTGTGTGTTTCATTTTGGATAATATATTGTATAATGTATTTGTATGGCCGGAAAATCCGAAGAAACCCACCACCACCACCACCATGAGGTGGTGGATGCCGCGTTCTGTCGCCACTAGCCGTCGTGTTGGGTGACGGTGTGCATTGTGTGAGTGGGTTGCTAGTTTAGATGCTTGGACATGTTTTGGCCTAGAATCATAACCACCACCACCACGTGGTGGTGGCTGCCGCCGTGAGTCGCCGTTGACCACCACTACCCGATGTGGTAGTGGGTGGTGCCCGACTTAATTAACATTAATAAACCTAAAAACTTAACCAATTGACTAATTAGCATGCGATTGGGTTGGAAACCCTAATTAGGGTTTAGAAAACCCTTATTTTGGATATGTTAGTTTTGGGATTTGCCGGGACCTGCGTTTGGACCAGTGGATTGAAGTTTGACTTATGCCCAATTACATTGTATGTTTAGCCTAGTGGAGTGATGAACTTAATGGATTAAGTCCCTAATGGGTTAAGTAAGAACACTTAACCCTAATCATCATTTTATATGAAAACCCTAATTATGTTTGGGCTTTAAGTTGGGCTTCCTGTTGGGCTTTGGGTGATTGGGCTATTGATGGGCCATCCAAGAGCAAGTATATGGACTAGAATATTTGGATGGGCTTTAGGGTAAGGCTCATGTGAGGGGTTTTGGGTTCGGAAAATTGGGCCATAACTGGGCCTTGGTTGATTATTTGACTTTTGGGCCTTCAGAGTATGAGTTTGGGCCTTGGTCTTAGACCAAGCTATGTTAGGGGTAAAATTGTCCTTTTACCCCAAGTGGGGATTTATGGTTATGCATTGAAACCCAAATGGGTAATGGGGTTCTGTTTTGATGTTGACAGTTCGAGGATCTGTTGGGTCAAAATATTGGTTTATACTTTGTTTTTCTAGGAAAATATATTTTTCTATAATGTAATATGTAATTTTGTGGTTGTGTACGGCCGTACACGTGTGTACGGCCGCACACCCTGTGTACGGCCGTACACAGGGTGTGCGGTTGTACACACGTGTACGGCTGGTGTCTCATATATATAGGGTGAGGAGTCATGTGAGTGTAAGGCTAGAGAGGAGGAGCATGTTCTAGAGAGAGAAACTAGAGAGAAGAATAGTGTGTGTGAGAGAATCTATTGTAAGGAGCATCATTCATATCATTGAATACATCACAAGATTCATCATCTTCTTCTTCTCCTTCTCTTCCTCATTTGATCTGGCATCATCCGTTTGATCGGGATTCCGCACCATCAAACGGATCTGATTGATACTCAAGCATTTTGGGGACTTACAAGTGGTATCAGAGCTTGGATTGTATCAATCAATTTTGTCAGATCTGGAGCTTATTTGATCGTATTTTTGAAAGATTTCTGCGTTTTTGGATAGATCTTTGAAAATTAGGGGGGGTTTGTTCTTCGCATTTTTCATAAAAACGAGTTTTTGATCGAGTTTTGGAGCAAAAGGGTGAAAAACGTCGTTTTTTCTTCGAATCTGTTGAAGGTGTGCGGCTCGTTGAAGGTGTACGGCTCGGTGTGTGCGGCTAGGTGTACGGTTCAGCAGCCTCGGTCTCTGTCTCGGTCAGCAGATGTCCTCGTACACGGGAGTCCGGTTCGCATCGCACTTCGTTCAGCACTAAGCATCCTCGCAGCGTGTTCCATTTAAAAAAAAGAATCGGATTTTTTGGAGGTGCCGAAGATCGAAACCGGGTCTCCTCCCAACTCAAACAAGCAACTTACCAGCTGAACCAACTTGGCACACGTTACTCTCCTCCCAAAGTTTATTCAAAAGGCGTTCTTCTCTCGCTTTTAGTTTCGCATTTTTAACACTTTTAACCCCAAAAACAATTTCCTTTTATTTTTAAATTCCATTTTCCACCCAAAAATTTTAGATTTTAATTTTTGACTTTTAATTTTGACTTTTTACTTAAAATTTTGACTTTGACTTTAAAGTTTGACCTTTGACTTTAAATTTTGACTTTCTCGTTTGACTTTAAAATTTTCAAATTTAGCTTTTCGGTTTGACTTTGAAGTTTGACTTTTAAGTTTGACTTTTAAATTTGACTTTTAAGGTTGACTTTTGAGTTTTTAGTCAAAGGGCATATTTTTTATAAAAATGAGTTCCTCATCCATTCCGGTAAATGAAGTTTCATGTAATCCATCTTGTGAAGCTACGATTAAATTTCTTCGCGAACAAATTGATTTGCTAAAAAGGGAAAATGAGGACCTAAAATACGAAGGATATCAACTTAGGAAAGGTCAGAAACCATTAAAAGCACAATTAGAAACCAAAACCAAGGATTTCCGAAAACTGCAAGAAGATTACAGCAACAAGTGTGAAAATTACGATCACATTAAGAAAAAACTTGCTGCTGTAACTGCCGAACTTGATGCATTGAAAGCTAAATATAATGATGCTGAATTTACATTTAAGAAATTCGATGTATCAAGTGAGGTAGTTGTGTCCATGATGGAACATAATATGAAATTTAAGGATAACCAGCAAAAAAGTCTAGGTTATGAGGGTGTTCCTCCTCCTTTCAATCACACGTATCAGTATCACCCTTTGACTAAAGAGGAGATTGCCAACGGACCATTCATGGTTTATGGCAAATCAGCTGGTTTTGTATCAGGAGGCATTATTAATGTTGAAAATACTAATGTTTCTACTTCCTATGCAGATCAATCCTTAAACCAATCCAAGCAAGCAACTGAAGAGAGTGTGTCTGATAGTAAAGTAGCAGAAGATGAGAACAAAGAGAAAACCATTGAACAAACGAACATCTCCTTGAGCTCTGAATCTGTTGCTTCGAACTCAGCTGCTTCTGATCAATCTGCTGTTGAGAAATACAGACCACCAATTCTAGTGAAACCGAGTGCCTGTTGTAATTGTGCTTGTGGGAAAAGCAAGAGACAAGGCAATGACACACCACCAGGGACAGGAAGACACAACTCCTACGTGAAGAAGCAGACTTGCTTTCACTGTGGAACACCTGGACACATTGCCCGAAACTGTCCAAACCGCGCATACGTTCCCTACTATGCACAAGGCTGGCAGAACGTGCCAAGTGGGAGATTCTACAAAAGAAATTATTCGAGGTCACAATCGTGCAATGGTGACTGGAATGCGCAGAAGGCCAATAATCCAACTCCCAACAACAAGAAGGGAATGCCGGCCCAGAAGTCAATTTCAAGAAATGCGCCAACGAAACCAAAACCGGCTAGGTCAAAGTCATCTCGACAGCAAACCTCAAGTTCAAAAGCAAGTACTGAGGCACCCATCGGATCGAAAAAGAAATGGGTTAAACCCAACTACAGATGGGTACCAAAGGTTCAAACTCCCAAATCATCTAATGATTCTAATATTTCTACATCTTCTGTTTGTGATAAACAGGATATGTCATGGGAGATAGTACCGTGCAAGGATAACAAAGGTCAACCCAGTTTCAAAATGGACTGGGTTCCAAAGACCAACTAATCCCGCTCTGTGTCGGAGTAGCTATGGAGGCATATCATCATACTTCAGTTTGTTGGTAGTGGCTGTTCCAGGCACATGATAGGAGACATCTCTCAACTGTACAACATTCATAACTTTGTTTGGAAGTATGTGTCCTTTGCGGGAACGGAAGAAAGGAAGAGATCACAAACGGGGTTAGTGCTTAATGACATGAAGAATTTTCGGATCTGTTCTGAGATTACACGTGCTGTTCTCAGACCTTCTGGATGCAAATTCAATCGATGACTTACGGTTTGAGTTTTCTTCTCTATACTCCTAAGTTTTTCTTAAGCTGATTCGCTTTAAAGACTAATTTTTGTTTTAGCATAGTTTAAATTTGCGCATTTACTTTCGTTTCTCTCCTATGCACAAATTTAGGGGGAGAAATAAAAACAAAACAAAAATTAGAAAATTTTAAAAAATCCAAAAACATTAGAAAATCAGAAAATCCAAAATTATGTTGGTTATGGAATGTGCTTGCAGGTGATGTGATGGGAAGTGATATAATCATGTGATAACAGGCAATCTGAATCTGTGTAAGGGACTGAATCTGAATTGTCTAGGCTCTGTGTTCGATGCGCTGGTAGGCACGAGAGATTAAAATGGACTTGACTAGGCATTAATGAACTTAAGGAATCTAGAGACTTGAAAAATCTTGACCTAGATAGATCCATTTAGCCTGATAATACGACGCTCAGATAGGTTGAGCAGGGAGATATATATGATAATCCACCGGTCACACTAAAATAATCTGTATCTAGAACCGTGGTTTAACTCTTCCTCGATGTACAGACTTTGTCCTTAATTCCGGTATTGATGGGGCGACTGGGGAATTCCGATAAAGTAGGTCTGTAGGAAATTATTTTCTTGCTTTCTTTCTGTTAGTCATATGTTGCCTCCTCTGCATGATTGAAATACATCCGACCTGGACTGCAACATATGCAATTCTATTTCTCTGCATCTTCTATCTATGCAATTCTTCCTGTCTGTTAGTCATATGTTGTCTCCTTTGCGTGATTGAAATACATCCGACCTGGTACACAACATATGCATAATTCTACTTCTCAATCCCTCTAAATCTGGTTAGTCATATGTTTCACCCTCTGCGTGATCGGAAGATCCGACCTGGGTGTACAGCATATGCATTCTAAATCTGACTTCTCTCATAATAATTGTCTGCTCACCTAAAGTAAGGAGTACTTTGGAAGTTCCTGATTATTGGGGTATGTCAGGAAGCGGGAAACATGTTCTAGTACATTTAAAATTGAACAATCACTAGGTTGTCTGTAGATCTCGCTGCTCAATTTAGGTGGACAGCAATATCTTTGGTCGTCGTCAGCTGAATGGTCCTTAAGGAATATTATCTAGGAACTTAGGATCACATTGTCTTGTCACTTATAATATGTCCTAATTTTGTCACAATCTCTCGTGTTTAAGTGGACCAAAATACCGACGATTGACCAGATCTATTCATGAAGGGAGAGGTACTGATAAACGGATAAAGGCTGTCTAAGAACTTTGATCCCAATCACTCTTAAAGTTAGATATCATTTTTATTTTTGTTAAATTTGTTCATAGTTTTCTTCTAATTTAAATATAAGGGGAGAATTAAAAATTAAAAAAAAAACCAAACAAAAATCAGAAAATTAAAAAAATCCAAAAATAGTGTTATTTCTGTTTTATTTCTATTTTAGAAAATATGAAAAATCCAAAAATATTGTGTGCTAAGTTTTCTTTTAGTTTTGTTTTGTCTTGAAAGGTGAATTCAGGTGTAGATGAGAGTCATGGAGTTTGAATCGAAAATTTCTGAGCGAAGGCTTCATCCGTGAGCATCGAAGAATTCTCATTCGAAGGAGAAAGAAATGAAGATTATTCTTTCAAACATTCAATCCTTCAACCTCAGAAGCAAGGTGAAGCTGACTTGAAGATTATGTGACAGATTGCATTAAAGCCTCCTCAATCAATTTGCTGCTATCTATAAACCTGCTGAAGTGATCCAAAAGATTTGTTCTCTCTGATGTTCTCTCTGAAGATTCTCAAGCTGAAAGCGCCATCTTTCAAGAATCTCTACAAGAAGCCTCCTCACCCAATGTGCGTTAAGAGTCAAATTTTGAAGACAAGGCCAACTGCTCAAGATGAAGTCATTCGTTGAAGATTCATCAAGTTCATCTTGAAGTTGTGAAGAATTCGAAGATTAATGCTGAAGCCAAGCTCCCAATGAAGATTAACAAGAAAAGCCAGCTACCTTTTTAGGGGGAGTTTGTTGGGTCAGTTAGAAAAGAAAGCTATAAACCAAGGGGGAGATTGTTGGGTCAAAATATTGGTTTATACTTTGCTTTTCTAGGAAAATATATTTTTCTATAATGTAATATGTAATTTTGTGGTTGTGTACGGCCGTACACAGGGTGTGCGGCTGTACACACGTGTACGGCTGGTGTCTCATATATATAGGATGAGGAGTCATGTGAGTGTAAGGCTAGATAGGAGGAGCATGTTCTAGAGAGAGAAACTAGAGAGAAGAATAGTGTGTGTGAGAGAATCTATTGTAAGGAGCATCATTCATATCATTGAATACATCACAAGATTCATCATCATCTTCTTCTCCTTCTCTTCCTCATTTGATCTGGCATTATCCGTTTGATCGGGATTCCGCACCATCAAACGGATTTGATTGATACTCAAGCATTTTGGGGACTTACAAGATCTGTCAGCCAGCAGCCAGAGATTTATTCGCGGGACTTCAGCAATGCGATGTGAGTTTCCACCTGTATGAATGGGTCAAAGGCACCAATGCCGGCCCGTATATGTATGTTAGTATGTTCCGGACTAAGGTCCGATGTCGGGTAGTGCCAGATGTAGGTTTATATGTTTCCGCATTTCGATCCGATGTCGGGCAGTGCCCGATGTAGGTTTATGTGTTTCCGGATTTTGATCTGATGTCGTCCTGTGCCCGAGGAATGTTTATATGCTTGATATCTTCATGATTCTTGCATGTGTCTATATTTTATGTTTTCGGATTACGGTCCGATGCCGGGTAATGCCTGAGGAATGTTTGTATGTTTCCGGATTTCGGTCTGATGCCAGGCGGGGCCCGAGGAATGATTATATGTTTATGTTATGTGATTATTCATGTGTATTTTTGATATGTTTATATGTATACCGAGCTTTGCTCGATGCTAGGCGGGGCCCGATTCCGGAATCTGTTCGATGCCAGGCGGGGCTCGATGTCGGACATTTTCCGATGTCTGCGGGGCCCATGATATGTTTATGTGTGATTATGTGTATGGTATGTGGTAGTTTGGGGAGACTCACTAAGCTTCGTGCTTACAATTTTCGGTTTTGGTTTCAGGTACTTCCGGTAGCAAAGGGAAGAGCTCGGGATGATTGCATTGCACACACCATTATAGTTAGCCTGGGATGTTTACTCTGATATATTTGACAGATGTTTTTATATGAGATACTATTATTATGTGTTGATGAGATGATTTTGATAACTACGATTTTATTTAATAATTAAAAATGAAAATTTTGGTCATGATTTTTGGGATGTTACAGGTGGGTTGCACCTAATCCCACATCGACTTGGAAGGAGAACGAAACATTCCTTATAAGGGGTGTGGATACCTTCCCTAACACAATATGTTTTAAAGCCCTGAGGGCAGCAGATCCCATAGGAACTCTGCAGTTAAGCGTGCCCGGACGAGAGCAATCTAGGGATGGATGACCCCCTGGGAAGTTTTCGCGCCGGAAGCCCAAAGCGGACAATATTGTGATACTTTCCAGATGGGGATGTTACAAATGGTATCAGAGCTAGGGCACGGGTCGATGTGTTCGACAAGGACATCGAACCCTATAATTGGGGGGGGGGGGGTGAAGATGGTTTGCACATGATCCCACATCGGCTTGGAAGGAGAATGAAACATTCCTTATAAGGGGTGTGGATACCTTCCCTAACACAACGCGTTTTAAAGCTGTGTGGGCAGCAGATCCCATAAGAACTCTGCAGTTAAGCGTGCTCGGGCGAGAGCAATCCATGGATGGGCGACCCCCTGAGAAGTTATCGCGCTGGGAGCCCAAAGCGGGCAATATTGTGATACGTGCCAGAGGGGGATGTTACATATCAAGAATTATTTTTAACTAATTTTTTGGATGATAAATCGTTGCATTCACCATTTGAAGCACAACCCTGAAAACCTCCACATAAATTGTCTTTTGAAAAAGATCATGCTTAGAAACGCCTTTTTAGGGGTAATATTTTGCATTTTGAATTTTGATTTGAGATTATTGCTTTGACTCGGCATGGTTAATCCAAAGCATATTTTGATTTACAATAAGATTGTAGTTTTCAAAATTATGAATCATCTCATATTTATGTTGATTGTGATCCTTTGTGTATAGTTATTGATAGTTCGTGAGGTTGGTTGCAAGTTTTCAGTTGAGATCAATAGGTATGAGTTAGGACTTTGTTTCGGTTTATATTATGAAAGGTAGATACAAACTTTATAAATTCTTCTGATTTAGGTTAAAAAGTTAGGATTACAACTCAAATCAAGAACACAATAGGATTTTCAATATCTCAAAAGTTCAATTATTGGCGTTGGAAGGAAAATTCGACAGCTAAAATTAATAAGGATCAATTCCAAAAGATCATATGTTGTCAAAAGAAGCCTATTCTAAAAAAAACGAATTTCTAAATCTTAGACAAACTGATTCTTGAATGCTAGTTAGGGGTGTTTGGGGTTACATATTTCAAACAACTTACAAAAATGTTTATTAGCTATTGTCAGAAATGTTTAGACCAGTTTATACAATATCATTAGGACATTCACTGTTCATAGGAGGTGAATTTCTTTAATGTTATTTTTAGTTAGCAAATTTGTAGTTTGGAAACATGTGAATTGTTTTTTGATATATATATATATATATATATATATATATATATATATATATATATATATATATATATATAGGTTTAGGTTCTATGGAAAACAAAAAACCCTAAACAAAACCCTAAAAATCATAAAAATGCATAAAAAAATACTTAGAGATCACAAAACTTTTTTTTTTAAATTTTTTTATGAAAAAATCGCATGTTTTAAAATAAATTCGTTGATTTTTTTTAAAAAAAAAATGATTTTTTATTTTTTTTTCAACGAATTTATTAAAAAACCTGCGATTTTTTTTATAAAAAAATGTATTTTTTTTTGTAATCTCTAAGTATTTTTTTATGCATTTTTCTGATTTTTACGATTTTTTTGTTTTCCAAATAACCCTTATATATATATATATATATATATATATATATATATATATATATATATATATATATATATATATATATATATATAAATTGCACGAATGGTCCCTGTGGTTTGGGGTAATCTACGAGTTTGGTCCCTAACTTTTTTCTTAACTCGGACGGTCCCTATTACATCTTTTTTTGCGTGCTTAGTCCGACCTAAAATGACTGTTATGCCCTTAATAACTATTTTAATTAATTTTTTATTTACAAATTGTTTATAAAATTAAATGATAATAACACTCCCTACCCCTTACATTTATCTTTATCACCGCGTAATTGACCCCCACCCTCTTAAACTCTTTCGTCTCCCTCTCTCTTCTCTAAATTAATTATATATGGATTTTATATTTAATGTATTTTCTCATTTTTTGAATATAAACAAACGAAATATGATATTTTTCGTATTGGGCAAAACTAATAACTATATTTATATTTATGGTCATTTAACTTATCCTACATTTATAATAAATATCTTATCTTTATTTCAGTACGGTGCAAATGAATACCACTATGATCAAATCAAAATAATATAACTACATTTACATTTATGGTCTTTTAACTTACTCTGCATTTACAATAAATACCATATCTTTATCTTAGTGTGGTGTAAATGAATACCACTACAATCAAATCAAAATAACCGTAACGCCCTATTCGGAATTGACTCCTAGTATGAGGCTATGGCTTGAACGTCGGTCATTAAAAGGATTATGGCTTTTGAGAAGGTAGGATCTAGGCCCATTTGGGTGCGTGTGATGTATTAGAAGTGATCTGGGTGTTTAGTTCGTGTTTTGGAGCGCAGGGGTATTTCGGTAAAGTGGCAGTTTGGGCTTTTGTGGAAAATGAATTTTGTTCGGAAGGTTTTAAGAAATGTATGAGTTAATAGAAGTGTAGGTCTTCTCGTTACCTTTCCGTGGATATAATCGCCGAAATTGGGCTGAGAACGAAGAAGTTATGGCCTTCGGAAGTTTCATGGTTTTCAGGCTTAGCCGAGTACACGGGGAGTACACAAAGAGTACGTGGGGCGTACTAGTGAAGAAGGCAGTAGGCGGGGCATACCTTGGAGTACGCTGAGCGTACTGACTAGGATGGTGGCAAATGTTCTTCGGAGTACGTTGGGCGTACCATAATTACGTTGGGCGTACGCCAATCAGATCCGAACCCTATTTTAGGGTCTTGGACCCTATTTAAGCTCCTTATCTCATAACCTAACCCTAATATATTCAATCTCCACCCTCTAAAACCCTAGAAATCTTCATATATCATTCATGGTGACATTTTGACCTTATGGAGTCCATTTTTGGGATGTTTGGCCCATTTTCAAGAAGATGGAGCGTGTTGCAAAGATGGGAATCAAGGAGGAGCTTATGGATCTGGATTTTGGGACTCATTCTCAGCTTGATGAAGGTATAAAGCTTTGAACTTGATCATTCATCTCTTAGATCTACCATTTGTGAGTTTTTGTTCATTTTGGTCCCAAGTATGAGATCTAGTGGTCTTGATTTCATTCCAGGAGCTTTGAGTTGCCCCTCTTAGTGTTTCTGAGGTTCAAGGTCCATAAAGTTGGCACCTTTAGAGTTTAAGACCATCTATGTTGGAGTTTGAGCCATTTCCATGAAAGTAGAATGCTATTTGGTCTTATTGGGGACATGCAAAGTCACCAAGTCAGTGACTTTATGGGTTTAGACATTATGTGGGACCCAGATATGTGGTTTGGACTTATTGTTGGATTAATGTCTAAGTCCATAACTATATTTGGTATGTACTTGACCCGACCCGGCATGGTCCATTTGGGTTGCACTCCACCGGCACAATTTATATGGATAGTCTTTTGAGAATAGTATATTTATGATTTATATTAATATATTATAAGTTCTAATATATTAATATGGAATCATATTATTTAATTAGTATTGATCAAGAATTAATTTAGAATTAATTAAGTGATCAAAAAGAACTAATTAAATATGGACTCTTATATATATGGAATGGGCCAAGTTCATTTAGGTTGGGCTAAGCTTTCATGGATGGTCCATGGAGCTTTTAACCCATGGATCCTATGTAAATGAAAGGTCATGGGTATTTGGGTTTACATGGATGTAACCCTAATCCTCCATAATATATAAAGGGGTCCTTGGCTCACAAAATTGGCACAGGTGTGTGAAAATAAGAGTGGGCCGATTTTAGTGTGCATACATATTCTCTCAAGTTCTTCCAAGGTGTTTTGGTGATTTGTGATTCCATTTGAGGCTTCCACACTATTGGGGCTAAGCTCTTAAAGCTTGAAGACATCAAGCTACATCAAAATGTATGTAATCTAACTAGAACTTTGTAGTATAGGTGCTTCATAATATGCTAGTTAGGATGAAACCTTGGAATAGTTAATATTTGCATGTATAATAGAGAAAACATAGATCCAAGGTTTATAGGGTTGCATGTACACCATAGGAGTGTTAGAATGCTCAAAACCAAACAGTGGTATCAGAGCCATGGGTTGTTTTCTGTTATATTGATGCAAATGTTTTATTTTCAAGTTGAAAAAAAAGGAAAAAAAAACATGACGTTTGTCAAATTTTAAGATAATTACTTGTTTTGTGAAAAACGAATTATTTGTAAAATTTAAATCATTTGTTATATGAGTTGAATTAGGTCAAATTTAGTAAAAGATAAAATGATATGATTATTTTATTAGTTTTAAAAGTTTGATCTAAATGTTTTAAGGAGTTACATATTTTGTCATAAAATTTTGGAGCTCAAAAGTTTTTTTAAAGTTGTGATCTTAAGGGTTTTTGAAACTTCCATAAGTTATGGATATGAAAGTTTTTTTTAAAAAAAAAAAATTTGATTCAAAGTTTTTATGGAGTTACAAAATTTGGTATTAATGTTTTAAAGAATTCCATAACTTGTTCTTAAGTTATGGAACATGGAAAGTTTCATCATAAAACACCATTAATTCCATAAGTTATGGAATCCAAAGGTTTTCAAGAATTACAAAACTTGCCCTCAAGTTTTGGAATTTGAGAAAAAAATTTTATGAAAAAAAAAAGAATTGAATTCTAAAACTCTTGGGTTCATAACTTAAACAATTAATTAAATGGTTTTAATTTTGAGTTTAATAATTGGAATTATGATGTTTTGTTGAATAGTTCAAATTAACTCTTATGGACTTTATTAATAGTTAATTAAAGCGTTTAATTAAAAGAGTATTATTAAATCCATAAATATATGGTTTGAGTTTAATTAAATTAAAAGTCTAGTTTAATTAATAGATTAAACCACCAAGTATTTTAAATGTCTAAAATACACCCTTATACTATTATAATATTAAAAGTTTAATATATTATATGTATAAGAGAAAGTCGTCTTACCATTAGTAGGCCTCATTCACGAAGCCGGTCTATAAGGGGGGGTATAAGGTTACTGCCTATAAAATGACAGTTTAATGGGTGTCCACTCTCACTCACCGCTTCCTTGACCGGTGGAGGGTCGTTAGCCGAACAAGTAGGACAAGGACTATAATTCTCCCTTCATTATAAGTATAATGATAAATACTAAGTAACCAAACACTTATAAATTCACAATCTTAGTTACTTAGGAAAATGTGAATAAGGTGCTAATCCATGAAATTACACTTTGCACTTTGTTTAAGCTGTTAGTGGAGCGTGTGTGGTTAACCGGCACACTAACCTGGACTTAACAAGGTAGGAAAAGGGTAACTTAATGTTTATCATAGTATCGTTGGAGCGTGTGTGGTTAACCGGCACATCGATTGAGGGGTAAATATTAAGGGTACCAAGTATATTTGCATGGTTACTTCACACCTTGTTTTGTGATCCTCGGCATCCCAGTCACAAAACCTGAAGGGCACACTCGAGATTGAAACATGCCATTGAAAAGTTCAATGAATCTCAAAAGAATCTAGGAGTTTCAAAACCAATTAAAACCTAATAATACATTTCGTTTATCTTGGTGGAAATTGGTGAATCGTCATTCACCTACCTTCAAATATTTTATAGCTTGGATTACGGCATCCCTCTTCCAAGTTATAAAATAGTTTGTTGGGTCCTAGCCTTAATATATCATATTGGGTGTTATATTAAGGACTTAAATCAACTTTACGTGAATTTCTCCCATTGTTGATGTCTGGTTTAGACAACAATGATCTTCCTAAACCAAGCTTTCCTAATGAATATGACTTCCCGAGTTTGGCTCATGGAAGTCATACTTCTCTTCCTCCACCTCCTCCAATTATTCTCCCTAACCCACAAGTTCAAGGTCACTCAAGCCCTAATGGCAAGCAAGGTCTATGTGTGATCACATCTTAGAGATGAAGTCACATATTGACAAGCCGGGAGAGTTGGGTGTCAAAGTCTTGAGAAAGTTGGATGTTTAATCACTTTCTAAGTCACATAGTGAGTTCCTTTGGGACTACTATGAAACAGACTATGACATGAACCTTAATGATCATATCTATTTGCTTGGTGCTGCTGAATCAGCAATGATTTGGAACGATAGTAAAGCAAATTTGATTAGAAGATCAACTTCCCAAAAACTTTATGGACAGTGACAATGGTGACACCGGAAATCCAGAAAAAGCATTCTCTTCCCAATGGAAAGGGATTGGCCATAGTCAACCCGGTTGACCAAATGGTAAAGAGAAAGGCTAAGTCTGAGATAGTCCCATTACCAAAGGGTCCATATGTTTATTTTGCCAAAGGAAGGGGCGTTGATTGCAAAGCTGCCAAATTTACCTAAGGATGTTAAAGTCAATAAGTTTGACTCTACATCAGGTAGAGCCCATTATCTAACTCTGTTAAGTTCTATTCTGAGATCCTCATTACATGATGTGACTGGGTCACATGTTGATGTTTTAAGAATCAAAGAATAGAGAGAAATCTTAAAGGGAGTATATGCTGATTCTAATCGCGAAGGTGGATTTCGATCGCATCAGAATTTTGAGCAGTTGCTTAAGAAGTTATGATATATTGCTAAGGAATAGATAACAACAATTTTCCATGTGGATTGTAAGGATAAGTTTTTCCGCAAAGTTTTAAAATAAAAGAAAATTGTTTAATTTTATTTATTTGAAGTATCCTTACAATGGCATTTGTGGAAAATTGTTGCTTATATGATTCCACTGACAGCAATATTGGAAAATGGATTTGATTCTTTCATTTGTGGTAGTGTCTAAATTTACCAAATCAGGAAAGTTCCTCATCGCCCAAGTTTCAATTGGACCGAAACTTGGAATCATGCAAGTTAAATAGTATGATGAATGAGAACTTTCAAGCATTGGAAAATCAAGACTAATTACTTGTTCACATGGATGTGTGAGTCAAGTGAAGGACTAAAGGGATCGAGTACACATTCTTGTGCACTGGTCATGTCCACCACAAATCTCGTTAAGACTATTTGATTTACTAAAGTTTAGTAAATATGGTTATACTTACAAGTTTAAGTATAATTCTGAAACATTGGAAAAGTCTCAATGTATGGTAGAACGAATGGGAAGAATCAAATTAGGCAGAAAGATAAAAGTTTCTCAAATATGAAAAGATGGGAGAGTACTTTAGTATCATGTTTGTGATCAACTTAATGATTTAGAAATAATATCAAAATTAGTCCTCTAAAGGTCATCTTAGTGCATTCTTATGACTAAGAAGAGGAGTCATGAATTGTTGAAATGGTTAGATCAGGAAGATGAGTCATACTTCGTTCCAAAACAATTCTTAGAGTCATACTCCAAGATTGTAACTTGAGTGACATATCTTAAAGAAAGGTTTAAAACACTTGTCAAATGTAAGAGTAAAAGTGTCCTACTCTTGTACATTTGAAATTGGTAAGTTGTGATGTTTTGGATAAAACAAAGACCAACTAAGGCCAATTGTGTGAAGTGTTTGTCTTGATAAAGAATCCGCACTATCTCTTGAATATTTGGCAAGATAGTCTTATATGTCAAGAGGATAGTGGGAGTCTTAAAGATCCTAAAAAGAATTTCAAGAACTAATCAAGAATAAAACCTGAGGTTCTTCACTAGCACACGACTTGAGGTTTATAACCTATCGTGTTGACATATTCTGTGCCCATTCCAGTTAAAGTTGGCTTTGCATAGGAGTTCTGAAAGTTCTCAATTGGTTGCATAACAACTTGGAAGCAATAGCAGGCCCTGTACTGCCAGGTGGCAAGAAGTTAAGATTGCATAAGTTCAGTCCATATGAGTTTGGATTTGTCATTATCCTTGTCTTGTGACTATGGTTTTGACGATTCACATGGATAAGAACACATACACCATAAAATCTTAGGGTCATAAGGTTTCTCTCCGATTCATGAAAATGATGGTGAGGAAACACTTCCACCAAGTAGATTTGAAGCAGATGGCAAAAGGTCTAAACAATTGAGACTATGATTACGGCATCCCTTTTCATAGTTCTGAAATTGTTTAGACACACATGCATGCTATCTAAGGAAAGGTGTATAATTTTGATAAAGTTTTATCAAAGCATCTCGTATCAGAAATCTGAACTTTGGTAAGAAAGTCAATAAAGTATTGATTTCTAAAAGTCCAGCTGATTTCTGAGTACATGTCAAAGCTAGTGGGAGCATAAGTGTTATGCTAATAATCATCATGTTAGTGGGAGCATGATAATTATTGTTAGTGTTGCAAGTTAGCAATGTTAATTATAGAAAACAAAAGTTTCAATTCGTGAGGCTGCAGGGATTGAAAAAGTTGTTTTGCTATAATTAAGGGAGAGGATATACTTCATTTCAGTTCTAAAGGCTTAGATTGAGACCTTAATCATCTTTAGTCAAGAATATATATATATATATGAATTTCATGTTGGATTGGTTCAACTTAAGGAAATTCTATATATTGCGTTCTCAAAATTCGATTATGATTACGACATCCCTCTTCATAGTCAAATTTTGAAAACATAGCAAATAAAAATATTGTAGCAAAAGACTGGTCTAGAATCATGTCTTTATGTGAGACATCATGAATCGTGTACCATTTGCTTTGGGTACAGGATCGATTGCATGTGCTATAATATTTGTCATTTCTAAATTTTTCCAAATGCCCAGAGGCATTAAGAAGGGAAAAGGTCTAGAATTGGATATGACTAAAATGATTAAGCAATTGTCGAGGACAATCTGAGGTTTACCAAAGATTGGTTGCTCAGGAACAGTTGGAAGTATAGTGCTAATTTTGGAAGGACCATATTGACATATTCTGAAAAGAGGCATCTCTTATTCAGAAGTGATAGTCAAAATGAGAATATGGAGTTGTCTCCATAGGTGGAAGTTATCTGTGTAAGATTAGAAAACTTAATGCAAGAAGCATGTCCAAAGCAATGTACTTTGAATATGAGACTTAGTTTCCATGGAGTTGATCTCCATTGGAATACCTTATAATGACTGTTGACAAGTCTTTGTGACTTTGTACATATTCATTACAGGAGGGTCAGTGCATATAAGTTTAAAATCTAAACAGATTTCGATAAATGATAGGAATTTGAAATTCTCACATTTTTCGATAAGGATTTGGGAGTGTGAAATTAGAATCATTGAAATTATGTTCAATTGGTTTATTTCACAAAGTAAGGATCATAGGTGTATGGCAAAGCTATTGTTTAAGAAAAACATAGTGTACATGCTTGGAACATGGGACAACTAGTGTTTTTAATTCAAGTATAAAGTTGATAAAACCGAAACAATGAATAATGAGTAATCAGTATGGTGATAAATAAAAGTGTTTATTTATATTCATAGGGTTTGATACCATATTTGATTGTGTTTCACTTTGCATGTTTTGACTTCCAGAATAACTAATCCGCTCTTCCTGAATGATTAAGTTATTCAAACCATCCACAGTCGGTCATATGTTGGAAGTAGATATGAATCAAGACTGTCATGGGTTGGTTTGTAGAGGTCCAAGTTGGTGGACAAAGTGGTGCTACAACACTCATGAGTGCTCATAAGTTCTGAGTATTGGATTCAACCCGCACTCATTTGAATCACTTCATGGATTTTATCACGAGTGATCATGAGACGATAATATCTTATATTCTTCAAACCTAGAGATATGAGTTGTTACTATGAGTTGGTTATACATTGATTGCACGAAAACACATTTGGTAACTCGATGTTATAAAACGTGCCTTTGTGTATGATTCAACAAGTAGTAGAACAAGCCATATGAGTCGAAGTTTATCCATTCCTTTTACCTTCGGGATAAAAGCGATATCTGTGGGCCCCTCGATGATTTAGCGATGACACATGTGAGTGCTTGGCCAAGCCAGGACTGATTTGATTTGTTCAATCAGTCAGTCATCATAAATCGAAAATCAGGAAACAACAAATGGACAGAGAGAATGAGTATAATCCATGTCTCAGTCCATATGATATCTAGAATGGAGGAATATATGATCCCTTATCTAATGGACAAGTCATTGACAAGGTCAGAGTTCGACAGCGGCTTTAAGAGCTACGATTGCCAGTTAGGTTTTGAAGTCATACTCAATAATAGTTTTAGACTTATCCAAGTGGGAGACTGTTGGATTAATGTCTAAGTCCATAACTATATTTGGTATGTACTTGACCCGACCCGGCATGGTCCATTTGGGTTGCACTTCACCGGCACAATTTATATGGATAGTCTTTTGAGAATAGTATATTTATGATTTATATTAATATATTATAAGTTCTAATATATTAATATGGAATCATATTATTTAATTAGTATTGATCAAGAATTAATTTAGAATTAATTAAGTGATCAAAAAGAACTAATTAAATATGGACTCTTATATATATGGAATGGGCCAAGTTCATTTAGGTTGGGCTAAGCTTTCATGGATGGTCCATGGAGCTTTTAACCCATGGATCCTATGTAAATGAAAGGTCATGGGTATTAGGGTTTACATGGATGTAACCCTAATCCTCCATAATATATAAAGGGGTCCTTGGCTCACAAAATTGGCACAAGTGTGTGAAAATAAGAGTGGGCCGATTTTAGTGTGCATACATATTCTCTCAAGTTCTTCCAAGGTGTTTTGGTGATTTGTGATTCCATTTGAGGCTTCCACACTATTGGGGCTAAGCTCTTAAAGCTTGAAGACATCAAGCTACATCAAAAGGTATGTCATCTAACTAGAACTTTGTAGTATAGGTGCTTTATAATATGCTAGTTAGGATGAAACCTTGGAATAGTTAATATTTGCATGTATAATAGAGAAAACATAGATCCAAGGTTTATAGGGTTGCATGTACACCATAGGAGTGTTAGAATGCTCAAAAACCCAACACTTATGACTTAAAGCATTAAGTGCTTAATGGCAGCCGTGAGGCTAGAGGGTAGTACGTTGGGCGTAGAAGCTAGTACGCGCAGCGTACAAGCCATTAAGCGGGTAAGCGCAACGTACTGCTGAGTACGTCCTGCGTACTCAGCCAGGTTGGGTTTCGGGCTTTGGGCTTCGGGTTTCGGCCATCTGTTTCGGGCCTAGATTCTTGGGCCCTGATGGACCATCAAAGTGATTGTGTTCCGGACTAAATGAAGGATTGGATCTTAGGTTAAGGCCCAATAAGGAGCATGGGCCCAATTTGGAAAATTGGGCCATTCGTGGGCCTTTATGGATCTTATGGTTTTGGACTTTGTGTTTTGGGTCCTGTTGGGCCATCAGGTTTTGGGGTTGATATTTATTTGTGGAGGCCTATTATGGTTTTGAGCCCAAATTGGAAAATTGGGCCATGAGTTGGGTCTTAAGGAATTTTTGGTAATTGGGCCTTGTGGACTATTGGGTTTTGTCACACCCCCGAAACCAGACGGCGGAAACGTCCGAGGGCTCGCGTGACTTAAATTGAATATCATCACAATGAATATACATGAATCATAACATAAACATCACCATGCATCAATACATTACAACTGATATTGTTCACATCCAGTACATTGTTTTAAACATTACACATTCATAACATAAATTGTTCGAGAGTTTTTAAAACATAACATCCTAACGTACTTGATATTACCCTGCAGCTTACCTGTTACCTGAGAATACAAGTTATTTTGAAAAACGTCAACATATGAAATGTTGCTGAGTTCATAAGCAGGGTTGTGATAAAAATGATTTGTGTAGTTTGTAAAACCCAGAAAATCCGATATTTTCTGAAAAGACAGTTGTTTATCAAAGTGTGGAGATCCATAAGTTGATGCATGAATGATTTCAAAACGTGTATAAAAAGGGAGTTTTGTATTATAGTTATAGAAGGACACAAGCGAGTGATGTTGATTTCCTCGAAAAACCGGATGTTTTCCGAATACATAAAATACAGTTACTTCTCAAATTGTTATACTGCCACAATGAATGATTTTGATTACTCTTCCTTGATTATTCGGATGGTATTGGATTAATTAATTTTTGTGAGTCGTTATAACCATGCATAATAATGACTAGTTCGTCTGTCTTGGCTACCTATCGTGCGCCGGGATTGATTTTAAGATTTTGTCACCCTAGACTGGCCGAGTCTAACTGTAGCGAACAGCTGAGGTGTGGGGGAGTCACCCCCGTATAGATCTATACACAAACTCTCGCTCTCCTTCCAGGAGACTTTGATTATAACTACAGACTACGAACGACCCTTGGAGGTATCGCCCGTTATTACTCACTTAACCCAAATAACATTGATTACTATTGATTAACGACCTGAATTTGTTTACTTTGATTACGCATAAGCCTAACAAACGAGGAGAAGAGGAAAACAAAGTCTTGCTACTTTCGTGAGTTATTTCAGGCTGTTGGGTATACGAAGGACACGTTGGTCCATTTCGCATTTGATTACTCGGACCTTACTAGCAGTGCTAGTGGGCCACTAAGGCCCAATAGCACTTAAAAGCCATTGAGGGTCCCTTTAATATGAAATTGGGTCATCGAAGGCCCAATAACATTTATTATTATTATCTCTTGGGCCCGAAAATCATGTGGATGGATCACAAAGGCCCAACAAGCATGATTGGAACTTTCAAGCCCAGAGTTTTGAATGTTTACTTGTTTTAGGTATTGTATAATTGTTGGAAGGTTTGATTGAATGATTGTTATCTTTCTATCGACTCGAGACCGGTCGATTTGTTTATAATGATATTTGGATTTATACGTGTATTCATCTTTCAATTTTTGTAAGTCGTAGTTTAGTATTTTTGACTCAATATTCTAGAAATAAAATAATTGACTTAAGAATATTGGTTTGACCTTTTCAGCCCTTCTTTAATAAAAATGACAATTTTAGTCCCTTATATAAAAAAAAGACATTTTTGCCCTTAAACTCTTTTCTTGACACTTTTGAATCATAGACTTGTTCAAATGATATTTTTAGCTCAAACTTATTCTTTGGCAGTTTCAGCCCTTCCAGAAAAGTGTTTTTCGGTTAAAGCCCAAACTTTTGCAATTTTTACAATTTTGGCCCAAAATCCAAAAACTTTACATTTTGATCCTTTTTGGAAAAGACAAGCATTTTTAACCCTTGAAATAGTTTTGTTTAACTCTTTATCCCTTGTTTTGAAGAATTTACCATTTCAGCCCTTTAAAAGTCATATTTTTCGCAACTTTGGGCTTAATGGGCCGAAAAGCCCAAAAATTGGCCCATTAAGCTAATATTTACATTTCAAGTCCCTTGAAGAGCATACTATTCATAAAAACATTTGTTGTAACTGTTTTGACTCTTTTGACCCTTAAGAAAACCGTAAATGACAATTTTTAACCCAACTTTTGTTTATTTGACAATTTAAGCCCAAAAATGGGTTTTATGTTGCAATATGTTTATCATAATCTTCGAAGTTAATATTCTTGACTTGTTTAGTGTAATATAACTTAGATCATGTTTGTTTTCCTTCTTATGGCATAGATCTCGAGATTTCTTCCCTTTTGATTACATATTCATCACAAAAACACATAAAATCACACATACATGCATAAAATCATACATAGCATACACATACACATAGATCTACACATTTTCTTGTATTCTCCCCCATAAAACATATAAAAACCGAAAAGAGAGGGGTATGAACTCACCTTTGTTTGTTGTTTTCGATTTAGGAGGAAGAAATGAAGAAAATTTGGTCCTAGCAAGCCTTCTTGGAAGATCTCGAACTTAGAGGTTTCTAAGATGGTGATCATGAGTTTAAATGAGTTAAGGAGAGATTTTTGATAATACAAAGAATCTAGATCATGGATCCAAGCATGAACTTACCTAAGATGATGATTTTTGTGAATAACCTCCTTGGAATGCTTCTAACTCTCGAAAATTTGATGAAGAAGAAGGAGTGTTTCTTTGAGAGTGTTTGAGTGAAATGTGTGTGTGTGTGTGTCTTTCCCTTTGTGGTTCTCGGCCAAATGAAGAAAAAGAGAGAAGGAGAAGAGAGAGTGATGATAAGATGGTTGCTTGGAAATATGAGTTATTGCATGGAGAACCAAAATATAATAAGGAGGTGGCAAGTGGAAAGTCAACTCTTTTCCCCCCCTCATTTGTGTAGTTGGGCCGAGAAGAGGAGAAGAAGAAAAATAAATTGGGCCTTTTTGTGCTTAAGTCCATTTTATGGCCCAATTAGGTGATTTTTGGGCCCATTGGGCTCCCATGATGGTTTACGGCCCAATTTGTCAAAATAATGGGCTTCATAGTCCATTAGAGTTAATTAGGTTAGTTATGGCCCAATGAGGCCCATTAGGGTATTTTATTTCATTCTAGGCCCAATATGGCCCAAAATGTTAAAATAAGTGGAAGTGGGTCCAATTAGAGTCCACATAGGAGTTCTAAGCCCAAAATAGTCCAATTGGAAGCTTATTGGTCCATTAGGCCCAATAAGGAAATCCTAGTCCATAATGGACTTAAACCGGGATTTCTAGGTTTTCCAATTCTTAGTTGACTATTTGCAGTGCTTGTATAAGGTGTTTGATGGAAGTTTTGTTGTTATTGAATAAGCATTATACATGTTTTCTCATTTTGGTTCACAAATGTTATCATTGTTGTTGTTACAAAGCATCAAAATTTCTAGTTGTGACATCATCCCCCCGTTAGAGGGAATTTCGTCCCAAAATTCTTTTGAAAGCTAGATTTGAGAATGCGAGAATAGGTGAGGGTACTTCTGCTTCATTTGGTCTTCACGTTCCCATGTGAATTCTGGTCCGCATCTCGCATTCCATCGAACTTTCACAATCGGAATGCGACTTTGCTTAGTACGCTTTACCTCCCTGTCCATGATTTCGACTGGTTCCTCGATGAACAGGAGATTCTCGTTGATTTCAATCTCTTCAAGTGGAATGACGAGAGTTTCGTCGGATAAACACTTTTTCAAATTGGAAACATGGAACACGGGGTGTACACTGCTGAGCTCAACGGGTAGCTGTAGTCTATAAGCCACTGGACCTATTCGGGCAAGAATCTCGAAGGGTCCAATGTATCGAGGGTTTAGTTTTCCCCGTTTCCCAAAACGAATCACCCCTTTCCAGGGAGATACCTTCAATAACACCCTATCCCCGACTCTGAATTCCAAGGGCTTTCGCCGCTTATCGGCGTAGCTCTTTTGTCTGTCTCGTGATGATTGTAGTCGGGCTCTGATTTGAATTATCTTCTCGGTCGTCTCGCGTATGATTTCTGGTCCCGTTAGTGTATTGTCTGATGTTTGTCCTTTTGCTAACTGAGTGTCCCCTACCTCTGCCCAACACAACGATGATCTACATTTACGCCCATAAAATGCCTTGAAAGGAGCGACTTTGATGCTCGAGTGATAACTGTTGTTGTATGAGAATTCGATCAAAGGCAAGTGGGTATCCCACGACTTTCCAAAGTCTATCACACACGTGCGAAGCATGTCTTCAAGGGTTTGAATGGTTCGTTCGCTTTGACCATCCGTTTGTGGGTGGTAGGCAGTGCTCAGGTCAAGTTGTGTTCCCATAGCTTTCTGAAGGGATTGCCAAAAGCGTGAAGTAAACCTACTATCTCTATCTGAGATGATAGATATTGGAACTCCGTGGAGTCTCACAATTTCCTTGATATAGATCCTTGTCAGACGTTCCATTTTGTATGATTCTTTTATTGGCAGGAAATGAGTGGATTTTGTCAATCTATCGACTATTACCCATAGGTATCCAAACCATCAGTCGACTTGTGTAGTTTGGTCACAAAGTCCATAGTAATCCTTTCCCATTTCCACTCGGGAATTACTGGTTGTTGTAGTAATCCCGAGGGCTTCTGATATTCCACCTTTACTTTAGCACATGTGAGGCATTTGCTAATGTAAGTGGCAATTTCTGCCTTCATGTTAGGCCACCAATAATGTTGCTTGATATCCAAGTACATTTAATCTGAACCCGGATGAATGGAGTATCGCGTCTTGTGAGCTTCATTCATGACTACTTCTCTGAATCCCCCAAGTTTAGGGACCCAAATGCGGTTCATGAAGTAATATGTTCCGTCCTCCTTCACTTCGAAATTCCTTTCCATTCCACGTAGCGCTTCGCTCGTTCTGTATTCTGCCTTCATGGCATCCGACTGGGCTGCTCTGATTTGCGAGGTCAGGTGGGATTGGATGGTTATGGAGAGAGTCTTCAAACGACGATTCGAGTAATCCTTCCGACTCAAGGCATCAGCTACTACGTTAGCTTTACGTGGGTGGTACTTGATTTCGCACTCGTAATCGTTCAGCAATTCAACCCATCTTCGTTGCCTCATGTTTAACTCTTTTTTATCTAAGATGTGCTGGAGACTCTCGTGGTCGGTGAAAATGGTGCACTTGGTACCATAAAGGTAGTGCCTCCAAATCTTCAGGGCGAAGACCACAGCTCCTAATTCCAGGTCATGGGTGGTATAATTCACCTCATGTGTCTTCAGTTGTCGGGACGCATAAGTTATCACCTTTCCACGCTGCATGAGTACACAGCCTAAACCTTGATTCGACGCATCACAGTAAACTACAAAGTCTTCTGTTCCTTCCGGCAGTGATAGTACCGATGCACTGCAGAGTGCTTGCTTCAGAGTTCGGAATGCAGCTTCTTGTTTATCCGTCCATTCAAAAGGCACGCCCTTTTGTGTAAGCAAGGTAAGTGGCTTGGCTGTCTTGGAGAAGTTCTGAATAAACCTCATGTAGTAGCCTGCAAGACCTAAGAATTGACGAATTTCGATGGGTGTCGTTGGGATCGCCCATCCTTCGATAGCTTTGACTTTAGAAGGATCCACATGTATCCCTTCCTAACTAACAACATGACCCAAAAAGTTCACACTACGGAGCCAAAACTCACACTTAAAGAGTTTTGCATATAACCTTTCGGTTCTCAGGGTTTCCAGGATTTGTCGGAGATGTCGGCCGTGTTCTTCTTCGCTTCGGGAATAGACGAGGATATCGTCGATGAAAACGATGACAAAGTTGTCGAGGAATGGTCGGCAGATTCGATTCATTAGGTCCATGAATGTGGCAGGGGCATTCGTTAGACCGAAGGGCATTACGACAAACTCATAATGTCCATAACGAGTTCGGAAAGCGGTTTTGGGAATATCCTCTTCCCGAACTTTGAGTTGGTGGTATCCAGATCGCAGATCTATCTTAGAGAAGTGACTTGCTCCTTGGAGCTGGTCGAATAGATCGTCGATTCGCGGAAGTGGATAGCGTTTTTTGATAGTGAGCTTGTTAAGTTCCCTATAGTCAATACACATCCTAAAGGTACCGTCTTTCTTCTTAACAAAGAGAACCGGAGCTCCCCAAGGTGAGAAGCTGGGTCGGATGAATCCTTTGTCCAAAAGCTCGCTGAGTTGACTGGACAACTCTTGCATCTCTGCGGGAGCCAATCTGTAGGGCGATTTGGCGATGGGAGTAGCTCCTGGCACTAGATCAATTCGGAACTCGATTTGTCTTTCTGGGGGTATTCCTGGAAGATCCTCCGGAAAGACATCCGGGAAATTGCAAGCCACAGGGATGTTTCGAATATTGATCTCTTCTTTGGACTTATCCACTATATGAGCTAGAAAAGCCAAGTCCTTCTTTCGTAGATACTTCTGTGCCTTAATGCACGAGATAAGACGAAGGTTCGTGCTAGGTTTGTCTCCGTATATAATCAGGGTTTCGTGATTCGGGAGGCGAAGGCGAACGGCCTTCTCGTGACACATAATTTCAGCATGGTGGGGGCTTAACCAATCCATGCCGATAATCACATCAAAACTCCTAATGGAAACAGGCATTAAGTTTATTTGAAAGACGTGATGATTTAAGGTCAGGGTACATCCGTTGTAGATTTCCCCAGTGGATTCTGTTTTCCCATTGGCCATTTCCACCGTAAAGGTTTCATTAAGCTTCTGGGGTTGTTGTTTTAACAAATGTTTGAATTTATTACTCACAAAACTTCGTTCTGCCCCGGTATCAAATAGGATGCATGCATAAGTGTGGTTTAGGAGAAACGTACCTGTAACAACAGCAGGATCCTGCACCGCTTCTCCCTGACCCATAGCTAGCATTCTTCCTGTTCCTCCGTTCCCAGGGTTGTTGATGTTGGGGCAGTTTCGACGGATATGCCCAGTCTTTCCACATCCATAGCAGGTGGGGCTTGATCCTGTGTTATTGCCGCTATTGTTGTTGTTGTTGTTGTTGTTGTTGTTGTTGTTGTTGTTGTTGTTGTTGCGGTTGTTGTTGTTTCCTTGTTGTTGGTTCTGGGGAGGATAGGTCCTGCAATACCTTGCCGTGTGACCCTTTCGATTGCAACTGGTACAGTGCATCTCTCTGCATTCGCCATTATGATGAAGACTGCACTTGTTGCACTTTGGGAGATTCCCAGAATACTGCTTAGGGGCACTTGGATTAGCTGAGGCTGGAGCATGTGGTGTGGAGGGAACTTGGGTGGTTGCAGCATTGACTGTCACTGTCTGTTGCTTCTTTGACGACTCTGAGCCTTGTCGTCCTTTTCATTTGTTGTTCTTTCCTTTTTTGTTGTCACTCTCCTTCTTGCCTTCAGTTTCCACTGGCTTCTCGCCCTTCTTGTTGTTGTGGTCGTACAGTTTCTTAGCCAATCTCTTGGCACTGTCGAAAGTTTCAGGATTTGCAGCTATTACATTTCCTTGAATTGGGGAGGTTAATCCGCAGATGAATCGTTCGATTTTCTTTCCCTCTGAAGTAATCATGCCAGGGCACAACAGTGACAGCTCGCTAAACTTTGCTATGTATGCATCTATGTCGGAATTTCGGACGGTGAGATTCCACAGCTCTTGCTCCATTTTCTGAATTTCGCCTCGCGGGCAGTACTCAGCCATCATCATTTCTTTCAACTCCGTCCACGGCATAGCGTTGGCTACAGGGAGAGTCATGGCCTCTACATGTCCATTCCACCAAGTAAGAGCTTGGTCAACGAATGTGCATGCGACAAACTTCACTTTCACCTCCTCGGGGCATTCACATATCTCAAATACCGATTCCACTTTTTCCATCCATCTCTTTAGAGTTATCATTCCACCCGTGCCATTAAAGGTTCGTGGCTTGGCGTTGGTGAAGTCCTTGTAAGATCATGTCTTGGTAGGTCCTTGATTTGCTCCGTTGTTCGAACTCCCAGCCCCTTGTCCATTGACTCCACCATTGTTCCCTTGGTGGATTTGCGCCATGGCTGCAGTAACCACAGCAGATACAGCTGCTTGGAAGGCAGCTGAGTTGACTTCAGGTGGGGTTGGTCCAGGGTTTCCATGGGTTGGTCGTTGGGGCATCTTTCTGTCATGGAACAGAAAGATGTTGAGTGCCTATGATTTTTGTGAGATTGTGGTCCTATAAACTAGGTGTATTGCATGAACTTAAGTAGTTTTGCATGTTAATCATGGATACATAACACATAACTGATAACAACATCACAATAGAACACATAAAATTTTCCATTAATATTATCCGCATTTTGATACATGAAAATTTACTCGAAAGAGCATACATAAGTGGTGCAAGTTTGGCAGCGTAACGACTCTATGAGTAGTGTAATCACTTAAACATAGAGTCGATTGTACATAGCATAGATCATATAAGCATAATACTTAGGATAGGTATGACTAGTCCTAACACTCTAAGGTACGCTCGACGGCGGTAGTGAGATCATATGCCGAAGTGTTGTGCCAACAACTGGGCCATCTCAGTCATTTCTCCAATGACTTCATCTCTTTCCTGTCCAGCTTGCACCGCTCGTGCTTCCATGGCGAATAGTTGTTGCCGCAGAGCAGCAATCTCAGCTTCCGGAGAGCGATTCTCCCTTGCGGGATTCCCTGGTGGTGCGGGGTGGTCCTGCTGCATCTCGCTGGTAGGCGATGTGGTAGAATCCTTGCCTGAGTCTTGTTCTTCATCCATGTCATCGTCGGTACCATCAAACTCGTAGTTTGTGTCCGTGTACTCGTCGGGACCCACGCCGTGTGCCCCTCCCTGATCTCCCTCAGGCTCATCCTCGATCATCCTGTGGGCCACTAAGACCTGATGAAACTGAATGCCCTGGTGTTCTCCTTCCATGGTGGCTGAGAGGAGGTGAATGAGTAAACTATTATTGCTACTTATATGTTTTAGTTATTATGCAATTTGAGTTGATGTCCTTTTCTTGGTAACAAAAGGGTATGTTTTTAGGTTTACCGTCCATCGAGGTTTTCCCGGAGTATGTAATAGTTGTACTTCGGAGAAAATGTAGTTGATCAGGCTACATCCACCCCTTAATACAACTAAAAACAATCCCGACTTAACCAAGATGTCAGTATTTTCTTACTTGATTTGGTATTATGTTCTTTTTACTATATCGCACAAGTAAAGATGTTTTTATCGTTGCGTTTTGTTTTGTTTTGTTCAGAGTGGTTTTAGTCCCTCTTTGGTTTATAGTTGCATATCAATGTGGGATTAGATATACCAGTTCACTATAAACAGAGCTCTGATACCAACCAGTCACACCCCCGAAACCAGACGGTGGAAACATCTGAGGGCTCGCGTGACTTAAATTGAATATCATCATAATGAATATACATGAATCATAACATAAACATCACCATGCATCAATACATTACAACTGATATTGTTCACATCCAGTACATTGTTTTAAACATTACACATTCATAACATAAATTGTTCGAGAGTTTTTAAAACATAACATCCTAACGTACTTGATATTACCCTGCAGCTTACCTGTTACCTGAGAATACAAGTTATTTTGAAAAACGTCAACATATGAAATGTTGGTGAGTTCATAAGCAGGGTTGTGATAAAAATGATTTGTGTAGTTTGTAAAACCCAGAAAATCCGATATTTTCTGAAAAGACAGTTGTTTATCAAAGTGTGGAGATCCATAAGTTAATGCATGAATGATTTCAAAACGTGTATAAAAAGGGAGTTTTGTATTATAGTTATAGAAGGACACAAGCGAGTGATGTTGATTTCCTCGAAAAACCCGATGTTTTCCGAATACATAAAATACAGTTACTTCTCAAATTGTTATACTGCCACAATTAATGATTTTGATTACTCTTCCTTGATTATTCGGATGGTATTGGATTAATTAATTTTTGTGAGTCGTTATAACCATGCATAATAATGACTAGTTCGTCTGTCTGGGCTACTTATCGTGCGCCGGGATTGATTTTAAGATTTTGTCACCCTAGACTGGCCGAGTCTAACTGTAGCGAACAGCTGAGGTGTGGGGGAGTCACCCCCGTATAGATCTATACACAAACTCTCTCTCTCCTTCCAGGAGACTTTGATTATAACTACAGACTACGAACGACCCTTGGAGGTATCGCCCGTTATTACTCACTTAACCCAAATAGCATTAATTACTATTGATTAACGACCTGAATTTGTTTACTTTGATTACGCATAAGCCTAACAAACGAGGAGAAGAGGAAAACAAAGTCCTGCTACTTTCGTGAGTTATTTCAGGCTGTTGGGTATACGAAGGACACGTTGGTCCATTTCGCATTTGATTACTCGGACCTTACTAGCAGTGCTAGTGGGCCACTAAGGCCCAATAGCACTTAAAAGCCATTGAGGGTCCCTTTAATATGAAATTGGGTCATCGAAGGCCCAAAACATTTATTATTATTATCTCTTGGGCCCGAAAATCATGTGGATGGATCACAAAGGCCCAACAAGCATGATTGGAACTTTCAAGCCCAGAGTTTTGAATGTTTACTTGTTTTAGGTATTGCATAATTGTTGGAAGGTTTGATTGAACGATTGTTATTTTTGTATCGACTCGAGACCGGTCGATTTGTTTATAACGATATTTGGATTTATACGTGTATTCATCTTTCAATTTTTGTAAGTCGTAGTTTAGTATTTTTGACTCAATATTCTAGAAATAAAATAATTGACTTAAGAATATTGGTTTGACCTTTTCAGCCCTTCTTTAATAAAAATGACAATTTTAGTCCCTTATATAAAAAAAGACATTTTTGCCCTTAAACTCTTTTCTTGACACTTTTGAATCATAGACTTGTTCAAATGATATTTTTAGCTCAAACTTATTCTTTGGCAGTTTCAGCCCTTCCAGAAAAGTGTTTTTCGGTTAAAGCCCAAACTTTTGCAATTTTTACAATTTTGGCCCAAAATACAAAAACTTTACATTTTTGATCCTTTTTAGAAAAGACAAGCATTTTTAACCCTTGAAATAGTTTTGTTTAACTCTTTATCCCTTGTTTTGAAGAATTTACCATTTCAGCCCTTTAAAAGTCATATTTTTCGCAACTTTGGGCTTAATGGGCCGAAAAGCCCAAAAATTGGCCCATTAAGCTAATATTTACATTTCAAGTCCCTTGAAGAGCATAATATTCATAAAAACATTTGTTGTAACTGTTTTGACTCTTTTGACCCTTAAGAAAACCGTAAATGACAATTTTTAACCCAACTTTTGTTTATTTGACAATTTAAGCCCAAAAATGGGTTTTATGTTGCAATATGTTTATCATAATCTTAGAAGTTAATATTCTTGACTTGTTTAGTGTAATATAACTTAGATCATGTTTGTTTTCCTTCTTATGGCATAGATCTCGATATTTCTTCCCTTTTGATTACATATTCATCACAAAAACACATAAAATCACACATACATGCATAAAATCATACATAGCATACACATACACATAGATCTACACATTTTCTTGTATTCTCCCCCATAAAACATATAAAAACCGAAAAGAGAGGGGTATGAACTCACCTTTGTTTGTTGTTTTCGATTTAGGAGGAAGAAATGAAGAAAATTTGGTCCTAGCAAGCCTTCTTGGAAGATCTCGAACTTAGAGGTTTCTAAGATGGTGATCATGAGTTTAAATGAGTTAAGGAGAGATTTTTGATAATACAAAGAATCTAGATCATGGATCCAAGCAGGAACTTACCTAAGATGATGATTTTTGTGAATAACCTCCTTGGAATGCTTCTAACTCTCAAAAATTTGATGAAGAAGAAGGAGTGTTTCTTTGAGACTATTTGAGTGAAATGTGTGTGTGTGTGTCTTTCCCTTTGTGGTTCTCGGCCGAATGAAGAAAAAGAGAGAAGGAGAAGAGAGAGTGATGATAAGATGGTTGCTTGGAAATATGAGTTATTGCATGGAGAACCAAAATATAATAAGGAGGTGACAAGTGGAAAGTCAACTCTTTCCCCCCCTCATTTGTGTAGTTGGGCCGAGAAGAGGAGAAGAAGAAAAATAAATTGGGCCTTTTTGTGCTTAAGTCCATTTTATGGCCCAATTAGGTGATTTTTGGGCCCATTGGGCTCCCATGATGGTTTACGGCCCAATTTGTCAAAATAATGGGCTTCATAGTCCATTAGAGTTAATTAGGTTAGTTATGGCCCAATGAGGCCCATTAGGGTATTTTATTTCATTCTAGGCCCAATATGGCCCAAAGTGTTAAAATAAGTGGAAGTGGGTCCAATTAGAGTCCACATAGGAGTTCTAAGCCCAAAATAATCAAATTGGAAGCTTATTGGTCCATTAGGCCCAATAAGGAAATCCTAGTCCATAATGGACTTAAACCGGGATTTCTAGGTTTTCCAATTCTTAGTTGACTATTTGCAGTGCTTGTATAAGGTGTTTGATGGAAGTTTTGTTGTTATTGAATAAGCATTATACATGTTTTCTCATTTTGGTTCACAAATGTTATCATTGTTGTTGTTACAAAGCATCAAAATTTCTAGTTGTGACAGGTTTGGGCCTAATTTGGAAATTGAGCCATTAAAGGACTTATGGTCATTATAGTGTCAGACTTTTGTGTTGGGATTGGGCGTTAGTTTTGGATCATACTGGGCCAGTTGTAGAATGGTCATTTTACCCCATGCATGGATTAAGGATTATGGTACAAGACCCAGTTGCTAATTGGGTATATTGATCGGTATTGATAGCTCAGGAAGTGGATAGGGCAACAGCTAAGGATTTCTTTCGTGAAGCATCTGCATTCGAGGTGACTTTTCTCACCATACCAATGGGTCTAAGGCACCAAGGCCGACCCATTTTATGTTATGTGGTACACTAGTTGTAGTAGAGATATGTGGTATGATAGTTAGCTTTATGCTAAGTGGTATGCTAGTGATTATATGATATTTGCATGGAACACCCTGGGGGAGCCCATAGCAGTTGGATATAAGACCATGTGGGGGAGCCCATGACATGATGGTATAAGACACTGGGGGAGCCCACGACATCCTTATATGTTTATTTATGTGTTATGTAGTGTGATAGATACTTCTGTGATATATGATATGCTAGTTGATTATGTGGTCATTGCATGGAAGACCCCGGGGGGAGCTCGTGGCAGTTGGATATAAGACCATGTGGAGGAGCCAATGGCATTCCTAGGTAAAGACCATGAGGGGAGCCCATGACATGAAGGTATAAGACCCTGGGGGGAGTCCACGACATCCTTATATGTTAGTATGCATGGCTTATGTGATATATGTAGCTTTTATAGCTAATATGGTATGTGTTATGTGGATTGTGTGTGGGGTATGCTCTAGGGGGACTCACTAAGCTTTGTGCTTTCGGTTTACAGTTTTGGTTTTCAGGTATCATCGATTTGGAAAAGAAGGGTTCGGATTGATCGCAATGCACACACCTATGATTTCCGCAATGATTGATTTTGGGATGAACTCTGATAATTATTTTACTTAATGATGATTTGAAATGTTTGAAATAAATGGTATCAATGTTTTAGCTATATTAAAAAAATGAAGTTTTTACCCTTGATTTTTGGGTCGTTACAAGTTGGTATCAGAGCCTTGGTTTGAGGGATTCAGACATACTTTCGGGTGTGTCTGAACTCAAACTGAGGATCTGTAAAGTTTTCAAAAAGAAAAATGTTTTCAAGGAAAAGTTTTCTAAAGATAAGAAAGGGTGTGGTGCATGCAATCGACCGAGCTCAAGTAAGTTTCCCCAAAATACCCATATATGTTATCTGTTATGATTTGGTTTATGCATCTGAGAATCGCATGCTAGATATGGCTAGGGGAGATGCCTTTATATGTTGTATGAGCTGGTAGACTTGCATGCTAGGGCTGAGTAGTCAGCGATAGTTTGGCCTAATATGTGGTGTTTGTAGCCTTGGGAATATTGGATGCCAAGCCAGAATGAGAATGATTATTGGTATTGGTAACTGCTAAGTGTATGCTTTGAAAATTGTATACGGTTAGGATCTTATAGCCTTAGAATAACTGATTTGGACTTATTTCCTGTTCCTTGTATGGTTGTGGTCCTAGGGTAGAGTCTATTATTCGACAGTCTATTAGATCCTGTTCTGTGTATAATTTGCATGCATAAGGCAGCCGATAGTGAGGATGGATGGATGTAGACAACATGGGTTGTGGTATGTGGGCCGAATGTTTTATGATCGTTCTTTGGATTGGAGTGCTACTGCACGAATGCTGCTTGCTTAGTGCTTTGTGGAACTCTTGAGTGATGGGAGTCAGGTACTAAGTGGATATGACAATATCCAGGAGGTGGATGGTTGGCATCATAGGGAGTTCTTCAGCAGCTGATGGCAGGGCGAGGTTGGGAACCTAGGAAAGCCTAGGATATGCTCCAGTGAGTTGGTGGGACGGTTCGGTGAGGTTGGGAACCTAGGGGGAGCCTAGGGGTTACTTTGGTGGGTGTTGTGTTGCTGTTTAGCGGATATTTGGTACACTAGTGGAGTAGGTGACTTAGAGAATTTGCGAGGATTGCAACGGAAAGTATGGATAGGTGTGGAAGGTAGTATGGGACCGTACTACTGAAAGCACAGTATCCATACTCGAATCGGTGAAAGTCTTAGAGAATATAAGAAGCCTATGGGAAGGAGAATTCTTGGTTATGTTTGGATCGTGGGGATAGTTGCTTTGCCGGATGAGGACGAGTACACACGAGGAAGGACCAGGGTTTGGTCCCGGCTCCGGTGGTGAGCCAGTTAGTAGAAGGACTGCCAGGGTTTTGAGTTTGCCTTAGATATCTTGTATCAGGCGACAAGGATTGATTGTGCGATCTATTGCACTTTAGGGATTGGAGACTATGTCTTGGGGGTAATTAGTAGCTTGGTTTAGAGCAGAGGTTGCTCCAGCTATTGCAGTTCAGCCATTGACGATTGACCTGGTGAGTGGGTCAGGGTGCGAGACCCTGAATGATATGGGTCCCAGAGCCCGAGAGCGGAATATCGTTTTGGAGTACCTCGAGTAGAGAGGTTCAGGTCATGTGAATTTAGTGGAGGATCTCGGGAAGAGATCCAAGAGTTTGGATCAGCTTTTGAGAGGCCAACAGGGCCGGATTCGGTGCAACGCTTGCTGAAAATGCACGATGGGGGTTCGTTCCAAGGATTTGGATTTTCATTGGGATCGGAAAGAAGAGTTACACCATGTCCTCAGGGTAGACGAGGTAGCACGAGAGGAGGTGGTCGGGATTCCTTTAGGTGGATATCAGGAATTTGCATCATTTTGGAATTATGATAAGTTGGATTTCAGGTCGGTTTTCTGCTATAGTCTGAGTTAGCAAGTGTATCAGATGCCAGTAAGCATGCCGAGGAATCTTTGAGGAATCTTCAGACGGACATATCTCGCGGAGCAGGTTCCGCATGTACCGTGATTGTTCCGAGTCGTTGTCGGAATCTGTTCAGTGATCTGGGTTGCTACAGGTGTAGCAGGTTTGGCTACATTAGCAGGGACTACCCATAGGGCGCAATTCCGACATATTGTCGTTGTGACAGGTGGGTAATGTAACGCCCGTAGATCCGGGCTAGTCAATTTAGAGATAATAGGGGTCGAAAACGACTTTTCGACAAAAGATTATTTAGAATAAATAATCTTAACCAAGTTGTAGAATATGTCTCAAGGGTTCCGTACATATAAAGAGAGCCGAAATCCGAGTTATAACGAAGAAGTTATGGCCCGTCGAAGTTTTTCGAAAAAACCGGCACGGCACCGGGAGACGTAAATAGTGAATTTACGATAGAGGACTTTTTAGCCTTAGTGATCTAAACAAAAGTTGTAGTATACGTTAAACCGAGAACATACAAAAAAGAACACCCAAATCTGACTTCGTATGAGGAAGTTATGATTTTTCTAAGATTTGGCATAGCAGTGTACGACCCGAAACTCGAATTTTAGTTCGAGCTGTTTTTGGCTTACACAACCTTAATGAGAGTTGAAGATCTAATTAATAGGAACTCAACGGTAAAAAGACAAACGAAAATGGAGTCCGTATGAAGGAGTTACGAATTCTTCGTGGTCATTTAACAGTCTAATCTCCTCCTACTGTTAAATTTAAGATCGGTTTAGAATTAGCCGACTGAGTCTAAATAAATTTGTAGATCTTGTTTTTAGCTACGCGTGGAAAAAAAGAACGTCGAAAATGGAGCTCGTATGCGAAAGTTACGGGGTTTAGAAGTCGGCAGGGTGCTGCTGCAAAAGGGGTGACGTGGCTGAATATGGGCCAAGGCTTTCTCCCCAAGAAAAGCCATCAGGTGATGACACGTGGCACCGACTCGGCGAGTCAGTGAACCGACTCGGCGAGTCAGTGAACCGACTCGGCGAGTCCATTAGGAAATCAGCCTACAAATAGAGGTGTCGGGTCCTCCATTTCCCACACCTCTCCCCTTCAACTTTCTCTCTCTACACTCTCTCTCTAGCCTCCCTTAAGGCCCCTAAAGTCTAGGTAAACCCCCTAGCACCCGAAGGAAGCCCCGATGCTCCCGGAGTCCCGAGAAAAGAGCCTTTCAGCTCGGGAATGCTGCTCCAGCGAAGCCCGGTTTTCGAGAAAACCCGCTGTAAGTGAGCTATGCCTACCCTATCTTTAGTATAGCTTATGTTACAATATAGTAATGTTATTAGGACCTTATAAGGAGTATTTGGGCTATTATTATGGGTTATATAAGTATTGTTTAACGCTTATATAATAGTAATAATAGCTAGACTATTAATTAGTCTCGTCAAACGTTAGACTAAACTCTAGTGGTAATGATACTAGGTTTCGTCAAGGGAAAATTGTTTTAAGAGTAACGAAGTGCTGTCCGAGTGCCGAGTCACCACCTTTTCAAGTGAGTGCATAGTTACTTTCATCTTACACATAGATATGAAGTATTTAATATAAATTACGTGCTATGTGTGCATATTGTCTGAATACTTGCTATCTATGCTGGGTGAGAGATTTTTATACATGTTTTAAATGTTTTAAAATGTATACGTATTTTTATATCTACAAAATATGTTGGGTAAAACATGGGTAGATGAAGGACGAGGGATGAAAGCTGAAATAGAGGAATATTAGTGGTATGGACCTAGTGCCCTATAGGTGAACATTGGCAGCAATGGACCTAGTACCCTATAGATGAGCACTGACAACTGCGCCACAACCTGTAGATGTTGTTAATCTACGATAAACATCCTAGCAGATGCGCTCTAAGGATAGTATCGGCAGCTGCGCCTAATAGAGAACATTATAACCATGACAGTAGCGTCTAAAGGACAATACCGACAGAAGCGCCTCATAGAGAATGTCACAACTCTGGCAGCTGCGCCTAAGTGATAGAACTAGCAGCTGTGCTTGACAGCTGTGTTATTGACAACGATGGACTTCGTACCTATTCCTTAGGATAATCCTTAGGAATGAATGAATGAGAAATAGCTGATTCTTAGGGTAGACCCTTAAGAGTAAAGAAGATAATGGGGATGGGTAATTGGGTTAACTGTTTGATGATTAAACATAACAATTATATTATTGTAGGTTGAAAACCCTATGTACTCACCAGGTTTCCCAACCCGACCCACTCAGTTTATTTATATCACAGGTGTTGATATGAAGTCACATTACACTAAGAGATTAAGGAGATATAAATCACTAGTGATAATGAATGTAAGTTTTGTTTATGCTTATGTTTCTGTATTGACGATGACATCCCAAATGTTTTAAAATGTATAAAAATACTTTTCTTCGGAAATGCTTTGATAACGTATTTATCATGTTTTACTGGGAACAAATTCCGCAACATTTTTATTAAAAGAGGTACTCTGATTTTTATAAATCATAAACAAAATCGGTCTTTTCTGGCTGTGAAAATGGGGATGTCACGGGTAACAAGGAGGTCGAGTGCCTGGCGATCAGGGAGGAACAGCGAGTGCACCTGCTCCAGTTATCTGGGGGTTGGTTCGAGGGCTTGTACGAGGGAGTTATGACTAGTTTTCATTAGCCTTAGTATTTGTGTTTAGAAGAACAATCGGGATTACCGAGGGAAGAGAGAATTGTTGCTGAGGTTTTGGTTAGAGCATCCGTCCTTTGGACTGCGAGATCTTAGTGTGATATCATTTTTAAGCATCTGAAGCCATTGATGTGGTTGGGATTCAAGATATGCTAGCTGGTTTTTGGAAGTTGTGTTGTTTTGAGAAGGGTTACTTATGGTGCACTAGTTTGGTAAGCACTGGCCGTCAGCAGATTGATCATTGGAACGTAAGAAGGATTGATAATCCTTCAATTTTCATGTGCCAAGCGGACTAAGTCGAATCTAAGTGGGGGAGAATCGCGCAGGTGTTCAGGACAGGGGCATGTATGAGACCGGGATGAGTTTCTCATCCCCATCGAGGAAAATGGTGGTCCAAGTGGCTGATTAGTTTGAGGGTTGTGCGAGTTTGGAGTTCGGTAAAATTTTCCCAGCATGTGAATCACGTTTTCTTGGTGCATGATAGCAGAATTTAAGGAAGCAGGTTGGGGCTCCAGTCATGAATTGAGTTCAGTTCGGGTGTTCGGTCGAGTGCGTGCTCGACTCCGTATGCGATTCGAATCCATGGATTACGGGTAAGGCATTGGGATGCGGTTGTATTAGGGCAAAAGTGTTGTAAGACTACGGGGGAGCTGTAGCATTCACTAATGGTCAGTTAGGATGAAAGTGTTGTAAGACTATGAGGGAGCCGTAACATTCACTAATGGTCAGTGGGAGTGAAAGTGTTGTAAGACTACGGGGGAGCCATAGCATTCACTAATGGTCAGTGGGAGTGAAAGTGTTGTAAGACTACGGGGGAGCCGTAGCATTCACTAATGGTCAGTAGGGTGAAAGTGTTGTAAGACTACGGGGGAGCCATAGCATTCACTCATGGTCAGTAGGGTGAAAGTGTTGTAAGACTATGAGGAGCCGTAGCATTTATTAGTAGTCAGATAGCGTGGAAAGTGTTGTAAGACTACGGGGGAGCCGTAACATTCACAAGCGGTCAGATAGTGCGGGAAGTGTAGAAAGACTGCAGGGTAGCTCCGACATTCACAGATTCGTTCGGATGACTTAGGCCAGTGTGGGCCAGTTCGCAAGGTTGTGAGTAGGTCACAACATAATTGGAATAAGGGAACGGTAGGTCGAAGGAGACCGGGTATAATGTAAGACTACAGTTATTCTGGTAGCATTCACCTTTTTGTACGTCGGATTCAGTGGCGACAGGTTGTCAGCCTATCATGATCGGATGAATCAAAGGATTGAAGGAGCCATGAGTGGCGGTATAGATAGGGCAGTTATTGTCAGACGAGGTATCTTTCGGAGGTCATGTGGGACTGCTATGCGTGTGATGATGGCTCAGCAATCGGGTAATTGGAAGACATGTTGGGACCAGGGAGGTCCCGGTTGTTCCTCAGGTAGGCAACTATGTTGCAACAAGATGAGCTGGAGTGATTTCAGTGATTTGGGGTTCGGGTGTGGAGTTGCTTGTCATTCGGGGCATACACTAAGTTGTTTGCAGTTGGATTAAATAATCTTAGAGTAGTTGATCTGACCCTGTTGCGCAGCTCTCGTCTCAGTCTAACCGTTGCAGGAGTGGGTCTCCTACTCGAAGGATTATCTGAGCCTACTGACAAGTGTAGTGATATGCAGGGATAGTTGGTCAATGACTCTGTTCCTAACAGGAAACCCTAATATCAGAAGCCGAGTAGTCGTTTGGGACATTTATGGGATAGATTCAGCTTGGGTTCAGCACGGGCGTCTGTCAGGGAGACAGGCCATCTCGAGACTTCAGGTCTCAGATTGAGTAAACGGAATTATGTTGCAAGGAATTCGTTTCATCTTCGGGTTTTAGAACCCTGCGGGGTTGGTCTTAGTTGCCTTGGGAAGGATGTGGTATTCTCGGGTATGTGGTCGTGTTGCTCAGGTTGTCTGGTATGTCGAGGATGGTGATGCATGATTTCGAGGACGAAGTCTAATTTAAGTGGGGGAGAGTTGTAACGCCCTGTTCCGAATTGACTCCTAGTTTGAGGTTGTGGCTCGAAGGTCGGTCATTAAATGGATTATGGCTTTTGATAAGGTAATATCTAGGCCCATTTGGGTGGGGGTGATGTATTAGAAGTGATCCGGGTGTTCGGTTTGTGTTTTGGAGCGCAGGGGTATTTCGGTAAAGTGGCAGTTCGGGCTTTTGTGGAAAATGAATTTTGTTCGGATGGTTTTAAGAAAGGTATGAGTTAATAGAAGTGTAGGGCTTCTCGTTACCTTTCCGTGCATATAAGGATCGCCGAAATTGGGCTTAGAACGAAGAAGTTATGGCCTTCGTAAGTTTCGTGGTTTTCAGGCTTAGCCGAGTACACGGGGCGTACTAGTGAAGAAGGCAGTAGGCGGGGTGTACCTTGGAGTACGTTGGGCGTATTGACTAGGATAGTCGTGAATGTTCTTCGGAGTACGTTGGGCGTACCATAATTACGCTGGGCGTACGCCAGTCAGATCTGAACCCTATTTTAGGGTCTTGGACCCTATTTAAACTCCTTATCTCAAAACCTAACCCTAATATCTTCAGCCTCCACCCTATAAAACCCTAGAAATCTTCATATATCATTCATGGTGACATTTTGAGCTTATGGAGTCCATTTTTGGGATGTTTGGCCCATTTTCAAGAAGATGGAGCTTGTTGCAAAGATGGGAATCAAGGAGGAGCTTATGGATCTGGCTTTTGGGACTCATTCTCAGCTTGATGAATGTATAAAGCTTTGAACTTGATCATTCATCTCTTAGATCTACCATTTGTGAGTTTTTTTTTTCATTTTGGTCCCAAGTATGAGATCTAGTGGTCTTGATTTCATTCCAGGAGCTTTGAGTTGCCCCTCTTAGTGTTTCTGAAGTTCCACCTCCATAAAGTTGGCACCTTTAGAGTTTAAGACCATCTATGTTGGAGTTTGAGCCATTTCGATGAAAGTAGAATGCTATTTGGTCTTATTGGGGGCATGAAAAGTCACCAAGTCAGTGACTTTATGGGTTTAGACATTATGTGGGACTCAGATCTATGGTTTGGACTTATGACTTAAAGCATTAAGTGCTTAATGGCAGGCGTGAGGCTAGAGGGTAGTACGTTGGGCGTACAAGCTAGTACACGCAGCGAACAAGCCACTAAGCGAGTACGCGCAGCGTACTGCTGAGTACGTCCTGCGTACTCAGCCAGGTTGGGTTTCGGGCTTTGGGCTTCGGGTTTCGGCCATCTGTTTCGGGCCTAGATTCTTGGGCCCTAATGGACCATCAGAGTGATTGTGTTCCGGACTAAATGAAGGATTGGATCTTAGGTTAAGGCCCAATAAGGAGCATGGGCCCAATTTGGAAAATTAGGCCATTCGTGGGCCTTTATGGATCTTATGGTTTTGGACTTCGTGTTTTGGGTCCTGTTGTGTCACAACCAGGAATTCTGATCCCTTGTAAAACCCTTAACAAAGATAACATTGTAGCTAAAACTTGAAAACATGTATGGTGCTTATTCAATGACCACAAATTCCATCAAATACTCTATACACACATTCAAATAGTCAACAAAAAGGTTGGAAACCCTAAAAATCCCGGTTCAAGTCCATTTTGGACTAGGATTTCCTTATTGGGCCTAATGGACCAATAAGCTTCCAATTTGACTATTTTGGGCTTAGGACCCTTAAATGGACCCTAATTGGACCCACTTCCATAAAACTTAACCTTTTTGAGCCTTATATTCCTAAAATGGGCTAGTTTATCTAAATGGGCCTTATTGGGCCATAACAAATCTAATTAGCCCTAATGGGCCATAAAACTCATTCCTTGATGTATATTGGGCCGTGAATTGATCTAAAAGGCCCATTGGGCCGAAAACCATCAAATTGAGCCCAAATTATGGACTTAAGCACAAATGGCCCAAATCCTCTTCTCTCTTTTCTCCCTCTCGGCCCAACATACATTTATAAAAAAAAGGGAAATAGAGGTTGACTTTGGAGGTGCCACCTCCATATTACACAACAAATAACAGAGCCTTTGCATCGCATACTTCCATGCAAGCTTGTATGATCCAACATGCATCAAGGCCTCTTTCTCTCTCTTCTTCTTATCTCTCGGCCGAGATCACAACACACACACATTACACCAACTTCTTTCAACCTCACTCTCTCTAGAAAGTCTTCATCTCCTTCACAAATTTTCGAAGATCTAAGGTGGATCAAGAAGGTTTCCACCAAAAACTCATCTTCCCTTGGTAAGTCCTTACACCTCTAAGTTGTATAACTTCATTTTTATGCTAAGATCATTCATTCTAAGCAATTGTGATCATACTCTTAGAACAACCTCCATAAGTTCGAGATCTATCCAAGGAGGGCTTGCTAAAGCCGAAAATAACATCAAACTATTCCATTCCTCTTCAAAACCAAACCCACAAACTCAAGGAGAGTTCATACCCCTCTCTTTTTGGTTTTCCTAAGTTTTATGGGGGGAGAATACAAGTAAATTGTGTAGATCTATGTGTATGTGTATGTTATGTGTGATTTCATGTATGTATGTGTGATTTTATGTGTTTATGTGGTAAATATGTAACAAAAAGGGAAGAAATCTCGAGATCTATGGCACAAGAAGGGAAACAAACATGATCTAATATACTTTTCATTAAACAAGTCAAGAAAAATTTCTATCTAAAGTCATAATAAACATAATGCAACATGAAACTCATTTTTGGGCTATAATTGTCAAATAAACAAAAGTTGAGTTGAAATTTGTCATTCACGGTTTTATTAAGGAATAAAAGAGTCAACACAGTAAAATTAAATGTTTTTATGAACATTATACTCTTTATAGGACTAGAAATGTAAATTATAGCTTAATGGGCTAATTTTTGGGCTTTTCGGCCCATATGCCCAAAAATTTGCAAAAATATGATTTTAAGGGGCTGAAATGGTACAATTCTCGAAACAGGGGGCAAAATGGGTAAACAAAACTATTTCAAGGGTTAAAATGCTTTTCTTTTCCAAAAAGGATCAAAAATATAAAGTTTTTGGAATTTGGGCCAAAATTGTAAAAGTGGTGAAAAAGTTGGACTTTAACCGAAAGACTCTTTGCTGGAAGGGCTGAAACTGCCAAAGAGTAAATTTTGAACCAAAAACATCACTAAAACAAGTCTATGGGTCAAAAATGTAAAGAAAATGGTTTAAGGACCTAAAATGTTTCTTTTTCAAAATAAGGGACTAAAATTGTCATTTTTATTAAAGAAGGGCTGAAAAGGATCAAACCAATATTTTGAGCCAATTATTTTATGATTAAGATATTTGAGTCAAAAAAAATACCAAACTACAACTCGTGAAAATAAAAAGATGAATATACATAAAATTCCAAATATCGTTATAAACAACCAACCGACCTCGTGCCGATACGAAATTAACAATCGTTCAATCAAACTTCCCAACAATTATACTATACCTAAAACAAGTAAATATTCAATTCTTTGGGCTTGGAAGTCTCAAATCATGCTTATTGGGCCTTCGTGACCCATTAGCATAACTTTTGAGCCCAACGAATAAAAATAAACGTTATTGGGCCTCCTGTGACCCAATTATATGTTTAAGGGATCCTCAATGGCTTTCAAGTGCTATTGGGCCTCAGTGGCCCACTAGCATTGCTAGTAAGGTCCAAATAAATCAAATGCGAAATGGGCCAACGTGTCCTTCGTATACCCAACAGCCTTACATAACACACATAATTAGCAGGACCTTGTAATCCTCTTCTCCTCGTTTGCTAGGCTTACCTTCAATTCAAGTAATCAAATACATGTCGTTAATCAATAGTAATCAATTTCGTTTGGATTAAGTGAGTAATAACGGGCGACACCTCTAAGGGTCGTTCGTAGTCTGTAGTTATAATCAAAGTCTCCTGGAAGGAGAGTGAGATTTTGTGTATAGATCTATACGGGGGTGACTCCCCCACACCTCAGCTGTTCGCTACAGTTAGACTCGGCCAGTCTAGGGTGACAAAATCTTAAGATCAATTCCGGCATCCGCTAGAATGCCAAGACAGACGAACTAGTCATTATCATGCATGGTTATAACGACTCACATAAATAAATGAATCCAATACTATCCGAGTAATCAAGAAAAATCATAATCATTCGTTGTGACGGTATAACAATTTGAAACAATTATATTATAATATCAGAAAACATCGGGTTTTTCGAGGAAATCAACACCATTCACTTGCACTTTCAATAACTATAATGCAAAACTTCTTATTTATACATGTTTGAAATCATTCATACACAAACTTATGGATTTTCACACCTTGGTATAAACAATTGTCTTTTCAGAAAATATCGGATTTTCTGGGTTTTATAAACTACACAAAACATTTTTATAACAACCCTACTTATCAACTCACCAACATTCCATATGTTGACGTTTTCAAAATAACTTGTATTCTCAGGTAACAGGTAAGCTGAAGAGTAATACCAAGTATGTTAGGATGTTATGTTTTGAAAACTCTCAAACATTTTTGCTATGAATATGTAATATTTAGTCAATGTACTTGATGTGAACAATGTCAGTTGTAATGTATTAATGCATGGTGAAGTTTATGTTGCGTTTCATGTATAATCATTGTGATGATATTCAATTTAAGTCACGCTAGCCCTCGGACGTTTCCGCCTTCTGGTTCGGGGGTGTGACAGGTTGGTATCAGAGCTCTGTTTATAGTGAACTGGCATATCTAACCACACATTGATATGCAACTATAAACCAAAGAGGGACTAAAACTGTTGGATTAGGTGTCTAGGCCCATAACTATAATTGGTATGTACTTGAATTGATGGCAGCACAGTCCTTTTGGGTTGCCCTCAACCTAGCAACTGGACAAGGAAATTATGAAAGGAGAGATATTAATTTATAAGAGTAATAAATTAATATATAAATGATTTATTAATATGTTAGTGCATTAATATATTAATTAGAAATCATTATGTTTAATTAATAGTTAGCCAGAAATTAATCAGAATTAATTTTGGGGTTAAAAGAATTAATTATAAAGTGCAGGGACTAGTTTGCAATTAACTAATAGTTGAGTGGAAGGGTCCAGAACCTCCTTGGAAGGAGGTGGACGAAATCCATAGGGGAAACCCTAGAGATTTCGTCCAAGGGGTTCTAGATAAGGCCCTTGGGCTTTGCTTAGGCCTTAAGCAAGGAGCATTAGGGTTTTCCCAAAACCCTAGATCCCTCAGCTATTTAAGGAGCCTCCTGGCTCACATTTTCGGTGACTCTGTTCTTTGGAAGAAACCCTAGGCCGAATTGCATACTCCCTTCCTCTTTCTCTACTTTCCTTCTTGCTAGTTCTTGGGTGTGATTCCATTAGAGGCATTACACTTGTGGTGCTAAGCTTCCAAGAAGATCAAGATCAAGATCAAGGGAATTATCAATTGTTTGCTATAACAATTGAAAGGTATGTAACTCTTAAACCCTAGTTTGTTAATTTCGAAATTAGCCTCTCTCCTATAGGGTTCTTGTTTTGCAATTCAAAGTTATATGTTCAATAGTTAAAACATAGATCAAAAGTAGGTTGCATGTGAACTTAGGAATTGTTTTCTAGTTTATTTGTTTTACCTAAAACCCATCAGTGGTATCAGAGCCATTGTTTGTTTTGAATTGAATTGCTACAATAGTTGAATTGCAAATTAGGGTTTATAGCCATTAAACCCTAAAGGCCAAATTTTCGCTATTAGGGTTTTGGATTGAAGGGTTTTCGTAAACCCTAGGCTCCAAAGAACCCTAATCGAAATTAGGGTTAGGGTTTTGAAAACCCTAGCCTCCTCCCTTGTAAATTTCGAAATATGCTAGAAGTTTTAGGGTTTCTTTGTTTTGGATAATTGTTACTTGATTAGATTAATTGGATAATTATCCTTACCCTAATTTTCGAAATTTAGAGGGATAAGGATTAGGATTAAATTAATTGATTAATTTAATTAGATAATCCTTACATGATTTAATAAATTGATTAAAAGTTAATTAATAGATAAATATTAAATCTAGTTAATTGGTTTATTTAAATTTAAATTTAATAGTTTGAATTTCGAAATTTATATAAACCTTGAAGTTTTAAAAAGTTTTAAAACACACCTTATATATGTATTATGATTAAATGTTTAATATTATATATGTATAAGAATATGGTCAGTCAAATCGCTAGTATGCCTCATTCACGAAGCTAGTCTATAAGGGGGGTATAAGGAAATTGCCTATAAAATGGTAGTTGAATGGGTGTCCACTCTCACCCACCGCTCCCTTGATTAGTGGAGGGTCGTTAGCAGAACGGATTTGATAGGACAACTACTTCTCATTAAAAGTATAATGCTATTAAAGAAAGTACTAGAACATTATTTTACAAAATCCCAACTCTAGTTACTTTAGAAAAAATGTGAAAAGTATGCTAATCCATGAAATTGCACATTATGCTTTATTGGTCGTTAGTGGAGCGTGTGTGGTTAACCAGCACACTAAAAGGCACTAATAAAGAGTAGTAATGGTATCTCATAATTGTCATTTTGATGGAGCGTGTGTGGTTTACCAGCACATTAATAGTTAATGATAAAGACAATGAGGTTACCAAGCACATTTGCATGGTTATTCACATCTTGTTTGTGATCCTCGGCATCCCAATCACAAATAGAAGAGCATAATCTGAGATTAAAACATGCCATTGAATAGTTTCAATGTATCTCAAAGGAATTAGGAATTTCACTTCGTTTGTTTCGTCTAATGGTGGAATTGGTGAATCGTCATTCACCTACCTTTATGAAATTTACACTTGGATCTCGGCATCCCATTTCTAAGTTGTGAATCTTCATAGTTGGATCCTAACCTTAATATTTTATCTTTGGGTTATTATATTGAGGTATCTTGAAATCTAACTTGAACTTTCTTTCTTTTCAGATGTCTACTCCTGGAAACACTTCTGCTTCATCCTCCTCCAACCATAACTTCTCTTTGCTCAATATCTGCTCCAAAGTCGTTATGGATGGCTCTAACTATAACGATTGGATGCGCAACATCAAGATGGCTCTTCGTTTTGAGAACAAAGAATATGTTCTTGAAAAGGAGCTCAAAGAACTTGATGAGTCTGAAGCTACTCCTGAAGAGCTTGCTGCCTACAAGAAACACTACGATGATGCTACCAAAGTGGCATGCATCATGGTAGCAACTATGTCCCCAGAACTGCGGAGGTACTATGAGGACTACTGGCCTTTTGAGATGAACAAGGACCTTATGGAAAAGTACCATAAGCGAGCTCGTCAAGAAAAGTTTGAAGTAGTCAAGTCACTCATGGCTTGCAAGATGAAAGAAGGGGAGTCAGTTGTGTCCCATGTGCAAAGAATGCAACGCTACATAGAGCGTTTGGTCAAGATCAATATTCACTTTGATGAGGAATTGGCCATTGACATGGTTTTGAACTCACTTCCTGAATGTTATGGTCAGTTTATTCTAACTTACCATTTGAACAACACTGAGCAGACTCTAGCCCAATTGCACAACTTGTTACAGACAGCTGAAGCAGGGATGAAGGGTAAAAGTATACCCTCCACACCTGCAAGTGCCCCTGTCTTGGCTATTGGACATGGAAAGGGGAAAAAGAGGAAAGGTCCTCCCAAGCAAAACTGGAAGAGCAAGGCTCAAGCTGGGTCATCTAGTAATGGCCCAAAGGCTAAGCCCAATGGTTCCACTCCCCATGTTTCTGATCCAAAAGAGGCCGTTTGATTTTACTGCAATCAAAAGGGGCATTGGAAGAGATCTTGCCCACAATATCTGCAGGATATCAAGGATGGTAAAGTGAAGCCATCTTCGGCAGGTATTTACACTATTTCTGCTAATAACTCATTATCTTCTCGTTCATGGGTCCTTGATACAGGATGTGGTTTTCATATCTGTTCTGATATGCAGGGGCTAAAGGAAAGTGAGGAGATAGAGTGAGGAAGGATAAACTTGATCATGGGAAACAGAAAGTCTTCACCAGTGACTAAGATCGGAGTTTATCAGCTTTTGCTTAGTAATGATGTTAGATTAGATTTGATAAATTGTTGCTATTCGTCTAAGATGACGAGAAACATTATTTCATTTCATGCATTGTTCAGACAAGGTTTTAAATATTCTTTTAATGATTTGAATGGTTCAATTTCTGTTTATAAGAATGGTGTTTTCATGTTTGAAGCTTTACCTTGTGATGGTGTGTATGAAACAGTGACTTGTGTTGATAGCTTAGGAAATAGTGTACTTAATATTGACTTGTCTAATAGTGTAGACAAGGCATGCTTGTGGCATTGTTGTCTTGGACACATTAACAAGAAACGCATAGCCCAACTCCAAAAGGATGGAGTGTTGGAATCATTTGACCTAAAATCAGATGATATGTATGAATCTTGTCTTTTGGGAAAGATGACAAAATCACCATTCACAGGGTCTTGTGAAAGAGGTGAAGGTCTATTGGATCTCATACACACAGATGTGTGTGGGCCCTTCAGATCAACTACAAGAGATGCTAATCGATTCTGTGTGACTTTCACTGACGATTATAGCAGATATGGTTATATCTACTTAATCAAGCATAAGTCAGAAACCTTTGAAAAGTTCAAAGAGTTTAAGCATGAGGTCGAAAATTAATTGGGCAGGAAGATAAAGATACTTAGATCCGATAGAGGCGGGGAGTATCTTAGTATCGAGTTTAACGACTATCTGAAAGAATGTGGGATAGTCTCACAATTGACTCCTCCTAGGACACCACAATTAAATGGTGTAACTGAGAGGCGTAATCGGACCTTGTTAGACATGGTTCGTTCTATGATGAGTCGTGCTTCGCTTCCTATTCACTTCTGGGGGTATGCCTTAGAGACAGCCGCCCACATCCTCAATCTTGTCCCTACAAAGAAGGTTGCCAAAACACCTCACGAAATGTGGACGGGGAAAGTTCCCTCGTTGGCACATATTAAAGTCTGGGGTTGTGAAGCTTTCGTAAGACGAGAGACTCACGACAAGCTAGCAGCTAGAAGTGAGAAATGTGTTTTCATTGGTTACCCAAAGCAGTCTTTTGGATATTTGTTCTACAGGCCTAGTGAAAACGTAGTCTTTGTAGCACGAAGAGGAGTCTTTCTAGAAAGGGAGCTCATATTCAAAGAGGACAGTGGGAGCACCATTGAACTTGAAGAAATTCAAGAGTTAGCCAATGAAGGAACCTTAGATGACACTAGCACTCAACCAGAGGAAACAGTTCCTGTTGAACCAGTTGATAACTCATTACCTCTTCGAAGGTCCACTAGGGTGAGTGTGCCACCTGAGTTGTATGGCTTTCATATTACTTCAGATGGTGACACATTCATAAGTGACAGAACACTGGTAAACTTAGATGAACCAGTCACTTATAAGGAAGCGATGGCAGGCTCAGAGGCTTCCAAGTGGAAAGAGGCAATGGACAGCGAGATTAAGTCCATGTATGACAACCAAGTTTGGAATTTGGTTGATAGTGCACCAGGTCGTAAGACAGTTGGGTGCAAATGGGTCTTCAAGAAGAAGACATACATGGATGGGAATGTGCATACATTCAAGGCTCGACTGGTTGCAAAAGGTTTCACTCAAACCCCAGGGGTTGACTATGATGAGACTTTTTCGCCAGTAGCTAAGATTAAATCTATTAGGATATTGCTCGCCATAGCTGCCTTTCATGACTATGAAATCTGGCAGATGGATGTCAAGACTGCTTTCCTTAACGGGAAGTTGGTTGAGGATGTTTACATGAATCAGCCAGAGGGTTTTGTTGATGCAAAGTTTCCCAATAGAGTGTGCAAGCTTGAGAAATCCATTTATGGATTGAAACAAGCATCTCGCAGCTGGAATCTTTGCTTCCATGAGAAAGTTAAAGAGTTTGGTTTCTCTAGAAGTGAAGATGAGTTTTGTGTGTATATCAAGGCTAGTGGGAGTATAGTAACTTTTCTGGTGTTATATGTCGATGACATATTACTCATTGGTAACGACGTTCCAACCTTGAAAGATGTTAAGTCTTGGCTTGGAAAGTGTTTTGCCATGAAAGACCTTGGAGAATCTGCCTATATTCTTGGGATTAGAATATTGAGAGATAGAAAGAAGAGACTAATTGGACTTAGTCAGAGCACATACTTGGATAAAGTACTAAAGAGGTTTAGTATGGAAAATTCCAAGAAGGGAGAGCTACCTATCCAGAGCAATACCAAATTGAGTAAGACTCAATGCCCGAGTACAGATGAGGAAATAGATGACATGAGTCGTGTACCTTATGCTTCCGCTGTCGGATCGATCATGTACACTATGACATGTAGTCGCCCTGATGTGGCTTTTGCTTTGAGCGTGGTCAGTCGCTATCAGGGAAACCCATGTAGAGCTCATTGGATAGCAGTAAAGAATATACTCAAGTATTTGCGAAGGACAAAGGACTGGGTCCTTGTGCTTGGTGGCAATGATACTTTGAGAGTAGATGGTTATAGTGATGCCAGCTTTCAGACGGATAGAGATAACTTCCGTTCTCAATCAGGCTGGGTATTTTTACTGAATGGAGGAGCAGTTACTTGGAAAAGTTCCAAGCAAAATACGGTGGCTGATTCTACTTGTGAATCAGAGTACATAGCAGCGAGTGAAGCGTCGAAAGAAGCAGCTTGGTTGAGGAACTTCATCGGAGATCTCGGAGTTGTTCCAACCATCCAGGAGCCTATGAAACTGTTCTGCGATAATGAAGGAGCGGTTGCCTTGACAAAGGAACCAAGAGATCATGGTAAAACCAGACATATCGACAGAAAGTACCATTTCATCAGACATAGAGTAGAAGAAGGCCATCTTATAGTAAAGAGGGTGTCATCTGAAGATAACCCAACAGATCCTCTCACAAAGGGTCTGAGTAGGGCTAAGCATATTCAGCATGCTCGGAGCATAGGACTGAAAGATGATATTAGTTTTAGTAGTTAGATTAGTTTTGTTCTGAAACTTGTAACAAAGTAAATGTAATTGACTTTTGGTGATTAAATAATAAAGTATTGTTTATAAGTTTGGTTACTACCTTCTGTCAATTGTTTATTATTGTGTTTCATATTTTGCATGTTTTACTTCCTGAATAATAAGATTATTCAAACTCCACAGTCGCTCATACTTTTGGAAGTAAGTAGTGAATTAAGACTGTCATGAACTGGATTGTAGATTGTCTAAGGATAGACATGGCAATAGAATTGCTGCAACGTTCATGAGTACTCAGAAATTGAGATTTGAGTATTGGATAAACCCTCGCTCAGAGTATCACTTCATGGAATTCATCACGAGTAATACTGAGACGATAATATCCTATAATCTTGAAACGAAGATATATGAGTTGTAATTTACAAAGTCGGTTATACATTGGTGATACGAAAACGCATCAGTAACTTGGTGTTATAAAACGTATTGTCATGTATAATTTGATGAGTAAAAGATACAAGCATATGAGTCAACGTTTAATCGTTCCTTTTGCCCTAACCGGAAAAGCGATATATGTGGGCCCCTCGATGATTTGGTGTTGACTTATGTGCTGGGCCCAGCCAGGACTAAATTGATGTGTTCGATTAGAAGTCCTACATCATCACAAATCAGGAATCGGGAAACATAGATTCTGGACAAAGAGATTGATTACATTCCATGTCTTATGTCTAGGGATATCTAGCAGAACGAAGGATTATATGATCACTTATCTTAGGACACGTAACTGACTGGGTCAGAGTTCGGCAGCAGCTTTTGGAAGCTACAATTTGCTGGTCATATTTAGAAGGCATACTAGCAATTATAGTTACAGACTTATCCAAGTGGGAGACTGTTGGATTAGGTGTCTAAGCCCATAACTATAATTGGTATGTACTTGAATTGATGGCAGCACAGTCCTTTTGGGTTGCCCTCAACCTAGCAACTGGACAAGGAAATTATGAAAGGAGAGATATTAATTTATAAGATTAATAAATTAATATATAAATGATTTATTAATATGTTAGTGCATTAATATATTAATTAGAAATCATTATGTTTAATTAATAGTTAGCCAGAAATTAATCAGAATTAATTTTGGGGTTAAAAGAATTAATTATAAAGTGCAGGGACTAGTTTGCAATTAACTAATAGTTGAGTGGAAGGATCCAGAACCTCCTTGGAAGGAGGTGGACGAAATCCATAGGGGAAACCCTAGAGATTTCGTCCAAGGGGTTCTAGATAAGGCCCTTGGGCTTTGCTTAGGCCTTAAGCAAGGAGCATTAGGGTTTTCCCAAAACCCTAGATCCCTCAGCTATTTAAGGAGCCTCCTGGCTCACATTTTCGGTGACTCTGTTCTTTGGAAGAAACCCTAGGCCGAATTGCATACTCCCTTCCTCTCTCTCTACTTTCCTTCTTGCTAGTTCTTGGGTGTGATTCCATTAGAGGCATTACACTTGTGGTGCTAAGCTTCCAAGAAGATCAAGATCAAGATCAAGGGAATTATCAATTGTTTGCTATAACAATTGAAAGGTATGTAACTCTTAAAACCTAGTTTTTTAATTTCGAAATTAGCCTCTCTCCTCTAGGGTTATTGTTTTGCAATTCAAAGTTATATGTTCAATAGTTAAAACATAGATCAAAAGTAGGTTGCATGTGAACTTAGGAATTGTTTTCTAGTTTATTTGTTTTACCTAAAACCCATCAAAAACAACTCTGAACAAAACAAATAAAACACAACGATAAAACACCTTTACTTGTGCGATATAGGAAAAAGAACATAATACCAAATCAAATAAGATAATACCGACATCTCGGTTAAGTCGGGACTGTTCCTAGTTGTATTAAGGGGTGAATGTAGCCTGATCAACTACATTTCCTCTGAAGTACAACTATCACATGCCTCGAGGAAATCGTGATGGTCGGTAAACTTAAAAACATACCCCTTTATTACCAAGTAAAGAACATCAACTCAATTTATATAATAATTAAAACATCTTAGGAATAATATTAGTACATTTATATACTCTCGCAGACAGTATGGCCGGCTTCCATCTCCCCGGAGATCCGTATTTCCCTAATCAGGGGAATAACGGATGGTTGGAGGAGGAACCTGAAGAAGACCCTGAGGAGGGATCTGAAGAGGAACCTGAGGCAGAAGTCGAGGGCGGACCTGCTGAGCCAATGGAGGGCCTGGAAGAAGAAGAAGCCGAAGAGGACTTCGAGGAGGAACCTAACGATGATGGTGATTCGGACGCGGAGTCCGAAGTCATCAACCCCCTTACCCGACTAGGGTGCCCGCTCATCGGATGGGCCCGACTGGCCCTACACCCCCTGGGGTATCGATCTTTGGAGGTGGAGGAGACAGCAGGGACATCGACCCCCGTTTGGCATGACACGCGAGTTCTACAACTTGAGGGAGGGAGGACCAGCTGATCGCGCGCTTCCGGTCATGGTGAGACGATTGCGGAACGCTGGCGACCTAGCTCAGAGCACCGTCGATCAGATGCACCAGATGCGGACTAGAGTCGAGCGTGCAGGACAGGAGATGCGAGAGGTTATCCGAGAGTTCCACATGAGGCAGGTGAGGTGGGAGACTCGACTCCGAGACGCGGAACGACAGGTGACTCGCCTTCAGGGAGCGTCCACTTCCTCAACACCACCCCCTGGCGCATCCCACCATGACTAGGGCTAGTCATATCTATCTTTAGTATTATGCTTATATGATCTATGCTATGTACCATCGACTCTATGTTTAAGTGATTACACTACTCATAGAGTCGTTACGCTGCCGAACTTGCACCACTTATGTATGCTCTTTCGAGCAAATTTTCATGTATCAAAATACGGAAATTATTAATGGAAAAATATGTGTTCTATTGTGATGTTGTTATCTGTTATGTGTTATGTATCCATGATTGTATGTTAACATGTGAAACCACTTAAGTACATGCAATACACCTAGTTTATAGGACCACAATCTCACAAAAATCATAGGCACTAAACATCTTTCCGTTCAATGACAGAAAGATGCCACAACGACCAACCCGTGGAAACCCTGGACCAACCCCAACCGAAGTCAACTCAGCTGCATTCCAAGCAGCTGTATCTGCTGCGGTCACCACAGCCAGGGCGCAAATCCACCAAGGGAACAATGGTGGAGGCAATGGACAAGGGGCTGGAAGTTCGAACAACGGAATAAATCAAGGACCTACCAAGACATGCTCTTACAAAGATTTCACCAATGCCAAGCCACAAACCTTTAATGGAACGGCTGGAATGATAACCCTAAAGAGATGGATGGAAAAGGTGGAATCGGTATTTGAGATATGTGAATGCCCCGAGGAGGTGAAAGTGAAGTTCGCCGCATGCACATTCGTTGACCAAGCTCTCACCTGGTGGAATGGACATGTGGAGGCCATGACTCTCCCCGTAGCCAACGCCATGCCGTGGGCGGAGTTGAAAGAAATGCTGATGGCTGAGTACTGCCCACGAGGCGAAATCCAGAAAATGGAGCAAGAGTTGTGGAATCTCACCGTCCGAAACTCCGACATAGATGCATACATATCAAGGTTTAGCGAACTGTCACTGTTGTGCCCTGGCATGATTACTTCAGAGGGAAAGAAAATCGAACGATTCATCTGGGGATTAACCTCCCCAATTCAAGGAAATGTGATAGCTGCAAATCCCGAAACCTTCGACAGTGCCAAGAGATTGGCCAAGAAACTGTACGACCACAACAACAAGAAGGGCAAGAAGCCAGTGGAAACTGAGGGCAAGAAGGAGAGTGACAACAAGAAAGGAAAGAACAACAAAAGAAAAGGGCGACAAGGCTCAGAATCATCAAAGAAGCAACAAACAGTGACAGTCAATGCTGCAACCACCCAAGTTCCCTCCACACCACATGCTCCAGTCTCAGCTAATCCAAGTGCCCCTAAGCAGTATTCCGGGAATCTCCCAAAGTGCAACAAGTGCAGTCTCCATCATAATGGCAAATGCAGGGAGATGCAGTGTACCGGTTGCAATCGAAAGGGTCACATGGAAAAATGTTGCAGGACCTATCCTCCCCAGAACCAACAGCAAGGAAACAACAACAACAACAACAACCGCAACAACAACAACAACAACACCAACAACAGCGACAACAATGCAGGACCAAGCCACACCTGCTATGGATGTGGAAAGACTGGGCATTTCCGTCGAAACTGCCCCAACAACAACAACCCTAGGAATGGAGGAATAGGAAGAATGCTGACCATGGGTCAGGGAGAAGCGGTTCAGGATCCCGCTGTTGTCACCGGTACGTTTCTCCTAAACCACACTTATGCATGCATTCTATTCGATACCGGGGCAGAACGAAGCTTTGTGAGTAATAGGTTCAAACACTTGTTAAAACAACAACCCCAGAAGCTCAATGAACCCTTTACGATGGAAATGGCTAATGGGAAAACAGAATCCACTGGGGAAATCTACATCGGATGTACCCTGACCTTGAACCAACACGTCTTTCAAATAAACTTAATGCCTGTTTCCATTAGGAGTTTTGATGTGATTATCGGCATGGACTGGTTAAGCCCCCACCATGCTGAAATTATGTGTCACGAGAAGACCGTTCGCCTTCACCTCCCAAATCACGAAACCCTAATTATATACGGAGACAAACCCAGCACGAACCTTCGTCTTATCTCATGCATTAAGGCACAGAAGTATCTACGAAAGAAGGACTTGACGTTTCTGGCTCATATAGTGGATAAGTCCAAGGAAGAGGTCAATATTCGAGACATCCCAGTGGCTTGCGATTTCCCGGATGTCTTTCCTGAGGATCTTCCGGGGATACCCCCAGAAAGACAAGTCGAGTTCCGAATTGACCTCGTGCCAGGAGCTACACCCATCGCCAAATCGCCCTACAGATTGGCTCCTGCGGAAATGCAAGAGCTATCCAGCCAACTCAGCGAACTTTTGGACAAAGGATTTATCCGACCCAGTTTCTCACCTTGGGGAGCTCCGATTCTCTTTGTTAAGAAGAATGATGGTTCCTTTAGAATGTGTATTGACTACAGGGAACTAAATAAGCTCACTATCAAAAATCGCTATCCACTTCCGCGAATCGATGATCTATTTGACCAACTCCAAGGAGCAAGCTACTTCTTTAAGATAGATCTGCGATCCGGATACCATCAACTCAAAGTCCGGGAGGAGGATATCCCCAAAACCGCCTTCCGAACTCGTTATGGACATTATGAATTTGTCGTAATGCCCTTCGGTCTAACAAATGCCCCTGCTGCATTCATGGACCTAATGAATCGAAACCGCCGACCATTCCTCGACAACTTCGTCATCGTTTTCATCGACGATATTCTAGTCTATTCTCGAAGCGAAGAGGATCATGGCCGACACCTCCGGCAAATCTTAGAAACCCTAAGAACCGAAAAAGTATACGCAAAACTCTCTAAGTGTGAGTTCTGGCTCCGTAGTGTGAACTTTTTAGGTCATGTTGTGAGTCAAGAAGGGATACATGTGGATCCTTCTAAGGTCAAAGCCATTGAAGGATGGGCGATCCCAACGACACCCACCGAAATTCGTCAATTTTTAGGTCTCGCAGGCTATTACTGGAGGTTCATTTAGAACTTCTCCAAAACAGCCAAGCCACTTACTTCGCTTACACAAAAGGGCGTACCCTTTGAATGGACGGATAAGCAAGAAGCTGCATTCCGAACTCTGAAGCAAGCACTCTGCAGTGCACCGGTATTATCACTACCAGAGGGAACAGAGGACTTCGTAGTTTACTACGATGCGTCGAATCAGGGTTTAGGCTGTGTACTCATGCAGCGTGGAAAGGTGATAGCTTATGCGTCCCAACAATTAAAGACACATGAGGTGAATTATACCACCCATGATCTCGAATTGGGAGCTGTGGTCTTCGCCTTGAAGATTTGGAGGCACTACCTTTATGGTACCAAGTGCACCATTTTCACTGACCACAAGAGTCTCCAGCACATTTTAAATCAAAAGGAGTTGAACATGAGGCAACGAAGATGGGTTGAGCTGCTAAATGATTATGAGTGCGAAATAAAGTACCACCCAGGTAAGGCTAACGTGGTAGCTGATGCCTTGAGTCGAAAGGATTACTCGAATCGTCGTTTGAAGACTCTCTCCATAACCATCCAATCCCACCTGACCTCGCAAATCAGAGCAGCCCAGTTCGATGCCATGAAGGCAGAAAACAAAACAAGCGAAGTGTTACGAGGAATGGAAAAGAATTTCGAAGTGAAGGAGGACGGAGCATATTACTTCATGAACCGCATTTGGGTTCCTAAACGTGGGGGACTCAGAGAAGTAGTCATGAATGAAGCCCACAAGACGCGATACTCCATCCATCAGGGTTCAGATAAAATGTACTTGGACGTTAAGCAACATTATTGGTGGCCTAACATGAATGCAGAAATTGCCACTTACGTTAGCAAGTGCCTCACGTGTGCTAAAGTAAAGGTGGAATATCAGAAGCCCTCGGGATTGCTACAACAACCAGTAATTCCCGAGTAGAAATGGGAAAGGATTACTATGGACTTTGTGACCAAACTACCCAAGTCGACTGATGGTTTGGATACCATATGGGTAATAGTTGACAGGTTAACAAAATCCGCTCATTTCCTGCCAATAAAAGAGTCATACAAGATGGAACGTTTGACAAGGATCTATATCAAGGAAATCGTGAGACTCCACGGAGTGCCCATATCTATCATCTCAGATAGAGATAGTAGGTTTGCTTCACGCTTTTGGCAATCGCTTCAGAAAGCTATGGGAACACAACTTGACATGAGCACTGCCTACCACCCACAAACAGATGGTCAAAGCGAGCGAACCATTCAAACGCTAGAAGATATGCTTCACGCATGGATGATAGAATTTGGAAGGTCATGGGATACCCACTTGCCTTTGATCGAATTTTCATACAATAACAGTTATCACTCAAGCATCAAAGTTGCTCCATTCGAGGCATTGTATGGGCGTAAATGTAGATCGCCGTTGTGTTGGGCTGAGGTAGGTGACACTCAGCTAGCAAGAGGACAGACACCAGGCAATGCATTCACGGGACCAGAAATCATACGCGAAACGACCGAGAAGATAATTCAGATCAGAGCCCGACTGCAATCATCACGAGACAGACAGAAGAGCTACGCCGATAAACGGCGAAAGCCCTTGGAATTCAAAGTCGGGGATCGGGTGTTGTTAAAGGTCTCTCCTTGGAAAGGGGTGATTCGTTTTGGGAAACGGAGAAAACTAAACCCTTGATACATTGGACCCTTCGAGATTCTTGCCTGAATAGGTCCAGTGGCTTATAGACTGCAGCTACCCGCTGAGCTCAGCAGTGTACATCCCGTGTTCCATGTTTCCAATTTAAAGAAGTGCTTATCCGACGAGACTCTCGTCATTCCCTTAGAAGAAATCGAAATCAATGAGAATCTCCTGTTCATCGAAGAACCAGTCGAAATCATGGACAGGGAAGTGAAGCGTACTAAGCAAAGTCGCATTCCGATTGTGAAAGTTCGGTGGAACGCGAAACGTGGACCAGAATTCACATGGGAACGCGAAGACCAAATGAAGCAGAAGTACCCTCATCTATTCTCACATTCTCGAATCTAGCTTTAAAAAGAATTTCGGGACGAAATTCCCTCTAACGGGGGGATGATGTCACAACCAGGAATTCTGATCCCTTGTAAAACCCTTAACAAAGATAACATTGTAGCTAAAACTTGAAAACATGTATGGTGCTTATTCAATGACCACAAATTCCATCAAATACTCTATACAAACATTCAAATAGTCAACAAAAAGGTTGGAAACCCTAAAAATCCCGGTTCAAGTCCATTTTGGACTAGGATTTCCTTATTGGGCCTAATGGACCAATAAGCTTCCAATTTGACTATTTTGGGCTTAGGACCCTTAAATGGACCCTAATTGGACCCACTTCCATAAAACTTAACCTTTTTGAGCCTTATATTCCTAAAATGGGCTAGTTTATCTAAATGGGCCTTATTGGGCCATAACAAATCTAATTAACCCTAATGGGCCATAAAACTCATTCCTTGATGTATATTGGGCCGTGAATTGATCTAAAAGGCCCATTGGGCCGAAAACCATCAAATTGAGCCCAAATTATGGACTTAAGCACAAATGGCCCAAATCCTCTTCTCTCTTTTCTCCCTCTCGGCCCAACATACATTTATAAAAAAAAGGGAAATAGAGGTTGACTTTGGAGGTGCCACCTCCATATTACACAACAAATAACAAAGCCTTTGCATCGTATACTTCCATGCAAGCTTGTATGATCCAACATGCATCAAGGCCTCTTTCTCTCTCTTCTTCTTATCTCTCGGCCGAGATCACAACACACACACATTACACCAACTTCTTTCAACCTCACTCTCTCTAGAAAGTCTTCATCTCCTTCACAAATTTTCGAAGATCTAAGGTGGATCAAGAAGGTTTCCACCAAAAACTCATCTTCCCTTGGTAAGTCCTTACTCCTCTAAGTTGTATAACTTCATTTTTATGCTAAGATCATTCATTCTAAGCAATTGTGATCATACTCTTAGAACAACCTCCATAAGTTCGAGATCTATCCAAGGAGGGCTTGCTAAAGCCGAAAATAACATCAAACTATTCCATTTCTCTTCAAAACCGAACCCACAAACTCAAGGTGAGTTCATACCCCTCTCTTTTCGGTTTTCCTAAGTTTTATGGGGGGAGAATACAAGTAAATTGTGTAGATCTATGTGTATATGTATGTTATGTGTGATTTCATGTATGTATGTGTGATTTTATGTGTTTATGTGGTAAATATGTAACAAAAAGGGAAGAAATCTCGAGATCTATGGCACAAGAAGGGAAACAAACATGATCTAATTAACTTTTCATTAAACAAGTCAAGAAAAATTTCTATCTAAAGTCATAATAAACATAATGCAACATGAAACTCATTTTTGGGCTATAATTGTCAAATAAACAAAAGTTGGGTTGAAATTTGTCATTCACGGTTTTATTAAGGACTAAAAGAGTTAAAACAGTAAAATTAAATGTTTTTATGAACATTATACTCTTTAAAGGATTAGAAATGTAAATTATAGCTTAATGGGCTAAGTTTTGGGCTTTTCGGCCCATATGCCCAAAAATTTGCAAAAATATGATTTTAAGGGGCTGAAATGGTACAATTCTCGAAACAGGGGGTAAAAGGGGTAAACAAAACTATTTTAAGGGTTAAAATGCTTTTCTTTTCCAAAAAGGATAAAAAATGTAAAGTTTTTTGGAATTTGGGCCAAAATTGTAAAAGTGGTGAAAAAGTTGGACTTTAACCGAAAGACTCTTTGCTGGAAGGGCTGAAACTGCCAAAGAGTAAATTTTGAACTAAAAACATCACTAAAACAAGTCTATGGGTAAAAAATGTAAAGAAAATGGTTTAAGGACCTAAAATGTTTCTTTTTCAAAATAAGGGACTAAAATTGTCATTTTTATTAAAGAAGGGCTGAAAAGGATCAAACCAATATTTTGAGCCAATTATTTTATGATTAAGATATTTGAGTCAAAAAAATACCAAACTACAACTCGTGAAAATAAAAAGATGAATATACGTAAAATTCCAAATATCGTTATAAACAACCAACCGACCTCGTGCCGATACGAAATTAACAATCGTTCAATCAAATTCCCAACAATTATACTATACCTAAAACAAGTAAATATTCAATTCTTTGGGCTTGGAAGTCTCAAATCATGCTTATTGGGCCTTCGTGACCAATTAGCATAACTTTGAGCCCAACGAATAAAAATAAACGTTATTGAGCCTCCTGTGACCCAATTATATGTTTAAGGGACCCTCAATGGCTTTCAAGTGCTATTGGGCCTCAGTGGCCCACTAGCATTGCTAGTAAGGTCCAAATAAATCAAATGCGAAATGGGCCAACGTGTCCTTCGTATACCCAACGGCCTTAAATAACACACGTAATTAGCAGGACCTTGTAATCCTCTTCTCCTCGTTTGTTAGGCTTACCTTCAATTCAAGTAATCAAGTACAGGTCGTTAATCAATAGTAATCAATTTCGTTTGGATTAAGTGAGTAATAACGGGCGACACCTCTAAGGGTCGTTCGTAGTCTGTAGTTATAATCAAAGTCTCCTCGAAGGAGAGCGAGAGTTTGTGTATAGATCTATACGGGGGTGACTCCCCCACACCTCAGCTGTTCGCTACAGTTAGACTCGGCCAGTCTAGGGTGACAAAATCTTAAGATCAATTCCGGCGTCCGCTAGAATACCAAGACAGACGAACTAGTCATTATCATGCATGGTTATAACGACTCACATAAATAAATGAATCCAATACTATCCGAGTAATCAAGAAAAATCATAATCATTCGTTGTGACGGTATAACAATTTGAAACAATTATATTATAATATCGGAAAACATCAGGTTTTTCGAGGAAATCAACACCATTCACTTGCACTTTCAATAACTATAATGCAAAACTTCTCATTTATACATGTTTGAAATCATTCATACACAAACTTATGGATTTTCACACCTTGGTATAAACAATTGTCTTTTCAGAAAATATCGGATTTTCTGGGTTTTATAAACTACCCAAAACATTTTTATAACAACCCTGCTTATGAACTCACCAACATTCCATATGTTGACATTTTCAAAATAACTTATATTCTCAGGTAACAGGTAAGCTGAAGAGTAATACCAAGTATGTTAGGATGTTATGTTTTGAAAACTCTCAAACAATTTATTCTATGGATATGTAATATTTAGACAATGTACTTGATGTGAACAATGTCAGTTGTAATGTATTAATGCATGGTGAAGTTTATGTTGCGTTTCATGTATAATCATTGTGATGATATTCAATTTAAGTCACGCTATCCCTTGGACGTTTCCACCGTCTGGTTCGGGGGTGTGACATGTTGGGCCATTAGGTTTTGGGGTTGATATTTATTTGTAGAGGCCCATTATGGTTTTGAGCCCAAATTGGAAAATTGGGCCATGGGTTGGGTCTTAAGTAATTTTTGGTAATTGGGCCTTGTGGACTATTGGGTTTGGGCCTAATTTGGAAATTGGGCCATTAAAGGACTTATGGTCATTATAGTGTCGGGCTTTTGTGTTGGGATTGGGCATTAGTTTTGGATCATACTGGGCCAGGGGTAGAATGGTTATTTTACCCCATGCATGGATTAAGGATTATGGTACGGGACCCAATTGCTAATTGGGTATATTGATCGGTATTGATAGCTCAGGAAATGGACAGGGCAACAGCTAAGGATTTCATTCGGGAAGCGTCTGCATTCAAGGTGAGTTTTCTCACCATACCAATGGGTCTAAGGCACCAAGGCCGGCCCATTTTATGTTATGTGGTACACTAGCTGTAGTAGAGATATGTGGTATGATAGTTAGCTTTATGCTAAGTGGTATGCTAGTGATTATATGATATTTGCATGGAAGACCCCGGGGAGAGCCCGTGGTAGTTGGATATAAGACCATGTGGGGAGCCCATGCCATTCGTAGGTAAAGACCATGTGGGGGAGCCCATGACATGGTGGTATAAGACCCTGGCAGGAGCCCACAACATCCTTATATGTTTATGTATGTGTTATGTAGTATGATAGATACTTCTATGATATATGATATGCTAGTTGATTATATGGTCATTGCATGGAAGACCCCGGGGGGAGCCCGTGGCAGTTGGATATAAGACCATGTGGGGGAGCCCATTGCATTCCTAGGTAAGACCATGGGGGGAGCCCATGGCATGAAGGTATAAGACCTTGGGGGGAGCCCACCTCATCCTTATATGTTAGTATGCATTGCTTATGTGATATATGTAGCTTTTATAACTAATATGGTATGTGTTATGTGGATTGTATGTGGGGTATGCTCTGGGGGACTCACTAAGCTTTGTGCTTACGGTTTACAGTTTTGGTTTTCAAGTATCATCGATTTGGAAAATAAGGGCTTGGATTGATCATAGTGCACACACCTATGATTTCCGCAATGAATGATTTTGGGATGAACTCTGATAAATGTTTTACTTAATGATGATTTGAAATGTTTGAAATAAATGGTATCAATGTTTTAGCTATATTAAAAAAATGAAATTTTTACCCGTGATTTTTGGGTCGTTACAATAATATAACTATATTTATATTTATGGTCCTTTAACTTACCCTATATTTACAATAAATAACGTATCTTTATTTGAGTGCGGTGTAAATGAATACCACTATGATCAAATCAAAATAATATAACTATATTTACATTTATGGTCCTTTAACTTACTCTACATTTATAATAAATACGCTATCTTTATTTCAGTGCGATATAAATGAATACCACTACGATCAAATCTAAATAATATAAGTATATTTACATATACGGTCCTTTAACTTACCCTATAATTTATATAATATTCCTTTTCATGTCAAAAGTTTTACTATAAATGAATGTGTCCCAAACTTCATTTGCATTGTACGATATTTTGAAAAACAATAGGCTAAGTAAAAAAAATGAGTCGGCCATAATATTTGCCATCATTTGATGAGTTAAATTACGAGGTATCTTCGTTTATTATTATTCATATATTTATGTTTTTATATATCACATATTTATATTTGTATGTATTGATTAGGCTAATGATATTTACACAAACAATGCATCTCAAGATGACGAGAATGAAAATACTTACTTCATCAGTGACACTTCAGAATTTGAAACTAGCATGGTATACAATTTTAGATTTATTAATATGGTTATTAATCAATAAGTTTACTTGTATCTAATAAAAAAAATATTTTTTAGGTATTTAATTCTCGTCAACAACTAATAGTCTGGGTGCAAAATACGGGGAGTGGACTTGGTTACGTTATTGTAATAAAAAGATCGACTCCTAACTTAAATATATTTTTTTTCAATGTGATCGCAGCGGTACATACAAAAGTAAAAAAACATCCACAAAAAATACCGGTACCAAAAAATAAACTGTCAATTTGCACTAAAAGGCAAGTATTCATCAAAAGATAATCGTTGGTCATTAAAAGCCATATGTGAAATACATAATCACGAGCCCGCCTTATATTTAGAAAGTCACCCATATCCAAGGCGTCTTTCTGAAGATGAAACCCGATTAGTGGAAGATTTGATAAGAAAAATGTGAAACCAAAAGATATATTATCTACATTAAAGAAGGAAAATGTAGAAAATTTATACATTCTTCCAACTATATATAATGCATGCCAAAAATTCAATATGAAAGAGAATAGTGGCAAAACACAAATGCAAGTTGTTATGTCTTTCTTGGCTGAGAATGGCTATATCTACTACAGTCGTGCCGATAAGTCAACCAACGAGCTTCGATATTTGTTTTTTGCTCACCACAGATCATTGGAGATGTGGCGTGCATTCCCACATGTCATGTTGATGGATACAACATACAAAACAAACAGGTACGAGATTTCCTTCCTTGAAATAGTTGGTGTAACTCCAACTATCAGGCATTTTGCGTAGCATTTGTCTACATGCATAAGGAAATAGAATCCAACTACACTTGAGCACTAGAGTGCTTAAAATCAACAATAGATAGACGCATGTTTACACGTGTAATTGTAACAGATAGAGACATGGCTTGCATGAACGCATGCAATAATGTATTTCCAGAAGCTAAAGGATTACTTTGTAGATGGCATATCAATACAAGCATTAAGAGAAAATACAAAACATTTTTAGTGCATCGTCGTTGTTGGACCTCCTTTTATAAAGGTTGGAAAAAATTAGTTGAATCTGAAACTGAGGAAGCATACAATTCCAATCTCTTACAAGTAGAAAACATTCTGGTGGACTACAAAGGTATTTATTTAACATATCTTTTAGATTTGTTAGAAGATGATGATGTTGATGTTGAAGGCCAAATGTCTAACACACAGTTGAAAAAACAATCAAGATCTAGTAAGTTCAGTTGGGTGCGGAAGTTAAAACATATATTTTCACCATCAACAACTTCGCTTCGGGAACCTACTTCTCACAAAAACAAAGTACCAAGTGGACATCCGCGGTTGAGTACACAAACAAGACCTCCTGTTCTGCCTACTTAAGATCCAACAACTCAATATCCTCGTAGACATAGTTTTGCGACGTCTATGTCAGATTATAATGAGTCTAATCAGTTTGATTTAAACCAGGAACCAGAGAGGCACAATACATTTTCGTTTCAACAACCTTCAACATTTTATTCAAATTCACTTATGAGTGAAATTCCAAATGAATTACATCCATACGTTACAAACATTATAGATATGGAGGGAGATGTAAACTGTGGATTTCGGGCAATAGCTGTCTCCCTCGGGTGTAGTCAAAATTATTGGCGTCAAATCCGCTCAAAATTATACAATGAGTTATTAGAAAATTGGGGACGATATGCAATGATTTTTCGGGATGATATAAACAACGTACATCACTCGTTGAGTTTCACTGGATTGGGTTCTGCACAAAGTGCATATTGGTTGATTATGCCGGATACTGGATTCCTCATTGCTAATAAGTATGGTGCAATCATTTATTTTTTTAGACAAACAAGGTTCATTGACCTGTTTTCCGCTTTGGCATGGCCCGCATGACATCTCACATCATATTGTTATCGCCTTCGTTTATAATGACCATTACGTAAAAGTTGATTTACAAGAATCACATCCAATGCCTACAGTTTTGTCACTTTGGTGTCACCACAGATCAAAACGTTCTATTGGATGGGAAATAATGTATAATGCTCGACTTAATGCATATATTCCACCGAATGCACCACGTAATAATTGTAATATTCATATAGTTGATGTCCCTGATAATTAATAAAATTAAAATATGACAGTGTTTGATAAAACGATGGTAAATAAAAATGACAATTTTATTTATTATAGTTGTGAAAATATCATATTATGTTTTTTATTGTTCATTTAATTGTTCGTGATCGTTATTTATCGTTTAAGGTTAAATGAAGTAATATGAACAAATCTATATTCATGTTCGTTAGGTTCGTTGCCCGGTTGATATCGCTAATATTAAAACTTAAAGAAAATTTTAAACTTAGAAATATTATATGAAATTCCCTATAATAAAATTGAGATATTATACAAAATAAAATTGATTATGTAATGATAAAAAATAAATTGGATTATGTAAGTATACAAAATAAAATTGATATATTATATGACAATTTCAATATTTAATAGTTGAATGTGTAAATTAAAAGTTAAATATATGTTAAAGGGTCATAAATAAAAATTTTAATAAATTCATAAAGGAAGAAATCGTAAGTTAAGATATTTTATTTATTTATTTATTTACTTTACTAGTTTTAAGACCCATGTATTACATGGGTTAATTTGAAAAAAAAAAGTTAAATATAAAGATCAAAATATTTGACAACGTTGAATTTATAAAAAAATAAAAAAAAAAAAGAATGAATTATTATAATGAAAATGTTTTTTATATTTTAAATTTAAACAAATAATTTAAATAAATAAAAGAAATTAATGAGCTTTAATTTTGGAAATTTTGAAATTAAAAGGTAAGTTCATTAATGAAATTGATATCTATTTATTACTACATTTATTACAATTATTACATTAAAATATTATATGAAATTTTATAAAATAAAAAAAAAACTCATAAAATGACATGTGGAAAAAAATTAATTCAAAATAACTACAAAATGATATTTGGCAAATTGAATGAGAGTGTGACAAGTGGCAAAAAAAACTTTCATTTATTAGAGAGGATTAACTAAAGACAATAAAGACATCATTATGATCGAGACTCCCCATCTTTATTATGTAAATTAATCATCTTCTGTCCCATCAAATTCAATTAATACAAGTCAAAACCATTTTGACACTTAAAAATGGTTTTTAATCGGGTTTATTTAGAATACCCCTTCCCTGTCCTAAAACCTCACATACTTGAGACATGAACGCTGACAAATAAGATATCTTGGCATAGATTTTAGGGTTGTTTGAAATTTTGCAGTTCATATAATTCTTGATAATGGAAAGTCTCGACCTCGTCATCAGTTCTTTCAGTACCTACAGATTTTAAGATGAACACAAAGATCGATAAAAAGTAGATTGCCTATTTAGGGATCAAAGGAAGGTCAATTAACAATATTATTCACCTCAGTTGGCAAGATTGTTGAAGAATGAAATCTATGTAGTGTTCCATCCTCCATGTTCAGTGCAATAACACCTTGGCAGCTGCCTGGTAGAAATCAATTATATGATCAAATCACTTTTTGACATATATACATAAACCATACGAAATCAAGGGAAAAAAAACAAAGTTAACATACCATCACTACCCATGATTAGATCCAAAGAAAAATAGTCCATAAAGAAATGTGTGTTATGTTTCATGTCCAGTTCTATCAGCAGCATACACACAAAATAAACCTGGCCCTCTATAAAATAACATGAAGAAAGTTACATGTGGAAAAGTTTTCTTTTATATTATAAGAGAACCATCATATAAATTCAGAGTATGATGATCAACAGAAAACAGAGGAGACTCCTCTTGTAGGTGCCTGCATGAATCAAGAATCCCTCTACCCAACTATAGCATTGTACTTTTTAAACTTTTCTATTTAAAAAAGACAAAATTGCAAAAATGGTCCCTGTAGTATGCAAAATTTTGGGGTTTTAGTCAAAACCCCGAGTTTTTTGGATTCATGGTCCTTTTAGAGTGGTTTGTATGTGAAAATAGTGCCTCCGAAAATTGAAATGACTATAATACCCTTGAGGTATTTATTTTTCATTTTTATTTCATTTTTTAAAAAAATTTAATATTTATTTATTTATTTTAACAATTAAAAAAATAATAGAGGACCTCTCTCTCATCACCCAAAACACCCACTCTCATTGTAGAACCAGTGACGAAGGAAAGGACCGGTGATTCTTTGCTGGTAGTAGCAGACCCAACCTTCTCCGCCTATTTCCACCACGCACCCACTGTGAAACACCCCTTCACAGCCCTCTCAACGATTGTCATCCCGTTCGTCTCCTTTCCCTGTCGAAGAACTAGAATCACCGGTGATGTTTTCCCGGTTCCCCATTGCCGCCACCTCCATATCCCTTCCCTTCCTCCTTCTGCAGAGAAACACCACCACAAGCACCCTCTCTGGCTGTTGCTACCCTTCTCAACCCCCACAACCCCGATTGAAGGCTTGAACCGTCGGAAAAATCGACTCCTCCTTCGTGCTTCATAGCGAATCAGGAAAAGAAGAAAGAAAGAAGGTTGCTGTTGCTTTCGGTCCCTTTTCGTCTACGATCAAATGGGAATCGAAGACCCATTCCCTTTCGTTTGACTGACAGACCAAACACAACCATCACAAGTCTCGATTTTCACCCTTATTGCTCGATTGAACTCCTCAGGACCACCGAATTTATTCCCACATATTCCTATCTTGCAATCGGTTTGTATCACTTCACATATATCTTGAATCACCATCACAAAAGTAACCCATTACTGCCAGAAAGAACCCATCACAACTAGCCACTTCTACCATTGGAATCTGAATGATTGGGTCAATGATTGAGTCAGATTGAGATCTAGATCTAGGAAAGAACACAACACTCAGAGTGATGATTGCTTTAACTCGATCTGGCCGGAAAAGGAAAAAACGTCAGGAAGCGTATGCACCATGAAGGGTGCGACGAAGGGGTGTCAGGTCTTTTAGCGGTGTGGGTGACGAGCCATGGTGTGTGCCATCAAACGAGATTTTCGTTGCAACCGACATGAACCTAGCTGCTGTCGATCACGAGCTCGACATTCTACACATCAGGATTCAAAGGAGGACGAGGTGTAGACATCTTGAATCGCTTTCATATAAGAGGGATGAGAGTGTTTACGTCTGCAATTTTTTTAAGAGAGAAACCACGACCAAATGAGAGATGGATAAGTGGGTCCACTTTTATATTTAATAATAATAACATTTTTAAAAAGTAAAAGAAAAATAAAAACTAAATTCATTAAGGGTATAATAGTCCTTTTAGTTTGAACTGGGACCAAAACTGCAAACAAACTAGCTCAAAAGGACCACCAACCCAAAAAACTCGTTGTTTGAACCAAAACCCCAGAAAAATGCATACCACAGGGACCATTTTTGCAATTTTGTCTTTAAAAAATTATACTTCCAAAAAAATACCCAGTTATAACATCATACTTTCATTTTTTATTAGAATGTTTTAATTTGAAAATCTACCAAAGGTTCTAGCATCGTCATATACATTTTTAACTTATTATGCACTTTAAAAATTCCACCCTGACTATATTATGGCACTTTTAACTTTTTCATATTAAAACATTATATTTTGAATAATCTACCCAATTATAACATTGTACTCTAAAAAATCTTATGAGAACATAACACTTTGAAAAAATACCCAAGTATGGCATTCTACTTTTAATTTTTTACTTATTAGAACATTATATTTTGAATAATCTACCTAATTGATAGTTTGGAAGAAACCCATAAATGACAAGTAAGATATTCAATGAAAAAAGAAATATCATGGCTGGATTTTTGAACTCGGATAAGGCTACAACTTTAACAGAAACGAATACGATATAGTATAGATTCTTGTATAAATATTACTTGTATTTTTTGAATATAAATTATAGTCATATCAGTTTTGAAATTGAAATCAAAGTAAGATGATCGATGAAAAGTCAAAATTTAGAAAATACCTGCTATAATAGTTCTTTGTGAATTGGTTTTTTTGGGCCTTCTGAGCATCTCAAAATCATCCCATCACTAAGTAGCAGAATGTGTCATGGTATTCTGATGTTTGTATCTCGGATGTAAACACACACGACTCAAGAAGCTGTCTCGACCCTCGAATACGCAGACCTTTCAACAAAAGAATGCTTTTTGGAAGATGACTTATGCTTGTACCTTCTATATCTAACTCTTTTAAACATTGCAAACGTCCAAATTCCTCAGGCAATTTCTCAACTTGAATACAATAGCGTAGATAGAAATATTTTAGACATTTAATCCTATAGATGCTATTCGGGATATCTTGTAAAACCTTGCAGTGTGTTAGGATTAGCTTCTCTAAACATTCTAATTGGCCAATATCCTCAGGTAACTTCTCAAGCAACGAACATGCATGAAGTTTGAGATGTTTCAACATACAGATGCTATCTGGAAGATGTTCAATCATTGTAGATGACAAAGTTAGCTTCTCCAGACAATCTAATCGGCCAAGATCCTTGGGTAATTTCTCAAATAGCATACAGGAATTAAGTTTCAGTGCTTTCAAATGTTTCAATATATAAATGCTATCTGGAAGATGGTTGATTTTAGTAGACGATAAAATTAGCTCCTCGAGACATTTTAACTGGCCAAGGTTCTTGGGTACCTCTAAAATACTGCCTTCCAGTTTAAGCTTTCTTAAACGTTGTAACCCACAAATGCTTCTTGAAAACGTATCAAGGTTTGTGCAAGCACACATACCTACAGAAATAAGCATCTCAAGATTTCTAGTCAGTGAGTGTTGATCTTCTATATAAAAACAACTAAACTGAAACTTTGGCAAGTTATTGTCAGGATGAAATGGGCATCTTTCTAAGGATTCTGCAGTCAGATGCAACTCGGCTAAAGGATCGGCCTCAAGTGATTCATGCACACTACAAGAGGTGTTATCCTTTATGTCAAAAAACAAAGAAATCTAAACCCCAAACAACTAGTTAAGCCCAAGTGGAAAAGCCTCTTTAGACATCCAATGGGAGTGTGAAGTTCAACCAAATTACAACATCCCTGAAGATCTAACTTCTCAAGATTTGGAGTCATCCCAAGGTCAAGTTTCCTCAACTTTGAATGACTGATGTCAAGGTTGACGAGCTTTTGACATTTATCAGTCATGTGAATTTCTTCCAAAAAATAACAATTTTCAAGATCCAACTTCTCGAGATTCGGAGTCAGCCCAATGTCAATGGTACTCAACTTTGAATTAGTGACTAGTAGGGATCTGAGATTTTGACATTTACTGGGCATTCGAAGTTCTATCAAATCACAGCATTCAACAAGAATCAAAGTCTCGAGATTCAGAGCCAGCTCAAGGTTAAGGGTCCTCAACCTTGAATGATTGAGGTCAATGTATATTAGCTTTAAGCATCTAATGGAGAGGTGAAGTTCTACCAAATTAGAACATCCTCCAAGAGTCAAAGTCTCAAGATTTGGAGTAAGCCCAAGGTCAAGGGTACTCAACATGGAACGACTAAGGTCAAGGAATCTGAGCTTTTCTAGAACCTAAAATAAGCAAACAAAAAGTGGATCAATAATTGTGTAATAACAAATTAATGGATGTATAACATTATAATTAATCATGCAAAACAATTTACCAACCCTAATCCTACCTTCTTTTCTCCCCCTTCCCAAAATTGTAGTAATCTGCTTCCAACCATCTTAAGTGCAACAAGATTATTTGCTTGAAATGTTTCGGGTAGAGACCTAAAAGGGTACCGCTTGAAATTCAGATATCTTAAAGCATTTGGAAAATCTAGGCTGACTATATTAATTGTCCAAGATTGCGGACGATATCCCATAGCCACAGAAAGAAATCTAAGTTTCTTCATCTTTCCAAAACCTTTCATTACAATAAGCTTACGGCGTTTTTGAGTGTCCAGTCTTATGCATCTTGTTGCTTTAGTGCCCTGTAATCCAAAAGAAATCACTGTGAAACTTGTCTCCTACCAAATGAAAATGTTGAATGTGTTATTACCAACTTACAAAATAAACCGATCCTTACCAAATCATTAGCCAATATATCTTCAATTTCTTCGTCTATCCACAATCGGCTATGTTTATGAGATTTATCTGGGTGTGAGCGACGAACAATATTCCTGCCCATTTCTTCAATATGGTCATGCATGTCCACCCACTCATTATTAGAATTACTCTTAATAGTTACGAGAGATCTTTGCTCAAGAACTCTTAAACCATTTCTAGCATGAAATCCACAGCTTTCAAGTGCTTTGATTACGTTGTCTTTGTGCCAACCTTTCAGGATGCATGCAATATCCAAGAATATCTCCTTGTAATCCTCTTCTAGACCGATATAGCTTAATTCCAATTTTTTCAAAGTTTCTGCTAACGGAATTGTTTTTAGTCTGTTTAGGGCATCTATCCATTCAAGCTCATTTTTACCACAGAGAAACGAACCCAACACTCTGATCGTTAAAGGAAGACCAGCAGCATATCGTACAACTTGTTTGGATAGCATTTGGTGCCTTTGAATTGGAATATCTCTGCCAAATGCATAGTTATTGAAGAGGCAAATTGCTTCTCGATCCGATAAGAGATTGATATTATGGATCAATTTCATTCTGTGTGCTTCCAAAACTTGCTCGTCTCTTGTTGTAATGATAATTACACTTCCCGGCTTAAACCAGTTAGGCTCGCCTGCTAATGCCTCAAGTTGGTTTATATGATCCACATCATCTAGAACAACAAGAACCTTCCTATCATGCATCATTTTCTTCATCATGTGTTTCCCATCATAAACACTATTTATGTTGATGCCATTATCATTTAAAAGGTCTGAAAGGACTTGCTTTTGCAATGACTTCAAACCGGACAAAGAAGCATTTGAAACTTCTCTGACATTCTCAACAAAGCTTTTACCTTCAAACTGAAATGATATATGATCAAAAACAGCTCTAGCCAGAGTTGTCTTCCCGCCACCTCCCATCCCCTTGATCCCCATCATGCGAACATCATCAGAACCGGTTTCTAAAGATGATACAACTTCCTTGACCCTGGACTCCATTCCTACTAATTTTTCATCGATGTTGAAACTGATGGAAGTAACTCTAGTGAAATCTCTGCAACAATTTTTTGGATAAATTTAGCTTCATGCCTGTATTTTAAAGAAGATTCAATTAGCTTACTCAAAATCTCAGATGACAGGTTACTTTGATCTATCTATAAAATACAACCCTATATGAAAAATGACATATATAGTTGTATAATCATATTTCATGGTTAATCTTTTTGACGTGACTCAGAGACTGAGTTAAATCTAAGATGCAGGGTACATGTAGATCAGAAAGAAACAAAATACGAGAATACTGCAGTTAGCTAATGAAAGAATTACCCATCAGTAGTGTTCTTCAACTCCCACCCAGCCAGATCTGCTGCTTCTTTCAGAGCCTCCCTCCATTCCTCAGCAACCTCTTCCTTTTCATGTTTGGCAAAGACTTCTTCAATTACTGCCCCACTTTGTTTGCGGACTTCTGAAGGTTCCACATCATAGAAAACGGGGTAAGCAGTGTGCTCGGTCGTCTTGTGAAATTTCATTATCTTCACAAGCTCATCCAAGCACCAAGAAGAAGAAGCATAGTTCTTGGAGAAAACAATGATATAAAATTTAGACTCTTCAATCGATCTGGTGAGCTCATCACTAATCCTTTTCCCTTTCTTGATTCTCTCATCGTCCTTGTATGTATGAATGTTTTTCTGTTGAAGAGCATAATAAAGATGATCAATGAAGTTCATACGAGTGTCTTCACCTCTGAAACTCAAAAATACATCATACTTAAAACTCTTGCGAATGGATGAAGTTGAAGAATACGCCATTGAGGTATGCTTGAAGGATTCTATGAAATTAAAACCTTTGGAGAAAGTTTATGGGATACGATGCAAACAGACTTGGATGAGAATATGAGATGAGTTGACTTACTATCAAAAGAGCAGAATTGGATGAGAATATGAGGTGAGTTGACTTACTATCAAAAGAGCAGAAAGAATCTAGAACAGGTGTGTGAACATGATGTGTTTGTTTGAAAAACCTTTGGAATATAGTGTAGAAAGCAAAGATGCTTTATGGTCGAAAGAGAAAGGACAGTTATTACGAGTGTTTTAAAAAAATATTTACCTACCATTGTGATTTGAAACTTATTTACCAATTTATGGTAGTTTACACTCCCGCGCCCCAAAAAATATTTTTTTTCTTAATTTATTAGTTAGAAGATTTATATATTACAAACTATACCATTTAAATAATTTATTATTAGTTAGCAAACCACTAGATTGGATCGATACTACACAACATTATTATATTTTAATCACATGCATTCTATATTTACTGGTTTATACATAAATCAAATTGCATTCAATAAATAAAAATATTTTCTTAAATATATGCTTTAGAAAATTATTATTTCACAAGGCATTGTTAGTGTAAAAATTTGATAATGCTTACAGATAAATTGTAATAAAAAGGTGATAAAAAAATCTGGCGTAATTAAAGGCTAATAATCACCAATAAAATATGAAAAAAAAAAAAACAAATCGAACACCATTAACATAAGCCGCATAAGGGTGATAGATACACAATACACAAAATTTGAACAACGTGCTTATAAAGTGAGTAAATTTTGATAAAGTTTTTTTAACAAATCTAATTCGATCAAACACCATCATGGATCAGCAAACATTTTTCTAGGTTTGGAAGGACATGCTTTTGGTAATGACCGGATTGTTTACAAATTCCGCAAAGATTAGTTTTTTTTCCCTTCTTTAATATCCTTTCCATTCCATAGTTGTGTCGATCGAGGGCGACCATTTTCCTTTCTTTTAAACTCCAAATTTGGAAGCATTTCTCAAATAGATATCTTGGGCCAATATGCTTTATGAGGAACCGGTAAAAACTCGGATGCCCAAGTAGCAGAATATTCAAAAATTGAGTAATATGGCTAAGGGAAAATGATACATAAGACCTATGAACTTTCTAGGATTTACCCTTTTAGTCACTAAACTTTTTTAGTGGCTTTATGAGGGAACGAATTGTGTTGCAACCTAGCAATTTAGTCCCTTTAACTTGTTATAGCCAGTTACCATGCCACATCGTCCCATTTTGACACATCATCGATGACATGATGAAAATGTATTTAAGTCTTGGACCCAAACGACGTCGTTTTGGAATGTGAAGCGTACAGGCCACGTTCACACTGTTCGCCGCCTCCGTATAAAATGTGAAGCTTGTGCCCTAAAATGGCACAATTCATAACCTGGTTACCCCGACTGCACCCTAAACTTCGATACCAATCGCAGAAACGATGCCTTCACGATCATCTAAAGATCACAGTTGGTCACCTAACTACAATCAGCACATGGTTGAAAATGTCTCGAATGGTGTCACAAATGAAGACCTGACGATCAATCTGCTGACACAGTTGGAGGTGTCGCTTGTGAGGGAAGAGATTGCAAACGACCTTCGTGAACTACGCCACAGCCTCATTAGAGAGATGGACGCCCTAAATCATGAAGTCGATGATGTTAGGGCAGGTCAACTCGATCTATCTAATATGGTTGCTGATTTGAAGAATCATTTCAGTTCATTGCAAGCGTCGTATGTCAAACTTATTCTGGGAAAAAAGAAGTCGAAGAAAGTGAAATGGGTCTTTGGGGTTTGTGTCATTGCTGTTTTGGGGGTTTTAACCTACAGGTTGTTTAAATGACAGAAAAATTGTAGGTTAAACATTTTAATCCTGGGTTTCTATTTTGTTTTGATGTGCATCTTGTTTATTCTCCTTATTAGTAATAGTTTTTGGTGGTTGTCTTTTGGTTTGTGATCATGATGTTGTGATGATCAATATTTTGATGGTAGTCACAGGTGATGGTTCTCGTATGTACTTAGATAGTTGTGGAAATCCTGTTATAAGTTGTTCAATAGATGTAAAGATGCAAAAACCCATGAATGAAATGTTGATTAACTTAACTTGTTCCTGTTATAAATGGAGTACTCTTATGAACGTAAATGTGCGTGTGTCGTGAAGAAGTAGCCCTTTTTATGTTGATTTTGTTCTTGGGACAACATGAAACACTCAAACATTTTATACCATTAAAACATGAACCCCAATGTTTGTGTTTGTTTGTGGGGACATGGGACAAAAGAGAAAAATCTAATACCCAGATTTGTCGTTGCCTCTAACACATAAATGGAAAACACTGAAAAGTGCTTTTTTGTTGTATTTGTCCCTATTTGTGAATGCCCATTCTGAAATATTGCCTAGAAGAAATGAAGGGAAGAAATGAAATACCCCTAATGGGTTAAGTCAAATAACAAAGTTATGACTGAAATACCCCTAGTAGGTTAAGTGACATAATTACTATTGACTGAAATACCCCTAGTGGGTTAAGTGACATAATTACTATTGACTGAAATACCCCTAGTGGTTTAGGTCATATAATAAAGATTGACTGAAATACCCTTGTTGGGTGTGGTAAACAAAATGACACAAATACCCCTAGTTCTTTAACTAATTAAAATGAGATTAATACACCTTAGGGGACTGTATGTAATTAACTCATCCGAATGACTAAATTACCCCTAAACTATCATGGACATGCCCTTTTTAACTAATTAAAATGAGAGTAATACACATAGGGGGACAGGAGACTGTATGTATTTTATGACTCTTTAGTTGACTAAAATACCCCTACGTTAATAATAACTTGAATACACCTATTGGATTAACTCATTTGGATGACTAAATTATCTGTAAACTAACATTCACAGGCCCTCTTTGATTGACTAAAATACTCCTATTATATTAACTGATTCAAATGACTAAAATACCCTTACTATAATAAGTACATGAAATACCATACCCCTATTATATTAACTGATTCAAATGACTAAAGTACCCCTACTATAATAAGTACATGAAATACCATACCCCTATTATATTAACTGATTCAAATGACTAAAATACCGATACTATAATAAGTACATGAAATACCAGTGTTATTAATCTAATTTCGTTAACTAAAATACCCCTACTGTAATAATAATATTGAAATGCCCTCCTGAAAAATGTTATTGACTAAATTACCCCTAATGTGTACACAATACTATAAATAAGACCATACATATACATATTATAGTATTGGCAAATCAAAACAATTTAGTCAATAAACAAAAGCTTGCTAACATGACCTAACACTACTATAAATGTTATTGACTAAATTACCTCGTACACAATACTATAAATAAAACCATACATATTATAAATACAAACACACATCCAAATATCAAATGTTAAAATAGTTATAACATACATCAACATAGCAAACATAAATTGCTTTGTTCAATCCACATAACAAAAACACATATAGAAGTGTAATTAATCTAACTCCATTGGCGATCCAACACTACTACCTTCACCTGCAACTCTTTTAGCAAGCTTTAGTTTAAGAATTCTCTCTGACTTTTTCCTCTTGCTTGGTTGACCCATAGTATTCACTTGCCTAACAACTTGATTAACCCTGCCCAGTTCCTCAACTTCATTAACCCTCACCTCTTGCTCAGATTCATTTACCCTCATAGCTTCATCAGTTTGTGGCTCAACTGCATCACCCATCACAACATCCTCTCCACCCCCTTGCATATTCACTGATTCTTGTGTTTGCATTATTTTTTGTTTCTTTGTCACATTAGTTTTAGGTGGCCTTGGAACTTGAGTGCAAGTGGTCTTGTTGTGCCCTTTTTCTTTGCATATGCCACAAGAAACCTTTTTCCATGCCTTTGAAATAGTGTGTTTTCCAGACCTTTCAGAAGCATCCCTTATTCTTTTGACTGTTAGCCTGCCTGACATTCTTCTTTTTAAAGGAGGCAATGGAGGTGTAAAGGTTGTTGAAGGCCACATGTTCATCCCATTCATACCACTAATAGACTATTTGTAAGTATTATTGTAGAAGGTTGCCAGGTACAAAGGGTCTACATATGGCCCATCAGGTGTTACGTTTAAAAACGCTAATGTAGCTACTGAATGAACACAACCATACCCATTTAGTTTCCATAACCTACAACTGCATTCCTTTTTTGTGACATCAACAATGTAAGACTCATCCATTTTCCTTGTTTCAAACTTCATACTCCTACAAGACACAACTTGCCAATGCCTACATAAAGTAATGCAAATTTTAGAGTTGACAGAGGTAAGTTATGTATGAATAAAAAGTGTGCATACCTTTACTCATTTTGGAGAATATTCAATCTTGTTCTGATGTTTGGACAAACAGAATAACGTTTCCATCCTTGACCTATGAGTTTCATACTGACCATCCTTTGCATGACATATATACGAATGTCCTCCAACATGCTAATAATAGGTTTCTTCCTAGCATCCAAAAGGACATTACTAAAGCTCTATGAAAAACCATTCTCCACAGATTCACATGATGAATGATGAACTCTAAAAAAGCTAGAGACCAAGTCTTTGGATCTCTATCAATAAGATGCTTAGCCGCTTCTGGATTCAACTTTTCAATATCTTTCATGACTGTGTTAAAATGTGCTTCAGTTGTTGCCTTGCTTGCTCTCCAAAACAAATTTTCAAACTTGGCTCCACTAAACCTCTTTCTAAAGTTAGCATATATATGCCTAGCACACTGTCTAAGTTCTGCTGCTGGGAATACTTCTTTGAATGCCTCAACCAAACCCTGCACATATACCGGTAATAGGTGAAGTTACAAATGTAAATATTTACTATACTATGTTAAATACTTTATAAACATACCTTGTGTTGATCAGAAATTAAGACCAAACCGCTTCCATCATTCCAACATTGCAAATCTTCTGCAAGATTTTCTATGAACCATTTCCAATTCTCTTTGTTTTCCACACATACAACTGCCCAAGCAATTGGGAATATTCCATTGTTAGTATCCCTACTAACAACACACAACAACTTACCTTGACAAAAAGTTTTCAAGAAACAACCATCCAAGTTAATGATCCGTCTACACCCTCCGCGCCACCCTTCTTTGACTGCATGAAATCATATGTAAATCTAGATGAAGTAATTCTTACCATCAGGCATTGTACCCACATAAATTTTAACAGTGGATCCAGGATTTGATCTTTTAATCTCCTCACCGTAAGACCATATTCTAGCATAATTTTCTGCAATCGTGCCTTCAACTAGACTCAATACATACTTCTTGGCTCTCCTACACTGACTCATACTTACTGCAATGCCAAAAGTGGTTTTGACCTCCTCTTTTATTAATCTCACACTCATCTTCTGATTGTTGAAAAATTGTTGGGTAAAGTGGGTACCTATCCATCTATAAGTTACAATTGATCCGAATTTGAAATTCTTTGAACAATTGTGCTCACTAATAAAAGACTTAATTTGGAAAGACTTATCATCACTCATCCATGAACCCCAAACCCTAAATGTACATTTTCCATCACAACATTTGGTTAGCAACCGTCTACTATCATTTTTCAGAAAACATAATTGATAACCATTTGCAACAACATAGTGACAGAGCATGTATTTTAATTGTTTAGGACTCTCAAACCTCATACCTAACACAGGTTCCTGCTCCATCCAGTGAAGCTTTTCATTGAAAATGTTTTGCAACTGAGGATAAACATCTTCATCATCATCCATTCCTTCTTCCAAAGGGCCACCCAAAGAAGTTGCATTCTCACCCATTTCGACATCATGGCCATTATCCTTTTTGACAAAATGAGGACTACTATGGTTATCCTCGTCTTCATCAGCATCCACATCTTCAGCCCCATGGTCATCCTCATCCTCATCTTCATTTTCATTTTCATTTTCAACCTCATCATCAAAATGGCCTGACCCAATTTATTTAACTAGTCCTACAACATCAAGAACTTCTTCCACTATGCTATCAATTACCTCTTCTTTGTGTTCTTCCAACCATTTCTGCATGTTAGTATTACCAAAATGGTCTATATACATAGGAAGTATAGCACCACATTCATACGCTATTGCTATAAAATCGACATAATCCAACTCATTTGAAATTAAGGTCAGACCTTTGGGAAAATTAATATCTGGTTAACAGTAATAGAGTTTCACACACTTTTCTCCGGTGAACCTTTCCAAAAATTCATAACACTCGTTCTTGTCCATGCCTGAGAAATCGATGTCCAACAACCTCTGAGTAATCCCCCTGGTATAGTGTATAGAGTATTTTGCAAAGATTCCTTGGAAATGCACATTGACTTAGATGAATGCGAGATCCATGTTTGAGCTTTGAGGAGACAGAACGAATTGAAGGGTTTATTGAATGAGCTGGAAGTGGTGAATGGTGAACAGTAGACGAAAAAAGATCTCGTTTAAGTAAAACTATAAAACTATTAGTAAATGACATGGAATACACAGTCAACAAGGCAAGGGGTTTAAGTAACACATGTGGCAGGAATCTGACCGGCTAACCCCTTCAAAATTGACATAATGACATAATTGACTCGACGAAATAAAGTTTTGTTCCCTCATAAAGCCACTAAAAAAGTTTAGTGGCTAAAAGGGTAAACCCTAGAAAGTTCATAGGTCTTATGTGTCATTTTCCCTATGGCTAAATATATTGATAACTATGCAAGGACAGATAAGCACATGCACTTAATACATGAGAACATGGATATTTATATACCTCCCACTTACCACATGCAAAGGTGGAGCCACATGAGAGTCAGGGTAAGCCCCAGCACACCCTCAAACTCTAAAAAATAAATTTACTTATATATATAAGCATATTGGTCCCTTTGTCAATTATTTTTTGTCCTCTACATTTTGTACAAGCATTTTATGCATAAAATCCGGCTAAAATCAAGTAGATCCATTTGAGTGCCAGTTGGGAAAAACCAGGTTCTCCGCATCTGCAGTCAACTCCTTCCCCACCTTCATTTCCAATGGAAGAAATGATGTTCTCCTCTATAACCTCTAGCAGTTCCCTACCACGTTTTGCTTCTCCATAGAAGTTCAACCTCCCACGTTTGATCTAACCGATTCTACTGCACGATTTATAACCAGATGGAAGTCTTTTTGTTAAGGAGTATAAAAAAGGCATCCCACCCTTTGATCCATTTTTCTTTATTTTGATTCGTTTTCTTTTCACCTAAATTGATTTGATTTATTGTTGTAGGTCAGGTTTGGTGTTGGATGACATCCAATCACCGTAATCGATCATAATTTCTCGAAGAAAGTGATTAATCTTTTATGCTAATCGATCGCAATTTCTCCTTTCTAGGTTAATCGCTCCTTCTTCTATCAACAAGGATTCGGTGCTTTAAGAAATCCCCAAGAATCAGGTAACATTTGCATCAATTTGTTTAATCAAAGCATTCAAATGTCATGTTGATTTAAGGATTTTCTTAATTCCCGTTATTTTTGTAGATTGGAGGATATTTCAAACTCTAATTCTTCCTTATGATATTCGGACAATTAATCTATGATTTATTCTTTGACAGGTTAGAAATACGGATGAGGTGAAACAAAATGGTAAATGTTAAGGTATGTTAGAACCCTAATAAATTTTATTCTTTTGGTAATTTCATCTGAATTTAGTAGGATTTTGAAGTAATTAGTGGTTTTAGAGATATGTTATCAGTGAGAACCTTTTACATAATGTTTTGGGTGTTATTCCTCCATAATATAACCGCGATGGCTTAAAGTATCTGCCTTGACTTCATATATCCCATTTAGACAAGTAATTAAATTCTACCCATAACTACAACAATAGTCAACTTGGATTGATTAGAAATCTTGCAGATGTTAAAGTTATTTCTAAATGGGTCTTTCTTTTCTTGGTAAGCTCATGTAGCTTTATCCATCTTTTTAGTTCTTAATTTATCAAGCTTTATCCATCATTTAGATTGTAACATTCCGTTTAAAATCAATAAAATAAATAATAAACTCTAAAGCCCTGGGATGTAATTATTATTATTATTTTATAGCCAAATCAATAATATTTAGCGGAGTGTTGGTTTCGGGGAGCCAATTGATATATTTTAGACTTTCGGGGGTTAAAGTGTAATTTCAGGATTTATGTTGAGAAGATTTTCAGAAGTCAGGGGGTGTTTGGTAAAATATTGGACTTATATTGAACAAGATTTCGAGGCTAAGGGGCCAAATGGTATATATTCGGGTTATGTTGAAAAGTTATGGCGAAGGAGGGTACAAACTTGTAAAAATGGATGGATGTTTGAAAAGAGCACGGGTTTAGACTCAGACTACCCTTTCCTTCTCGCTTCAAGTTTTAACATCGGTAACCCTAACCTTAGCGTACTCATCTTCAGCCGCCACCATTTTGAAGACGTTCTCAACCGCCGCTTGCACCACCGAGCTCAGCCACCACTCTTTCCGACTGCTACCTTGCCGAAGATCGCCGCCGCAACAACCCCTAATGTCGGAGACGCCATGGGCAACAGAAGAACCGCCGAAGACGGTGGGATACGCTGTGTTCGTCGTGCGTGAGTCATGAGCCACCGGAAGCGCTCGGTAAGTCCAACCGTAAACCTACCTTCTCTCTCTCTCTCATTGTTTTCTGTGGATACGATGTTGGAGACATCGTTATCATCGTCGGTGGTCGTTGGGCCACTGTTTCGTCTTTCCGGCAACGACTGCCGCCTAGGCGGTGGCTGTGTGGGTGCATGTTCGAGTATTTACATTGTTGTCGGTGTTGTGATTATTGTAAGAGCTATATTTAGCCGGAAAAAGCAAGTAAGGACCGCCACCACCACCGTGAGGTGGTAGCTGCCACCCACTGTCTGCATTCTGCCACCGCTAGCCATCATCTCTGGTGGTGGTGTGCATTTGGGTGCGTTTGGACTATTATTTGGAGTACTTTTGGTGTTGTCTTGGCCTAAAAACACAACCGCCACCACCACGAGGTGGTGACTGCCGTCGCGGACCGCCATTGACCACCACTACCCGAGGTGGTAGTGGGTGGTGCCCAACTTATGTAACACAAATTGACCTAAAGACCTAACCACTAATTAGCATGCGATTGTGTTGGAAACCCTAATTAGGGTTTAGAAAACCCTAATTTTGAAAATGTGAGTTTTGGATTTATCGGGACCCACGTTTGGACCATTGGATTTGGAATTTTGAATTAAGCCCGACCACATTGTATGTTTGGACTAGTGAAGTGGTAGACTTAATGGATTGAGTCCTTAATGGGTTAAGTAGGAACACTTAACCCTAATCGTCATTTTATGTGAAAACCCCTAATTGGGTTTGGGTTCTTGTTGGGCCATTTCTTGGATCGGGTTGCTGTGGGCCTTCTTGGGCCAAATGGGAACATGTTTATAGACTAAGGAAATTATTGGGCTTTTGGATAAGGCCCATTGGGAAGGATTTGACCCAATTTGGAAAATTGGGCCATAAGTGGGCCAAAATTGGGCCTTGATTATTATGAGATATTGGACCATCGGAATGCCAATTGTTTGGACTAGAATAAATGATTGGGCCTTAAGATAAGTCCTTGTAGAGGTTTGGGCCCAATTTGGAAAATTGGGCCAGATGTTGGGCCTTTGTTCATTGATTGGTTTTTAGGCTTTCAGAGTGTGTGTTTGGACCTTGGTTTTGGACCAAGTTAGGTTAAGGGTAAAATAGTCTTTTTACCCAAAGCATGGACTTATGGTTATGTATTGGAACCTAATTATTAATTGGGTGTTGTTTTGATGTTGACAGTTCGGGAATTTGTCATCCTGCAGCTAGAGTTTTATCTGCGGGACTTCGACAGTGTGAGGTGAGTCTCCTTACCATACCAATGGGTCGAAGGCACCAAGGCCGACCCATTTTATGATATGTGGTACACTAGTTGATATAGTGTTATGTGGCATGTTAGCTGGTCATGTGCTAGGAGGTATGCTTGTTGTATATGTGTTATACTTGTATGGAAGACCATGGGAGAGCCCATGGCACTTGGATGTAAGACCATGTAGGGAGCCCGACTTGATCGCAGCGTACACACCCGTGTTTCCGCAATATATTATTTTGGGACAAACTCTGATAAATTTTTTTAATTAATCATGTTTTTGGAATGTTTGGGTTTAGAAGATATCTGTGTTTGGACTATAATAAAAATAAATTTTTACCCTTTATTTTTGGGTCGTTACAGAGATGAGGTTAGAGGTTTCATTGGCATGTTCGAAAGCTCTTGCAAAATTCACATCTGGTATGGGTTTAACACAAGTAAGAATTTTCAAATAATTATCATTAACAAATCTTACATGTATTGTATTTTGTAACATCCCAAAAATGCCAATAGAATTTTTCATTTTAAACCATTAACTCAAACAACCAATTGCTCCCAAAACCAAACAAAGTTAAATGTATTTTCAAACATTAGAGTATATAAAAAGTAGTCAATACGGAAAAAGGCCATCAGAGGATGCGGTGCAGTCAAGCCATGCCCTTCCCTTTGGAACTGGAAGTACCTGAAAATGTTTAAACAACAAAACTGTAAGCACAAAGCTTAGTGAGTTCCCCAAAATACCACATACCATACATACATTGCCATATGCTACCCCCATGGTCTTCCCATGAAATGACATGGGCTGCCCCCATGGTATTACGTCCAAGTGTCATGGGCTACCCCCATGGTCTTTCATGCAAATGTCATGGGCTACCCTAATGGCTTTCATGCAAATGACATGGGTTGCCCCCATGGTCTTTCATACCAATGTCATAGGCTACCCCTATGGTCTTTCATACAAATGTCATGGGCTTTCCCCATGGTTTTTTATGCAAATGTCGCGGGACCCCTAAGGTTTTCCATGCAAGTATCACAAAGACAACTAGAACTCTACACAGTATAATGAGAAGACTCGCCTGACTCATGAAATCAGCTAAACCAAAACTCAATGCCCCACAATAGATGCTAAACACACCTATTAAAACATATAAGGTCTAACATTAGCCTATACATTGAATCCATCAATTTGACCAAAAGTCAACCATGCCAAAAAGTTAACGGTCAAAGTCAAGTCAACAACCAATAATACCAACAGTTGATCCTCACGTCATGACCAACCCTTGTTCATGTTGTGAGAACGCACTCAACCTGATTCTAACTCATTTCACACCAACTCATCCAACTTGTGTTGGATTAGTGTCTAAGCCCGTAACTATATTTGGTAAGTACTTGACCCGGTTGTGCATGGTCCTTTTGGGTTGCCTTCACCGTAGCAACTTAACAGGGTAACTTATGGAGAGAGAGAAAATATTATGGTTTATTAATATATTATAAGAATAATATATTAAAGGAGAAATCATATTATTTGATTAATATTAGTCATAGATTAATTAGGAATTAATTTGGTGACTAAAAGAGATTAATTGAATAAAAGGGACTGAAACTGTCAAATGTTTGATAGTTGTATTTTGGGCTGGGAAACCTAATGGACTAAGGGGTGAACGAAATTATGATGGGAGCCCATCATATTTTCGTCCATGGCCTTATTCCAGAAGGTTCCATGGGCTGTTTAATGTTTAAGCTATCCATTAGGGTTTTGACTGAAACCCTAGCTGCTCACAGTATAAATAGAATCCCTAGGTATATCAGACACTTGCTTTCCTAGAACCCTAGAGCCGATTTTGTGTGCTCCTCCCTCTCTCATACACTACCCTCTTGCTAGTTGGTATTTGTAATCCATTAGAGGAGTTACACTTATGACTCTAAGCTCAAGGAAGAAGAAAGATCAAGAGTTATTCAAGAGGTAATCATCTAGATCTCATTAGTTACATTGATTTTGTAATATGTATGCTAGATCTAGGGTTTCAAATCTTTGATGAATTGCATGTACAATAGTGAAACCTAGATCTAAGTATTTAGGGTTTGCATGTACACATAGGAATGTTCTTATGGCTCAAACCCATCAGTGGTATCAGAGCCTTAATTGGTTTCTGTTGTATGTGATGCAATGCTTGTTTATCTGCTGAAAATCGAGTTTCTGGCCTCTGCCCGACGCGACTCGGCGAGTCAGCGTCAACGTGTAAGCTGCACCATGCTGAATGAGAGAATGACATTCCCTTTCAATTGAGATATTGCGTATGATAAAGAGATAAAGGTTCCTGTGAATGAAAGCGAGAGGCACAGGCAGAAGTCAAGACCTCGGTCTTTCGCAAACCTATCCTATTCGCATTCCCTTCCGAGTCCACTTCATTCAAGAAAGTGGATTTTTACCTAATACCTTCAATCCTGCCAAATTCAACTCGGAGAGTCCAGGTAGTGACTCGGCGAGTCCGGGAGTCAGGCAGAAGATATTTCGGGATTCATTGCTGTTTTGATGAAGATTAATTGCTAAAATCGTTTTTTAATAATAAAATCCGAATTTTATTGTTTCTATGTGATTATCCTTACACAAACAAAAGATAATTTCTAATTATTTGAATAATAATTTCCTTATATGATAAAAGTTGATTATTTAAATTATTTGGTAAATTATCTTGTAAATAAATTGGATTAGGTCAAATTTAGATAATCATTAAATTAATTGTTTAATTTAAAATTATTTGCTATTTGATCCTTTGAGTTTTGAAAAGTTTAAAACTTGTCCTCAAGTTTTAAAATTTAAATTTTGTGATTAAAATGTTTAATTTGAACTATTTAAATTTCAAACCCTAGAATTTTACAAGTTTAAAATTCGACCTTATACTTTATAATATTATAAGATTAATATGTATATATGTATAACCTAAAATGTTAGTCTTACCGTTAGTAAGCCTCATTCACGAAACCGATCTATAAGGGGGGTATAAGGTTATGGCCTATAAAATGGCCATTTAATGGGTGTCCACTCTCACCCACCGCATTCTTGATTGGTGGAGGGTCGTTAGCCGAACGGGTAGGATAGGGCAACCCTTCCTCATTAATAAGTATAATGAATTATTAAAGTAACTAAACGTTTTTTTCAAAAATTCCCAAACATAGTTACTTTAGGCAAAGTGAATTGATGCAATTCCATGAAATTACACTTTGTACCCTTGCTAAGACGTTAGTGGAGCGTGTGTGGTTAACCGACACACTAAATGGGTCTAAGAAAACGTGGCAAAGGGTGACTCATTGTTTGTCATAGTTCAATGGAGCATGTGTGGTTAACCGACACACCGAATAGGTAAATGTAACAATGAGGGTACCATGTACATTTGCATGGTTATTCACACCCGCTTTATGATCCTCGGCATCCCAGTCACAAACTTGAGGGGAATATCGAGATTTAAACATGCCATTGAAAAGTTCAATGAATCTCAAAAGGATCTAGGAGTTTTCAATACATTTAAAACTTAATCTTCTTTTCGTTTTTCATGGTGGAGAATTAGTGAATCGTCATTCACTTACCTTCAAGTTATTTGCATGTTAGATTACGACATCCCTCTTCTAATATGTAAATAATGTTGTTGGATCCTAGCCCTAATTTCTCATTTGAGTGTTTAATTAGGGATTCATTACTAATCAAACTTTGTTCTTTTCCTTTTCAGATGTCGAACATGAACAACAACAACGCTTCTGGCTCGAGTTCCTCCGACTCTTTCTCACTCATGAACTTGTGTGGGAGGGTGATATTCGACGGAAACAATTTCAACGATTGGATCCGTAACATTAGAATGGTCACCCGTTATGAGGACAAAGAGTATGTCCTAGATAAGGAGCTGAAGGAGATCGATATGAACACTGCTACTCCCGAAGAGATTGCTGCCTTTGAGGCCCATGAGCGTGATGCCACGAAAGTCCATTACATCATGCTAGCGACAATGACTTCAGAACTCCAAAATTCCTATGAGGACATGTATCCCTATGAGATGCATCAAGACTTGCTAGACCGGTACCACCAAAGTGCGAGGCAAGAGAGGTATGAGATCATCACTTCGATGATCACTACCCAAATGGGTAGTGGAGAGTCCCTTACCACTCATCTGCAAAAGATGCAGAGATATTTTGATCGTCTTCTAAAGTTGAATGCAAACTTTGATGAAGAGCTGGCGATTTACATCATCCTTCACTCCCTGCCTCCCTGCTACAACCAGTTCCGCATGACCTACCATATGAATAAGGAAGAGGTCACCTTGAGCAAGCTTCAAGGCTTGCTAAGGACTGCTGAGAGCAATCTCAAGGATAAGTCTGTTGCATGAACTCCCGCTCCAACCGTTGCCCCTGTTTTGGCAATTGGGCAAGGGAGGGGTAAGAAGAGGAAAGCTCCCTCAAAGAGCAACCACAAGGGTAAATCCCAAGATGGTACCTCTTCTAGTGGAACCAAAGTTGGTTCTGCTAAACCCAACTCTAAACCAAAAGAGGCAGAGTGCCACTACTGCCACAAAATAGGGCATTGGAAGAGAAGCTGCCCAGAATATCTACAGGCCATCAAGGATAGAAAGATCAAGCCATCCTACGCAGGTATTTACACAATTAAATCTAATGATTCATCACATTCCATTTCTTGGGTACTTGATACAGGATGTGGTTTTCACATTTGTTCTGATTTGCAGGGCCTAAGAAGAGATAGGGATGTGGAGCATGGGAAGATAAATTTAATCATGGGGAACAGAAGATCGTCGCCTGTCACCAAGATCGGAATTTACTCTTTAATGCTCAGTAGTGGATTAGGATTAGATTTAGACAATTGTTGCTATTCGCCAGGTATGGCAAGAAACATCATTTCATTTCAGGGTTTATATAGACAAGGTTTTAGATATTCATTTGATAATGAAAAAGGTTCTATTAATGCTTATCTTAATGGTGTATTTTATTTTGAAGCATTGCCTTGTAATGGAATATATGAAACTGTGATGGTTGTAGATAACTTAGGAAATGATGTGTTGTGTGTTGATTCATCCAATGGTTTGGATAAAGCATGCTTGTGGCATTGTCGTCTAGGACATGTCAACAAGAAACGCATAGCTCAACTCCAAAAGGATGGAGTGTTGGAGTCATTCGACCTTAGGGACGATGACGTGTGCGAGTTTTGTGCACTTGGAAAGATGACCAAGTCACCCTTCACTGGCACTTGTGAGAGGGGTGAGGGTCTATTGGATCTCATACACATCGATGTGTGTGGGCCCTTTAGATCAACCACAAGGGATGCGAGCCGCTTCTACGTGACTTTTACCGATGATTATAGTAGATATGGGTATATCTACTTAATCAAGCACAAGTCAGAAACCTTTGAAAAGTTCAAAGAGTTTAAACAAGAAGTGGAGAATCGGTTGGGCAGGAAAATCAAGATGCTTCGATCCGATCGAGGAGGAGAGTACCTAAGTCTTGAATTCCACGACTATCTTAAGGAATGCGGAATCGTTTCGCAATTGACGCCACCTAGGACACCGCAGTTGAACGGTGTGCCTGAGAGGTGTAATCGAACCTTGTTAGACATGGTTCGTTCCATGATGAGTCGTGCTTCACTACCTATCTCATTTTGGGGGTATGCCATAGAGACTGCCGCCCATATCCTTAACTTAGTCCCTACGAAGAAGGTCGCCAAAATACCTCACGAGATGTGGACAGGGAAGGCTCGCTCGTTGGCACATATCAAGGTTTGGGGTTGCGAGGCTTTCGTAAGATGAGAGACTCACGACAAACTCGAACCTTGTAGTGAGCGGTGTATTTTCATCGGCTACCCGCAGAAATCCTTTGGATATCTCTTCTATACACCGAGTGACAATGTTGTCTTCGTTGCGAGGAGAGGGGTTTTCCGAGAGCAAGAACTCATAAGCCAAGGAGACAGTGGGAGGCAAATCGATCTTGAAGAGATTCAATAGTCGAGTGATGAAGGAACCTCTAATGCTGGCGATCAACCCGAGGAGGAAACTCCGGTTGAACCGATTGACGAGTCCTTACCTCTTAGACGTTCCGAAAGAGTTAGAGTTCAACCCCAGTTATATGGTTTTCATATTACTATAGAAGGGGACACGTACATTAGTGATAGTACACTAATAAATCTGGACGAACCTAACAGCTATAAGGAAGCCATGGCAGGCCCGGAGTCTACGAAGTGGAAAGAGGTGATGTACAGCGAGATTCACTCCATGTACGACAACCAAGTTTGGAATTTGGTTGACCATGTGCCCAGACGTAAGACGGTCGGGTACAAGTGGATCTTCAAGAAGAAGACCGACATGGATGGGAATGTGCACAGGCACGATTGGTCGCGAAGGGTTTCACTCAAACTCCCAGAGTTGACTATGATGAAACCTTCTCACCGGTTGCCAAGATAAAATCTATTAGGGTGATGCTGGCCATTGTTGCATTTCATGATTATGAAATATGGCAGATGGATGTCAAAACCGCTTTCCTTAATGGGAAGTTGGCTGAGGATGTTAACATGGCTCAGCCAGAGGGTTTTGTCAATGCGAAGCATCCCAATAGAGTGTGCAAGCTTGAGAAGTCCATTTATGGACTTAAGCAAGCGTCTCGCAGATGGAATCTTTGCTTCGACGAGAAAGTCAAAGAGTTTGGTTTTCTGCGAAGCGAGGATGAGTCATGTGTATATGTCAAAGCCAGTGGAAGTATAGTTAGCTTCCTCGTATTGTATGTCGATGACATACTACTCATAGGAAACGACATCCTGACACTGCAGGAGGTTAAGTCCTGGCTCGGGAAGTGCTTTGCTATGAAGGACCTCGGAGAGGCTTCCTATATTTTGGGAATAAGGATACTGAGAGACAAAAGTAAGAGACTAATAGGGCTTAGTTAGAATACTTACTTGGACAAGGTACTAAAACGTTTTAGTATGGAGATTTCTAAGAAGGGGGAGTTGCCGATCCAAAGTAATGCCAATTTGAGTATGACTCAATGCCCGAGTACCGAAGTCGAGATAGCAGAAATGAGCCGAGGACCATACGCTTCCACAGTTGGCTCGATTATGTATGATATGACTTGTACTCGCCCTGATGTGGCCTTCGCTTTGAGCATGGTTAGCAGATATCAAGGGAATCCTGGCAGGGCGCATTGGACCGTAGTCAAAATGTAACACCGTAAATTTTCAAACAAAATTTTCATTTTAAAAATCGCATAGTTTTCATAACATATTGTGTAAAAATCTCGTTTATTCAATTTACAAATCACAACCCCATTAATAATCCAGGATCCTCATAACTATTTCTCTGGTGTGTACAATTAAGCCGATGCCGTCCCGCGATCCTGAGAAACCTGAAACACATAACACATACACGGTAAGCACAAAGCATACTGAGTTCCCCAATATACCACATACAACACATAAGCCACTCGAGGCTATAACTCTATATGACCCTCCGGTCAATGTGTCTCAGCGGGACCCTCCAGTCCCGTAGCTCGTTGGACCCTCCGGTCCGGTCTGATCGAGGACCCTCTGGCCTCATGAGTCGTTGTACCCTCTGGTCCGGTCTATATAACACATAGCATACATATAACACAATGCACATAAATGTCAAACATACACATACACATACACATAAGACCCTCTAGTTTTCACATAGATACCACTCTAGGTAATGTATAGTGAGAAGACTCACCTGACAAGCAGCAAGTAAAGGCCTCGCTCCCGAATCCCGAACTAGCCTCCGCCTAATCACAAGGGATGAATATTTCTAAGTGATATTCTAATCACCACTCTAAAGACCGAAGGCTATTCTTCCTCTCTTTAACTCTTTGAAGTGGATAAAAGACCATTTTACCCCTCCATGGTCTCTACTACTCATGTTGACCAAAGCCCCAAAGTCAATAGAAGTCAAACTCGAGTCAACAGTCCATGTTTGACCCGACTTGCCGAGTGCACCCTTGCGACTCGTCGAGTCCACTTATTTTCCTCAGAAATCTCGTGACAGTCCAGCTCAGCTCGTCGAGTTGACCCCCAACTCGTCGAGCTATCGCATGATTCAGTTCTTCGGGACAAACCTTAACCAACTCATCGAGTCGGCTCATCGAGTCGGCGAGTTCATTCAGACGATTTCAATCAGATCTATCACTCCAAACACTAGATCTATCATCCCAAGGCTCAATAATCACGTAAAGCTTTAATCTTTACGTTCATACACGAGGTTATTGCTCCAAAATGCTAATATATGCCTTTCATGAAGGATTTAGCTCATCAACCCTCATTTGAACGACTAAAGCTGGGACACCTAGACTCTAAGGACCTTAGGAGGTCCAGATCTGAGGTTTCCAACCTCAAACCATGTCTCATTCAACTCATAGATTCAAAAGGATGGAAGCAAAGCCCTAAAACTCCCAAAATGAGATCTAGTACAAGGAATGAGCAAGATGAGGACTTTGTACCTTATTTAGCAGCTGAAACACTCAATACCACAGATCCACTGCCTTCCTTTGCTCCCCATCAATAAGCTCTTCGTCCTTCTTCTTAGAAATGCACCAAGATTGCCCAAAATGATCACACACTCACTTTACCAAGGTTAGAGCGGTTTAAGGGTTTCTCTCAGGCTCTCAAGGGAAAGTGTGGCCGCAAATGAAGGCCATAAGGGCCTTTAAATAGGTCACAAACCCGGACAATTAGGGTTTCTCTGCCCAGTACCTACTCGGCGAGTCCCTCCCCTGACTCGTCGAGTCTACCCATTAAATCCACGCAATCAACTCGAATCGACTCGGCGAGTTGGTCCCTCAACTCGTCGAGTCCCTCCTTCAATCTCAAGATTAACATACACAATAATGTCCCTGAAAATCCGGATGTTACAATTCTCCCCCACTTGAATTAGATTTCTCCCTCGAAATCGCTCCTCAACAACAACAAATCTAATCCAATAACTGAACAATACCATCGAAAGGATCTCATATCACACAACTATCTCTTCCAAAGACACCTGATTCCATTAGGCACTCCCGACCCCGAAGAAGGACAGACCCAACTGCCGTTGCGGTACTCGATCTGAATTTTTCCGAACTTGAAAACTCCGGTGGTCTGTCTCCCTGCCAGACCACCCTCGCAAAATATTATGTTAATCTCTCATCGATTAATAGACTCTAAGAACACTCCATCAACTCTGATTCTCTAATCGAACCCGGTCGAACTCAAGAGGATTGGAAAGGTCATAACCCACTAATCACTGCCTGAACAACTATCAGAACTCATCGGAAAGAATAAATCCTGCAAATCTGACCTCAACAACAAGAAAAGACCACACTCACTTGGAAGTATCCTCTGGCTCCCATAGACATAAGCCCCGGCTTCATCTCAGATTTTCCCCCTTCAACACTGAGCACCAAGTCAGCTCCCGACCCAATAGATGAACCTCCAAGGTTACTCATTGCAAATCAAAACGTCTCACCGTCTTTCTTCTTACGATGACTATCTTGGCTCATCGCGACACACAAGTCACGAAGTTCGCTATATCCCAAGCGAGTGCTACAACTCATATGAAATCGTCTCGCTTCCGACCCTTGGTTATCTTCCACCCACTGGTTCCATGCGCCTTGCGAGTATTCTCATACCCACGAAACTGACCCACTCCGGTATAATAAATTAGATGAAGATCAAAATCCCTCAAAATGAGACCCATCTACAAAACCGAAACCTCATCTCACCTACTCAACACACGAACGAATCTAGACTCAAGCTCGAGAGTCTGATTCAACAGCAGGCTTGGAACCACTCAATTCCAATCTGGTACTCAACTCATGACCCCAGATCTACGAATTTAAGCACACACCTTCTCCCCAATTCCTTCCGATTACGACAATCCCCACTTAACCTGGGATATATCAGTTCCCAACTGACACAGAGACCCCCGTCTCGCCCCTGGTTCGGCAACCAGGCTCCCGAAGACTCAAACGGTAAGGCTACCCAAGCCTAAGAACTCCCCTGCGCCATACTCTGACTAGTGAATATTATGGCTCCCCGTAACATCACAACACCCTCTCGCTGACTAGTGAGTACTACGCCCCCCCGTAGCATCACAACACCCTCTCACTGACTAGTAAGTACTACGGCTCCCCGTAGCATCACAACACTCTCTCGCTGACTAGTGAGTACTACGGCTCCCCGTAGCATCACAACACCCTCTCACTGACTAGTGAGTACTACCGCTCCCCGTAGCATCACAACACCCTCTCACTGACTAGTGAGTACTACGGCTCCCCGTAGCATCACAACACCCTCTCACTGACTAGTGAGTACTACGGCTCCTCGTAGCATCACTACACCCTCTCTCTGACTAGTGAGTACTACGGCTCCCCGTAGCATCACTACACCCTCTCTCTGACTAGTGAGTATTACGGCTCCCCGTAGCATCACTACACCCTCTCTCTGACTAGTGAGTACTACGGCTCCCCGTAGCATCACTACACCCTCTCTCTCCAACTCATGGATGTTGCAGCTCCCTGTAGCCTTACAGTAGTTTCTCTTACCATCCCACGGTCTCATCCTCTAGTCGACCCCACCCACTGCATCTATTAACCCACGCTCCATGACCCAACATAGGTAGATGCACACACCGTCTGAAAGTAAGTATCACTACTCCTGACGGCAATCGTCATAACCAAACTCCTTTTCTCACTGTAATTCTCATTCTTAAATAATCTCTTTTGACATCAATCAGTCGAAGAGCTCCCGCTGGAACCATAGAAACTTGTTACACCGCTTGCCATCTTTTAACCCATAACTCAAAATAATCTGGAATTAAGGACATCATACCCGGATACCTCGATACACTATCACAAAATTCTCACGATGTTTTACCCAAACCACAAATGTCATACCTACAACACCATACTCGGATACCGCATTGCTCTTTCAGAATCTCACAACCCATCTTCCTCTCGCACCACTCGAATCTCAGAGTATTCCATCTTCCAATTGAAAACACAGAGGCATCGTCAATGGCTCAGAACATGATGTCGAACACCCGAAACTCCCCTTCTACTAATCATTACTCACACGGAGCTACTCATATCGACCCTGAAATTGGGTGATGAATCAGCAGCTGCCCTTCCGGGGGTGTAGATTACAATCTATACCTTCACTTACAAATCTCGGCTATTACATCCTCAAACCAGCGACCCAATCGCACTCGAACTCGACATATGCTAACTCCGAAAAGCACAGGCCACAAAGAATCTTCCAATTCGCTCATCCTTTCTCAAACATATACCACATGCGTTATCTCGTTCTGCACCTAGCCTCGATCACCAATAACCCTGGACTCATGAATCTGCACCGCAGGTCTCTATATCCAGATCTTTAACCGTTCCCGAACAGATCTCTGATCCCCTCAATAAAATACCCGGTTCTCCCCCACTTAGGGTTCGAACCGTCACCAATTGGCGCACCAACAATCTATCCCATAGATTGTTTCCACTAGTAACACCGCCCCTACTCTTGGAGGGTGCTACGCAATGCTCGATGATCTCCCCGACAGAGATCAAGCAACTCCCATTACCCAAAATTTCAGATGAAGTCCTCAGTACTTCCCATCATGACTGCCTTTAGTCATTCAAAATCTCACACCATTCCATCACCGGACCTCTCAACTGTCCAGTATCAACCTTGACTCTTGGTCTGGAAATAACGAACTATCATTTTCCTCATCCTTGACTCCTCAACTAACGCTCCATCACGTCACTTATGATAAGAGTAGAACCCACATTACCGCTCTCGATACCCATCGAAGGCAATGAGAGCCACCGCCCTGATACACCCATCTTGATCGTCCGACATTGCAGCTAACACATGCCCTACTATACTCAAATAGGGTGTATCCTGGTCCTTGACCATCTCAGTCCCCACTGACGACCTGATCAAGCTATATATTTACCTCGCGGCATACCTACTGCCATATACTCCGATTGAAGATCACCATCAGTGCAATCCCACAGAGCTCACTCCCAAACTCAGAAACCGAAATATCAACACCTCTTACGTCTCCCACAGGAAACGAAATTAGCACCACTCTGGTCACAGGAAGTGACATCCCCACTATCGGCTGGTCGCCTAGCCCAGACCGAATTCTTCCATAACGCACCATCCCTACTCATCCCTGAGTCTTGTGACTCCAACTGGTACCTCACCAATAATCCCTCGGAGCTAACTCGATTTCCCTCTCAAGGGATACTCCACTAAAACTCGTTTATCATGGCCCTCTGGCCCCATACTCTTTCACATCTGATCTCAGCCCAGACAATCACCACAGAATAACCGATGAAACCAGAAGCACTAACCGCCACATGTCATGGTACTCAAACCATGACATCACCTCTCGATCTGCTACAAATCATGGTACTCGAACCATGACATCACCTGTCGCTCTGCTACTTATCATGGTACTCGAACCATGACATCACCTCTCGATCTGCTACTTAATATGGTACTCGAACCATGACATCACCTCTCGATCTACTACTTAGATCCTCCGGAATACTCCCTGCATCGAGTATGGGTCCTCTGCTTTTAGTAGTACGGGCCCATACTACCTGCCACATCTACCCATACTCTCTACACGGACCATCCCAAATTCCCTAAGTAGCTGCTCAACCTCCTCAATCACCAATCCCAACACGCGAGCTCGCTTCCCAGCGAAATGCTCTACTCTGACAGCGTACTCATCTGACTAAGGTCACTTCCTAGGCTCTTCCTAGGTTCTCACACTTCTCCGTCATCAGCTGCTAAGAAACTCCTTATGATGCCAGTCATCCACCTCCTGAATATCGTCACATTCACTTGGTAGCTGACTCCCATCATCAGAAATTCCACAAAGCACGAAGCAAGCAGCATTCGGGCATCGAATAAACACGTAAAACCCAATATAGGTGATAACTCCACTTGCTCTATTCATACTTAAAAGGTATCACCGAATTCTGCAACTCTACCCCTCGCGGGTATCTAACTACTCTCTCGATAGGCTCCACAAATGCTCATCTAGGTATCTCTCCTAGATTACTCCTCTACTCAAATCCCTCTCTAAAAAGGATTCCTTCTGGATACTCTTACTCAGCACATACTCGAAAATACATCACAGATAACAACAAATCCTAGGCTAAGGCATCACACATCAGGCCACTCTAGTCCTAAAATATGAAATACCTAGCCTATCTCTAGCATGCATAGTACCTCATAAATATCTCATAATACAAAAGTAAGGGTATTTTGGGAAATCACCGTTCGGGCTCTGGCTGATTGTACACACTTGCTCTTTCTCGTTTTCCCCTTAGAAACTCTCGTTCGCTTTAGAAAAATCATTTCTTTGAAAACTTTTCTCAAATCCCCAGTTTGAGTCCAGATTTACCCGAAGGTGCATCCGAATCCCTCAAACCAAGGCTCTGATACCAACTTGTAACACTGTAAATTTTCAAACAAAATTTTCATTTTAAAAATCGCATACTTTTCATAACATATTGTATAAAAATCTCGTTTATTCAATTTACAAATCATAACCCCATTAATAATCCAGGATCCTCATAACTCTTTCTCTGGTGTGCACAATCAAGCCGGTGCCGTCCCGCGATCCTGAGAAACCTGAAACACATAACACATACACGGTAAGCACAAAACTTAGTGAGTTCCCCAAAATACCACATACAACACATAAGCCACTCGAGGCTATAACTCGGTATGACCCTCCAGTCAATGTGTCTCAGTGGGACCCTCCAGTCCCGTAGCTCGTTGGACCTTTCGGTCCGGTCTAGCTCGTTGGACCCTCCGGTCCGGTCTGATCGAGGACCCTCTGGCCTAATGAGTCGTTGGACCCTCTGGTCCAGTCTATATAACACATAGCATACATATAACACTATGCACATAAATGTCAAACATACACATAAACATAAGACCCTCCAGTCTGCACATAGATACCACTCTAGGTAATGTATAGTGAGAAGACTCACCTGACAAGCAGCAAGTAAAGGCCTCGCTCCCGAATCCCGAACTAGCCTCCGCCTAATCACAAGGGATGAATATTTCTAAGTGATATTCTAATCACCACTCTAAAGACCGAAGGCTATTCTTCCTCTCTTTAACTCTTTGAAGTGGATAAAAGACCATTTTACCCCTCCATGGTCTCTACTACTCATGTTGACCAAAGCCCCAAAGTCAACAGAAGTCAAACTCGAGTCAACAGTCCATGTTTGACCCGACTCGCCGAGTGCACCCTTGCGACTCGTCGAGTCCACTTATTTTCCTCAGAAATCTCGTGACAGTCCAGCTCAGCTCGTCGAGTTGACCCCCAACTCGTCGAGCTATCGCATGATTCAGTTCTTCGGGACAAACCCTAACCAACTCGTCGAGTCGGCTCATCGACTCGGCGAGTTCATTCAGACCAAATGTTCATTCAGACGATTTCAATCAGATCTATCACTCCAAACACTAGATCTATCATCCCAAGGCTCAATAATCACGTAAAGCTTCAATCTTTACGTTCATACACGAGGTTATTGCTCCAAAATGCTAATATATGCCTTTCATGAAGGATTTAGCTCATCAACCCTCATTTGAACGACTAAAGCTGGGACACCTAGACTCTAAGGACCTTAGGAGGTCCAGATCTGAGGTTTCCAACCTCAAACCATGTCTCATTCAACTCATAGATTCAAAAGGATGGAAGCAAAGCCCTAAATCTCCCAAAATGAGATCTAGTACAAGGAATGAGCAAGATGAGGACTTTGTACCTTATTTAGCAGCTGAAACACTCAATACCACAGAACCACTACCTTCCTTTGCTCCCCATCAATAAGCTCTTCGTCCTTCTTCATAGAAATGCACCAAGATTGCCCAAAATGATCACACATTCACTTTACCAAGGTTAGAGCGGTTTAAGGGTTTCTCTCAGGCTCTCAAGGGAAAGTGTGGCTGCAAATGAAGACCATAAGGGCCTTTAAATAGGTCACAAACCCGGACAATTAGGGTTTCTCTGCCCAGTACCTACTCGGCGAGTCCCTCCCCTGACTCGTCGAGTCTACCCATTAAATCCACGCGATCAACCCGACTCGACTCGGCGAGTTGGTCCCTCAACTCGTCGAGTCCCTCCTTCAATCTCAAGATTAACATACACAATAATGTCCCTGAAAATCCGGATGTTACACAAAAACATTCTTAAGTACCTTCAGAGGACCAAGGAATGGTTTTTAGTCCTCGGTGGGAGTGATGACTTAAAGGTGCGAGGGTACAGTGACGCTAGTTTTCAGACCGACAGGGACAACTATAGTTCGCAGTAGTGCTGGGTCTTTACCCTTAATGGAGGAGCAATGACTTGGAAAAGTTCCAAGCAAGAGACCGTGGCTGATTCAACGTGCGAATCAGAATACATTGCAGCAAGCGAAGCGTCAAAGGAGGCAATATGGTTGAAGAACTTCATTGGAGACATTGGAGTTGTGCCAGCCATAAAGGAGCCCATGGAAATTTTCTGTGATAATGAAGGAACGGTTGCCTTGACTAAGGAACCGAGGGATCACGGCAGATCTCGACATATCGACAGAAAATATCATTTTATTCGACATCGGGTGGAAGAAGGACTCCTCATAGTAAAGAGGGTATCGTCAGAAGATAACCCAACAGATCCGCTTACGAAGGGACTGAGCAGGGTTAAGCACTTGCAGCATGCTAGGAGCATCGGGCTGAAGGACGATATTAGTTTAGATTAGATATTTAGATACATGTAATAGATAAACTGTAATTAACATTTGATGATTAAATAAAAGAGTATTATTTATTAGTAATATTACTGTCTTATGTTAATTGTTTACCTATTGTATTATTTTGCATGTTTTGACTTCCTGAATAATAAGAATTATTCAAACCGTCCACATTCGTTCATATGTTGGAAGTAGGTATGAATGAAGTCTGTCATGAATTGGTGTGTAGATTGTCTAAAAGGTATTAGACATAGAAAAAGTTTGCTACAACGTTCATGAGTGCTTATGAGTTTGATTTGAGCATTGGAATAAACCCTCGCTTGCTGGAATCACTTCATGGAATTTATCTCGAGTGATCGCAAGATGATAATATCATATGGTCTTAAAACCTAGATATATGGTTTATTGTTTGGTAATTGGTTATGCATTGATAGTGCGAAAACGCATCAGTAACTTGATGTTATAAAACTTAGTGTTGTGCATGATTTGATTAGTGAATAATGAATGCATATAAGTCGAAGTTTATCTGTTCCTTTTATCCTAAGAGGGTAAAAGCGATATCAAGGCCCCTCGATGATTTGGTTTAACATATGTGACGGGCCCGGTCAGGACTGAATTGATGTGTTCAATTAAGTTCTATGTCAAACGAATTAGAGATCGAGAACAAACTGCTGGACAATAAGTATGACTATGTTCCATGTAATTGTCCGCACGATATCTAGAATGGAGGACTATACGATCCCTTATCTAAAGGACAGGTTACTGATAAGATCAGAGTTCGACAGCGTCTTTGAGAGCTACGATTGCTAATCGGATTGTGCTTACATTTGTAGTTACTAGACTTATCCAAATGGGAGATTGTTGGATTAGTGTCTAAGCCCGTAACTATATTTGGTAGGTACTTGACCCGGTTGTGCATGGTCCTTTTGGGTTGCCTTCACCATACAACTTAATAGGGTAAATTATGGAGAGAGAGAAGATATTATGGTTTATTAATATATTATAAGAATAATATATTAAAGTAGAAATCATATTATTTGATTAATATTAGTCATAGATTAATTAGGAATTAATTTGGTGACTAAAAGAGATTAATTGAATAAAGGGGACTTAAACTGTCAAATGTTTGATAGTTGTATTTTGGGCTGGGAAACCTAATGGACTAAGGGGTGAACGAAATTATGATGGGAGCCCATCATATTTTCGTCCATGGCCTTATTCCAGAAGGTTCCATGGGCTGTTTAATGTTTAAGCTATTCATTAGGGTTTTGACTGAAACCCTAGCTGCTCACAGTATAAATAGAACCCCTAGGTATCAGAAATCGGACACTTGCTTTCCTAGAACCCTAGAGCCGATTTTGTGTGCCTCCTCCCTCTCTCATACACTACCCTCTTGCTAGTTGGTGTTTGTAATCCATTAGAGGAGTTACACTTGTGACTCTAAGCTCAAGGAAGAAGAAATATCAAGAGTTATTCAAGAGGTAATCATCTAGATCTCATTAGTTACATTGATTTTGTAATATGTATGCTAGATCTAGGGTTTCAAATCTTGGATGAATTGCATGTACAATAGTGAAACCTAGGTCCAAGTATTTAGGGTTTGCATGTACACATAGGAATGTTCTTATGGCTCAAACCCATCAACTTGGTCACAGACAGCTCATTCAGAAAGCATCACGACATGAACCCTCCTTGGTCACATCGTGAACTCATCAGGATAAGACAATCGCCAAATCTTCCTAGGTCACGTCATGACATCCCCTATGTAACATCATGACCACAGTCTGAGGCACAACTTAATGATTTGAGTCCTTAATTCATTAAGTCTTCAACTCCCACTTTCCAGAAAGCTTTAAAGGACTCCAAAGGTTTATAAAAAGGACAACTTTATGGACATGCATGCTCCATGCATGCCCTCTATCCAATCTAGGTAAAAAGGAAAGAAAGTGACAACAAACTCATGCTAGGTTCTCAAACCATATCCAATTCTTAAATCCAAAACATATCATGTTCTAAGGACTCAGGAGGACCATAAAGTTTCCAACTTTATTCCATTCCTTCACTCAAATCTAAACAATGAACCAAAAAGAACATAATCAACTTAGATCTAAGAGAATAAGCCATAAAGGTAGAAGCTTAAACCCTTACTAATTGTCCAAAAGGTGATATCCAACGTAAGAAGATGTTGCTTGCTTGATCCTTGCCCCAATCCTCCTTCTAATTCCTTCAAAGTGCACCAAACCACCAAAGTGAGCCAAGATCCTGTTGGATTAGGTGTCTAAGCCCATAACTATAATTGGTATGTACTTGATCTGATAGTAGCATGGTCATTTTGGTTTGCCTTCACCATAGCAACTTGACATGATGACTTTGGAGAGAGAGATTATTTAATGATTTATTAATATATTATAAAAATAATATATTAATAGGAAATCATATTATTTAATTAGTATTTAATCAGAAATTAATTTGGTATTAATTTTGGGATTAAAATCAACTGATTAAGTGTAAGGGGACTGGTTTGCAAATCATTGATAGTTGCATACTAGGCTGTTGGACTTCCTTGTGAGGGGTTGGACGAAATCTATAGGAGGCCCTATATAAATCGTCCAAGGTCTTACAGAAAGGAGTCAATAGGCTGACTCGGAGGCTAAGTAAGGAATTAGGGTTTCACCTGGAAACCCTAGCAGCCACAAGTATTTAAAGACCCCTAGACCTCTAAATTTTGGCCACTGGTTCACAAGGTGTAACCCTAGCCGAATTCTTGCCCCTCTCTCACTCATCCTTTGCTTTTGGTGTTTGTGATTCCATTAGAGGTGCAACCCGTGAGGCACTCAAGCTTTCAAGAGTCAAAATCATTCGTGGATTACTTCTTATTACGAGATAACAAGAAAGGTAACATCTAAACCCTAGTTTCATATATATCTTGAATTTTGTATGCTAGTATTAGGGTTATTGTTTTGGAACTTCTATTTGCATGTATAACTAGAGAAAAACTTAGATCCAAAGCAATTAGGGTTACATGAACTGATGAGATAAAATCTCTAGATCGTTTAGATCTTTCACAGGTAAATCAATGAAGAACAAATAACAAAATCAAACAAGACAATGAACACAATATGGAATCAATATAATGCTTATGATTCACACGTAGTCACGCCTCAGCAGAGCTCGATTAAGAACTTCCACTGTAGAGGCGAGCTAGGGCTTACAATACTATAATGAGAATAATCAAAAGCGTCTCACACAAAGGATGCATGCATGCACCTTAAATACTAAAACCCTAGAATAAAATAATGCACGTTGGACAGGCCCAAACCGGTTACAAAACTGGGCCAAAAGGAATGAGCCCAAGACGCAACAATATGATCCCAACAATCTCCCCCTTTGCGTCAATTGGGGCGAGACCTTCACTTCGGTTGATTGGCAGCAGTTCGCTTCACCACCTTGAACAGACATGGAATCACAGCAAGAAGAACATGGCGAAAGTCGATATACCATCTTATCATATCCGTGAAGTACTTCTTGTCACTTTCACTGTTCTGCTTGCATCTGTGAATAATTCCCAGAACATACTCCAAGCACGAAGTAGTAAAGAGATGTTTATCACTTAAAGCGAACATACATTTCTTACCATCCTGTTTGGTGAACATCACAGAGTTTAACACCGGATCAATCTTTCCCATCTTCATCTTGTTGACATCACTTGCAGAACCAACAGGCAAAATAGTGGGCTTCTTCCTGAGAACCGAAGCGATCTCTTGATCCATCTTAGCTACCTCCAGAATGTAGCTGACTAGCAATCTTTTAAGATGATCAATTATTGGCTCATACTCAACCGGGTTGGAGAGTAGAATGTTGTGCAGAACAATCCAATCATGAGGATTGAGATTGGGTAGATCAACAAGGGAGAAGGTATGCTCAGACATAGCCGAACCTCTGGTAAGCTTGAACTTAACATTGATGTTTTTTCCTGCTGCTTGAGGCTTAAGGACCCGAACTGTGATGATTTTATGAGCACTCCAAGTGAGATATTGAGGTTGAGCGAACTCCAAATAATAGTCGATTAGCTCACGATCAACCTTCGGGTCTGGATGTGGGGCTTCTGCAATGGGAAGAAAGCAGTGAAACACAAACGCCTTTCGGGTGATAGGCATATCAAATTGAGAGTCCTTTGTGTTTTCATAGTCCAAAGACACTACAGGCTCAAGCCAATGAGTGCTAGGGGAATCAATGGCTTCTTTGATCAACTTCTCCAGAGTCCAAAAGGGAAAGAGGGTTTTCTTGCTTTCTAGGAGATCTTGAGCCTCCTTTAATCTTCTTTCTTTTTCTTCAGCTTCTTTTACAATCTTGGCTTTGAGATCGATTTCCCTTTCCCTTGCCTTTCGCTTCAAAGCCTCAACGATTGTCTCATTTTCCTCATCACTGTCATCCACAGTACCCTTGCCTTTAGCCTTAAAGCTCGAACCCGAAGCATGCTCAGTCTTCTTTTGTTCTGGCTGGGAAGTAGGAGGAGGTTGAGACTTAGGACGAGGTTGAGACGAAGATGTTAGTCCTTCTCCCCCTTGTTTCGGAGGGACCATAGTCTCTGAAACACCTTCAATGCGACTCAACATCCCAAGGGCAGGACGGAATTTGTCAGCAAGATGGCGTCGAACTGAGATTGTCAGAATAGGATCGTGAGCCTCCAGGACGTTCGATAGAATGACGTGTACGTCTGAGACACAGCTTTTGACGACAGCCCTTTCAGAGCGAAGTTGATTGACCTCGTTGTTCGCCTGAGAAATTTAAAGATTCTTGGTTTTCAGCGGAGTAGTCTTGAGAGCAAGCTCATCCATGAGTGAGTTCTCCATGGCTAGATCAGCTTGAAGCTTCGTGAAACGTTCATTGAGAGAGGATAAAAGAGCAACATTGTCCTTTTGAATATCTTGGCAAAGAGTGACAAAGTTTTGCTTCTCAGCAGCAAATGCTTCTTCGAGCTTGGTGATTGAGTTGGTCACTTTAGAAGCATTTAACTCAGCTGCTCCCTGTAAGGACTCAAGAAAAATATTAGCATCTTGAATTAGTTTATCGACTTTTTCGGTCGCTTCTGTACACACTTTGGTTGAAGCGGTAATAGCTGCTGTGGCGTTAGAGATGGAAGCATCATGAGCCTTGACAAATGAGTCAAGCATAGTCTGAATGGCAGCTTCAGAATAAGGATGATGAGATGAAGAAGAGGCCATGAGAGTGTCGAGTTTGGCATTCAGCTCCTTAATGTGCTTTTTGGTAATAAGAGCATCATCATCTTCATCACTTTGAACACGGTAGGGGCTGTAGTAGAAAGAATCAAATTCCATGTCTTCACCACCAAGGACAGTGTTGGTTTCGGTTGAAGGTGTGGGAGATAGTGGTTTGGTTGTTTCTGGGACTGAAGACCGAACCCCCTATCAGATAAGTTGGTTTGAATTCCAGTGGTGGTCGTTGTTGTGGCTTCAGAAAATAGAGGAGTGGGAATGGGAATGGTAGAGGTGGGTTGTGATGTGATAACTGGGAAGGTTGTTGGTAAGGAAATAGGAATAGAAGCAGGTGGAGAAGAAGGTACTGGGGAGCAAACAGGTGCCTCGGGTGTGGGTGACCTTGGTGGAGTATCACCACGAACCGAAATCTCCTCATCAGAGCTTTCGCTCTCAGATGAAGTAGGAAAAGGTTGTTTATTGCCAGTAGGAAGATACTCAGAATCTGGGTCGCTGGAAGATTGAAGGATGAGCTTCCGGGCTGGCTTTTTGGTTTTCTTCTGCTTAGGCTGGGAAGGAGCTGCCTTTTCTGACTTTCGCTTCCTTGGAGTTTGCCCCTTAGCTGCTTTGATGACCCTTACTTCCTTTTGTTTGTCTTGTGTCTTTCCCCTCTTTTCCGGCTTGTCTGCTTCCTCTATGGAGCGAATCATAGCAGGTGTGAGTTCCCTTGGACCTGATGAAGGAAGTTTCTTGTACTCTTGAATGACCAGGCTCGCCTCAGACACACAAGCATACATGGATGCCGGAATGGACCCAATGAACGAAAAGTTTGACAGATCAGTGACAATGATCTTCGTCGTATGGAAAGTTGCAATGGAGGAGAGAAGCGAGTCGGCCATGATTGGAACATGAAACCGATCCATCGCCCACTTTGTGACAATCGACCAGAACCGGCCACAAGAGACTTCTGAATGGCGAGAGGAGGAAGTTAAGCTCTGAACAATCTGTTGCCATAAGATTGAACCATAATCAAGATGTACCCCATTGTACAACCCATAAAGGATAGTCATGAATGATTTACTCGCCTCATCTGGTCCAGCACTGTGTTCTGAAAGAGCTTTGAACAAGATAGTGAAGAGGCCGTTCCATTGTGGGGGAAGGCAAGATTTCTTGAACTTCGTTACAGTGGTTAGGGTTTCAGTGTACCCCATGTTGTAGAACATAGAGAACAATTGACCAGTAGTGATGGAATCAGGGTTTACCATAGTGGGTTCATGGGCAAGACCTAGCAGTGAGCAGAATCGATTTTTGGAAATTGAAGTCTTCTCGTTGTGAATATCGAAGTGGATTCGTTCTGCAACTTTATCATAGTGGGCAATGGAGTAGATATGAGAGAGATAGGACATGGGAACTACTTCCACCTTTGTAAGAGCGTTGACAAGAGGAGAATATTTGAGAGATTCCACAACCTGCAACATGTAGGGTTCATAGGTGAACGGCGTTAGGTCAACCAAGAGGTTTTGTTGAGGCTTGATGGTCAGAAGAGTGGAACGAACAGATGTATCTTGAACAGAAGAGGATTCCGCCATGGATGAAGCTTGAGAAGAAGACGATGAACAGTGATAGAGATCGTCGTTTGCTTTTGGAAGAATTGAGAACGGTAAAAGAGTAAAGTTGATTGTGAGAAACCCTTTTATATGTGAGAGTAGGAGAGAGAAAAATCCGTCTGAAATCTCGCTTTTTGTGAAACGGCTCCTGATGCAATGGGGATTAGATAGTTGGCAACCCCGATGATGACGCAGGAGAGAGAAAGACGTTTCACTTTTACGCGCCTTTCCATAGATATCACCTTTTTCAAATCGACGAAACTTTTGGATAACTGCTGACTCATCCATTGTACTTTATCTGAAACGTCACCAACAGAAATAGCATGAACCCTTATCAACCTGATTATTTCGATTGAAAATCACCATAATGCTTTTAGAACCCAAGCTATAAAAAAAATAGCTCATACAAAATAGAGCCAGATTTTTGGAAAATCAAAGTTTTTCGTGCATAGAGTGTGAATGATAAAGAAATAAATCAAACTTTGTGGGATATTGTGATGTCGATTAAGACATGAAACAGTGGATCCCGGGCACGAATATCTTCCTTTCAAATCAAGAGAGACTTCAAAGTGTCTGTGAGGTTTCCCGTTAGAATACGATCAAGTGCCTTTTAAGAGGCAATGAAAGGCATCTTTTATATATTAGGCTTGTATGGGTGGCTTTTGCTTCAATTCAAGTTTCAGTTCTTAATATAAGACCGAAAGAGAAAGAAGTACTTGTGAGACCAATGTGGCCTATTGAACAAGTAGGTTTGACATGTATCCAGTGGCTGTTGAAAATAAGAAATCTCAAAACAATATAAAACTAGATCCTTGGGGTAGAAAAGTCTTAGTGATAGACAATTTCAAAAGGATCACTCAAAATAAAAAGAGATTTCATTGGTGAAAGCTAGAACATAGTAATTCTTCACCGTCAATGCATTATGGGTAGTGAATTGTGCGTTTCACTTAGTACGTAGTGACACGAGACTAAGATCATAAACACAGAGTGTTGTGTAACCATAAACCTCAATGGTAGGTGCTGAGAGTCTCAAGGGTTACATGAATGATATGAAGTGAGATGGAGAAAAATGATGTAGGTGGTTTAAGAAGCGAATGTACCTCTGCTATAAAAGTAGGACCAAGCAGAAAACCCTAATCTCAATATGATAAGAGTAAGGTAGCTCACGATTAGAGTGAATGTAACAGCCTAATTCGGAAAACATGATTTGTATATATCACATTATTAAGGCTTCACTCAAAATCTTTAGAGGCTTTGGTCAACATGCAACAGCATGCATCTAGGGACACTTAACTAATCTATAGAAAAGAATTTATACCTGCTTCAGCTCCATCATAGAGAGTAACTTTTATATAAAGAAAAACATGAGAAAAATGAAATAAAATGGAAAATATTTTTGTATTTTGTGAAAAATTTCTAAAGAAAGAGAAATAAGAACAAAAGGAAAATTATTTTTGGATTTAATGAAAAAAAATAAAAAAAATTAAAAGAAAAACATAAAAATGAGTATGAAAAAGAAATGTACAAATGAATACAACCAAAATACCTTTTAGTGAAAAAGAAGCGAACCGAACCTGAAATAGACCGAGCGTTCGCTCTATTTCGCTTCTAACCTTTAATGAAGCGAAGGCGATTTTGGTACTGATTCAGCTTCCATCATTCCCAGGCCTTGAAGGATCTTATTGAAACTTGCTTCAGGTAAGGCCTTAGTAAAGATGTCTGCTAATTGATCAATGGTTCTGAAGAAATGAATTTCTACGTTACCATCTTCCACATGATCTTTGATGAAGTGATATCGCAGTGCGATGTGCTTTGTCTTTAAGTGTTGCACTGGGTTATGAAAAATCCTAATTGCACTTTCTGAGTCGCAATATAGTGGGATTTTCTTCATGTTCAGCCCATAGTCTCTAAGCTGACTTTGTATCCAAATGACCTGAGATGTGCATGAGGCTGCATCAATATATTCAGCTTCAGCCGTGGAGAGAGAAACACAAGTTTGTTTCTTTGATTGCCAACTTACTAATTTTCCATCCAGAAATTGGCATCCTCCAGTAGTGCTTTTACGATCTAATCCACAACCCCCTAGGTCAGCGTCTGAGAATGCTTGGACAAAAAATCCTGAGTTGGATGGATACCATAGACCGAGAGAGGAGGTTCGCTTCAGATAGCGAAAGATGTTCTTCACTGCCAGCATGTGAGGTTCGCATGGGTTAGCTTGGAATCGGGCACAATAGCAGACTGAGAACATGATGTCTGGCCTGCTGGCTGTGAGATACATCAGTGACCTAATCATTTGACGATAAAGCGTCACGTCAGCAGTTGGTTTCTCCAACGATGGTGTAAGCTTAGTTCCAAATGCCATAGGAACTTTCACCTTTGAGTCTCCCATCATACCAAACTTGGCAAGCAATGTCTTTGTGTACGCCTCCTGAATGATAAAAATGCCTTCGGGTCCCTGTCTAATATTCAAGCCAATGAAAAAGTTAATCGGACTCATTGAGCTCATCTCAAATTTAGTTTCCATCAACTTCCTGAATTCAGCTGTTAGGCTGGGATTCGTGGAGCCAAAGATGATGTCATCAACATAAATTTGGACTATCATAAGGTGGTTACCTTCTTTCTTACGAAAGAAGGTTGGGTCAACCGAACCTTGTTTAAATTTAGACATTTTCAAGAATCGAGTAAGGGTTTCATACCATGCTCTAGGAGCCTGCTTCAGGCCATATACTGCCTTGTCCAGAATGTAGCAGTGATCTGGATGCTTCTCGTTCACAAATCCTGGCGGTTGCTCAACGTACATCGTTTCTTCAAGTTCTCCATTGAGAAAGGCACACTTCACATCCATTTGATAGACTTCAAAATTCTGGTGTGCAGCATAAGCAAGAAAGATTCGAACATACTCTAATTTTGCAACTAGAGCGAAGGTCTCTTCATAATCTATACCTTCTTCTTGACAGTATCCTTTCACAACCAACCGAGCCTTGTTGTGAATAACATTCCCTTCTTTGTCCATCTTATTCCTGAATACCCATTTGAGACTGACGACCGAAGCATCCTTTGGAGTTGGAATTAGTCGCCATACTTTGTTTCTTTCAAACTCGTTCAGCTCGTCTTGCATGGCTTGAACCTAATCAGAATGATCAAGAGCTGTATTTATCGTCTTTGGTTCAACTTTGGAGACGAAAGAGTTGAACATGAAAAATTCTACTTGAGAGAATAATGCAGCTTGCTTCGCTTTCAGCTGTGATCAAGTTAAGACCTTTTCAGAGGATTCTCCAATGATTTGACTTTGAGGATGATCTTTGGTCCATTTAATGAGAGGAGGGTAATTTGGATCACAAGAGGGATCCAGTTCTGCATTGATTTCTTCTTCAAATTCTGATTGTGTATCATCATCATTAGCATTCGTATTCTCCCCCTCGAATGATGACATGAGTTCAATTTCTGGATCAGAACACTCCCCTTCGTTTGGACTTTCGGTTGAGCCTGATGACAGTGATGATGGATTCTCCCCCTGGAATGATGAATCTTGATTATTTGGAAGAGACGAACTCTCCCCCTGTATATAAGGACTATCACCGGACGGTTCGCTTGAGTCTGGATTTTTAGTTGCCTTTTGTAGTTCATCTGCCATCTTCTTTGCAGCATCGTCAATAACTTGCTTCAAATTGTCGACTTGGTTATCTTTAGCCTTGGATTCAGAATCAATAGCTTTTTCTGGTTCATCGAAGAGTAGCATATATTGCTCGAAAAGATTTGAAATCGGCACTGTTACTTGACCAGACTTTGGAAAGATTTCTTGCATAGCATCTTCAGTTGCCTTCAACTTCTCGACATAATTGTCATCGAAAGTAACATAGTATGTTTCTTCAATCTTCTTTGAACTTTTATTCAGAACTCTATACGCCTTAGAGTTCAAGGAGTAGCCCAAAAAGATCCCTTCATCGGCCTTAGCATCAAACTTGTTTCGGTTCTCCTTTGAGTTGAATATAAAGCATCTTGAACCTAACACGTGAAAGAACTTCACATTTGGCTTGAGGTTATTTAAGATCTCATAAGGAGTGATTGAGAAGCGTTTGTTCAGATACGATCTATTCCGCGTGTAACAAGCAGCAACAATAGCATCAGCCCAGAAATATAAAGGCAAGGAAGCGAAGTTCAGCATAGTTCGAGCCGCTTCGCACAAAGAACGATTTCGCCTTTCGACGATTCCATTCTGTTGTGGAGTATATGGAGCAGAAAAATTGTGAGTCGTTCCCTTCTCAGCTAGAAAATCTTCAAAATCCTTGTTCTTGAATTCCAAGCCATTGTCGCTTCTCACATTAAGAACCACTTTTCGTAGTTGAACCTCTACTTGCTTTATGAAGAGTTTGAGCTTGGGAGTTGCCTCTGATTTTTGCTTCAAGAAAAATACCCATGTGAAGTGAGAGAAATCGTCTACGATAACAAGTATGTACTTGTTTCCACCAATGCTTTGATAGAGGAAGGACCACACAGATCGATGTGTAGTAGCTCTAGCGGTTCTATCACCTTTGTATTGATTATAGAAGGATGACTTTGACGACTTTGCTTTCCCATTTCACAAACTGCACATAGATGTTCTTTATCAAATTTGAGAACTGGAAGACCTCGAACGTGATCTCCAAGTACTAGCTTGTTGATATCTTTGAAATTGAGATGAGAGAGCTTTCGATGCCATAACCAGCTTTCGTCTGAGTGTGCCTTCGTTAGCAGGCAAACAACTGGTTTCCCTCGAATTGGATTGAGATTTAACGGGTACATTTCTCCCTTTCGCTTCGACTTCAGCAGAATATTATTTGAATTCTTTTCGACTATTTCTAAGCCTTCGTCATCAAAGGAGACCTTCAATCCGGTGCCAACCACCAGCTGTGAGACACTGATGAGGTTGTGCTGCAACCCTTCAACATATGCAACCTTTCTGATCAAGAAGTCACCATTTGTAATCATTCCATAGCCTTTGATAGTTCCAAACGAATTATTGACATATTTCACCGTTCCACCATCCTTGAGAGACCGAAACTCCCTCAGTTCTTCCCTTTTTCCTGTCATGTGACGCGAGCAGCCACTGTCAATGTACCATTCTTCGTCAAACTGCTCGTCACCAATAACCTGCAAAATATCAAGCAGATTTAGGAACCCAAAGTTTCTTGGGTCCTTGTGAGCCTTTTACAGGACAGGGAATAGTAAGAGAAACATCAACTAGATAAGTTCGTTTTATAAGTGTTGTTTCATCTTTTATTTTTATGGTAAAAACTCTGATTTTATTTGACTTGGACTCATTTGATTTAGGCATAGGATTTGTGGTTTTGATGTCTGCATGCTTTTGGGTCTCTTTCGGGCGTCTATCGTCTTCTGGAAAGAGCTTTCCTTTCCCCTTTGAATCTTTAGAAGAATGAGAATTATAATATGAATCAGAAGAATGAGGTTTAGAAGCAAGATTAGATCGTTGATTATTGCTCTTCCTTTGTTGAGTATGAAAACTTTCTTCCCTTCGGTTCTTCTGATAATTGGATCTGGGACCGAACCCATCCTTTCGGTTGCTTACATGTTGAGGACCGAAACCTACCTTTTGGTTGCTTACATGTTGAGGACCGAAACCTTCCTTTCGGTTGCTTACATGTTGGGGACCGAAACTGTAACACCCATAAAATTTGAGCCAAATTAAAACATTTTAATTCATTCAAAAACCATTACGTTCATACAACTCGTCTTCAAAATAGTTTAAACATCAGAGTATCCCCCGGAACCATATCATATAAATCATAAAACATGAGGAGCGGTACGATCATGCCTTCGCCTTGCCAAGATCTCCTGAAGTACCTGAAACAATACACTGAAACTGTAATCCCGAAAGCTTAGTGAGTTACCCCCAAAATACCAACCACACATATCATACTCATAACATATCATAAATAGAACAACCATGCACATCGGGTCTACTGTGTGACTGGTCCGCCCGCACCGGGCCTTCAGTCCACCTGGTCCACCCTCCGAGTCTAGCCATGTACGTCGAGTCTACAGTGTGATTGGTCCGCCCGCACCGAGCCTACAATCCACCTGGTCCACTCTCTGAGTCTACAGTATGACTGGTCCGCCCGCACCGGGCCTTCAGTCGGCCTGGTCCACTCCCCGAGCCTCGGCACGTCTGGTCCGCCCCCTTGGGGCCTTCAGCCTATCCGGACCGCTCGCTGGGCCTTCGGAATATCCGGTCCGCCCTGGGTATGTTGGCCTACAGCACAAAGCAGGACCCGCCTCAACCCAACCCCCGTCAAACAACCATGTGCACATACAACAATTAATCACATAACAATCCTCAACCAGACAAACAGTCTAACAGATCACATAGCTTATCAACATCCTAACCGGGATTCCGACCTAACCGGTCACTAGCATAACATTACCCTATATCCCGGGTACCGACCTTAACCAGGTCACTAACATAACACCATCCTAAATACCAGGATGCAGATCTAGCAAAACAATAACATAACAAACAATACCCGAATTTCCATCCGATAAAGGGCCGGCCTTGGTGCCGTAGACCCTGTCGATATAGTGAGGATAACTCACCTTGCAACTGCCGAAATCCTGCAAATCTCTGACCGCTGACTCACCGGGACTCCCAACTATCACATGATAATCACCAAGTTAGAATCCAACATGACTTTCTAGGCCAAGGGCCCACAACACTCATTAAGTCCATCATCCTCTTATTGGGCCAAGACCCAAAACCAAATCCTCATGTAAAGCCCAATATTGGCCCAATTTACTAAATTGGGCCCACCTCACCAAATGGGCCTAAATCCAAGGTCCATAATAATTATTGGGTCTAAATTACTCCATCCATAATGTTCAGTCACGGCCCAAGCCCCACTAGCCCATAAACAGCCCAATCACTTAAGGCCCAAAATCAAAAACCCAACAGAGGGCGTACGCTGGGCGTACTCCTCCGGTACGCAGGGCGTACGCACTTCTGTACCAAAAATCCTTCTAGGTGCTTAATGGCTTAAGCTCTTAAGCCCAAACTTCAGATCCATCGACCAAACATGCCTAGGATTCATAAAGTCTCAAACTTTATTACTTGGGACGTCCATAAAGCTCTTAACTCAAGGTCTTAATCCATTAAGACCCACCTACATCACACATGAGACAATCAAAGCCTTTGGGACCTCATTTTTCTCACTCAAGACCTCTCCTAAGGTCTGAAAGGACAGCTAATCTCAACCAACTCGCATCATGCATCACTTTGGGGTTTTTGGGACAAGAAATGGTGTCAAAACCTCATAACACCTAGATCTACACAAAATAGATGTCAAGCAAGAGACTTTATACCTCAAAAGGGCTCCAGAAGATGATGCCTTCCCAAATCTACGAGCTCCAGCCACCCAACTCCTTCCTTGACAACTTCTTCTTTCTTCTCCTAGGCTCTCCTTTGCCAAACAAAGCTCCACAAGGCCAAACACACCCAACAATGGAAATGGAACGACTATCTAGGGTTTTTTGAGGATAAGGGAACAGATAAGGAGGCTAGGGTTGATCCCTTATGTTCTTTACATAGTGGCTGGCCCTAAAATTAGGGTTTAATGACTCTGAGCGTACGCTGGGCGTACGCGTCCTTGCACCCGCGAACATTTGCTCTATTATGCTGGGTGTAGCCCAGCCTACGCTGGGCGTACCCACGCGTGTCCCAATTGCATGCATGGCCTACTTCGACACCTTTTTTCCATTAAGGGCCATAAATGTCACTTTCTTTAAAATGTCATAACTCCTTTATTCTAAGCCCGTTTCCGACGAACTTTATATCCATGAAAAAGTGGCGAGAAGCCCTACGCTTCTAGCAACACACCCCGACCCGAAACCTTCTCGAATAAAACCCATTGCCCATAAAAGACCGAAACGCCCTTACTCTTGATCTCGGGGATCCATGAATAATTACTCTTAGAACGGGGCGTTATAGAAACCTTCCTTTCAGTTGTTATTGCCATGAGGACCGAAGTTACCATTTCGGTTGTGGAACACCTGATGCCCGAAACTCTCCTTTCGGTTGGCTCTTGGTTCTCCTCGTGACTTATTTTTCTTTTCATACCTAACGTAATGAGGATTTTGGGATCGCCAAAACTGTTTTCTTTCTGAGAGATTCTTCTTGTATCTCAGGTTACGTTGGTGCTTTCGTTCTGCCACCTGTTTTGGATTTTTATGAATATTGCCTTTTTCTTCGGTACTTGAGCATGACTTTCGCTCTTTGACGAACATGTCTCACTAGATGCCATCACTGGTTCGCCTGAAGATGTTTTGGTGCCACTTGTACTTGGCACATCATATCGTGTAGGTTCATTAAGTGGTTCTGCCATATACCTACTCTTCACTCTCCATGATGTTTTCTGAGATAGACCTTCTGTTTAATCAGCGTTATCTATCAGTGCTGACCAGAAAAACTCATCACATCCATTAGCATTATCTTCTTCTACCAATGTTGTCAGTTCGGCTGTTTGTTGTGGTGTGACTCCTTGAACTGTGTAAACTTGATTTGGAATGGTTTGAATCTTTTGATATACAACAGCTTTTGCGTTGAGGACTTTGGTCTTGTCTATCGATGAGCGAGCGAACTCAACAAAGTTTTCAGAAATGAGATTTTTACTTGTTTCGGGTTCGCTCTTGACAAATTCAGAACAGTCCACCACATCCTCTACATAGATTTCACTCATGTCATCATCCTCATTAAGTTCAAATGCATTTTCAACATCAATTTTATTTTTTGAACTTAATTTGGCATTCAACGAGTCAAATTTCTGTACAGTTTCGGCTCTCAGTTTCAGTTTATCGTTTTCATCCAACAAATTTTTGAGCATGTCCTTATGGTCTTTTGACTTTATGTAGGACTCTATTTTGTCAAGACCAATTTTGTAGGCAGGAGATATTTCATCAGAAGATACAACATTTTCACAGTTGTAAGCTTCAGCATCGACTTCATCCTCCTTCAACTCAAGGAAGGGTAAAATCATGCGATGTATCTTCTTTCCTATTTCACAATCGAGATGTAACTGAGTGATATTAAAATATAATCTTTTCGCAATCAAACAAAAAACGTTTTGTTGTTTTAAAAGCTTAAGATTGTCTCGTTGCAAATAAATTAACTCATCCCTAGACCTAATTAATTCCTTCTCCTTCTACTCAATCCAGATTCTCCTCTCCTCACTCTTCGACGATATCCTGCTAATTTGATCAGTCAAGTTAGAGTTTGTGACACGAGTTTGGGTAAGACTACAACTTAAACTAGAAAATTTAGATTTTAGTCCATTTGGTTCCTTTTCATAGTTAGTAATAGGAATTTTCAGAGAAATGAGAATATTTTGTACCTTCTTGATCAACTCATCACATTCGTTGATTTGTGCACTGACAGGTTTTGCAGCGAAACATCTGTCCTCTCGCTCCTTCTCGTTATCCAGTCCACCATCTGTTGTGTATCCTCGCATCTGTGACACACCTTCCGTCACAATCAAACATCTTCCCTCAATCTTTTCTTCTTTCACCAGCAGAGCCTTGCCATGAGTGGGCTTTCTTACTTCTTCGTCCTCTGAATCTGTGGACCACACCTGCACTCCACCAAATTCATCATTATCACCTGTATCCTGTACAATCAAAGCATTCATAGTGTTATTGTTAGCTGCTGATTTCTTTTTCTTGATCTCCTCCAATCGTCTCAAGAGGTTCGCTTCCTCATCGTCTTCATCAACTCTTTCAGACTTCTTCTTCAGCATGCAATCTTTGGCAAAGTGGTTCTTGCCTCCACAATAATGACAGTCAAAACTTGAGTCACCACCAATCTTTGTTTCCTTCTTAGATTCTTCAGACTTTGAACCCATCTTCAGTTCCTCCTTCACCTTTTCAGAACTATAACTTCCCTGCCAGTTTCGGTTCTTGTTGGCGGGGAACTTCCTTTTGATAAAATTTCTTGGATTGGAAACCATCAGGGCATACTCTTCACCAGTTAGATCATAGTCAGCAAGATCTAATTCTTCTTCTTCTTCTTCAACAACACTTTTTCCTTTGGAGATAAGAGCTAACGAACCCAAGCTGGAAACCACATTCGTTTCCTTTGTCACCGCACTTTCATGGGACTTCAGTATTCCAACCAGTTTCGCCAGAGAATAGGATTTGAATTGTTCGTGTGCCTTTACTGTAGACACAACTGCCATCCATTCGGGTCTGAGACCATTCATAAAGGTAACCTTCTGCTCAATAACCTTTCTCGATCCCATGCTTTATCATCTTACTGAGAAGATGATTAAATCGATCAAAAGCCTGAATAAGTTTCTCTTCGGGCTTCTGTTTGAAATCACCAAATTCAGAAAGTAACAAAGTTTGAATCGAATGTTCCAGATCTTCATCAGTAGAATACAATTCCTTTAACCTATCCCATATCTCTTTCGCTGTGGCACATGAACTCACCAATCGAAACGTGTCCGATTGTAAAGCAAGCCTAATCATTCTTAAGGCTTTAATGTTGCACTGAAACTTCTCTTTCTCGTCTTGAGGAATGTCTTTCACATCATTCACGAGCTGATTGTACTCCTTTTGAGTTTTGACAATTTTAGAAGTGCTTGAGTGAGCAAACGAACCAACTATGATTGCTTCCCAAATCAAATACCCATTATCTTCTGAACCGATTACATAATCTTCGAAGTGGTGTGTCCAGACTTCATAATCCTGAGTATATAGGATTGGGATCCTTGTTGTTGATCCAATACTATTAGAGATGTTGATTGGATTGGATTGTGAATCGTCCATAGACATTGTGATGATGTTTGATCGATAACCTATTTAAGATCAGACTTGTAATTTATCGTTAGGGCAAGATCAACAATTAATGAGATACGCCAATGAGGAATGACGGCTCAATTAATATCAATCAATACGGAAAGCCCTAATAACTTCTTCAACAGAAGAGATGTGTATGAATTACACAGCCTCCTGCTCTGATACCAATTGATGAGATAAAATCTCTAGATCGTTTAGATCTTTCATAGGTAAATCAATAAAGAACAAATAACAAAATCAAACAAGACAATGAACACAATATGGAATGAATATAATGCTTATGATTCAAACGTAGTCACACCTCAGCAGAGCTCGATTAAGAACTTCCACTGTAGAGGCGAGCTAGGGTTTACAATACTATAATGAGAATAATCAAAAGCGTCTCACACAAAGGATGCATGCATGCACCTTAAATACTAAAACCCTAGAATAAAATAATGCACGGTTGGACAGGCCCAAACCGGTTACAAAACTGGGCCAAAAGGAACGATCCCAAGACGCAACAATATGATCCCAACATGAACACATAGAAATGTTTTTTTGCTCAAAACCCATCAGTGGTATCAGAGCCTAGGATGTTTTTCTGTTATATTTGATGCAATAGTGAATTGTCCAAACCAGAAAATTGAGCAGATTCGCAATCTGTGAACTCGACGAGTTGAATGAACTCGACGAGTCCATGCCCTAACTCGACGAGTTGACTCGTCTGTTAGCTGAGAGGTACAAAATTGTCATATCAAAGAGCACGTCAAGAGAGGTAGAAAATTGTCACCTCATTCATAACAACCAAGATAAAGGATAGAGAGTCCATCACGACCCACCTGCAAAGACTGCAGAGGTATGTGGATCATCTGCTCAAGTTGAATGTCAACTTTGACGAAGAGCTGGCTATAGATATAGTCTTGCAGTCTTTAACTCCATGTTATGATCAGATCAAGATGACTTATCATCTGAGCAAGGAGGAGGTCACCTTGAGCAAAATTCAAGGATTGTTAAGAACTGCTAAAAGTGGACTTAAAGGAAAAGCTATTGAATCTACTCCTGCTGCTTCCCCAGTCCTGGCTATTCGACATCGAAAGGGGAAAAAAGGAAAGCTCTATCGAAGAACTGGAAGGGAAAGTCTCATGATGGATCTTCTTCAAGTGGATCCAAAGCAAAAACCGGTTCTGTCACTCCCTCCTCCGACCCTAAAGAAGCAATGTGCTTCTAGTACCATGATAATGACATTGAAGAGAAGCTGCCCGAAATACTTGCAGGACATCAAGGATGGGAAGAGAAAGCCCTCATCACAGGTATTTATACTATTCTATCTAATAATTCATCACATGCTAGTTCTTGGGTCCTTGATACATGATGTGGTTTTCACATTTGTTCTGATTGTAGGGGCTAAAAAGAAATAGGGATGTGGAGCATGGGAAGATGAACTTGCTTATGGGCAATAGGTGTAACATCCCAAAAATCATGACCAAAAATTTCATTTTTGATATAACAACTCATAAAACAATTTTAAGAAAACATCATCAAGTTAATTCATTTCATCAAAGCCAAAGATCATATGTCTCAAAAACATGTCATAGTGTAGTAACAATGTCAGAGTGCAATCCCAAGAACATAAAGTGTAGAAAATAGTGGTGTGATGCGCTTCTTCGGCTCCTTTCCCTTTGAAGAAGAAGGAACTGAAACAAAAACTGTAAACCGTAAGCACAAATCTTAGTGAGTTCCCCCATCATACCACATACCATAAACATATAATGCCTATCCCTCGTATCTTTCAACCGGTATCTGACTGGAATTAACGAAAGTTGGACTTCCCTTCGGTATCTTTCAACCGGTAGCTGGGAGCTGACCTCACCTTCGGTATCTTTCAACCGGTAACCGGAAGCTGACCTCCCCTTCAGTATATTTCAACCTGTAACCGGGAACTATTTCACCCCTACCACTACCACATAATAACATAACATGAACATACTGCTAGGCATGCATGGGTACTGTCTACCCCTTCGGTATCTTTCAACCGGTAACCAGGGACTATTTCACCCCTACTACTAACACATATATCATAGAATCCTAGCACATAAAGCGTAACAGATAGTGGCATACCAGATAATTACCATGAAGACAATCATCTAACAACAACTCCTACTTAGTGGGCTAACATTGTGGCCTTAGACCCACTTCTACTAGAAGGTAACTCACCTCAATGTCATGCAGTAACTGAACTGTCCTTGGTGCTGGGATCAACTCTCCTTAAACTCCTACACATAATAGTCTCCTTCAGTTACTCTTTCATATTCATAACCCCTTTAAGGGTCAATCTTGGATAATGGTCAGAGTCAAAGTCAAGGTCAACACCCTGGTCAAAGTCAACATCCTAGTCGACTGAACTCGCCAAGTTGGTCCATCAACTCGTCGAGTTCCATAATTCAGAGAATCTCGAATTCACGATTTGACTCGTCGAGTTACCCTCTAACTCTCTGAATTTCTCCTTATGAAAGAATCGGGACCTTCCATTTGAACTCGTCGAGTCTTTCCTTGGACTCGTCGAATTCTACTTCATACAGGTCGGGACATTTTCTCATTGACTCGCCAAGTTCATCTTTGGACTCGTCGAGTTCTTGACCTTTAAGTCCAAAACACGTCTAACTGGCTGAGTCACCTTTTAGACTCAACAAGTTTGCTAAGTAACAGAGAAGGGTGGGGAACCACGACCCAAATCGCCGAGTCCAAAGAGCAACTCGTCGAGTCCCCCATAATCCAAATCTATCCAGTGGATTTCAGTCGGGCTTAATGTATACAAAACATAGATCTGGCCTCCTAAGGTCGATATAACACGTAAAGTTACAAACTTTACGTTCATGCATGGGTCATTTAGCTCAAAAATCCCTCAAAGACTCTGGATCTGAAGTCAATACCCCAGAACATACTTGCATCCATGAATGGTTCCAAAAATGGCTCCTTAAATCCCTAAACTACTCCAAGAAGAGATCAAATAGATGAATGGGCAAGGTATAAACTTTATACCTCAAATGAGCTGGGAATGGAGTACAAACTCTGGATCCACTTGCTTCCTCTTGAACTCCCAAGCTTCTTCTTTCTTCTTAAGCTTCAAAAATCACCAAAAGTACACAATAATGGCTCAAGAACACTCAAACTGGGTTAGGGTTTCGAAATAGGGCTTTATGGACTAAGGGAGGCGATGAGGGAGGCCACAACGGGGGTGTTAAGCCCTTTAAATAGGATACAAACCTTGAAAATTAGGGTTTCACTCTGGCAGACCTAGTCGTCGAGTCGAGGCTCCTTGACTCGTCGAGTAGACTTCAAGTCTCGCGTCCAACATATCCAATTCCAAATCATCGAGTCCCTTAGCAAATATGAATAATTCTTATTTAAATACATACCTGGAACCGGGCATTACAAATCTCCCCCACTTATTTTAGGCTTCGTCCTCGAAGTCTGCTGCTACATCCGGAAAAAGCTCGGGGTAGTGCTCCCTCATCTCGTCCTCATGCTCCCAAGTCCATTCTGAACCCTTACGGTGCTTCCATTGCACTTTCACCAACTCGACCTTCTTCTTCCTCAGATCCTTCGTCTTCCTTTCAAGGATGGCTACTAGTAGCTCAATGTAGTTTAGGATGTCATCCACCTGAATATCCTCTAGAGGCACAACGGCAGAGTCATCTACCAGGCACTTCCGCAGCTGGGAGACATGAAAGGTATTATGGATCTGACTAAGCTAGGCTGGCAGATCCAGTCTATACGCCACCTTGCCCACCCGGGCTGCAACCCTGAAAGAACCAATGTACCTGGGGCCCAACTTGCCCCGCTTCCTGAACCGGATGACACCTTTCCAAGGTGACACCTTCAGGAGAACCCTATCTCCTACCTGAAACTCTAGGTTCGATCAGCGTCTATCGGCATAGCTCTTCTGCCGAATCTGAGCACTCTGAAGCCTGCTCCTAACTTGTTGTATCCTCTCCGTCGTCTTGAGCACCACTTTGATACTCCCCATGACCCTCTGTCCAACCTATCCCCAACATATCGGGGTCCTACACTTCCTCCCATACAACATCTCGAAGGGATGACAGTCGATACTCGCGTGGTAGCTATTATTATAGGAAAACTATGCCAAGGGAAGGTATGTATCCCAGCTACCACCGAAGTCTAAAACTCACGGTCGCAGCATGTCCTCCAAGGTATGGATGGTCCGCTCTCCGTCTACGGGTGAAAAGTCGTGCTAAAACGCAGACGAGTACCCAACTCGTCTTGAAACTTCTTCCAGAATCTGGAAGTGAACCGCACATCTCTGTCAGAAACAACAGAGATTGGCACTCCGTGTCGTGCTACTACCTCCCGAATGTAGATGCCGGCCAGCTTCTCGACCAAAATGCTCTCCTGGATAGGAATGAAATGGGCACTCTTGGTCAATCGATCCATGATGAACCAAATTGAATCTACTCCCCGTGCGGTCCTGGGAAGCTTCGTGATGAAATCCATAGTAATATCTTCCTATTTCCACATAGGGATATCCAACGGTTGTGTCTTGCCGTGAGGCCTCTGGTGCTCGGCCTTGACCTTCCTGCAGGTCAAGCACCTTTCAACGTACCAGGCTACATCTCGCTTCATGCAGGGCCACCAGTAGTCAGGGCGAAGATCTCTGTACATCTTCGTTGCCTCGGGATGGATGGAAAATCTGGACTTGTGCGCCTCCTCCATCAGGATCTGGTGCACACCTCCATGATATGGAACCCACAGTCTACGGTGTAGTGTCAACAACCCACGGCTATCATAGTCAAAGGAGGAAACCTGACCCACAATACGGTCGCTCTTCCGATGTTCTTCCTTCATAGCCTCCTGCTGGGCCTCTTGGATCTGCTCCAGCAGCGGAGTCACTACTGTCATCCACAAGAAAATATCTCTGATCGGGGCTGCCTTGCGGCTAAGAGCATCGGCCACAACGTTGGCCTTCACCGGGTGGTAGAGGATCTCACAGTCATAATCCTTCACCACATCTAGCCACCGACGTTGCCTCATGTTCAGATTCAGCTGATCCATGGGGTACCTCAAACTCTTATGATCTATGTAAATAGTACATCGGACCCCATATAGGTAATGCCGCCAAATCTTGAGGGCGAAAACAACCACCCCCAACTCCAGATCATGCATCGGGTAGTTCGCCTCGTGAGGCTTCAACTGCCTCAAGGCGTAAGCGATGACGTGCCCCCAATGCATCAGTACCGCGCCCAAACCCGAGATGAAAGCATCGCAGTATACTACGAAATCCTCCACGCCCTCTGTCAGGCCTAAGATAGGCACCTCGCACAACCTCCATCTCAGCGTCTCGAACGATGACTACTGCTTAGGCCCCCAGCGAAAGACAACGACCTTCTTCGTCATCCGGGTCAAGGGTACTGCTATCTTAGAGAAGTCCTGTATGAATCTTCGGTAATAGACTGCTAACCCGAGGAAACTCCAAATCTCAGATGGAGACTTTGGAACCTCCCATCTCATCACGGCCACCACTTTGGACGAGTCAACCAAAATCTCGTTCTGGTTGACAAGGTGCCCCAGAAACTACACCTCGTGCAACCGGAACTCGCACTTGGAGAACTTAGCGTACAAGCTCACCCTCCTCGGGGTATCCAACACCTCTCACAAATGCTCCTCATGCTGCTCCTACGTCTTGGAGTAAACCAAGATGTCATCGATAAAGACTATCACCGATCGATCCAACATCGGTATGCATACGTGGTTCATGAGGTCCATGAATGCAGCAGAAGCATTGGTGAGCCCAAAGGGAATCACCATGAACTCGTAGTGGGCATAGCAAGTTTGGAAAGCAGTCTTCAGCACATCCTCGTCTCTGACCCTCATCTGATGGTAGCCTGAACGCAAATCTATCTTGGAAAACCAAGATTCCCCCTATAGTTGGCCGAAGAGATCATCAATCATTGGGAGTGGGTAACGGTTCTTCATCGTTACCTTGTTCAACTCCCGATAGTGTATACACATCCGATGCGACCCGTCCTTCTTCTTCACAAACAGGATCAAGGCTCCCCAAGGCGAACTTCTCGGCCTAGTGAATCCCTTGTCTAACAGCTCCTGCAGCTGTGTAGACAACTCCTGCATCTTGGGGGGGAGCCAAACGATATGGTGCCTTGGCTATCAGAGCCGTACCAAGGACTAGGTCGATCCTGAAATCCACCTGTCTCTCCGGAGGTATCCTAGGTAACTCCTCTGGAAATACGTCCGGGTACTCTCGCACTACTGGCACATCATTCATGGTCGCCTTACCTGCTTCCAGGGTATCCAAAACATAGGCGGCGTACCCTACACAACCCTGCCGAAGGTAGCGCCTAGCCCTCGCTGCTGAGCACAAAGCTGGTCCTCGCTACAGCCTCTCAGCCTGAACCACCAACTCTCCTTCACTTGGGGTCCTGATACGTACCAGCTGTTATGCACAGTCGATCACCGCCCTATTAAGGCTCAACCAATCCATACCGATGATAACCTTGTTCCCACGCAACGAAATGGGAAACAAATCTACGAGGTAACACTCGTCATATAACCTCAACACGCAATCTCTGAAAACCTCTGATTCCCAGACAGATCGGTCGTCAGCAATCTTAACCTCTAAAGGATAATCCAACATCCCCGAAGACTCAGAAAACCTCTTGCTAAGTGCGAGAGAGACAAATGATCAGGTAGCTCCTGAATCGAATAACACCTGAATTGGGATTTCGTTCACATGGAACAATCCTAAGCAACACATAAAACATAGCACATAAATATCATAAATGACATATAATAAGAGTTAGGGAGAAGAAAACATACTTGTCACCACATCTGGTGTGGCACGCGCCTCTTTGGCGGTCAGCTGGAAGGCTCGGCTCCTTACCACTGGAGCATCCGTCTTTCCCTGTCGGCATCCGTAATCCGCAGGGTCGCTGGAGCTGGCACTGCTGTTGCTGTCAATTTCGGGCAGTTGGCCTTTTACGGCCATTCTGATTGCAATGAAAGCAAATCAGGTCTAATGTCTCAAAGGTGGGGGTAGGGGCAGTACAATCCCTGCCAAAGTGCCCAGTCTTGCCGCACTTATAGCAGCCCAATTCCCCAGTTCTGCAAACCCCCTCATGTGACCTGCCGCATTTCCCACAGCGGCTCCGGCCCTACTGTCCCTTCGACCTAGATTCGAATCCCTTGCGTTTCTTCCCTGAAACCCCGGTACCCTACTCAGTTTTTGCCTTCCTCTTCCTGATGTGCTCTATGTCAATCTCCCTCTCCCTCGCCCTCGCAATCATGTCATCCAATTGAAGGGTTTTGAGCATTCTAACACTCCTATGGTGTACATGCAACCCTAGATGCTTTGGATCTATGTTTTCTCTAATTATACATGCAATATTGTTTCCAAAGAATTAAGCCTACAACTAGCATACAAATGACATAAACATCATAGAAATGAGTTATAGAATTACCTCTTTGTTGTAGCTTGTAGTTTTGGCCTTTAAGAACTTAGAACCAATAGTATGAATGCCTCAAATGGAATCACAACACACCTTTGGACAAAGGATGACTTTTGAGAGAATATCCTCACACCAAAATCAGCTCAATGATCTTTCAAGAACTAGTTCCACATTTTGGAGGCTAAGGGGCTTCTTCTATAGTGTGGCTTAATTAGGGTTACACCATGCAAACCCTAATGTGCATGACTTTCCACATTCCTTAGGCTCCATGGGTTTTAACCTCCATGGAGTATCCATGGTTCACCACATGGGTTTAGCCCAACATAAAGAACTATGGATCACAAGCCTACTTTATAAGAGTGAATGATTTACCAAATCAATCCCCATTTATTTAATTAGTCTCTTTTGATCACAAAATTAATTCTAAACTAATTCTTGATCAATACTAATTAAATAATATGATTTCATATTAATATATTAGAGCTTATAATATATTAACAAATCATAAATAACCTCTTCTCAAAAGTCCATCCTATCAAATTGTCCTGGTGATATGCAACCCAAATGGACCATGCTACTCTCGGGTCAAGTACATACCAATTATAGTTATGGACTTAGACATTAATCCAATAGTCTCCCACTTGGATAAGTCAAATAACTATTATTGCAAGTACGACTCGACAACCCAACTAGCAATCATAGCTCTTAAAAGCCGTTGTCGAACTCTGACCTAGTCAATGATGCGTCCATTAGATAAGGGATCATATGTTCTTCCATTCTAGATACATATGTATTGAGACATGGATTATAATCATTCTCTCTGTCCATCTGTTTTTTCCCGATTTCTGATTTATGACGACCGACTAATTAAACAAATCAAATCAGTCCAGGCTTGGCCAAGCACGTAGGGGTGTCATCACTAAATCATTGAGGGGCCCACATATATCACTTTTAACCATATGGGGTAAAAGGAACGGATAAACTTCGACCCAAATTCTTTCTTGTACTTACTCATCAAATTACACACAATGATATGTTTTATAACACCAAGTTACTGGTGCGTTTACATATGTCAATGTGCGACCGACTTGAAACTACAACTCACATGTATTCGTTTCAAGAATATAAGATATTATCGTCTCACAATCACTCTTGATAAAATCCATGAAGTGATTCAGATGAGCGTGGGTTGAATCCAATACTCGAATCTTATTCCAAGAGTACTCATGAACACTGTAGCAAACTTGTGCTATGACTGAAACACCTCTACAGACCCATTCATGACAGTCTTGCCTCAATACCTACTTCCAAAGTATGATCGACTGTGGATTGTTTGAATAACCTAGTTATTCGGGAAGTCAAAACATGCAAAGTGAAGCACAACAATAATACTAATCCTATATGGCCCCAAGACTTTTGAGTCCCATATTGATTACTCATTATTAATTGTATAATGTTTCGAATAATCAACTTAATACTTGAATTAAAACAATAGTTGTCCCATGCTCCAAGCATGCACATTATGTTTGTCTATGGAACTTACTTTGTGAAATAGATCAATTGACAACATTTCAATGATGCTCATATCACAATTCCAAATCCTTATTGCAAATGTAAGAATTCCAAATTCTTGTCGCTGCTAGAAAGTGTTAGATTCTAAACTATCATGCAATGATTCTTTTGTAATGTCTAGGTACCAAAAGTCATAGAGACTTGACCAACGATATTACAAAATATTCCTTTGGAGATTGTTACAAGACAATTCCATGGAAATGAAGTCTCAAATTCAAAGTACATTCCTTTGAACATCCTTCTTGCATAAAATTTTCTAACTTTCTCATCTATTCTTCAACTCCCAATATGGAAATATTCCATATTTGCCATACGACAACTCATTATTAATAGACTCTTGTCTATTCACAATAATGTCATTATGGTCCATCCAATACTATACTTCTAACTGTCCTTAAGCGACCAATCCTTGGCGAACCTTAGATTGTCCTTAACAGTTGTTTAACCACTTTAGTCATATCCGGTTCTTTTCCTTTTTCCCTCTTAATGCCCTAGGCATTTGGAAAATTAGAACACAAGAATATTATAACATATGCAATCGATCTTATACCCGAAGCATATGGGACACGATTCATAATGTCTAACATAAAGACATGATACTTGATCAGTCTTTTGTTATAATATTTCTATTTGCCATGTTCTCATAATTCGAATTATGAAGAGGGATGCCGTAATCATAATCAAATTTTAAGAACGCAATTATCATTTCCATATATAGAATTTCCTTATGTTGAACCATTCCAACATAACATTCATATATATTTGACTAAATTTGATTAAAAACTTGATATAAGCTTTTAGATTTGAAATGAAGTATGAATTCCTCTCCCTTAATTATAGCAAAACAACTTTTCAAACCCCGCATCTTTGCAAATTGAAACTTTTGTTTTCTATAATTAACATTACTAACTTGCAACACTTACCATAAAAATTATGCTCCAACTAGCATAATAATTATTATCTTGCTAGCATAACACTTATGCTCCCACTAGCTTTGACATGTACTCAGAAATTAGTTGGACTTCTAGAAGTCAATACTTATTGACTTTCATTACCAAAATTCAGATTTCTGATACGAGATGCTTCGATAAGACTTTATTTACGCTTCTCAAAATTGTACACCTTTCATTAGATAGCTCACATGTGTGTCTAAGCAATTTTAGAAATTACATCAATAACTCCCAAATGTCTAGACCTTTTCCATTTCTCACAATTCGAACTATAAAGAGGGATGTCGTAATCATAATCGAATTTGAGAATTTAAATAACACAGTTGCTATCTCCTTAAAATCTACTTAGTGAAAGCGTTTCCTCACAATCATTTTCATGAACTAGAGAGAAACCTTATGACACTTAGATTTTATGGTATATGTGTTCCTATCCATATGAATTTGTCATAACCATAATCACAAGACAAGGTTAGTGACAAATCCAAACTCATATGGACTGAACTTGTTCAATCTTAAGTTCTTGCCACCTGGCAGCACAAGGGCCTACCATTGCTTCCAAGTTGTTATGAAAACCAATGAGAGCTCATAGAACTCACATGCATAGTCAACTTTAACTGGAATGGGCACCGAAACAAGAATATGTCAACACGATAGATTACAAACCTCAAGTCGTGTGCTAGTGATAAACAATAGGTTTGTTCTCGATCAGTTCTTGAAACTTGTCAAGATCTTTAAGACTCCCACTGACCTCTTGACATATAAGATTCTCTTGTCAAGAATCATTCCTTGACAACCAAATATTCAAGATTTAGTGTGGATTCTTATCAAGATAAACACTTCACACAATTGGTGTTAGTTGGTCTTTGTCCTTACTAAGACATCACAACTTACCAATTTCAAATATACAAGAGCAAAAATATTTTACTCTACATTTGATGAGTGTTATAAACCCTCTTATGATTATGTCACTCAAGGTTACAATCCTGGAGTATGACTCCAAGACTTGTTTTGGAACGAAGTATGACTCATCTTCTTGATTTAACCATTTCAACAATTCATGATTCCTCTTCCTAGCCATATGAATGCACTAAGATGCCCTTAGAGGATCAATTGTGATATGGTTTTCCATAATCATTAAGATGATCATAAAATGCGATACTAAAGTACTCTCCCATCTTTTCAGATTGGGGAAACTTTTATCTTTCTGCCTAATTTGATTCTTCTCATTCGTTCTGTCATACATTGAAAATTTTCCAATGTTTCATAATTATACTTAAACTTGTAAGCATAACCATATTTACTTACTTTCAGTAAATCATGACGAATAGTCTTATCGATCTTTATGGTGGACCTGACCAGCGCACAACCAAGTGTACCCAATCTCCTAGTCCTTCACTTGACTCACATACTCATGTGACAAGGAATTAGTCTTAATTTCCCAAAGACAAAGGTTCTCATTCATCACACACTCCAAGTTGCATGATTCCAAGTTTCTATCCAACTGAAACTTGGGTAATGAGAATCTTTCCTTATTTGGCAAATTCTCGACACTACCACAAACAAAAGAATCAAATTCATATTGCTAACATAGAAACATATAAACATCAATTTTTCACAAATGCCATTGTAAGGAGATATAAAAATAAAACAAAATTTTATTTATTTATAAAATGCAGAAAAACTTTCCTTACAATGCAATTACAAATGAAAACTATGTTATTACATATTTCCTAGAAATCTATCATAACTCCAAAGAAACAGCTCAAAAATCTGATCTTCGAACCATGCGATTGAAATCCATCTTTGCGACCAGATTCAACATACTCTTACTTTTAAGCTTCCTTCCTTCTGCATGATCCTACAAAACATCAAAATGCAACCTTGTCACATCATGTATTAAGAATCAACAATTAGGAACTTAATAGAGTTAGATAGTGGACTTACTTGAAGTAGAGTCAAACTTTTTGATGCTACCTTCTCTCAAATCTTTCAGGTAGTCAGGGCAGCTTCGCAACCAATGTCCCTTCTCTTGGCAATAGAAACATATAGACTCTTTGGGAATGGTACACGGGACTATATCAGACTTAGCCTTTCTCTTTACCTTTTGGTCAACCGGGTTGACCATGGCCGATCCCTTTCCATTGGGAAGAGAAATCTTTTCTGGACTTCCAATGTCTCCATTGTCAGTGCCCATGGAAGTTTGAGAAGTAGATCTTGCAATCAAATTTGCTTTTCCAGTACGCCAAATCATTGTTGATTCAGCAGCAACAAGCAAATAGGTAAGACCAATAAGGGTCATGTCATGGTCTGTCACGTAGTAGTCCTTAATGAACTCACTATATGACTCAGGAAGTGATTGAAGAACCCAGTCAACAGCCAACTTCCTCAGGACAACGACAGCCAATGCTCTCAGCCTGTCAATATGTGAGTTCATCTCCAAGACATGAGTACACACAAGCCTTCCATCTTAATGTTTCTTTACAAGTAGGGCTTGAGTGACCTTGAACTTTTCAAGTCTTCGAGCTTGTGGGTCAGGGAGAATAATTGGAGGAGGTGGAGGAAGTGAAGTATGATTTCCACTTCCACGATCCAATCGTGGAACATCGTCTTCAAGAGGGAAGCTTGTTCCAAAAGATTTGGGAAGGCCATAGTTGTCTGAACTAGACATCTATAATGGGAGAAATTCAAGTTTAGTTGATTTTAGTCCTTAATATAACACCCAACATGAAATATTAAGGCTAGGACTCAACACAATATTTTACAATTCGGAAGAGGGATGCCATAATCTAAATTGCAAAATATTTGAAGGTAGTTAAATGACGATTTACCAATTTCCACCACGAAGAACAAAAACGAATTTTAGGTTTTAGGAGACTTGAAATTCCTAGATCCTTTGAGATTCATTGAACCTTTTAATGGCATGTTTAAATCTCGATTGTGCCCTTCAAGTTTGTGACTAGGATGCCGAGCATCACAAACAAGGTGTGAATAACCATGCAAATTAGCTTGATACACACTATGTTACAACCACCTAATCAATGTGTCGGTCAACCACACACGCTCCATTGATCTACGATTAACATCAAGCTACCCTTTGCCATGCACTGTTAGTCCAGGTTAGTGTGTCGGTTAACCACACACGCTCCACTAACGACTTAACAAGGTGCAAAGTGCAATTTCATGGGTTAGCACCAAAATCACATTTTTCCTAAAGTAACTAATATTGGGAATTTAATAAAAGGTTAGTTACTTTATAATTATCATTATACTTATAATGAAAATTAAAATGTCCTGTCAAACCCGTTCAGCTAACAACCCTCCACCAGTTAAGGAAGCAGTGGGTGAGAGTGGACACCCATTAAACTGCCGTTTTATAGGCAGTAACCTTATACCCCCCTTATAAACCGGCGTCGTGAATGAGGCCTACTAACGGTAAGACTGACTTTACTCTTATACACACACACACACACACACATATATATATATATATATATATATATATATATATATATATATATATATATATATATATATATATATATATTAAATCTATAATATTATAATAGTATAAGGGTTGAATTTTAAACTTTCAAAATTCTAGGGTTTGGAACTAAATGTTTCAAAGGAAGACTTTGCATTTACAAATTCCAAGACTTGAGGGCAAGTTTTGAACTATTCAAAAACTTTTGGTTTCCATAACTTATGAGTTTAATATAGGTTTTAATGAAAACACTCTTAACATTCCATAACTTGAGGACAAGTTATGGAGTTCATAAAAACATTTATGTAAAAGACTCTTCAAGTTCCATAACTTGAGGGCAAATTATGGAAGACTTAAAACTACTTAAGATGACATTTAAAAAGGAGACTCTTCACTTCCATAACTTGAGGACAAGTTATGGATTTCATCAAAACAATTAGATCAAAAGTTCTAACAAGAAAATCAAACAATTTTGCCTATGATCTAATTAAACTCATAAGTTAAGATAATTCATATCAAACAAGTTTCAAGAAATCAGCCTAATCTTTTAAACTAATACAAATCATGAAACTTTGACAATTATCTTTTAAATTGGATAAGCATGATCATTACCACATCAAAAACAGGTTTATAAGTTCAAAAACAGCTTAGGGTAATGATCCTAGTCCAATTCTAGCCAAAAACCTCGAAAATATGCATTCTGGACCACCAACTCGTCGAGTGCATGAACTGACTCAACAAGTTGGTCAGTTTTCTGAGGGGACTCGGCGAGTCCACCGTCCAGAAAGCAGAAAATCGATTTTTTCAAGCTTTGAAAACAAGTAGCATCAAGTATAATGGAAAACAACCCTAGGCTCTGATACCACTAAAGGGTTTTGAGCATTCTAACACTCCTATGGTGTACATGCAACCCTAGATGCTTTGGATCTATGTTTTCTCTAATTATACATGTAATATTGTTTCCAAAGCATTAAGCCTACAACTAGCATACAAATGACATAAACATCATAGAAATGAGTTATAGAACTACCTCTTTGTTGTAGCTTGTAGTTTTGGCCTTTAAGAACTTAGCACCAATAGTATGAATGCCTCAAATGGAATCAAATGCCTCCACATTTTAGAGGCTAAGGGGCTTCTTATATAGGTGGCTTAATTAGGGTTACACCATGCAAACCCTAATGTGCATGACTTTCCACATTCCTTAGGCTCCATGGGTTTTAACCTCTATGGAGTATCCATGGTTCACCATATGGGTTTAGCCCAACATAAAGAACTATGGATCACAAGCCCACTTTATAAGAATGAATGATTTACCAAATCAATCCCCATTTATTTAGTTAGTCTCTTTTGATCATAAAATTAATTCCAAACTAATTCTTGATCAATACTAATTAAATAATATGATTTCATATTAATATATTAGAACTTATAATATATTAACAAATCATAAATAACCTCTTCTCAAAAGTGCATCCTATCAAATTGTCCTGGTGATATGCAACCCAAATGGACCATGTAACTCTCGGGTCAAGTACATAACAATTATAGTTATGGACTTAGACACTAATCCAACACCAATGTCGGACATTCTGAGTAGCTGACATGTTTTCGAATGCCAGCTCTCAACATGTCGTGGTAGCGGGTTTTCCGCATCTCCTCATCCCCTGCATACTGAGGCACTAATAAGGCCCTCTCCCTGAACTTGGCGGTAATCTCCACTACCGACTCAGTCATCTGCCTCATATCCATAAACTCCATGGCCAGCTGCTGAAGCTCCACAGCCGACACAAACTCAGCCCTGAACCTGGTCATAAAATCCAACCAAATCATAGCCACAATGGCTGGGGCTCCGAGTGAAACACTAACTGCCTCCCACCAATCTCTAGCTCTGTCCCTCAAACACCCTGTAGCATACCGGACCTTCGACCCCTCAGGGCAAAAGCTCGTCAACTGAGCATACTCCATGTCTGCAATCCACCTCCTGGCAACAATGGGGTCCTTCACCCCGTGGAAGTATGGCGCACCACACCCCCTGAAATCCTTGTAGGAGAGTGTACGTGTCCCTGACTGGCCAGATGCCATGTCGCTCCTGAACGCCCTGGGGTGCTCCTCCATCAGCTCGATAATTCGTTCCTTGATCGACCCGAAAATCACCGGGGTCGCCTCGAGGATGCCTCTCATGATCTCAAACGCGATGAACTCGCGTAGTCCGTCATCAACTGGCTCAGAACCTACACCCGAACCAGAACCAGATCCTGACATATACCCTGAACCTCTTGCTCCGTGACGTGTCACCACCATTCTGAAACAAAACATATAATCATCAGGGTCATATCTAACCTCGAGAGGTCTCACACACTCTACAAGTTCCTTGGTTCTATCTCATCCCTCCTTGTCTCGAGTACCAATCCTCTGCTTTTAGTAGTACGGGCCCATACTACCTTCCACATCTATCCATACTTTCCTCAAGGATTTCCTAGACTTCACCAAGTCCCTTCCATTACTACTGCTCGCTGCACTAAACTCTCCGACCTACCCTCCGCCATCAGCTGCATAAGGAGTTCCCGCTATCTCTCCCTAACTAGCTTGCGAATACCATTACATATTACTAAGACCAGATAATTCTTCGAATGAGAGGTCCAACCCTACAACGGTTGGACTCAAACTAGAGCTGCGAAATAGGGCTAGACCTAACCTTCTGAAATTATTTAGTCCTCGTAATATGTAACTTAACGTATTCGTTTACTAGTTAGTTAAAGATAACTAGATCCCCTAGAAGCATGAAGCAAGCAGCATTCGGGCTTTGAGTAACTAACCCAAGCACATCCTATTCAGGCTATCATATCACTGACTAATAAGCTCTAGCATGAAATTCAATAGGCACATAAGGCATCTTCCAAGATCCTTAGCCCTAGTCTAGCATGCAGTTCTCATACATATAACAGGCATATAAGGCATCCTTCCTAGATCCTCAGCCCTAGTCTAGCATGCAGTTCTCATAATCATAACATATATCACAACAAACATGTATGGGTATCTTCGGGAAAACTTACTTGAGCTCGACCAACTGCACGCATCACACACCTTGTTCTTTCTCAAAACTATTTATTTTAAATTTTAGAAAAACTATTTTCTGGTAAAAATCTTTCAAACCCTCGATTTGAGTCCAGACACCCCTGAAGGTGTGTCCGAATCCCTCAAACCAAGGCTCTGATACCAACATGTAACATCCCAAAAATGATGACCAAAAATTTCATTTTTGATATAACAACTCATAAAACAATTTTAAGAAAACATCATCAAGTTAATTCATTTCATCAAAGCCAAAGATCATATGTCTCAAAAACATGTCATAGTGTAGTAACAACGTCAGAGTACAATCCCAAGAACATCAATTGCGGAAAATAGTGGTGTGATGCGCTGCTACTGTGCCGACTCCTTTCCCTTCGAAGAAGAAGGACCTGAAACAAAAACTATAAACCGTAAGCATAAAGCTTAGTGAGTTCCCCCATCATACCACATACCATAAACATATAAATCCTATCCCTCGGTATCTTTCAACCGGTATCTGATTGGCATAACCAGAAGCTGGACTTCCCTTCAGTATCTTTCAACCGGTAGCTGGGAGCTGACCTCCCCTTCGGTATCTTTCAACCGGTAACTGGGAGCTGACCTCCCCTACTGTATCTTTCAACCGGTAACTGGGAACTATTACACCCCCTACCACTACCACATAATAACATAACATGAACATACTGCTAGGCATGCATGGGTACTGTCTACCCCTTCGGTATCTTTCAATCGATAATCGGGGACTATTTCACCCCTACTACTACTAACACATATATCACAGCATCCTAACACATAAAGCTTAACAGATAGTGGCATACCAGATAATTATCGCGAAGACAATAATCTAACAACAACTCCTACTTAGTGAGTCGGCATTGTGGCATGAGACCCACTTCTACTGGAAGGTAACTCTCCTTAATGTCGTGCAGTAACTGAACTATCCTCGGTGTTGGGATCAACTCTCCTCAAACTCCTACACATAATAGTCTCCTTCAGTTACTCTTTCATATTCATAACGCCTTTAAGGGTCAATCTTGGATAACGGTCAGAGTCAAAGTCAAGGTCAACACCCTGGTCAAAGTCAACATCCTGGTCGACTCAACTCGCCGAGTTGGTCCATCAACTCGTCGAGTTCCATAATTCAGAGAATCTGGAATTCGTGATCTGACTCATTGAGTTACCCTTTAACTCGCCGAGTTTCTCCTTATGACAGAATCGGTACTTTCCATTTGAACTCGTCGAGTCTTTCCTTGGACTCGTCGAGTTCTACTTCATACAGGTTGGGAAATTTGCTCATTGACTCGCCAAGTTCATCTTTGGACTCGTCGAGTTCTTGAACTTTAAGTCCAAAACACGTCTAACTGGCTGAGTCATCTTTTAGACTCAACAAGTTTGCTAAGTAACAGAGAAGGTTGGGGAACCACGACCCAAATCGCCGAGTCCTAAGAACGACTCGTCGAGTCCCCCATAATCCAAATCTTGTCACACCCCCAAACCAGAACGGCGGAAACATTCAGGGGCGGAGGACATCATGTCAAGTATGATAACAAATGAATAGTAAAGAAAGTACGCACAACCATCAAATACATAATTGAAAAGTTTACATGATTGTAGTATTACATGTTTGCAAAAGAAATCAATTACAATATGGCGTTCAAAAGATTTAACTAACGACTGGGCGTAAGTCTTCAAAAGTAGTTGCTAATCCTGTTTAATGATTCCCTGAGAATACAAGTTATTTCAAAGAAAAAGTGTCACCATTTAAGTTGGTGAGTTCACAAGAAGTTCATTTAAATGATTGTATGCCATTTGAAAAGTCCGCGTTTGATTTCAGTAAATCTGATATTTTCTTAAGAATGATGTTGTAAAACTGTAGTTGTATAGAATGGATGTATTCGAACCAGAAAATCCTATATTTTCCTATATGTGAGAAGCAGTCTTAAATAACCAAGACTGTAACCTGTAAGCAAATATGCCATGCTTAGAATGAAGAATGTATAGTTGTATGTTTAAGTAAAACTGGTTAACAAGGTGTTTATCCTGATTTATGAACCTACTAATAATACCCCGTTGTATAGTTATTACCCCATGAGCATGGTTGAGTTAAATATATTACTACGTACAAGAGTCGTTGTTTCCGCGGTTTGTGAATTTCTCATAACCATACTAGACGTAGTACTAATGTCGACATTTGTCACCCCAAATGATGAACTGTAGCTAACAGCCAGGGTGCGGGGTCGTCTACCCCGTATAGATCTATACACAAGGCCGCGTTCTCCCTCCAGGAGACTCTGGTTAAAGATGGGGACTTTCGTTTGGTACAAACAAAGCCATATGTCTCACATGATTGCTAACAACAAGTTCACGAGTAATATAATGAAATACCTTTTGTATGAAAAGATGATCCTTGATATGAAGAATGCATACTTATAAATAAAAAATATTTTCCTATTTATAAAACGCATTGTAACCCAAGAGGGTAAAGAAATGTTTGTGAAGTGTTTCTCATGATAACGACTTTAAATGATAGTTAAAATAACAGTATGAAATGCATAGCAAAGGATAGATATTTTCACACGATAATAACCGGGTGTTTACTTGTATTCCCCCCCCCCCCCTTAAAAGTATTGAAAAAGCATTTAAAACATATTTAAAGTGTGTTTGTAGGGGTATGAACTCACTTGATAGATTGAAGAAGGTGAGACGAAAACCGAGCAGAACTTTGACTGGAAAAGTTGATTTTTTCGGGAATCTCGGGAGCGTAAAACTTCCTTCCAAACTTGGATATGAAAACTGGGATGTCGGGATAGCTTCGGGGGTTTAAACGCAGAGCATAAGCACGAGAAAGAGGAGAAATGAGCAAAGAAACCCGGAACCCTCGCACCCTTTATATAGGGTCTGAATCCTCGGATTATGTTGGGCATACCGAGGCATTACGCTGGGCATAATCCGGATCAGACCGGTGACTCCTCCTCCTTCGGATAATATCGGGTATTTATATTTAACTTTAATATTTTAATTATTTAATAAACTTGGAAAAATCATAACTTCCTCATACGAAGTCAGATTTGGACGTTCTTTTTACGTACGTTTATGGTTTAATGATATCTACAACTCTTATTTAGATACCTAAGGCTAAAAATTATTGTATTGAAACTTCGCGTTTTACGTTTAACAGTATTGCCGGTTTTGCTGCGAAATCTTAGATTGGTCATAACTTCTTCGTTATAACTCGGATTTTAGTGTTCTTTATATTTCTGAAACCCTTGATACGATATCTATCATTTTATGCAACCCAAAAGGGACTTTTGAACATTCTAATTTTGACGCTAATTTCATTATATCCAAACAGATTACAATTCTTGACTTTTTAGGTCATTACATTGATTCGAAATATCGGGTTGTCACATCATCCCCCGTTAGAGGGAATTTCGTCCCGAAATTAGAGTTTAAGTAGGATTGATAATTATGCTACAGATAGAAGTTTCACTTGATCCTCGCATTCCCAAGTGAATATGGGTCCTCGCATGGCATTCCAGCGAACCATTCACTATCGGGATATGACTTTGCTTCGTTCGTTGAACTCGCTGGTATGATAACTCATGGTCGAATGTGTGTTGAATGTTTTTGTGGTCTGTGAATATAGTACTCTTTGCCCATACAAGTAGTGTCTCCAGATCTTCAGAGCAGATACGACTGCTCTTAATTCTAGATCGTGTGTAGTATAGCTGACTTCGTGTATCTTTAACTGTCTTGAGGCATAGGCAATGACCATTCCTCTTTGCGTAAGAACACCACCGAGCCCTTGGTCGGATGCATCGTAATACACGACAAATTCTTCTATCCCTTCTGGGAGGGATAACATCAGTGCGGTGCACAAGGTTTGAGTCTGTGTTTGGAACGTCTTTTCTTGTTTCTCTTCCCAGTCAAAGGTCACACCTTTGTAAGTGGCTCCGCGATCCTTGAGATGTTCTGAATAAACCTACGATAGTATTCAGCGAGGCCTAAGAATCTGACAAATATCTGTAGGTGTCTTCGGTGCTGACCAGTTCTCAATGGCCTTGATTTTTGGAAGGTACACGTGAATTCCCCTTTTGCTAACAACGTGACCCAAGAATTCGACTCTTCGGATCCAAAACTAGCACTTAGCGAACTTCGCTTAGAGCTTCTCCGATCGTAATGTCTCTAAGACTCTTCGTAGATGTTGACTAGGCTCTTTCTTACTTCGGGGGTAGATAAGTATGTCATCGATGAAGACAATGACAAACTGATCCAAGTAAGGACGACACACCCTATTACAGTTGTTGCGTTAGTTAGTCCGAAAGGGCATCACTACAGACTCGTAGTGTCCATAACGAGTTTGGAAGGCTGTCTTGGGGACATCCTCCTCTAACACTCGTGACTGGTGATACCCGGATCGTAGACCAATCTTCGAAAGATAGTTCGCTCCTTGTAGTTGATCAAATATGTCGTTGATGCGAGGCAGAGGGTAACAATTCTTGACGGTAAGTTTGTTCTATTCTCGGTAGTCGATGCACATACGAAACAATCTGTCTTTCTTCTTCACGGACCAGACCAGTGCTCCCCATGGTGAGAAGCTTGGTCTGATGAATCCCTTTCTGAGAAGTTCGTTAAATCGACTGGAAAGTCCCTGCATCTCAGCTAGTGCTAGACGATAAGGCGATTTGGCTGCTGGGGTAGCCCCTGGAACTAAGTCGATTCGGAACTCGACTTAACGTTACGGTGGTAATCTTGGCAGTTCCTCTGGGACAATGTCGGAACTTTTTGATGAATTAGATGTAGTGATGATCTAAAAGGAAGAATGACTACTAGGACAAATAACTAACTTTGGTATTTTTATCACGAGTATTTTGACTCAACTTAGACGAGTACCAACTATACGAGGGTTTTGATAATTTGAAATAATGAACTTTCATGATGTGATCCCTACAAGGTCTCTCCATAACCGTTTGGTGTATACAAGTCAGGTATAATTAAGATTGGAAGGAGGGTTGACTGAGTGACTCTGCCCTAAAACCACATTCAGACAAGGAAAAGAAGATGAGGCGGAATTGCTCACTCTCAGTCTACAAATCTTAAGTATGAATGGTCCTAATGTATACATTAAACCATTATAGTTTACCTGATAGAGTTCCTAGTTTCTTACAAGTGCTTAGATTTGATTCGAACGAGAGGGTAATTATAATTATAACTAATTATTGGGGTTTTGAAGCGTACCAAAATTGTAGCAGAATCCTTTGATGTCTTTTGATATTCTAGGGTCAAACTCCTCCGGTTCCCCCGTTATTCTCCTCTGTTGGACATTCCCTTTTTAAATGTCCTATTTCACCACAAAGGTGGCATATTAGACTGGTCCCAACATTTGGGGTTGAAGTGATGCGTTGGATCCGAGTTCTGCAGAAACGGTTAGTGTGCCTGTTCTTGTTGCAGTCCTTGCAGTGCAACTGTCGGCAAACACCTAGATGATGGAAACTGCACTTTTTGCACTTCGGTAGATTTCCAGCATACTGCTTTGCTGGTGCATGGGTAACCGGAATACTAGTAGGAACGGTGATAGGAGCAATAGATGTCGTGGCCGCAGGGGCTGCTACAGGTTGATGTCTTTTGGTTGTTCTTTGGGATGATTTGCACTTCTTGCTATCCCAGAACTTTTGTTTATTGCTCTTGGGTTTGAGATTTGGAGTGTCATTGTATTTTGACACTCGTTGTTGTACTTGGTTGTTACGTTTATTGGAATTTCTGATAACAGTTTCGCTAACATTTGCGTTGTTAGTGTTAAGGTGAGTCATGACAGCTGCTACGGCAGCTGTGACCGCGGCATGGAAAATAGCCGCATCTATCTGAAGGGTTGGTGTTTTCTTCGAAGCCATGATTTTGTTACACGATAAGAAGATGAGTTCGTGAGCGATTATGGTTGGCCCTAGATGCATTCTAACCATTCACGCGAATGTAAGTTTTTCGTTTTGTTATACTATTCTCGATGATTCGACCTACATCCCTATGATGCAGTCCTGGTAAAGAGTAGAAGTAAGTTTCTGAAATGGTTACGAGACAAGTGTTATCTAACTAAATCATCTTTGGTTGGAGGTATAATGCTTCCCACTTTCGAAAGGATTTGAAAGTGATGCATGATGGAGTCTACACAAGGTGGACTTATGAGTTTGAGAATTATTCACTCTCGACTGGAATTCCATGATCTGATATATTGCTATCAACCATAATGGAAAGAAGATAAGCTTTAAAACCTAACGCGAGAAATGTAAATCACTAGGTGGGATTAGTAGTTATTACTATGACGAGGGGTATTCAAGCACTTCGCATGGAACACACATGGTTTTCCCCTTGGTTCTATAATTTAATCCGGGCGGTAATGGTTCATTCTCCCTTGGTGTCTATGTAACATCCGGATTTTCAGGGACATTATTGTGTATGTTAATCTTGAGATTTAAGGAGGGACTCGACGAGTTGAGGGACCAACTCGCCGAGTCGAGTCGAGATTGCCGCGTGGATTTAATGAATGGACTCGACGAGTCAGAGGAGGGACTCGTCGAGTAGGTGATGGGCAGAGAAACCCTAATTTCCCGGGTTTGGGACCTATTTAAAGGCATTTATAGCCTCAATTGCGGCTACCTTCCCCTGAGAGCAAACCCTATTTGCTATTGTAGCTAGAGAGTGAGAGAGAAGCTCATATTGTGGTTCTTGGTTCATTTCTATGGAGAAGGATGAAGAGCTTCTTGATAGGGAACAAAGGAAGGCAGTGGATCTATGGTATTGAGTGTTTTAGCTGCTAAGAGAAGGTACAAAGTTCTCATCTTGTTCATTCCTTGTACTAGATCTCATTTTGGGAGTTTTAGGGCTTTGCTTCCATTCTTTTGAATCTATGAGTCGAATGAGACCTGGTTGTGGTTGGAAACCTCAGATTTGGACCTCCTAAGGTCCTTAGAGTCTAGATGTCTCAGCTTTAGTGGTCCAAATGAGGGTTGATGAGCAAAAACCTTCATGAAGAGCATGTATTGGCGTTTTGAAGCAATATCATCATGTATGAACGTAAAGATCGAAGCTTTATGTAATTATTGAGCCTTAGGATGATAGATCTATAGTTTAGAGTGATAGATCTGGTTGAAATCGTCTGAATGAGAAATCAGATCAAAGGGACTCGCCGAGTCCATGACCTGACTCGACGAGTCGGCAGGGTTTGTCCCGATGGATTGATTGTGCGATAACTCGGCGAGTTGGGGGTCAACTCGACGAGTTGAGCTGGAATTTTGAGACTTCTAAGGATACGAGGGGACTCGACGAGTCGCAGGAGTGCACTCGACGAGTCGGGTCAAACTTGGACTGTTGACTCGAGTTTGACTTCTGTTGACCATGGGGTTTTGGTCAACATATGTGATGGAGACCTTGGAGGGGGTAAAATGGTCTTTTACCCACTTTAATGAGTTATAAAGAGAAAGACTCGCCTTCGATTATCTGAGTTGTGAGAAGAGTAATAATAAGAGATATTCATCCTTTGTGTTAGGAGGAGACTAGTTCGAGATCCGAGCGCGAGGTTATTTGCTCACCTGCGAGCCGAGGTGAGTCTTCTCACTATACATTACCTAGAGTGGTATCTATGTGTAGACCGAAGGGTCTTGTGTGCTATGTGTATGTATGAGATTATGTGCATTGTGATATATGTATGCAATGTGTTGTATAGACCGAATCGGAGGGTCCAACGATATAGACTGGACCGAAGGGTCCAACGATACAGACCGGACCGAAGGGTCCAACGATACAGACCGGACCGAAGGGTCCAACGAGCTACGGGACTGGAGGTTCCCGCTGAGACACATCGACCGGAGGGTCATACTGTAGCCTCGAGTGGCGTATGTGTTGTATGTGGTATTTTGAGGAACTCACTAAGAATTTATGCTTACGGTGTTATGTGATATGTGTTTCAGGTATCAGCGAGGGTCGCGGGAAGGCGCCGGCATGAATTGTACACACTAGCAGAAGATTCTGTATTGAGATTCTGGGATATGTTTTATTGTGATGACATTGATACATGAGATTTTGAGAATATTATATGAGATTTATTATGTTTGAAAAATGAAAAATTGTTTTAAAATTTACGTTGTTACAGTCTACATGGTGTCCTTCTCCTCTGTAGGTACATGGAATTTCTGTGCCGTCTTACTTCCGATTCTAACACTGATCCCCATTACTTCATAACGGAGAGTTCAAATTTCGGAAGTTCACGCGAACTTTTCCTTGATGTCTTTAACAAGGTAACGGCATGTTGTGGTTTCTATAATTTTCTCTTGGTTGCAAATACAGACGGTGTTACTTTCAGAGGCAGCATCTATCAACTAAGTTTGCAGAGATGAAGATAATGATAAGAATTCCAGAGTAAGAATAATGAAAGTGATTCATGAACTCAATCACCATAGCTCAACCATTAAGTAAGAGTGTGATTTTTGGTAGAGTTCTAACAATAGAAGGATGAAAGTATTTGGACAAAGATTTTCCTGGGAGATTAGACGTTCGCCGATGTCATTGATAGCAAAGATGTGATAAGTTCAGGAAAATTGACTTTGGAGCAAGTCTTACATAACACCAGAATTGAGAAAATTTTGACAGCATTTGGACCCCCGAATTGAGTACTCACAATCCGCCGGGTTTACATACATAAAGGAAAAGTGTACTATTTGGAGTACATACGAAGGTTATTCCATAAACCAAAAGAAAGGGTGAGTAGAGTGTCCTCTACTCGCGATGGGAACTGCTTGGATGATCCTTGGGTTCTGCCAACTGACGCTTCATCCCGCGCATACGACTTTCATACATTGCCTGGTGTGCTCGAAGTTTTCTGACTGCATTTTGAGTTGTAGTTAGCTCTCTCTGGAGAGCTTCATTGTGATTCATGGGCCTTCTATGAGCTGATTCTAACTGTCGGATGCAAACTGTATTGACTCCGGTGTTTGCATCATTCTCCAAGATTCGTTGGATAGCTGCCCTTCCTTGCTCATCATTGCGAGCAACCCGGCGAACCAGTATAGGAAGAACTCTGTCTGCTGAGCCTCCCTCGCTTAGGTTGTAGAAGCTTCGGTCCCTATTGTACGGAGAGAGTTGCCCCTGTTCGAGGCTCCACCTATTCAGGTTCACTGCCCATATAGGTGTTGGGCCTTGGAATCCTGGTCGAGGATTAGGATTTCGGATCGGAGTTATTAAGGGTAGGTTATTGGCTCCGGGGTCGGTGTCGGGGCCTTTTTGCATTCATTCTCCGAATTCTTCTTTGTCCACAATCTCCTCTGGATCCTCCTCTGGATCATTCCCAATCCATCCTCCATCGTCTTGGTTCGGGTAGTAGGGGTCGCCAGGAGGATGAAATCTAGCCATGATATCTACGCGAGAAAAGGGGTATAAGAATCTTATATAGATAGACGAACTACTTAAGATAATTATAATATGATCCTTACCAGTTACTTCAATACTTGCATAGTGCATACCAGTTATATGAAATCAAAACAGGATAGACCTTCGAATAAGTGACCCTAACTTCAAATCCACAACCAAACAAGGAACAGTAGGTAAAGCAAAGGTCACAGATTCTAAGTCTATGACACCTTAATCTCATATAACCTTAGCGTATCCACTCAGCAACTATTTATATGCTAATAAGGACCCTTTTTAGTTCTCAAATAAGTAATTATAGTAACACAAAATACTCCTATAGTATTTTAGGTTTATGTTTTGTTCTAATGTTATCATTGTAGTGGTGTTGGTAAGTTTTTAGACTTGTTGTCATATCACAACCATTCCCGGGCATATGCTAATCACTTCTCGGACCAACATAGTTGATCAGGCTATGTCACTCCCAGAACTGACCATACATCCCCAAGCCTACTTGTGATATCCAACAATCGTAATACATTTGTTCTGTCCTAGTGACACTGTTTTTAGTATGAATGCAGGTATGTATACTTGATTAAATATTTTATTATTTAAAAGTATAAACTCTTGGTCAGAGTATTTTAATCCCATTGTGTTTATAGTTTGTATATCTTTTATGGGTTGATATACCTGATTCACTATAAACAATGCTCTGATACCAATCTGTCACACCCCCAAACCAGAACGGCGGAAACATTCGGGGGCGGAGGACGTCATGTCAAGTATCATAACAAATGAATAGTAAAGAAAGTACGCACAACCATCAAATACATAATTGAAAAGTTTACATGATTGTAGTATTACATGTTTGCAAAAGAAATCAATGACAATATGGCGTTCAAAAGATTTAACTAACGACTGGGCGTAAGTCTTCAAAAGTAGTTGCTAATCCTGTTTAATGATTCCCTGAGAATACAAGTTATTTCAAAGAAAAAGTGTCACCATTTAAGTTGGTGAGTTCACAAGAAGTTCATTTAAATGATTGTATGCCATTTGAAAAGTCCGCGTTTGATTTCAGTAAATCTGATATTTTCTTAAGAATGATGTTGTAAAACCGTAGTTGTATAGAATGGATGTATTCGAACCAGAAAATCCTATATTTTCCTATATGTGAGAAGCAGTCTTAAATAACCAAGACTGTAACCTGTAAGCAAATATGCCATGCTTAGAATGAAGAATGTATAGTTGTATGTTTAAGTAAAACTGGTTAACAAGGTGTTTATCCTGATTTATGAACCTACTAATAATACCCCGTTGTATAGTTATTACCCCATGAGCATGGTTGAGTTAAATATATTACTACGTACAAGAGTCGTTGTTTCCGCGGTTTGTGAATTTCTCATAACCATACTAGACGTAGTACTAATGTCGACATTTGTCACCCCAAATGATGAACTGTAGCTAACAGCCAGGGTGCGGGGTCGTCTACCCCGTATAGATCTATACACAAGGCCGCGTTCTCCCTCCAGGAGACTCTGGTTAAAGATGGGGACTTTCGTTTGGTACAAACAAAGCCATATGTCTCACATGATTGCTAACAACAAGTTCACGAGTAATATAATGAAATACCTTTTGTATGAAAAGATGATCCTTGATATGAAGAATGCATACTTATAAATAAAAAATATTTTCTTATTTATAAAACGCATTGTAACCCAAGAGGGTAAAGAAATGTTTGTGAAGTGTTTCTCATGATAACGACTTTAAATGATAGTTAAAATAACAGTATGAAATGCATAGCAAAGGATAGATATTTTCACACGATAATAACCGGGTGTTTACTTGTATTCCCCCCCCCCCCTTAAAAGTATTGAAAAAGCATTTAAAACATATTTAAAGTGTGTTTGTAGGGGTATAACTCACTTGATAGATTGAAGAAGGTGAGACGAAAACCGAGCAGAACTTTGACTGGAAAAGTTGATTTTTTCGGGAATCTCGGGAGCGTAAAACTTCCTTCCAAACTTGGATATGAAAACTGGGATGTCGGGATGGCTTCGGGGGTTTAAACGCAGAGCATAAGCACGAGAAAGATGAGAAATGAGCAAAGAAACCCGGAACCCTCGCACCCTTTATATAGGGTCTGAATCCTCGGATTATGCTGGGCATACCGAGGCATTACGCTGGGCATAATCCGGATCAGACCGGTGACTCCTCCTCCTTCGGATAATATCGGGTATTTATATTTAACTTTAATATTTTAATTATTTAATAAACTTGGAAAAATCATAACTTCCTCATACGAAGTCGGATTTGGACGTTCTTTTTACGTACGTTTATGGTTTAATGATATCTACAACTCTTATTTAGATACCTAAGGCTAAAAATTATTGTATTGAAACTTCGCGTTTTACGTTTAACAGTATTGCCGGTTTTGCTGCGAAATCTTAGATTGGTCATAACTTCTTCGTTATAACTCGGATTTTAGTGTTCTTTATATTTCTGAAACCCTTGATACGATATCTATCATTTTATGCAACCCAAAAGGGACTTTTGAACATTCTAATTTTGACGCTAATTTCATTATATCCAAAGAGATTACAATTCTTGACTTTTTAGGTCATTACATTGATTCGAAATATCGGGTTGTCACAAATCTATCTAGTGGATTTCAGTCGGGCTTAATGCATCCAGAACATAGATCTGGCCTCCTAGGGTCGATATAACACTTAACGTTACAAACTTTACGTTCATGCATGGTCCATTTAGCTCAAAAAGCCCTAAAAAGTGGTTCATAGTATGCATGGGACTCCAATGGCCATAAAGTTGGCACCTTTATGCCATGGAGTCCCTCAAAGACTATGAATCTAAAGTCATTACCCCAGAACATGCTTGCATCCATGAATGGTTCCAAAAATGGCTCCTTAAAGCCCTAAACTACTCCAAGAAGAGATCAAATAGATGAATGGACAAGGTATAAACTTTATACCTCAAATGAGCTGGAAATGGAGTACAAACTCTGGATCCACTTGCTTCCTCTTGAACCCCCAAGCTTCTTCTTTCTTCTTAAGCTTCAAAAATCACCAAAAGTACACAACAATGGCTCAAGAACACTCAAAATGGGTTAGGGTTTCGAAATAGGGTTTTATGGACTAAGGGAGGCGATGAGGGAGGCCACAACGGGGGTGTTAAGCCCTTTAAATAGGATGCAAACCTTGAAAATTAGGGTTTCACTCTGGCAGACCTACTTGTCGAGTCGAGGCTCCTCGACTCGTCGAGTAGACTTCAAGTCCCGTGTCCAATATATCTAATTCCTACTCGACGAGTTTGGGGCCTCCAAATCGCCGAGTCCCTTAGCAAATATGAATAATTCTTATTTGAATACGTACCAGGAACCGGGCGCTACAATAGGAAGTCGTCTCCTGTTACCAAGATCGGAGTTTACTCTTTAATGCATAAAAGTGGGTTAGGGTTAGATTCGAATAAATGTTGCTACTCGTCAGAGATGACAAGGAATATTTGTAATGCCCTGTTCCGAATTGACTCCTAGTCTGAGGCTGTGGTTCGAAGGTCGCTCATTATAAGGATTATGGCTTTTGAGAAGTTAAGATTTAGGCCCGTTTGGGTGCGGGTGATGTATTAGAAGTGATTCGGGTGTTCGATTCGTGTTTTGGAGCCTAGGGGTATTTCGGTAATGTGGCATTTCCGGCTTTTGTGGAAAATGAATTTTTGTTTGGAAGGTTTTAAGAAAGGTATGAGTTAATAGAAGTGTAGGGCTTCTCGTTACCTTTCTGTGGATATAAGGATCGTCGGAATCAGGCTTAGAACGAAGAAGTTATGGCCTTCGGAAGTTTCGTGGTTTTCATGCTTAGCCGAGTACACGGGGTGTACACAAAGAGTACGCGGGGTGTACTAGTGAAGAAGCAGTACGCAGGGTGTACTAGTGAATAAGGAAGTATGCGGGGCATACCTTGGAGTACGCTGGGCGTACTGACCAGGATGGTAGCGAATGTTCTTCGGAGTACGCTGGGCGTACCATAATTACGTTGGGCGTACGCCAGTCAGATCAGAACCCTATTTTAGGGTCTTGGACCCTATTTATGCTCCTTATCTCATAGCCTAACCCTAATATCTTCAGCCTCCACCCTCTAAAACCCTATAAATCGTCATATATCATTCATGGTGAGATTTTGAGCTTATGGAGTCCATTTTTGGGATGTTTGGCCCATTTTCAAGAAGATGGAGCTTGTTGCAAAGATGGGAATGAAGGAGGAGCTTATGGATCTGGATTTTGGACTCATTCTCAGCTTGATGAAGGTATAAATCTTTTAAATTGATCATTCATCTCTTAGATATACCATTTGTGAGTTTTTGTTCATTTTGGTCCCAAGTATGAGATCTAGTGGTCTTGATTTCATTCCAGGAGCTTTGAGTTGACCCTCTTAGTGTTTATGAGGTTCAAGGTCCATAAAGTTGGCACCTTTAGAGTTTAAGACCATCTATGTTGGAGTTTGAGCCATTTCCATGAAAGTAGAATGCTATTTGGTTTTATTGGGGGCATGTGAAGTCACCAAGTCAATGACTTTATGGGTTTAGACATTATGTGGGACTCAGATTTGTGGTTTGGACTTATGACTTAAAGCATTAAGTGGTTAATGGCAGAAGTGAGGCTAGAGGTAGTACGTTGGGCGTACAAGCCAGTACGCACAACATACAAGTCATTAAGCGAGTACGCGCAATGTACAAGCCATTAAGCGAGTACGCACAACGTACTACTAAGTACGCCCTGCGTACTCAGCCAGGTTGGGTTTCGGACTTTGGGCTTCGGGTTTGGGCCATCAGGTTTTGGGGTTGATATTTATTTGTGGAGGCCCATTATGGTTTTGAGCCCAAATTGGAAAATTGGGCCATGGATTGGGTCTTAGGGAATTTTTGGTAATTGGGCCTTGTGGACTATTGGGTTTGGGCCTAATTTTGGAAATTGGGCCATTAAAGGACTTATGGACATTATACTGTCGGACTTTTGTTTTGGGATTGGGCCTTAGTTTTGGATCATACTGGGCCAGGGTAGAATGGTCATTTTACCCCATGCATGGATTAGGGATTATAGTATGGAACCCAATTTGCTAACTGGGTGTACGGATTGGTATTGATAGCTCGAGAAGCCGGCAGGGCAGCACCTAAGGATGACATTCAGGAAGCTTCTGCTTTCTAGGTGAGTCTTCTCACCATACCAATGGGTCTAAGGCAACAAGGCCGACCCATTTTATGTTATGTGGTACACTAGCTGTAGTAGAGATATGTGGTACGATAGTTAGCTTTATGCTAGGTGGTGTGCTAGTGATTGTATGATATTTGCATGGAACACCCTGGGGGGAGCCCGTGGCAGTTGGATATAAGACCATGTGGGGGAGCCCATGGCATTCCAAGGTAAAGACCATGTGGGGGAGCCCATGTAAGACCCTGGAGGGAGCCCACGACATCCTTATATGTTTATGTATATGTTATGTAGTATGATAGATACTTCTGTGATATATGATATGCTAGTTGGTTATGTATGTTATTGCATGGAAGACCCCGGGGGGAGCCCGTGGCAGTTGGATATAAGACCATGTGGGGGAGCCCATGGCATTCCTAGGTAAAGACCATGGGGGAGCCCATGACATGAAGGTATAAGACCCTGGGGGGAGCCCACGACATCATTATATGTTAGTATGCATGGCTTATGAGATATATGTAGATTGTATAGCTAATATGGCATGTGTTACGTGGATTGTGTGTGGGGTATGCTCTGGGGGACTCACTAAGCTTTGTGCTTAAGGTTTGCAGTTTTGGTTTCAGGTATCATCGATTTGGAAAAGAAGGGCTCGGATTGATCGCAGTGCATACACCTATGATCTCCGCAATGAATGATTTTGGGATGAACTCTGATAAATGCTTTACTTAACGATGATTTGAGATGTTTAAACTAAATGGTATCAATGTTTTAGCTATATTAAAAATGAAAATTTTACCTTGATTTTTGGGTCGTTACAATATTATTTCCTTTCATGGTTTGTATAGACAAGGTTTTAGATTTTCGTTTAATAATGAAATTGGTTCTATTAATGCTTATTATAATGGTTTATTTTATTTTGAAGCATTTCCTTGTAATGGTGTATATGAAACTGTGATGGTTGTAGATAACTTAGGAAATAATGTTTTGCATATTGATTCGTCTAATGGTTTAGACAAGGCATGCTTGTGGCATTGTCGTCTTGGACATGTCAACAAGAAGCGCATAGCCCAACTCCAAAAGGATGGAGTGTTGAAGTCTTTTGACCTTAGTGTTGGATTAGGTGTCTAAGCCCATAACTATAATTGGTATGTACTTGAATTGATAGCAGCACGGTCCTTTTGGGTTGCCCTCAACCTAGCAACTGGACAAGGAAATTATGAAAGGAGAGATATTAATTTATAAGATTAATAAATTAATATAAATGATTTATTAATATGTTAAAAGATTAATATATTAATTAGAAATCATTATGTTTAATTAATAGTTAGCCAGAAATTAATCAGAATTAATTTTGGGGTTAAAAGTATTAATTATAAAGTGCAGGGACTAGTTTGCAATTATCAGATAGTTGAGTGGAAGGCTCCAGAACCTCCTTGGAAGGAGGTGGACGAAATCTATAGGGGAAACCCTAAGGATTTCGTCCAAGGGGGCTTTGGATAAGGCCCTTGGGTTTGCTTAGGCCCTAAGCAAAGGAGCATTAGGGTTTTCCCAAAACCCTAGATCCCTCAGCTATATAAGGAGCCTCCCAGCTCTCAAAATCGGTCACTCTGTTCTTTGGAAGAAACCCTAGGCCGAATTGCATACTCCCTCCCTCTCTCTCTTCTTCTACTTTCCTTCTTGCTAGTTCTTGGGTGTGATTCCATTAGAGGCATTACACTTGTGGTGCTAAGCTTCCAAGAAGATCAAGATCAAGATCAAGGGAATTATCAATTGTTTGCTATAACAATTGAAAGGTATGTAACTCCTAAACCCTAGTTTACTATTTTCGAAAATAGCCTCCTCCTCTAGGGTTCTTGTTTTGCAATTCAAAGTTGTATGTTCAATAGTTAAAACATAGATCCAAAGTAGGTTGCATGTGAACTTAGGAATTGTTTTCTGGTTTATTTGTTTTACCTAAAACCCATCAGTGGTATCAGAGCCATTGTTTGTTTTAAATTGAATTGCTATAATTGTTGAATTGCAAATTAGGGTTTATAGCTATTAAACCCTAAAGGCCAAATTTTCGAAATTAGGGTTTTGGATAAAAGGGTTTTCGAAAACCCTAGCCTCCAAAGAACCCTAATCGAAATTAGGGTTAGGGTTTTGAAAACCCTAGCCTCTTCCCTTAAGAATTTCGAAATATGTCTAGTTGTTTTAGGGTTTCTTGTTTTGGATAATTGTTACTTGATTAGATTAATTGGATAATTATCCTTACCCTATTTTTCGAAATTTAGAGGGATAAGGATTAGGATTAAATTAATTGATTAATTTGATTAGATAATCCTTACAAGATTTAATAAATTGATTAAAAGTTAATTAATAGATAAATATTAAATCTAGTTAATTGGTTTATTTAAATTTAAATTTAATAGTTTGAATTTCGAAATTTATATAAACCTTGAAGTTTTAAAAAGTTTTAAAACACACCTTATATATGTATTATGATTAAATGTTTAATATTATATATGTATAAGAATATGGTCAGTCAAATCGCTAGTATGCCTCATTCACGAAGCTAGTCTATAAGGTGGGGTATAAGGAAACTGCCTATAAAATGGTAGTTGAATGGGTGTCCACTCTCACCCACCGCTCCCTTGATTAGTGGAGGGTCGTTAGCAGAACGGATTTGATAGGACAACTACTTCTCATTAAAAGTATAATGCTATTAAAGAAAGTACTAGAACATTATTTTTCAAAATCCCAACTCTAGTTACTTTAGGAAAAATGTGAAAAGTATGCTAATCCATGAAATTGCACATTATGCTTTATTGGTCGTTAGTGGAGCGTGTGTGGTTAACCAGCACACTAAAAGGCACTAATAAAGAGTAGTAATGGGTATCTCATAATTGTCATTTTGATGGAGCGTGTGTGGTTTACCAGCACATCAATAGTTAATGATAAAGACAATGAGGTTACCAAGCACATTTGCATGGTTATTCACATCTTGTTTGTGATCCTCGGCATCCCAGTCACAAATAGAAGAGCATAATCTGAGATTAAAACATGCCATTGAATAGTTTCAATGTATCTCAAAAGAATTAGGAATTTCACTTCGTTTGTTTCGTCTAATGGTGGAATTGGTGAATCGTCATTCACCTACCTTTATGAAATTTACTCTTGGATCTCGGCATCCCATTTCTAGATCTCGGCATCCCATTTCTAAGTTGTGAATCTTCATAGTTGGATCCTAACCTTGATATTTTATCTTTGGGTTATTATATTGAGGTATCTTGAAATCTAACTAAAACTTTCTTTCTTTTCAGATGTCTACTCCTGGAAACACTTCTGCTTCATCCTCCTCCAACCAAAACTTCTCTTTGCTCAATATCTGCTCCAAAGTCGTTATGGATGGCTCTAACTATAACGATTGGATGCGCAACATCAAGATGGCTCTTCGTTTTGAGAACAAAGAATATGTTCTTGAAAAGGAGCTCAAAGAACTTGATGAGTCTGAAGCTACTCCTGAAGAACTTGCTGCCTACAAGAAACATTACGATGATGCTACCAAAGTGGCATGCATCATGGTAGCAACTATGTCCCCAGAACTGCAGAGGTACTATGAGGACTACTGGCCTTTTGAGATGAACAAGGACCTTATGGAAAAGTACCATAAGCGAGCTCGTCAAGAAAAATTTGAAGTAGTCAAGTCATTCATGGCTTGCAAGATGAAAGAAGGGGAGTCGGTTGTGTCACATGTGCAAAGAATGTAACGCTACATAGAGCGTTTGGTCAAGCTCAACATTCACTTTGATGAGGAATTGGCCATTGACATGGTTTTGAACTCACTTCCTGAATGTTATGGTCAGTTTATTCTAACTTACCATTTGAACAACACTGAGCAGACTCTGGCCCAATTGCACAACTTGTTGCAGACAGCTGAAGCAGGGATGAAGGGTAAAAGTATACCCTCCACACCTGCAAGTGCCCCTGTCTTGGCTATTGGACAGGGAAAGGGGAAAAAGAGGAAAGGTCCTCCCAAGCAAAACTGGAAGAGCAAGGCTCAAGCTGGGTCATCTAGTAATGGCCCAAAGGCTAAGCCCAATGCTACCACTCCCCATGTTTCTGATCCAAAAGAGGCCATTTGCTTTTATTGCAATCAAAAGGGGCATTGGAAGAGATCTTGCCCTCAATATCTGCAAGATATTAAGGATGGCAAAGTGAAGCCATCTTCGGCAGGTATTTACACTATTTCTGCTAATAACTCATTATCTTCTCGTTCATGGGTCCTTGATACAGGATGTGGTTTTCATATCTGTTCTGATATGCGGGGGCTAAAGGAAAGTGAGGAGATAGAGCGAGGAAGGATAAACTTGATCATAGGAAACAGAAAGTCTTCACCAGTAACCAAGATCGGAGTTTATCAGCTTTTGCTTAGTAATGATGTTAGATTAGATTTGATAAATTGTTGCTATTCGTCTGAGATGACGAGAAACATTATTTCATTTCATGCATTGTTCAGACAAGGTTTTAAATATTCTTTTAATGATTTGAATGGTTCAATTTCTGTTTATAAGAATGGTGTTTTTATGTTTGAAGCTTTACCTTGTGATGGTGTGTATGAAACAGTGACTTGTGTTGATAGCTTAGGAAATAGTGTACTTAATATTGACTTGTCTAATAGTGTAGACAAGGCATGCTTGTGGCATTGTCGTCTTGGACACATTAACAAGAAACGCATAGCCCAACTCCAAAAGGATGGAGTGTTGGAATCATTTGACCTAAAATCAGATGATATGTGTGAATCTTGTCTATTGGGAAAGATGACAAAATCACCATTCACAGGGTCTTGTGAAAGAGGTGAAGGTCTGTTGGATCTCATACACACAGATGTGTGTGGGCCCTTCAGATCAACTACAAGAGATGCTAATCAATTCTATATGACTTTCACTGACGATTATAGCAGATGTGGTTATATCTACTTGATCAAGCATAAGTCAGAAACCATTGAAAAGTTTAAAGAGTTTAAGCATGAGGTCGAAAATCAATTGGGCGGGAAGATAAAGATACTTAGATCCGATAGAGGCGGGGAGTATCTTAGTATCGAGTTTAATGACTATCTGAAAGAATGTGGGATAGTCTCACAATTGACTCCTCCTAGGACACCACAATTAAATGGTGTAGCTGAGAGGCGTAATCGGGCCTTGTTAGACATGGTTCGTTCTATGATGAGTCGTGCTTCGCTTCCTATTCACTTCTGGGGGTATGCCTTAGAGACAGCCGCCCACATCCTCAATCTTGTCCCTACAAATAAGGTTGCCAAAACACCTCACGAAATGTGGATGGGGAAAGTTCCCTCGTTGGCACATATTAAAGTATGGGGTTGTGAAGCTTTCGTAAGACGAGAGACTCACGACAAGCTAGCAGCTAGAAGTGAGAAATGTGTTTTCATTGGTTACCCAAAGCAGTCTTTTGGATATTTGTTCTACAGGCCTAGTGAAAACGTGGTCTTTGTAGCACGAAGAGGAGTCTTTCTAGAAAGGGAGCTCATATTCAAAGAGGACAGTGGGAGCACCATTGAACTTGAAGAAATTCAAGAGTTAGCCAATGAAGGAACCTTAGACGACACTAGCACTCAACCAGAGGAAACAGTTCCTGTTGAACCAGTTGATAACTCATTACCTCTTCGAAGGTCCACTAGGGTGAGTGTGCCACCTGAGTTGTATGGTTTTCATATTACTTCAGATGGTGACACATTCATAAGTGACAGAACACTGGTAAACTTAGATGAACCAGTCACTTATAAGGAAGCCATGGCAGGCCCAGAGGCTTCCAAGTGGAAAGAGGCAATGGACAGCGAGATTAAGTCCATGTATGACAACCAAGTTTGGAATTTGGTTGATAGTGCACCAGGTCGTAAGACAGTTGGGTGCAAATGGATCTTCAAGAAGAAGACAGACATGGATGGGAATGTGCATACATTCAAGGCTCGACTGGTTGCAAAAGGTTTCACTCAAACCCCAGGGGTTGACTATGATGAGACCTTTTCGCCAGTAGCTAAGATTAAATATATTAGGATATTGCTCGCCATAGCTGCCTTTCATGACTATGAAATCTGGCAGATGGATGTCAAGACTGCTTTCCTTAACGGGAAGTTGGCTGAGGATGTTTACATGAATCAGCCAGAGGGTTTTGTTGATGCAAAGTTTCCCAATAGAGTGTGCAAGCTTGAGAAATCCATTTATGGATTGAAAGAAGCATCTCGCAGCTGGAATCTTTGCTTCCATGAGAAAGTCAAAGAGTTTGGTTTCTCTAGAAGTGAAGATGAGTTTTGTGTGTATATCAAGGCTAGTGGGAGTATAGTAACTTTTCTGGTGTTATATGTCGATGACATATTACTCATTGGTAACGACGTTCCAACCTTGAAAGAAGTTAAGTCTTGGCTTGGAAAGTGTTTTGCCATGAAAGACCTTGGAGAAGCTGCCTATATTCTTGGGATTAGAATATTGAGAGATAGAAAGAAGAGACTAATTGGACTTAGTCAGAGCACATACTTGGATAAGGTACTAAATAGGTTTAGTATGGAAAATTCCAAGAAGGGAGAGCTACCTATCCAGAGCAATACCAAATTGAGTAAGACTCAATGCCCGAGTACAGATGAGGAAATAGATGACATGAGTCGTGTACCTTACGCTTCCGCTGTCGGATCGATCATGTACGCTATGACATGTACTCGCCCTGATGTGGCATTTGCTTTGAGCATGGTCAGTCGCTATCAGGGAAACCCAGGTAGAGCTCATTGGATAGCGGTTAAGAATATACTCAAGTATTTGCGAAGGACAAAGGACTGGGTCCTTGTGCTTGGTGGTATTGATACTTTGAGAGTAGATGGTTACAGTGACGCCAGCTTTCAGACGGATAGATATAACTTCCGTTCTCAGTCAGGCTGGGTATTTTTACTGAATGGAGGAGCAGTTACTTGGAAGAGTTCCAAGCAAGATACGGTGGCTGATTCTACTTGTGAATCAGAGTACATAGCAGTGAGTGAAGCGTCGAAAGAAGCAGCTTGGTTGAGAAACTTCATCGGAGATCTCGGAGTTGTTCCAACCATCTAGGAGCCTATGGAACTGTTCTGCGATAATGAAGGAGCGGTTGCCTTGACAAAGGAACCGAGAGATCATGGTAAAACCAGACATATCGACAGAAAGTACCATTTCATCAGACATAGAGTAGAAGAAGGCCATCTTGTAGTAAAGAGGGTATCATCTGAAGATAACCCAGCAGACCCCCTCACAAAGGGTCTGAGTAGGGCTAAGCATATTCAGCATGCTCGGAGCATAGGACTGAAAGATGATATTAGTTTTAGTAGTTAGATTAGTTTTTGTTCTGAAACTTGTAAGAAAATAAATGTAATTGACTTTTGGTGATTAAATAATAAAGTATTGTTTATTAGTTTGGTTACTGCCTTTTGTCAATTGTTTATTATTGTGTTTCATATTTTGCATGTTTTACTTCCTGAATAATAAGATTATTCAAACTCCACAGTCGCTCATACTTTTGGAAGTAAGTAGTGAATTAAGACTGTCATGAATTGGATTGTAGATTGTCTAAGGATAGACATGGCAATAGAATTGCTGTAACGTTCATGAGTACTCAGAAATTGAGATTTGAGTATTGGATAAACCCTCGTTCAGAGTATCACTTCATGGAATTCATCACGAGTAATACTGAGACGATAATATCTTATAATCTTGAAACGGAGATATATGAGTTGTAATTTACAAGTCGGTCATGCATTGGTGATACGAAAACGCATCAGTAACTTGGTGCTATAAAACGTATTGTCATGTATAATTTGATGAGTAAAAGATACAAGCATATGAGTCAACGTTTATTCGTTCCTTTTGCTCTAACCGGAAAAGCGATATCTGTGGGCCCCTCGATGATTTGGTGTTGACTTATGTGCTGGGCCCAGCCAGGACTAAATTGATGTGTTCAATTAGAAGTCCTACATCATCACAAATCAGAAATCGGGAAACATAGATTCTGGACAAAGAGATTGATTACATTCCATGTCTTATGTCTAGGGATATCTAGCAGAACGAAGGATTATATGATCACTTATCTTAGGACACGTAACTGACTGGGTCAGAGTTCGACAGCAGCTTTTGGAAGCTACAATTTGCTGGTCAAATTTAGAAGGCATACTAGCAATTATAGTTACAGACTTATCCAATTGGGAGACTATTGGATTAGGTGTCTAAGCCCATAACTATAATTGGTATGTACTTGAATTGATAGCAGCACGGTCCTTTTGGGTTGCCCTCAACCTAGCAACTGGACAAGGAAATTATGAAAGGAGAGATATTAATTTATAAGATTAATAAATTAATATAAATGATTTATTAATATGTTAAAAGATTAATATATTAATTAGAAATCATTATGTTTAATTAATAGTTAGCCAGAAATTAATCAGAATTAATTTTGGGGTTAAAAGTGTTAATTATAAAGTGCAGGGACTAGTTTGCAATTATCAGATAGTTGAGTGGAAGGCTCCAGAACCTCCTTGGAGGGAGGTGGACGAAATCTATAGGGGAAACCCTAAGGATTTCGTCCAAGGGGGCTTTGGATAAGGCCCTTGGGTTTGCTTAGGCCCTAAGCAAAGGAGCATTAGGGTTTTCCCAAAACCCTAGATCCCTCAGCTATATAAGGAGCCTCCCAGCTCTCAAAATCGATCACTCTGTTCTTTGGAAGAAACCCTAGGCCGAATTGCATACTCCCTCCCTCTCTCTCTTCTTCTACTTTCCTTCTTGCTAGTTCTTGGGTGTGATTCCATTAGAGGCATTACACTTGTGGTGCTAAGCTTCCAAGAAGATCAAGATCAAGATCAAGGGAATTATCAATTGTTTGCTATAACAATTGAAAGGTATGTAACTCCTAAACCCTAGTTTACTATTTTCGAAAATAGCCTCCTCCTCTAGGGTTCTTGTTTTGCAATTCAAAGTTGTATGTTCAATAGTTAAAACATAGATCCAAAGTAGGTTGCATGCGAACTTAGGAATTGTTTTCTGGTTTATTTGTTTGACCTAAAACCCATCAGTGGTATCAGAGCCATTGTTTGTTTTAAATTGAATTGTTATAATTGTTGAATTGCAAATTAGGGTTTATAGCTATTAAACCCTGAAGGCCAAATTTTTGAAATTAGGGTTTTGGATAAAAGGGTTTTCGAAAACCCTAGCCTCCAAAGAACCCTAATCGAAATTAGGGTTAGGGTTTTGAAAACCCTAGCCTCTTCCCTTAAGAATTTCGAAATATGCCTAGTATCAAGGGAACCATGGTAGAGCTCACTGAACAGCAGTGAAGAACATTCTTAAGTATCTACGAAGGACTAAGGACTGGGTCCTTGTACTTGGTGGAAGTGATGACTTGAGAGTGACAGGGTATAGTGACGCCAGCTTTTTGACCGACAAAGATAACTTCCGCTCTCAGTCGGGATGGGTGTTTACCCTAAATGGAGGATCAGTGACTTGGAAAAGTTCCAAGCAAGAGACTGTGGTTGATTCAACGTGTGAATCAGAGTACATAGCTGCGAGCGAAGCGTCATAGGAGGCTATATGGTTGAAGAACTTCATTGGAGACCTTGAAGTTGTACCAGCCATAAAGGAGCCCATGGAGATTTTCTGTGATAATGAAGGAGCGGTTTCCTTAACCAAGGAACCAAGGGATCATGGCAGATCCAGACATGTCGACAGAAAATACCACTTCATCAGACATCGGGTAGAAGAAAATCCTAAAGTTTCAAGTTGTGACAGTTGAAGTGTAATGGATATGTCAACTTATCATCAAGTTTAGTATGTTTTATGTTCCTTTGGCCTTTGGGTATCTTCACCCTCAGTGGCGATGTGGAATTTTGGTTCATAACAGGCTCAGGTTTTGGTGGCATTCAGGGTCACTTTGGAGGCTTTCTCGAACTAGTTATGTATGGGTGGAATCTATTCAGTCTCAATCAAGTATGGGATCTTGTTCCGATCGTTCATGAGGATGTCTTATGACTATGATTGAGATTTGTCGTTTCATTAGAACTTTGGTATTCTTCCCTTTTGGAATGATGTTATGGGTTCCCTAAGGGTATGTATTGTGGTAAATTCATTATATATTGCCAAGAGGGGTGTATGCGGGCTAGTCAAGATAGTATTGGTAGCAGCTTGTTCTGTGAAAGGAATTGTGTGTGGTAAGATTTTGGCATTTTTGTGCTCAGTTTGTATTGAGAGGAACATGGATTAGGCCCATGTCATGCGAATGAGGTAATGTCGATAGGGTCAAGGTAATATCGAGAATATTCCAGATATAGGTTGTAGGCTCAGTGATCATGATTGATTCATTTCTTCTAACTATGGTACTTTCGATATTAGTGCATTGATGGGAGTCGGGAGGCTCACAAATCAGCGGGTTTGGATAAAAAGGGAACATAAATGTTGTTGGGAGTATGGGTCGTATATCAGAAAGTCTCTGCGGAATGGTTGCATTGTAACTCCCATTTGTTCGCAAGCTATTTTAGGGGTTGATCATCAAGGTTGAGAGTCGGTTATGAAGACTCGAATCAAAAGTTCTTTGTTGATGTCTTGGGTATGTTGCTGGATGGGGATGTACCTGAGTTGTTAAGGATCAAAGGTAAATGTGGAGTTCTTGGGATTCTCATCCTTGCTTGTACGAGCAGTGGTTGGAATGATGTGTCAGTTAGTCACAGGTTAATTAAAGACTCATGGGGTATCTTATGGATTTAGGGATTAATGGAAAATCCGTGATTTATGTGTTCGGGTTCTTTTCTGGCATGGTTAGTAGTGATCCTACTCTCAGGAAAAGGGCATATTCAATGACTGGGTAAATGTCCTTTATGGATTATGGGTTCCCGGTCTCAGGAAACATATTGATAGAGTTGATTCGGTGTTGTAACCTTGAGAGAGTTCTCGACTTTTGTGGATCTCCCTCTAGATATTCGGTCTTATCCAAGAGGTTATGGATTATGTTGGCATTGGTGGTGCCTCTCTGCAGAGGTTATCTAGCTTGGGCTCATGCTTGGATCCGCCTTGTTTTTGGATGGAGGGTTAAACAGCAAAGGATGGTCAAGGGTCCTGAATCCCCAAGGGATTCAAACAGGTAATTAAGGATCAGAATGGTTCCGTATGGTTCAGATTGTGAGGGATATCATGTCATCTGCATTCCAAGGTGGCTGTGTTTGCTTAAGAATCAGTTGAGGTAGTGGATGTATGAATTTTGTGAAGGTGGTGATAGTTTCTCCAGTAATGAAAGTTAGCGAGTCAAAGATGGTATGGGTAGGTAGCCTCCTGAATGTGCTGACTTTTAGTTTGGATCGGGTCCTGGGGGAGGACCGTCTGAGTGACCCGAGGTGGAAATTTAGAAACGCTACCATGGGCTAGTTACTGTAGCAGACTTCGAGGATGAAGTCTAATTCAAGTGGGGGAGAATTGTAACATCTGGTTTTGAAATACTTCCATTATGGATTCTTATATTTAGATGTATTCCATTTTTGGTCCCTAAGTTCAAGAAAGTATGCAAAAGGAGCCCTATTGGCATTATGGTAATAATAGCCTTCAGAGTACGCCATGCATACGTGGTGTATGCTGGGCGTACATCAGTGTACATTGGGCGTACTTTCCAAATAAGGAAACCCTAATAATTAGGGTGTGTCTCGTATTTAAGCACTCTTATCGCCTCATTTCACCCACCTTAACTACCTCCATCCCTCTCATTCATGTTTGTAACCCTAGAACCACCTTGAGGAGCCTTTTGAAGCTTAGAAGTATGTTTTTGGTGCTTTAGAAGAAGATGGAAGGAAGCCAAGCTCATCTTGAAGGAGTGGAACACTTGGACTGGGATTTCTACTTCCTTTGCAACCGTTATAAGGTAAAAAGCTTGCAACTTGATCCTTCTATCTCATATATCTAATATTGGTTGTTTTTATGGAGCTTTTTGGTCCCAAAATGTTAGACCTTGAATTCTTTACCTTTGAGTTGTCCTTTCAGACCCTAGGAGGGGTCTTAAGTCATAAAAATGGGTTCCAAATGGTTAGTTTTGTTTCATGCATCATTTAGAAGGTCTTAATGGAATAAGACCTTGTGTTAAGCACTTATTGGACAGGCTAGGTCATAAAGTTGGAGACTTTATGACTCTTAAGAGTATTTTGGCCATGGATCTGAAGTTTGGACGTAAGAGCTTAAGCCACTAAGCTCTTAATCAGATTTTGGGACTTGCGAGAGTACGCCCTGCGTACGAGGTCCACCACCCCGATGGTGGTCAACCTGCGAGGCTTCGTGTATGCCCGTCGTGCCTTAGGAGTATACCCCGCGTACACACCTTGAGTTGACTCGGTCGAGTTGGCTCGGTTGGGTTGACTTAGTTGACCTGGTTGGTTTGACCAGTTGACTTTGACCATATTTGACCAAGTTTGGCCTCAAGGGTATTTTGGGATTTTGGTTGTAATTGGTCATTTGGTTGGAGTAGGTGTTGGTTTGAGCACTGAGATTCAGAGTCGGGACCTCATCAGCTTCTGCTCAGTTTGCGAGGTGAGTTTTCTTCATTGTACTTTTGGGTTGAAGGCACCAAGGCCGGCCCATTGGATTGATATCCTGGTTTACCGTATGTTACTATGCTTTAGTGATCTGTATCTTGGTATATAGCATGTTTCTATGCTGTAGTTATCTGTTCGATCTGCCTGTTATCTATTTACTAGCTATATGTTTACCGGTTGTAAATATCGACGTAATGGGGTTGGGCTGAGACTAGACTGCTTTTTGTTGTCAGTTAACAAACCCGGTTATTTTTATATTGATATGTTGTATGTGTATTTGTATGTATATGTGTGATGTGTGGTTGGGTTGAGGCGGACCAGTGGAAAATGGGGTCAAGAGACCCAGGGCGGTCCGGATAGAATGAAGGCCTGAGAGGCGGTCCAGTCAGGTCGAAGGCCCAATGAGGTGGTCCAGTCATGCTAAAGGTTGTGTGAGCGGTCCAGATAGGTTGAAGGCCCGGTGAGGCGGTCCAGTCAGGATGAAGGATCTGTATGCATGTTGTGGTTATTGTTATGGGTATTTGTTGGTTGGTATTTTGGGGAAAACTCACTAAGCTCTGTGGTTACAGTTTTGGTTTATGGTTTCATGTACTTCAGTAGACTGTGGCATGGTGAAGGCGTGACTGTATACATCCTTGGTTTTTCAACTGATTGGATCTTGGAAGACTTTGATTTTAAATAATAGTTTGTAAGCACTTTGATTAATAAACGGGTCTGTTTTGAAAGGTTTAAATTTTGTTAAAATTTTTGGAACATTACATAGGATGCCAAAAATCTATTTTCTCAAAATAAGCATTTTAGCTTTATATCAACCAAAAGTATTTCAGAAAAATATAATTTCATGAATGCACAAATAATCCCCATACAGGCACATTCCCGAAGGTTCTAAAAGATAAATTACAAGAATATATGAATTCTTACTAACAAAGAATAAGATAAAGCCCCTTAAAGCAAAACATTTCCAAAACATGCCCTTTATTTAATTAGGGCATCCTCAAATTATAAAATATAGTATCAAGTAAAGGAAAACACATAAGGGATACATAGTTTCGAAATCATATTTATATACATACTTTTACTTAAAATAATGGGAAACACCTGTAACATAATCATATAGTAGGGACAGTGTTCCAAGGTAAGTATACTCACCTTAAGTCCAAAGATTGTAACACCAAAGACCTTCTAATCATGAGCTATTCCACTTCCAGCTCCAAAGTCCCCAAATAAAACACCTAATATCATTACCAGGTGTCAAAAGACTATAATACCCTTTTATGGGTCAACTTAACATTCTAAGTTCAAAATACCCCAAAATGGTCCATTAAGTCACTTATTAAGTTCTTAATTCTAAAACATAATTTTTAGTTCATTATGTTAAAACAAGAACATAGGCAAAAACCATGCGCAATTTCGAGTCCGGATGAAAAACTTATGACCAAAACAAGTTTTCCGTCTGTGAAATGAAATCAGAACACCGGACACGGCCCGTGTCAAACCCAAAAAGTATAAAATGGAAAAAAAATCACTTTTAGACATCTTACTTTGGTCTCAGTGCATCTAAACATCCTATAACTTACCCAAATGACTCAAGGAGCTTTAAATACATGTTAAAACACTTAAATTGACATAAGAAATGATCCCCAAAAGGTTCATATCCATGGGATAAACATAATTTTCCAAAATTAATCCATAATTCACGTGGATCATTTATTAGAATGAAATACATAATCTAAGCATAATGTTAAACTCATATCATTACTTGAAACCATGAAACTTGATGTAAAACACTTAGGGATTGAAAGTACCCAAACCATCAAATGAAAGCTAAACCTGAACCGAACACTAGAAATCTCACCATTAGTCATGAATTGACAAATGGATCATGGATTTGGAAGAATATAAGCAATCTAATCAAAATATAATCTCATATCATTGCTTGGAATTAATCATGTGAATCAATAAACCCTTGAATTGAAAATACCCAAATTATCACCATTAGAACTAGAACTTGATCCAAACATCATGGAATCTCACTATAAGCCAAGGGTTGACAAATGGATCATTTGTCACACCCCCAGTCGGTAGCGGAAATGTTGTGATGTTTGACGTTAGAATGTTGGATCACAGGCCATAGATATAGATCACCACACCAAATCTTATCACATAATTGTTACTTTTTATTAATTATAGTAAATAGGTTACATAATTGTTTTAGGTACATGTACAAAATAAAAAAAATAAACCATCAGGACACATATACTTCCAACTGCTCTCTCGGGGATACGCTCCCTACCTCCAACACTCATTCTCCTGAGAATACATGTGGTTTTGAAAGGTCAGCATAATTTTGGTGAGTTCACAAGTTTGTATGTTTTACAACATTTTTGTATGGTTTTACTGTATATTAATGTAACATTTCGTTTATTAAATAAATAAATAGATAAATTATAAATGAATAGTAGCCCTAAATGCAGAATAATTTAGCAAGGCGTTGGTTTTGGGGGTTAAAAAGTCATAATTGAGAGTTAGGGGGTTAAAATGTAATTTTTGGACTAGTTTGTAAAAAATTTTAAAGGTTGAGGGTTGTTTGGTAAATTATGGATTTAATTTGAAAAGGATTTCAGAAGTCAGGGTATGATTCGTAATTTGTTTTGACTTATTATGAAAGGATTTTTGAATGTAAGGGGTTAAATGGTAAATATTGGAGTTATGTTGAAAACTTTTGGTGGAGGAGGGGCCAAACTTATAAAAATGGGTTGATGGTTGAAATGATCACGGGTTTAGACCCGGACCCCCCTTCCGTTCCCGCTTCAAGATACTTCATTGGGTACCTTCAACCCTAACCCTAATTTGTTATACCTCCAGCCGCCACTACCATGTGTCCTCCTTCAGCCGCCGCCGCTTTCCTTGTCGGCATAGTCGAGAATTAACGCCACCCTTCCACCTGCTACGTCGTCGAACGCTGCCATCCACAACCCCACAGTTGGACGTCACGGGCGGCCGGAAGAGCACCGAGACATGATCCGTGAGCTGTGATCGGCGAGTTGCAAGACGTGAGCAACGAGGAAATTTCCGGTAAGCCAAACCGCCATATCTCTCTCTTCTCTCCGTCATCCCTCGCGGTGTTTGAGTGAAGAAGTTTGCCACCACCACCGTGAGGTGGTGGCTGCCACCGTGAGTCGTTGTCGACCACCATTGCACAGTGGCAGTGGGTGGTGTCTGACTTGGTGAAACCCTAACCAGCCAAAAACTTAGCTTTTGGGCCTAATTGGCGTGTTTTGTGTTGGAAACCCTAATTAGGGTTTAGAAAACCCTAATCTTGGAGATTTTAATTTGGACTTGCCTGGACCCGCATTTTGGACCATTAGATTGGACTTATGAATTAAGCCCGACCACACTGTATGATTGACCTAGTAGATTGATGGACTTAATGGATTAATTCCTTAATGGGTTAAGTGTTTCTAATTAACCCTAATTGTTGCTTATTGTGTTGGGTTTTGAGTTGGGCCCTAATGTTGGGCTTTGGTGACTGGGCTATTGATGGGTCATCCAAAAACAAGTATATGGACTAGAATATTTGGATTGGGCTTGAGGATAAGGCCTATTGGAAAGGCTTGGGCCCAATTTGGAAAATTGGGCCATAGATGGGCCATAATTGGGCCTTGATGATTATGAGATATTGGACCATCAGAATGCCAAGCGGTTGGACTAGAATAAATGGTTGGGCCATAAGGTAAGACCATGTCAAAGTTTGGGCCCAATTTGGAAAATTGGGCCATATGTTGGGCCTTGGTTGATTATTTGGCTTTTGGGCTTTCAAAGTGTGAAATTGGGCCTTGGTCTTGAACCAAGCTAGGATAGGGGTAAAATGGTCCTTGTACCCCTAGTGTGGATTTATGGTTATGCATTGAAACCCAAATGGTTAATTGGGTTTGTTTTGATGTTGAGAGTTCGGGGATCTGTCATCCAGCAGCTAGAGTTTTATCCGCGGGACTTCAGCAGTGCGAGGTGAGTTTTCTCCTGTAGGAACGGGTCGAAGGCACCAATGTCAGCCCGTTTATGTATGTTAGTATGTCCCGGACTAAGGTCTGATGCCGGGCGTGGCCCGATGTAGGTTTATATGTTTTCCAGGTTTCAACCCGATGCCGGGGTGGTACCTGATGAATGTTTGTATGTTTGATGTCTTTGTGATTCTTGCATGTGTTTGTATATGTATGTTTCCGGACTACGGTCCGATGTCGGGGCGGTTCCCGAGGAATGTTTGTATGCTTTTCGGATCTCGGTCCGATGTCGGGCGGGGCCCAAGGAATTTTTATACGTCCATGATTAGGTGATTATGCTTATGTTTATGTGTATTAGTAGATATGCTCATACGTATGCCGAGCTTTGCTCGATGCCGGGCGGGGCCCGATGCCGGATGCGGTGTGATGCCGGGCAGGGCTTTATGTCGGGAGAGGCCCGATGTAGTAGGGCGGGGCCCACGATATGTGTTATGTGATTATGTGATATGTGTATGGTATGTGATAGTTTGGGGAGCTCACTAAGCTTCGTTCTTACGGTTTTCAGTTTTGGTTTCAGGTACTTCTAGTAGCAAGGGGAAGAGCTCGGGATGACTGCGTGACACACACAATTTATGTTTAGCTTGGGATGTTTTACTCTGATTTATTTGACATGTGATTGATATGGATATGCTGTTTTGATACTGGAGATATTATGGTTTATGTTTTGATAAATGATTTATAGTAACACTACTAGAAAACAGCCCTTTAATGACGCGCAAACAATGACACGCGGTGATTTACGATACGCAAAAGTGTGTCCTTTATCCTTCAAATTTTAGAAGAGATGACATTGTTTTTAGGGCACACGCTTTTGGGTATCGTAAATCACCGCGTGTCATTGTTTGCGCGTCATTAAAGGGCTGTTTTCTAGTAGTGTTACTATAAATCATTTATCAAAACATAAACCATAATATCTCCCGTATCAAGCGACATTTGTGCGTGCCCTAAAATTAATGTCCAACAAAAAAATTAAAAACACGGATGGCACTTATTTAAAAATGGGCGTCGTCTAGAAATGTCGCTTTATATTTTTTTAATGAAAGGCGCGTTCTCTTCTTTTGCAGCTGGGGGAAACGAAAATCCCAAAAGTTTAAAAGCCTGCCATTGTTATCCTCTACCTTATTTCCATCGTTCTTTTCTATCTCTCTATCTCTATCTCTCTCACTCTAATACCCAAAAAAAACCCTAATATCATCACCAATCCTCTTTTCTCCCACAACAAAATCGCAATATCACCAAATCTCTGATCCCGTCTTTTGAACAGATCAAACCCGCAGGGGTTCTCGATTTCTCTATGTTGATGTGTGGTGACACGAACAAAAAAAAGAGCGTAGCGCCTCTACCTTTCAATTTCATTTGTCGGTTGCTTCAAATCGACTCTTACTTTCTCTCTCACAGGGGTTTCTTTATGCGTTCCCTTCACCTCCGTTGATGTCGTTTTCCAAGGCCAGTCTGGATAATCAGCATCATTGGTAAGTGGATACTTGCGTGCTTAACTCCTCTCAACCCTACATCAGCCTCACCTGATAATGTGATTCACGAAACGTCGTCGTTTGCTGATGAAAGCTGCTTTCTTACTTGCTTCCGGTCAGCCTGACATCACGTTGAGACGGAAGACTTGGTGGTGGGTTTTCCTTGTGGTCGGTGGAGTTTCTCCCAATGATGCTTTCTACTCTTACATCCCCTTTAATCGACACCTCTTCTTCTTTACTGCTTACTCACCCTAAATCAGGTAATACCGACACCGACCTAGCGGTGAGGTTTCCTTCTTGACAGTGGTGGAGTGTCTCCCCAAAGCTACTTGGTTTGAAGCGCCAATGAAACGTTCCCTTTCCACCTCTACTTTCGTTTGCCGACTCACCCTCTATTAATACTGTCTATTAATAGCTTCATTCGCCAGCTCCTGATGTGGGTTTCAGTCGCCATCTCCTTATTTTTTTGCTACTTCTCTCTCTAGACAACGCTTCGGGTGAGGTTTGAATTCAATTTATTATTCTATTATATATGCTTTATGATGCTTGCAAATTCAAGGGTTTGCATGTTGGTGCTTCATAGTTGATATCCCTTATTTATTAGGTATGGTAGGGATTGGTCTTGAAGAGGAATGAAAACCAGCGATTCATGGTTCAAACATTTGTCGAAGTCATAGGAACAGACAATATATATCTGATGTCATATCGGTTCTTTGTTGGACCAATGTCTTCTATCTTGTTCACTAGACAAAAGGATAAAAGTTTTGATGCTTTCACTTTGTAAGATGATATATATGCTATCTGTTCTTGCAATTACAGCAAAACGTATTTCACTTTGTGATTCTAATTGGTGCAAAAGTAGAAGACTATGCCTAATCCACTAATTGATTTCGGTGTTCTCTAGAAATTTGGTTAGGGTTTACTAACTCATATATTGTTTTAACTGTTTTGATTCAGTTCGTCTTTATATTCTATTTGACTAAGGGTTATTGTTAATGACCAAACAGTAGCCGGAGGGGGAAGAAGCATCAGGGGAGGTAGGAGGTAACCAGAACAAAGCGACTTCAAACTGTTACGGCTTCATGCTAGCTGAAATATGGAAGTTTCTTGCCAATTTGAAGAGAGAAAGAAAGGTATCTGTTTGTCTTTCACAATTTCATTTTTTTTCAGCGTATGGTTATGTTTTCTCATTTTTATAATAATTTTCATAACATTCTTATTTGGTTACAAATATTTTGATTTGGAAGTGCAGTAACTAGCTTCAATTGGCAACAGGCTTCTTCTAATCCTCGTGACTGATTTGAAGTTGTATTTAATGGGTTGGTAATGGTTTACTCCTACCCTTTGTTCGGGACAGCTGATATTTCTGGCTACCGTTCTTAGTAACAGGTGAGCAAAAAAACATGTTCTAATTCTATTTCAGATTTAGTATAAATTAAAAGAATAATCTTTATTGGTCAATGTTGTTTTAACCAGTTTTTGTTTCCCATATATTCAATAGAATATTGGATTTCCTCTACAGGAGAAGGTCAATATTTGGTTATTTTGGGCACTGGTAAGTAAATGTAAATCCCCATAGTTTGGTCAAACTTTAGGAACTCATGTCACTGCTTTCTCAGGGCATACATTCTTGAAGATTCGTATAATCAATAAACATATCTTCATTGTTTTTCTTGTGCAGCTGCTGTGAGGAAGGATATCTCCGATGAGACTGATCGTGAGACAGGACGAAGCAAACAGATTTCATCAGTTCCTATGCATCTTTGGGTTTCCACCTGGCAACTGCCATTTCCACAGTGGCCCCACCGAGGTCTGCTAGTTGTTGAAGGATATAAGGCCATATTTTTTTAAACAAACAAGAAAGCTTGATAATACTTTGAAAGCAGTTTCAAAAACTGGAAAAGTTGAGAGTGTTGCAAGAGGTGAAAAACTTGAAAATGCTGTTGTGGAGACTGATACTTCTTTGGAATCTTCAGCATATGCTTCATTGGGACGGAAGAGACGTGCTTGGGTTACTGTTAATACCGGTATGGCTCTCACTCTTAATACCTGAGCTCTCTATCAAATTGCTTATGATATTTTGATTAGCTTAAAACTATAGTTGAGGTATTTGTTTTGAGATGTTATATTAGCTAGAGATTATTCTATGCTCTCTGATATAGTGATAGTAAAACTTTTATATTAGCATACATGTGTTAACTCATTTAAGATTTAGGGTGTAGATTACTTTCTTACTATTCGGAGGTTGTAGAACTAAATTAGATGATACACATAGATATACAATCATTTCTTGCTTATTTAAGTTTCATTTAGTTCTGAATGATAGTAAATGACCATTTTACCCTTTTGTCCGGAATTAGTACCTAATGAAAAAAATGACTTTCTTGTTTGACAACTGCTTGTAATATAAGTTATAAACGACAATAACTTGTAAATATATAAAATAGTTAATGGAAAATGCATTGGGGTTTTGACTTTTTAGGTGCAGTTAGCAAATGAGAAGCAGCTTGTTGATCATTACAGCTCCAAGCATCCAAAGGAGAAGCCTCCAAGAAACTCTGAATGATCTGATCTGTATGCATTTGAATTGATGCAAAGGTTTGTGTTATCTGTTTTTCTTTTTCATTTGCATGATGATGATATGTCTAGTGTTTCTTTTGCTTTGACATTTTCATTTCTGCCAAAACCGAGTATAAAAATGTTTGTTAATATGGGTAATAAAATAAGTCTACTGAGACGATCAAGAAAACTTATTGCAATGGTTGCTAAGGCTCCAATTTGTGAATTAAGTTAATTCAGTATGTTTATGTGTTTTTTGGGCATTCTGATCATGTAGGTGTTCAAAACAATAGAAAATTTTTAAACATATTTATTTATTTTAAGACTCATTTCACCATTTTTGTGATTACATACATAATGGCAGGTTGGTGACTCAGCAGAGACCTGAATGTAAAGCCGTATTACAAGAAGTTACTCAACTTGTTGAAGAAAAGCTTTCATCAAATAGCAAAGCATTGAAGACCACATTTGGTGCTACTCAGGTAATAGATATGGGGACAGTGTTTGACTTTATGAACTGTCATGTTTGACTACTAAAATATCCTTTTTCAGCTGAAAATAGATGGCGACTTTTTGTATTTTCTAGAAGAGGCTGCATCTATAGTTGTAAGTATATTTTTTTACACGTGTATTTAATCTCCTCGTTGATGTATATTAATGTGACATGATATTTGAATCTTTATAGTTTTAATATGGGGATCCAGATAAACTTTGCACCCTAATGACTGAAGCTAAGAAGGCTGGAGAGGATCTAGTTGTAATTGACTTACAAATCTCTTTGAAAATCTTGTTCTCAAACCTTTTTTATATTAACAAAGAAGCAATCTTTATGCAGAAAGTGTATGCAAAATACATGAAGGAATATTATATAGGAAGTTAAGCAGGTGTTGAATCGTTTAACCAAGAAAATCTGAAAAAGACAAACCCAAATGTGTATGAATCTGCTAAACGGTTATGGTGGTTCCAAGTTTGTAGTGAAGTTGCATATTTCCAGGTGGCACCTTCAAATGATAGCATCTGTTCTTCAAATATTGACATAAGGCATGTACATATCAACAAATGACACATTTTAATCATTAATATATAATCCAAGTTTCATGATTTTTTATTTTAATTAACAGGTATCATTTGGATCTATGCAAAAATGTATTTGGAGAAGGTGTGTATCCAGTTGTTGATGCAACAAATGTTTACTATGGGGGCAAAAACATTGTTGGTATGAACTATGAAAATTACTATTTATATGTAAATTTCAGGGTTAATTTATTTTTGGTGAAATTGCATGAAATATATATGTATGATCAACATTAGGTACACATTAGATTTTCTGAAATATTTAATAAAAAAAACTCCCACTTGTTGAAATTTTGAAATATTTAATCAAAAAATGCCCAACATCTCACATGCATATATTGGTGATGCATGTAGTGACTGAGAAGAAGTAAATGTATATGGTGATGTTGGTGTTTAATAATCTGTTAATGAGATGAGAGGGAGAGGGAGAAGTAAGACTAACCATATATTCAAAATCCTATTTACAAAATGATCCAAATAATCATTTTCCTAAGCTTAGTGGCCTAATTGGTATTGGAGAAAATAGACAAAAAAATATAGTTGGATGCCATACCAGCTCTATCATATCATCTTGTATTGTATTGCATGTTAAGTTACCGATTTGCCATGTGCAGGTTCTCATAGCTCTACCAACCTCCTTCCATGCCTTGAAGCCTTTCAAAGTTCCTGCATCAGGTTATTCTTTATAGAAAGGAAATTGTCAAAGGAGATTTTAGTCATGGGTTTCTTTTAATGTTGTACATGTTTTGTTTTCTATAATAAATATTATGAAATATTAGCAACGTGTTACATTTACTTACTATTGGAATGATTATTTGTATTTGACATATTAGTGCAATGAATTATCTTTATTGTTTATGGTATTTTATTTTGTATTATGAGACTTATAATGTGTTATTTAATTTGAAAATTAGTAAATCTATCAAAAATAAATAATTTTAAAAACATTTAAAATTATGACATGCAAAAATGTGTGACTTCTTCCTTATGACATGGGCTTCCTTGATACGCATTGCGTGTCATAAACACGCGTGTTGTAAGGTTACGACACGCAAATGCGTGTCGTCTTCCTTTATTACAGGGCCTTCCTTGATACGCATTGCGCGTCATAAATGTGCGTCGTAAATGCAAGTCATAAATGCGCGTCGTCTCTCGTTATGACAGGGCCTTCCTTGACACGCATTTGCGCGTCGTCTGAGCGTTTTACGACGCGCATTACGCGTCGTAAAAGGCTGTTTTTCTAGTAGTGTAAATCTGGTTTAATTAGTGATTTAAAAATGAAATTTTTGGACTGTATTTTTGGGGTGTTTCAAGTTGGTATTAGAGCCTTGGTTTGAGGGATTCGGACACACTCTCGGGTGTGTGTGAACTCAAACTGAGGACTTGGTATAAAATTTTCAAAAGAAAAAACATTTTTACAAAAAGGATTTAGAAAAGAGAAAAAGGGTGTGGTGCATGCAATCAGTCAAGTTCAAGTAAGTACTCCCAAATTACCCATACAAGTTTATGTTATGACATGATTATGAGAACTGCATGCTAGATTAGGGCTAAGGATCTAGGAATGATGCCTTGTATGCCTGTTATATGTGTATGAGAACTGCAAGCTAGTTTAGGGCTAATGATCTAGTTAGGATGCCTTATGTGCCTGCTGTATGAGCTTATTGAACTGTATGCTAGTACTGATTAGTCAGTAATATGATGGCCTGAGTAGGATATGCTTGATTATGTTTACTCAATGCTTGAATGCTGCTTTCTTTGTGCTTTTAGGAGTTCTACTTATTTTTTAACTAACTAGTAAACAAATATGTTAAGTTACATATTATGAGGACTAAATAATTTCAGAAGGTTAGGTTCAGCTCTATTTCGCAGCTCTTGTCTGAGTCCAACCGTTGTAGGGTAGGACCTCTCATTCGAAGAATTATCTGGTCTTAGTAATATGTAATGGTATTCGCGAGCTAGTTAGGGTGAGATAACAGGGACTTCTTATGCAGCTGATGGCGGAGAGTGGATTGGTAATTACCCTAGGGCAAGCCTAGGATGAGATTAACGTGAGAACAACAGTAGGAGTCGAAGGGACTTGGTGGAGTCAAGACAATTCTTGAGGAAAGTACGGATATATGTGGAAGGTAGTATGGGCCCGTACTACTGAAAGCAGAGGATCTGTACTCGAATCAAGGAAGGATGTGATGAACCCAGGAAACTTGTAGTATGTGAGATCCCTCGAGTTATGATGAGTATTCTAATGATTTTTATGGTATATTTCCGAGTATGGTGACGCTACGTGGTAGACTAGATGGTAGTTCTGGTGCCGGCGAGGGATCAGGCTCGGACCCTGGAGCCGGGTAGCTCAATGATCGGATGAGGAAGTTCACCTCATCTGAGATTACGCGCAGTATCATTGACCAGACTCCTATGATCTTCAGTATGGTCAAGGAGGGTATTTTGGAGATTTGTGATGAGAGGCGGGGTGCTTTCCGTACCGAAATGGCGGCCATGATAGGGACGCGTACGTTGATGTTTCGAGAGTTCAGAGCTTCTAGAGTTCTAGATTATCATGGGGCTAGGGACCCCCTTTGCTAGCAGTAGGTGAATGGCAGATGTCGCCAACATTTTTGTACCAGTCGTAATCCCGAATGGGACAAGGTTCGACTTGCTTCCTGCCTCCTGAAGGATGGGGCACATGATTGGTGGGAAGAGGTTGGTAGTGAGTTGGGTGATGATGCGTTTGATGCTATGTCATGGGATGACTTTTCGACCAGAATCCGGGCAGAGTTTTCCCAAGCGATTGAGGCGCAGCAGTTGGCACAAGAGTTATTAGATCTCCGCCAGACTACTGAGACCGTGGCAGAGATCACTGCCAAGTCTCGGGAGATAGCTTATTTGGTACCACAGTATGAAGCAGATGAGGAAATGAAGAAGGTAAGGTATCATGACATACTGCATAATGATATTAGGGAGATCGTGAGTATCTCGGGGTGCGAGACCCTGAATGATATGATTTCTAGAGCTCGAGAGCTAGAGACTAATTTGGAGCACATTAGGAAGAGGGGACTAGTTCATGTGCATATATTGGAGGGTCCCGGGGAGAGACCCAAGAATTCGGATCAGCTTTTGAGAGGCCAGCAGAGCCAGATTCAGTGCAGCACTTGAGGGAAACTGCACGATGGAGTTTTTCGTTCCAAGAGCTTGGTTAAGTGTACACTTGGGTTGTTTCCTTGTTTGTGTTAGGTTTATATTTTCAAGTGAGTTCATATGCCATTTGCATGCCGAGGATTATTAGTGGTTAGCGAAAGGTCATTTCCCTAATTGCGGGTTGACAGTGTACAATGTCATCTGGTTTATGGTCGAGATCGGTTCAAGGGTGTTATATGGAAGGTCTGCGGTCAGAGTTCTGCGGGATGGTTATTCAACATTGTCAGGATTCGGTGGTATTAGTAACCGTTATTAACGGACTGATGGAAGCACCAAGGGAAGTAACTCGTTGTTGAGGTATTGGTTGGAGCATTTGTCTTTTGGTCTTCAAGATTCGAGTGTGGTATCATTTCAAGAATCACAGGCTATCGGTTTCGCTGGGATTCGGGAAGTGTTCATCTGGTTCTTAGAAGTTGTGTGATCTTTTTGGATTGGCTAGTAATGGAGCACTAATTGGTAAGAGCTGGTTGTCACCGGATCGATCGTTGGAAAGTGAGAAGGATTGGGAATTTTCCAATTTCATATATTATGAAGACTTAGTCAAATCTAAGTGGGGGAGAGTCATCCAGGGATTTAGAAGCGGAAGCAGTTTTGAAACCGGGATAAGTTTCACATCCTTGTTATGAAGGAAGACAACCCAAGCAACTATGTGGATTAAGGATAGTGTGAGTTGGAAGTTCGGAAAACTTGCCAATAATGAGATCGCATTCTCGGAATGTTTGATAGCAGGCTTTAGGGAATCAGGTTGGGGATTCCAGTCAGGTCATGAGTTTAGTTCTGGATGTTAGATCATGTGTGTGCTCGACGTTGGATGTGTTCAGATTGGTAATCAACGATTGAGACAGCATCGGAAGTGCTGTAAGACTGCGGGATAGCGGTATCAGTCACAGGTTCATTCAGATAAGTTAGGCCCGGGTGGGTCAGTTTGTAGGATTATGGAAAAGGCCATAGCATGTTGTTCCATACAGTTCCAGTGTGTTGGGCAGTATCCGGTTGAAATAAACCGAAAGGGTAGGCCGACCACCCAGATATGCTCGGCAGTATCCGATTAAAATAGACCGAAGGGGAGGCCAACACCCAGATATGCTTGGCAGTATCCGGTTGACATAGACCGAAGGAGAGGCCAACACCCAGATATACTCGACAGTATCCGGTTGAAATAGACCGAAGGGGAGGCCAGCACCCAGATATGCTCGACAGTATCTAGTTGAAATAGACCGAATGGGAGGCCAGCACCCAGATATATTTTGCAATATTAGTGTTTTCAGATTTCAGGTATGGATGGGTAACTAATTGCTTGGGTAATGCTAAGTCACTCACGGATTCCTTCAGATGATTTAGGCTAGGGCGGGTCAGCCGCACGAATGTGAGTAGGCTACAGTGTGATCGGATTCGGGAAACGGTAGGTTGTTGGAGACCAGGCATGATGTAAGACTACAATGGTTTTGGTAGCATTCATTTTTCGTATTAGATTCAATGGCAACAGGTAGTTGGACTGTCATGATCGGGAAGATCAGAAGGAATAAGGGAGCCATGAGTGGCAATATGGTTAGGGCAGATTTCGATGGCCGAAGTCCTCTTCAGAAGTCGCATGGGGCAACCGTGAGGTTACTCTTGGCTCAGCAACTGGACAAGAATTCAGTATTCTGGATAAGTTGGGGACCAGGGAGATATCGGTTGCCCTTGGAAAGCAGATAGGAGGCAACGTGATGCTTCGGACAATAGTAGTAACTTGGGGATTCATGTGTGTATGGAGTAGCTTGTTGATTGAAAGTGCTAAGTCACTTGCAGTTTGGATTAAATAATCTCAGAGTAATTGATTTGACCCTATTACGCTGGAGAGGATTATCATAAGCCTACTGTCAAATATAAGTGTTCTGTAGGGATTCAACAATAGTGATTCTATATGGGCGGTCTGTCAGGGAGTCAAACCATATCGAGACTTCAGACTTCATATTGAATAAATGTGATCACGTTGCAAGAATCCGTTCATTTTTGGGTTGTAGAGCCCTGCAAGGGTTGGCACCGGTTACCTCGATAAGGCTAGGGTATGCTCGGGATTGTGGCCATGACGCTCAAGTTGTTTGGCGTGACAGGAATTGTAAGGAATGATTTCGAGGACGAAATCTAATTTAAGTGGGGAGAATTGTAACATTCCGTTTATTAAATAAATAAATAGATAAAATTAATAAATGAATAGTAGCCCTAAATGCGGAATAATTTACCAAGGCGTTGGTTTTGGGGGTTAAAAAGTCATAATTGAGAGTTTGGGGGTTAAAATGTAATTTCTGTACTAGTTTGTAAAGAATTTTGAAGGTTGAGGGGTGTTTGGTAAAGTATGGATTTAATTTGAAAAGGATTTCAGAAGTCAAGGTATGATTGGTAATTTATTGGTAATTTTTTTGGACTTATTATGAAAGGATTTTTTAAGATAAGGGGTTAAATGGTAAATATTGGAGTTATGTTGAAAAGTTTTGGTGGAGGAGGGGCCAAACTTGTAAAAATGGGTTGATGTTTGGAATGATCACGGGTTTAGACTCGAACCCCCCTTCCTTTCCCGATTCAAGATACTTCATCGGATATCTTCAACCCTAACCCTAATTCGCTATACCTCCAACCGCCACTACCATGTGAGTCCTCCTTCAGCCGCCGTTGCTTTCCTTGCTGGCGAAGTCGAAAATTGCGAGACGAGCCGACCGCCACCCTTCCACCTGCTACGTCGTCAAACGCAGCCATCCACAACCCCGCTGCTGGACGTCGCACGCAGTCGGAAGAGCACCGAGACCGGAGTCGTGAGTTGTGATCGGCGAGATGCAGGACGTGAGCAACCAGGAAATTTACGGTAAGCCAAACCGCTATCTCTCTCTCTTCTCTCTGTCGTCCCTCGTGGGGTTTGACGTCGTGTACACCATTGCTGCCGTCGGTGGCCTTTTTGGCCAATGTTTCTGTCTATTCCGGTGACGATAGCCACTTAAGAGGTGGCTGAATATGAGCATGTTCGAGTATTTTGGTTGTTTTCGATGTTTGTGGTGTAGTAGGTGAGTTATTTGGCCGGAAAAACCCACCGCCACCACCATGAGGTGGTGGCTGCCACCATTTGCTGCCGCCACCAGCCACCGTGTAGAGGTGGATGTGTGTGTGTAGTATGGTGTGTGAGTGTGTGTGTTCTATTAATAAATGTTTTATCATTTTTTTGTGTCAAAAGTGAAGAAGATCGCCACCACCACCGTGAGCTGTTGTCGACCACTATTGCACGAGGTGGCAGTGGGTGGTGCCTGACTTGGTGAAACCCTAACCAGCCTAAAACTTAGCTTTTGGGCCTAATTGGCGTGTTTTGTGTTGGAAACCCTAATTAGGGTTTAGAAAACCCTAATCTTGGAGATTTTAATTTGGAATTGCCGAGACCCGCAGTTTGGACCATTGGATTGGAATTATGAATTAAGCCTGACCACACTGTATGATTGACCTAGTAGATTGATAGACTTAATGGATTAAGTCCTTAATGGGTTAAGTGTTTCTAATTAACCCTAATCGCCATTTCATGTGAAAACGCTTTTTGTGTTGGGTTTTGAGTTGGGCCCTTCTGTTGGGCTTTGGTGATTAGGCTATTGATGTGCCATCCAAAAACAAGTATATGGACTAGAATATTTGGATTGGGCTTTAGGGTAAGGCCCATTGGAAAGGCTTGGGCCCAATTTGGAAAATTGGGCCATAGATGGGCCATAATTGGGCATTGATGATTATGAGATATTGGACCATCGAATGCCAAGTGTTTGGACTAGAATAAATGGTTGGGCCATAAGGTAAGACCAAGTAGAAGTTTGGGCCTAATTTGGAAAATTAGGCCATATGTTGGGTCTTGGTTGATTATTTGGCTTTTGGGCTTTCAAAGTGTGAAATTGGGCCTTGGTCTTGAACCAAGCTAAGATAAGGGTAAAATGGTCCTTTTACCCCTAGAGTGGATTTATGGTTATGCATTGAAACCCAAATGGTTAATTGGGTTTGTTTGATGTTGACAGTTTGGGGATATGTCATCTAGCAGCTAGAGTTTTATCCGCGGGACTTCAGTAGTGCGAGATGAGTTTTCTCCTGTAGGAACGGGTCGAAGGCACCAATGCCGACCCATTTATGTATGTTAGTATGTCCCAGACTAAGGTCCGATGTAGGTTTATATGTTTTTCGGGTTTCGACCCGATGTCGGGGCAGTACCCGATGAATGTTTGTATGCTTGATGTCTTTATGATTCTTGCATGTGTTTGTATCTGTATGTTTCCGGACTACGGTCTGATGCCGGGGCAGTTCCCGAGGAATGTTTGTATGCTTTCCAGATCTCAGTCCGATGTCGGGTGGGGCCCGAGGAATGTTTATATGTCCATGATTAGGTGATTATGCTTATGTTTATGTGTATTAGTAGATATGCTCATACGTATGTCAAGCTTTGCTCGATGTCGGGCGGGGCCCGATGTCGGATGCGGTCTGATGTCGGGCAAGGTCGATGCCAGGCGGGGCCCGATGTAGTAGGACGGGGCCAACGATATGTTGTTATGTGATTATGTGATATGTGTATGGTATGTGGTAGTTTGGGGAGCTCACTAAGCTTTGTGCTTACGGTTTTCGGTTTTGGTTTCAGGTACTTCTGGTAGCAAGAGGAATAGCTAGGGATGACTGCATGGCACACACCGTTTATGTTTCGCCCGATATGTTTTACTCTGATTTATTTAACATGTGATTGATATGGATGTACTGTTTTGATATTGGAGATATTATGGTTCATGTTTTGATAAATGATTTTTAGTCATTCTGGTTTAATTAATGATTTAAAAATGAAATTTTTGAACTGTATTTTTGGGATGTTTCAATTAATTTTTAATATTTTGAACTCGTTTCCATGAGTTTGTGATGAGTTTGCTACTTAGACTTATTTTTATTAGTAGTTTACTTGGTCCTAGGCTAATATTGTTACAATGGGCTCCTATAATCTAGCTATGACGTTGCTTTCCTGGAATCGAAGCTTCATCAACCGTCACCATGGTTTAGAAAGTTATGCCTGCTGTGACTTGACAGCCATGGTTGTAGCTAGCAACCGCAAGTGGAGTGTCTGTACTGTATAGATCTATACATATCTTTCCTGCTCACTTAATATTTAACTATTATAGGCCGGGTTAGCTAAAGGTTATTTAGCTAAGGGATGAATAAAGTGCCTCATTTAACAACTGTTGATGCGTAGCTGTGTTGATAGTTTCGATTTTCTCGTTTGTTTGTGTTATGCTTTTTATATATATATATATATATATATATATATATATATATATATATATATATATATATATATATATAAAAGTTGGTATAGTTTGTGTTGTGCTATATATATATATATATATATATATATATATATAAGTTGGTATAGTTTGCGTTGGTAGGATATTCGGGCATAGTAACAACAAGGTACAACGTTATCCAAAAGTTTGGCTAGGGTAACGACTAGGTATATTATTTCCTAAAAAATTGGCCAGTATAACGACTATGTATAATGTTTTCACTAAAGTTTAGTCAACGTAACAAATACTCATAATATTATCTAAAAGTTGGGCAGGATATCCACCAGGTATAATATTATCCTAACGTTCTAAGCATAGTTATATCACTAATATTATAAAATATATAATATTTATAAAGAAGTGAGTAGTATAACATGTATCCCCCCCCCCCCCCCACACGTAAAACATTTGAAAATCATAAATGTGAGGCTGTGAACCCACCCTTGAAGCGTGCTTTGAATACACGAAACGAAGTTTTGGATCGTCGGAAGCTCGGGGACTACTCGGGAGGCAAGGAAAGCTCGGATTTCGATAGAGAATGAATTAGAAAGGTGTGCAGAATGGGTTTGTCGAAGCTTTCTATTTATAGTGCGCGACGAGAATTCATTTTTCTAAATTCCGTAACTCCCGCGTATGAGCTCCGTTTTCGACAATTCATATATACATGTGTAGGTATCGACGTGTACTACAACTTTCTTTTTGGTCGTTTCGGCTAATTCTAACTTTCATTTTTAGACTATATTTTCTACCTGCGATGATTTTGCAAAAATCATAACTCTCTCATACGGGTTTCGTTTTTGACATTCTTAGTCTCAAATTCTTACTTTGAGAAGTACTACGTTTTTCCTTTTAGTGACTTTCGCCAGAAGTCGAGCGTTCTCTTCGTAATTTTAGACGTTTTAACTTTTTATGTGCGGTTGATTTGTATATATAGTAAAAACTATATCTCCTCCATGATGGGTCAGATTTTTATGAAGTTTATATATATTTTTTTGGAATCACGTTGAGGTGTACATTCCGAATATGTTAATCCGCTCATAAGATGACCCGACTTTTTGCGCACTTATTTTTGAGCTTATTCGTCGTAATAATCGTGTTTGGTAAGGACGTAATTGAATATCTTTATTAATAAATCGAAATATTACATTATTGTCCTGTTACACTTTATTGTCTATGTCGATTTCTAAAGGCGGTTGGTGGCGCTTTTGTATCGGTTGTCACATCATTGATTGAAGGAAAATGTACCAACTTAACCTTAAGCTTAAGCTCATATCATTGTTTGGAACATTGTATTCGAATTTGAAGGGCAAGGGCTTGAAAACCCATCAAACATCCTCCAATCTTACAAATCTCACAACTATTTATTGGTTAAAGCTTGGAGATGGATCAAGGAGTAGAATCACATATTATTTCACAATAACAACCTAATTTAATTATGAATTTTGTTGATGGTTAAGGAAATTCATAAAAACAACTCTAATCTCACAACCATTTGTTGGTTTGGATATTGAAGATGGATTAAGAAAAGGAACTACATCATTAAAATCATATAAGCATCACCAGTAGAGTATGAAATTCAGATTTACCATTTCATCAAAACCATAATTCGAATTTGGGGAAACATAGGAAGAAGAATTACATTTGATGCAATATTTTGGAAGGATTTTAGTAGAGATTCATCAACCAATTCCAATCACCAAAACACCATGAATTTAAGGTGGAAAATTGTTCAAATGGGAGAAGGGCTGAAAACATGATTGGGGAGAAATGTGAAAGAAGATGACTTCAAAATAAACCCATCTTTGGTTACTTAAGCAACTTTTGTCATTCCTTATAAAACCCTTTTTAAAATTACTCCAAACTAAGGAACAAGAGTTGACTTCCAAAACGGTCCCTTTCCATCCTAACCTCTACAAACTAAGTCCAACTCACTAAGTTGGTCACTCTCAAGTCAAACTAAGTTTCACCATTTGACGCAAATGACCCTGCTAACAAAAATACGTTGCTAGACATTAAAATTCTATTATTTTACAAATACCAACTAATGAAAATATTTTTATCATTCTTATTTTTTTTATCATTTCTTCACACTTCCATTATTTAATTTATTTCGTTTCGATTTATTTTACTTCAAATTAAAGAAATTTTTTTATTTTTATCAAAAAGCCCAAAACTTTTAGCCCAAAAACAAGATGTTACAGTCCAGATAATTTGGTGTCAAGACCAAGTTAGGACCAAATTCGATTGATTGATATAAAAAGAAGTGTCAGTTATCACGGATAAAAATTTCAATTATCATGCTTAGTAACATTGACAAAGCATGGGCTGCATGGCATGGGGTGAGTTGTTTGAATTTTGCATGGCAATATTACAAATACAAAGTATTAACTTGCTACTGTTAACTATAGAAAAAGTTCTTCTTCACTTAGGATTTGAATGTCACGCATATGCTAGATGTACTTGAAGAGTGTGAGCAACAGAGCAAGTCATGCTTGTACATCGTGCATGATAAATAATACCTGAAAAATGTTTTTTCAAGGGTACAATTCTCATTGATGGAAGCAAGTCAAAGATTAGAATACGTTGTGCATGTGACAACGATTAGAATTATCAAGAAAGTACATTCAAGGTTGTGTTGCACGTTTGTGCATGATGAATCTTGTATTGTAAAAGGTCTTCAACAAAATCACGCGTTTCATGGCATTTTTGATTCGTGAATGCAGTGTAATACTCGTACTTTGCTTGAAATGAAACATACCATGCTTATATTCAAGACTTGTTTTTTGTTTTTTTATTCCTTTTCTTTTTCCAGGTTTTCCTGGTACCTGAACTGAATACCCAATACCATTTTTTTCCAAAATTATAGAACCGGTACCAGATCATATATGCATAATCGGTACCGCTTAAGGTCCGATTCCGGTAAGGGACCGGTTTGGGATTGGATATTGGTCCTATGTGCTCATCCATATCGATACCTACACTCTCAAAATAGATATACATTTAATTTCAAGACGTGAAAAGTAATTAAATATAAGAAAAAAAAACAAAGAAGATGAATAAAAAACAAGAAAAAAAATTTCAGCTATTTAGTTGCCCCACGCACCAAGCCCAATCCTTCTAAGTTCTATCTGACCCAAAAGATGATCCAATTTATCGGACTCCTTATTCCTTAACCCACCAGGCCCAATTATACACCCGTGACCCGACCCATTTCTTTTCCTTGAACAGTAGAACTAGAAAGAACGTCACAACAAAATAACACCAACTCCAATTTACCCCACCGCCAAATTTATCCCTGCCACTGCAGCTCCCGTCCGTCTGCGACACCCACCGCAACCACTGTCGTCCGCCCAGGGCACCACCGTCATGCGTCGCCTTCCACACTCTCTTCTATTTTCATGTTTCCCTCGTCTCTCCCGTACCTGTCGCACACCACAGCAGTCACCAACATCGAACTCCCAACCATCGCATCATCCACTTCTTCTTTTGCAATTATTTATGAAGTTTGATTATGCCTCTGTAGCTAATCAAGTTGGTCATTCTTCCTTTCTTCATTCTTTCACGAGTTGTACTTTTGGCTTCCAGATTGATCCTGGTTGTATGTTCACTTTGTGCAAAGTCGTCGGCATTTAAATAGGCATCTAACACCATTTGATTCAAGACTTTGATTTACATTATATGAATTTTGTGCTACTTTTTATTGATGGATTAGGATTATTGTGGTCTTGGACCTTGTTTTTCCACATTGATTGCCTTTATGAACTGAACTATAGTGAGGTGCCAAAAGTAGTTCCACAAGAAACGTTAAAACCATAACAATAACAAGTCCATGAATCTTAAATAACAAACCAAAAAGTAGTTCCAAAAGTGACCAACTAAAAATTACTTCCCAAGATCATTAAACCCAGGTTCATCTCTCATCATCAAACCCTCCAATGTCTTCTTCCACCTCATCTTCGTCCCTAAGAGCAATATCACCATCCTCAACTTCAGCGTCCCATGCATCCTCCATGTTCAGTGCAATATCACCATGGCAGCTGTCTGGAAGAAACCAATGACATGATCAAATCACTTTTTGACATGTGTAAACAATGTTAATTCAAGGGGAAAACAGAGTTAACATACCATCACTACCCATGATTAGATCCAAAGCCAACAAATATTTCCGCAAGGAACTGTGATATGTTTCATGTCCAGTTCTATCAGCAGCACATGCACAATGATAACGATGTGTGATGATTGCTTCCTGATCATCTGAACTCCTGGTTACAGGAATTGGTTCATATGTTAGGACAAATAGCAACACCAATACAATTTCAATTGCAGAAAAGGGATAAAAGGAATAATTTTTTAGATGTTCGTTAATTTTCACAAAACCCATAATGATGAACAATAATATTCTATGATATGCATGTAAAAGAAATGGCATGGCCGGTTTTTAGGACTCCGATAAGGCTCCACATTTAAAGACAAATGATGAATAAGATACTCTAAATAGTATGTATGGTACTTGTATTTTTGTGAATATTTGATTGTTGACTTTTGGCAGATATATCAACCATTGTCATAAAAATTTAATTTATAAGTCAAAATCAAATCAAAGTAAAATGATATATCAATGACAGAGAGAGAGTACCTATTACAATAGTTCCATCGTGAATGGGGGTGGATCATATACATGTAAGGTTTGCATCTCGGATGTAAACCCACACGAATCAAGAAGCTCTGTTGACCCAACAATATGTAGACCTTTCAATAAAAGAATGCTCTGCGGAAGATCACTTATTCTTGTACCTTCTATACTCAACTCTTTTAAACATTCTGTACAGCCAAGTTCCTCAGGTAACCTCTCAAGTAACGAACAATCATTAAGTTGGAGATATTTCAAATGTTTCAACATACAAATGCTATCTGGAAGACGTTCAATATTTGTATCTGACAAGTCCAGATTCTCTAAACATTCTAATTGGCCAAGATCTTCGGGTAACTTTTGAAGATGCGAACACGATTTAAGATTGAGATATCTAAGATTTTTCAACATAAAAATGCTATCCGGAAGACATTTAATATTTGTATATGACAAATCTAGATCCTCTAAACATTCTACTTGGCCAAGATCTTCGGGTAACTTTTTAAGCAGCAAACACGATTTAAGATTGAGATATCTTAGATTTTTCAACATAAAAATGCTATCCGGAAGACGTTTAATATTTGTATCTGACAAATATAGATTCTCTAAACATTCTAATTGCCCAAGATTTTCGGGTAACTTTTCAAGATCCGAACACGATTTAAGATTGAGATATCTCAGATTTTTCAACATAAAAATGTTATCCGGAAGATGTTCAATATTTGTATCTGACAAATCTAGACTCTCTAAACATTCTAATTGGCCAAGATCCTCAGGTAACTTCCCATGAAGAAAACATGAAATAATTTGGAGAGATTTCAGATTTTTCAACATACAAATGCTATCTGGAAGATACATAATCTCTGTAGATGAAAAACTTAGCTCCTCGAGACATTCTAACTTGTCAAGATCCTTGAGCACCTCTATAATATTACCTTTGAGTTCAAGCCTTCTTAAACATCGTAACCCACAAATAATTCCTGAAAACGTCTCCAGATTTGTGCAAGCACACATACCTAGAGAAATAAGCATCTCAACATTTCCAATGGATGAAGGTCGACCTTCTACATAGTAACAACTAAACTGAAACTTTGGCAAGCTATTTTCGGGATGAAGTAGGCAGCTATCTACAGACTTCACACTCAGATGCAACTCAGCTAAAGGGCCAACCTCAAGTGATTCATCAACACTACAAGAAGGGTAATCCTCAAATACACAAGAAGTATAATCCTCAAGTGGGTCATCAACACTACAAGAAGTATATTCCTCAAGTGATTCATCAACACTACAAGAAGTGCAATCCTCAAATACACAAGAAGTATAATCCTGAAGTGGTTCATCAGCATTACAAGAAGTATATTCCTCAAGTGATTCATCAACACTACAAGAAGTGTAATCCTCAAATACACAAGAAGTATATTCCTCAAGTGATTCATCAACACTACAAGTATATTCCTCAAGTGATTCATCAACACTACAAGAAGTATAGTTCTTTATCTCAAACGAAAAATGTTCAAACCCTAGAGTACGTAAGTATAGGTGAACAAGCTTTTTCAGACCACCAATGGGAGGGAGAAGTTCTACCAAATTACAACATTTTTCAAGATCTAACCTCTCGAGATTTGGAGTCAGTCCAAGGTCAAGGGTTCTCAACTTTGAATGACTAATGTTGAGGTTGGTGAGCATTTGACATTCATTTCCCATGTAAAGTTCTTCCAGGTGAGAATTTTTATAAAGATCTAGATTTCTGAGATTTGGCGTCTGCCCAATGTCAAGGGTCCTCAACTTTGAATTAGTAAGTCGTAAAGATTGGAGATTTAGACATCTATTGGGCATGTGAAGTTCTTCCAAATTGTTGCATTCAACAAGATACAACTCTTCAAGATTTGGAGCGAGCCCAAGATCAAGGGTCCTCAAACTTGAACCTTCAAGGTTGATGTATTTGAGCTTTAAAAATTCAATGGGCATGTGAAGTTCTACCAAATGACAACATAGTCGAAGATATAACGTCTCGAGATTCATAGTAAGCCCAAGGTTAAGGGTCCTCAACTTCGAATGACTGATGTTGAGATTGGCGAGCTTTTGACATTCATGCCCCATGTAAAGTTCTTCCAAGTAATGAGAATCTCCAAGATCTAATTTGCTGAGATTTGGATTCAGCCCAATGTCAAAGGTCCTCAACTTTGAACGCTCGAGTAGTAAGTATCTGAGATTTAGACATCTATCGGGCATCTGAAGTTTTTCCAAATTGTTGCAAAAGCTAAGAATCAACTCTTCCAGATTTGGTGCCAGCCTAAGGTCAAGGTTCGTGATCAACCTTGCACCTCGGAGGTTGACATATACTAGCTTTAAACATTCAACAGACATGTGAAGTTTTACTAAATTAGAACACTCTCCAAGATCCAACTTCTCAAGATTTGGAGCAAGTCCAAGGTCAAGGGTAGTCAACATTGAAGAACTAAGGTCCAGGATTCTCAGCTTGTTAAGAACCTAAAGATTAAAAAAAAAAAAAGCAAGATGAATGTTAGTGTAACAACAAAGCAATCTATGTATAGCAATATAATAATTCATGCAAAACAATCAACCAACCATAATTCTACCTTTCTTTCTCCCCCTTCCCAAAGTTGTATGATTTCACTGCCAACCATCTTAAGTGCAACAAGGTTATTAGCTTGAAATGTTATGGGTAAAGACCTAAATGGGTAATACATCAAACTCAAGTATCGTAAAGCATTTGGAAATTCGGGGTTGACTATATTAGAATCCCAATGCCGAGAACGAACAGCTCCCACGTAAAGAAATCTAAGTTCCTTCATCTTTCCAAGTCCTTTTATATCAAATTTCCGGTCGTGAATTTGAGTATCAAGCCGAATGCACCTTGTCCCTTTAGTACCCTGTAATCCAAAAGAGGCCACCATGAATCTTGTAACTTGTAGCAAATGAAATTGTGTTAGTTTTTCCTAACTTACAAATAAAAATTAATCCTTACCAAATCATTAGCCAATATATTTTCAATTTCTTCGTAGATCCACAATCGGGTATGTTTGTGAGGTTTGTCCGGGTGCGAGCGACGTACAATATTTCTGCCCATTTCTTCAATATGGTCATGCATGCTCACATACTTGTAATCATCAGAATTATCGTGAATAGTTATGAGAGATTTTTGCTCAAGAACTCTTAAACCATTTATAGCATGAAACCCACAGCTTTCAAGCGCTTTGATTGCATCGTCTTTCCGCCAACCTTTCATGATGCATGCAACATCTAGAAACATTTCCTTGTAATCCTCCTCTAGAGCAATATAGCTTAGTTCCAATTTTTTCAGGGTCTCATTTAACGGAATTGTTTTTAGTCGTTCTAGGGCATCTTTCCATTCAGGCTCATTTTTACCACAAAGAAACGAACCCAAAACTCTGATCGTTAACGGAAGACCAGCGGCATAACGTACAACTTGGCTTGTTAGATTTTCATCATACTCTTGAACCGGAATCTCTCTCCCAAAAGCATACCTATTGAAGAGGCAAATTGCTTCCTTATCCGATAACAAATTGACATCACGAATTAACTTCACATGGTGTGCTACCAACACTTGCTTGTCTCTTGTTGTGATGATAATTATACTTCCCGGCATAAACCAACTAGGTTCACCAGCTAAAGCCTCAAGCTGGTCTTTGTGATCCACATCATCTAGAACAACAAGAACTTTTCTATGACGCATCATCCTTTTTATCTGGTGTTTTCCATCAGAAACATCTTTTATTCTGATTTTTTTATCATTCAAAACATCTGAAAGGAGTTGATTTTGCAAAGACTTCAAACCGAAGAAAGATACAGTTGAAACTTCCCTCACATTCTCGACGAAGCTTTTACCTTCAAATTGAAAGGATATTTGATCAAAAAGAGCTCTGGCCAAAGTTGTTTTCCCACCACCTCCGATCCCCTTAATCCCCATCATACGAACATCATCAGTACCGGTTCCTAAAGATGATAAAACATCATTGATCCGGGACTCCATTCCAACTAAATTTTCATCAATGTTGAAACTAATAGAACGTAACTCCAGTGAAAGCTCCTCAACAATCTTTTGGATGAATTTAGCTTCATGCCTGTATTGTAAAGAAGATTCAATTAGTTTACTCCCCTATGAGATTTATAACATACAACCCTATATGAAAAATAACATATATAGTTAGTATAATCATATTTTTAAGTTTAATCTTTTAACAAAACGTGCAACTTGAGTTAAATTTCTACAATCTAAGATGCCATTTACAAGCCTTTTACATCCAGGGTAAACTTGGATCAGAAAGAAACAAACCATTGAAAAGAAACTAACACTAGAAAACTGCAGAGTTCTAATCAAGGAATTACCCATCCTTGGTATTTTTCAACACCCATCCACCCAGATCCGCTGCTTCTTTCAAAGCCTGTCTCCATTTCCCAGCAGCCCCTTTCTTTTCATGTTCTGCAAATGCTTCTCCCACTGCCCCGCTTTGTTTCCGGACATCAGAAGGTTCTACGTCATAGAAGACGTTGTAAGCGGTATGTTCCTTCGTCCTGTGGCATTCCATTATCTTCACAAGCTCATCCAAACACCAAGATGAAGATGCATAGTTCTTGGAGAAAACAATGATGTAGAATTTTGAATCTTTAATGGATCCTATGAGCTCATCACTTATTCTTTTCCCTTTCTTGATTCTCACGTCGTCCTTGTATGTGTGAATACTTTTGTGCTGCAGAGCATGATAAAGATGATCAACAAAGTTCTTACGAGTATCTTCTCCCCTGAAACTCAAAAACACATCATACTTAAAGCTCTTGTGAACGGATAAAGTTGAAGAAGACTCCATTGAAATGAAGGATCGATCCTATAAAATGAAATCTTTGTTGGGAAAAAGTTTATGCGAAACGATTACGAAGAGATTTGGATGAGATGAATCCAGATGATCATCATAAGAGTGCAGGTTATGAAGATAAAAGATAATGTGAGATGGTGATGGGTGTGGCCTGAAAACTTTTGGAATTCGGTGGAGAAAGTCAAACCACTTGTTGACTCAAGAAGCTGTAAAATTACTTATCTGAACAATTTAAAAATCAAGGAACATTTCTATTTACATGTGTCTTTCACTTCTCTAATTAGTTTTATTTCGAGTTATATATGATTAAGGCATAAGGCTGTGAAAAATATTTACCATATTTACCATTTCTGTCAGGAAAACAAAGGGAATTGCAGAAGAAGAAATGAGTTTCAAGAATATTATTTCCATTTCCACGTCCCTGTATATTTTCCCTTGGTGTCTTACTTTTTCTTCCATAGATGGCCGGGTGGGTGTCAAACGTAAGTGGGGTATATCGACTACAAAATAAGATGCAGGTTGACTTGGTAAAAGTAAATTGTTTTTTAGGGTTCTTAAGATTTCAACTCTTGGAATCCATTGATAACAGTAAAGAGTGAATTTCATTTTGTTTATTTTGCTAGGTCGGAATTCGCAGGCGTGTTTGGATGTGCGATTTCAAAGAGATGATTACCTTTGTTTTTTTTATATCTCTGATTATCTTTGACATTATTGGCATTGTTCCTGTGACTTTGATGCGCGTTTATGGGAGCACTTGGCACAATTCTGAAATTAACTGCCGTTGTTTTTTAAATAGGTTTGACCATATTGACGCCATTCCCGGTTGAGTTTGATGTGTTTCTGACTTTCTGGTGCACCATTCCACTCGCAAGAACTGGTACCCGACAAAGCTACATTGAAGAACAGCGGGCAAGTTCTTCTCTGTTTCTTTTATCAAAAAATTTAGCTATTTATTTCAACTTGACCTTTTTTATATGAAATTAATAAGTTCAAATTATGTATATCCTTTTAGAAAAGGAATATTATATTTACATATGTGTTTTAATTCTGTGTGCTCTTTATTATTTATAAAAAGGGTAAATTACACCGGATGGTCCTGTGCTTTAGGGTAATCTGTGTGTTCGGTCCCTAACAACTTTTTTTAACTCGGACAGTCCCTACTTTATATTTTTGTTGCACGTTTGGTCCCTGTCCGTTATAAAATGACTAATTTACCCTCATCCATTTCTTTTTTAATTAATGTTTTATTTATATATTTATTTATTAATTATTTAAACAATAAAATAAATTAAAATGTGACCCAGTCCTACCCCCAACCCTCCTCCCCTTCTTATGTCCAGTCACCAAAAAATTACTTTTGGCCACCACCGCCACTAACCTCCGATCACTACACCGGAAAATTACTTTTGGCCACCACCGCCACTAACCTCCGATCACTACACCGGAAAATTACTTTTGGCCACCACCGCCACCAACCTCCGGTCACTACCACCACCACAAATAAGAACCCTAGAAATCAAAATTGAAACTGAACCTAGTTGAGCAACAAAGACATTAATATTGAACTAGAAATCAGAAATTGAGATCAGATGAAACCTATAAATCAGAATTAAAATTCGAAATCAAAATGTTTGAAACCCCAACACTTTCATGATGAAACCCCATCTGAAACGATTAATGAATCATATCACATGTGAAGCCCTTCATGATGCTCTCAGGCCATCGATTCTCTGTCAACCCTTCCCATGAATATTCCCAACAACAATAAGCAGGGATTTCGTCGATGCTATGGGAGAGGGGGACACAGAGAGAGGGGGGAAAGAGAGAAAGAGATAAACATAGAGAGAAATTTGGTGGCCGCTTCCAATCTGCTTTATGTTTTTTAAACCAAATGATTGTCGTTTCAGAGAAATATCGTGACTTTAGAGTGTAAGTCGGGACCGATAGCAACTTTAGAGTGGTTTCCAGCGAAGTAGATAGGTGGTAGAGGATGTCGAAAGTCGGAGGTGGCTCTAGAGTGCAGATCGACGCTTTATGACCGCTCGATGGAGGATTAGAGAGGCTTATGTAGAGTATAAAGGTGGTGAGGCATGGTCGACGATTTGCTGAGGTTTTCGGCCTGTGGTGGCGGCCTGGAAGTGGTGTCCGGCGGCGTTGGGTTTAGTTGTCCATTAGGGTTCTTGAGTTTAAAGAAGAGGGAAAGATGCAGCTGGTAAGGAATATGGAATGGGGTAGAAGATGAATAGGGTATCAAGGGATGATGACGACTATATACATTTTTTTTTATTTAAGTTTTTTTTTTTCAAAATTTTCAATTTATCTTTTATTTATAATTTATAATAATATATAAATAATGAAAAATATATATAATAAGGGTAATCTTGTCATTTTATGTCTATCAGGGACCAAGCGTATAACAAATATATAAAGTAGGGACGGTCCGAGTTAAAAAAAGTTGTTATGGACCAACCACGCAGACTACCTAAAACCATAGGGACCATTCGTGTAATTTACCCTTATAAAATGGTCTTTATCTGTGGGTTTTATTTAGACCATCTTGTGTTTATTTAGACCATCTCCAACCCATTTCTATTTTTTCCCCTAAAAATGGAGTAAAAAATGGGATAAATAGTGTTTTATCTCTAATCATACTCCATTTTTTACCCCATTTTTACCCCCAAAAAGTATATTCCTACTATATTCCATTTTTCCAACTTATATAGATTGTCAATTATACCCCTTCTACTAATTTGGTTTTAACAAATATATAATCTATATTTTTTTCATTACAATACTATTAGATAAATAAGATTATATTTATAACACATAATTATAAGCTTTTGTAAAATTAGTTATCGTATTTTAAAATTTCAATATGTATTTAAATTTTCATATGAATTTGATAAACAAAAAATAAACTTTATATTTATAATTAATTAATATAATTTAATACATAATACAATATTATAAGTATTAAATAATACATTTAAATTATAATTATTAGATAAAATAAACTAATAATGTATAAATATATAAAAAGAGGGACTAAAACTGACAACTCAAATTTCATCTCCATTTTGGGGAAAATGAATAGTATAACACCAAATATGGTGTTATACTATTCATTTCCCCCAAAATGGGGAATAAATGGGGTAGGGTTGGAGAGAAATGGGGGAAGTAATAGGAGAAAAAATAAAAAATGGAAGTAGGTTGGAGATGCTCTTAAAGCTCTTAATGACCGTTTTATCATTCTTTTACGCTTTATTGAATTATTAGTTATTAATTAAAACTAGATAAAATTTCACAAACGGTCCTAATGCTTTTCAATTTTCCCTAAAATAGTCCTTATGATATTTTTTTTTCGTGAATGGTCCCTTTAGATCAAACCTTGCATATAATCAGTCCTTATGACTAACATTATTCGTTTTTCTGTTAAATATAAATGAATAGACTATATTGTCCTTTTATTTATTATTAACCGATGGGCCCTCTCTCCCTCTTATCACACTCATCTCACTTTTCAGGTTGATATTTCATGCTTAAAAGAAACCAATGAATGATAGCTTTACCTTCTCCCACAACCTTTAACCCATGACTTGCAGGTTTCATTAAAAAAATCGATGCATAAAGTTGTGTCGGACCACCAGCCTATAGTCCTGCCGGAGACTCGTCTGGGAATTTTTATTTTAGTTCATATCCATGTAAGGACACTCCCATGTTTCACGTTTACTTTCTAAATACACACACACACATAAAGTGAATCAGGACTATAAATCACCACCTCAAAGGCAGCACCACCTATGCATCTCCTTTGGTTGTGGATGTGCCATCACCCCTCTTGCACTGTCGCTCTACCTTTCCTCTTCCCTACCTGCCACCGCCTCTTAACCATTGATTTCTTAAGAGGTGGCGGAAAATATGAAAAAAAAAATATTTTCAATTTGTTCTGATTTCTATGTCTGATTCATCTCCAAATTTTTTTTGTGTTTCATCTCGATCTATGGCAGTGGTGTTCTATTCTTCTGCAAGTGGGTAAGACCCTTAAGCACCTTATGAAGCATTTGAAAGGTCTTCATTATGGCTTGGAGCAGGTGGCTATGAACCTCAAGGTGGAGCCAACAAATTTTTGGTGGTTGTATTGGCTGGTGGGATGGTGAGTTTTGATTTTGATTTTGATTGGTTGGATGTTTAATTTTGATTTCCACATGTGATATGATCAAGAAGGAGAAGTGAGTCTCGTATTTTTCCCATTCTCCAAACCTTCCTCAACGAATTTTTCTATAACAGCACATGCATGAATCTCGATTCTCTTAAGTCTTAAAGACACTCTAGATCATAACATCGCTGGTGACTGCAACGACTTGGGGGATTTCATCCTGATTTTGTTTGGTTTCCAGGTGGTCCATGGAGAGAGAAACACTACAAGAATACAGAGGTATGCCGACGACACCTATCCCAACGATGCATGTCGTCGCTACAAGCTATGCTGACGACATGTCGTTGCCACACATTTTGAAAATTTTGACTAAATTCTTTTGACCAAGATATTTGTGCCGACGACATGTCGTCGCTACAAGTCTAGCGGGAACGACAAAATTGTTCGTGGTATTCTGAAAGTCTATACCGACGACTTGTCGTCAGGATAGGTATCGAAAAATCTATTTTCCATTTATTTTTATTGCATGTTCCAGAAATACAGTACGACGTAGTTTTGTGTAAGCTATCCCGAGGACAAGTCGTCGGCATGCCACGTGGCGATCTGCGTGAAAGGTCTATCCCAACGACAAGTCGTCGGCACAAGTTTTTATTTTTTTTTTGTTTTGTTTCAGCAAACAATAAAAACGACATCGTTTATATGGACCCTATACCGACGACATGTCGTCGGCATAGGGGTTTACCCTAAAAAAACGCAGACGGTGGTTCATTTGCACACAACGATGCAATATTGTTTCCTCTCCGACCGAAATCGCTTTCTACCTTCCTTAACTGGCGATTAGCACACAGGTAACATGTTTTGTACTCCTAATTTGTTTTCTATTGGTGTGTTATAAAGATTTTTACCCCGAATTTGGGGGATTTTTGTGTTTATAGCTGTTTACTGGTGGTGAAGAGGTTTTGCTTCACCACCGTCCGTCTTCTGCCATACCGACACCTTCCCCACCGGCGACTCGTCCCTTCTTCCAGCTTATCTCCTTCACTGCCAAATAGGTAACAAATCTGGTGGATTTTTTGTGTTTATTTATTTATTTATTTTCTGATTTTGTGTATTTCCGATGACCACCAGTCACCACCGGAGGATCACCAACAACTTTGACAATCGGAATCCGTCCATCACAACAAGAAGAACAAAACAGGTTAGTTTTTTTATTGAAATTGAAATTGTATATATATATATATATATATATATATATATATATATATATATATATATATATATTAAAGTTTAGAAAACAAGAATGTAAAACAAAATAACCAAAATAACTCTTTAATTAATCGGAAACTAACTCAAAACCGATGTTTTTACAATCTGTTCTCATAATCATAAACTCGATTATAGACATGTATATATAGCCTAACAAACCAACTTGTATTAGACTAGGAAACTTATGACCAACTTGACATAAACTAAACTTTCCATAAATTAGATTGCTTGGTCTCCAAGTCCTCATCGACTTAGGATTCCAACATATATATATATATATATATATATATATATATATATATATAGAAGTTTATATGAAATTGAAATTGAAATTGATCCTCCTATGACTATAGAATTGTGTTATTTGTTTGGTATATGTATGATTGTGTTGTTTGTTTGGTATATTGTGTTGTTTGTTTGTTATATGTATGTTGCTTATTTATAAGTAGCTTTATTATATATTTTGAATGTTTATAATATTTGTTAAACGGATGGAAGAAGTCGCAAGGGGACATGGAGGAGACGGTGGGGATAGACCTCCATACGGGGCCGCACACGGTGTACCATCGGATTGCCAATCTTGTAAGTTACATGAAAGTTTTATAAGTAGCTTTATAATATTTGTCATAATATTTGTTAAGTATTAGATATATTAAAGTTTTAAATTTCTAAATTTCTAATTCTATATGTAAATCTAGCACAAATGAAGAATGTGAATGTGCGTGGCAAAGGGAGAAACTTAAATTTGTACGATGAGTATGAAAATAACAATCGTAAGCCTTTGTTTGTGGGAATTGATATCTCCGGGCGGACGTATCGATTTGTCGTGGACAACGGACAAATGTTTGTCAGACTGATCTCAAATCTGGTGGGATCACAGGTATCGTTGCATTATCATACTTGGCGTCGTGTTCCTACCAAGTACAAAGATGATTTATATCCCGAGCTAGAAGTAAGTATACAATATATTTTATATGTATTGAATTTTATACTTATTAAATATTTTTTTACTAATCAAATATGTTTTTCCTTTTGCAGACTTATTTTGATCTTAATAAGTATTGGGGCACAAACTTGTGGGAACCCCTTCGAGCGGGTATCCGATATGCAAAGAGCTTATCGAGAGTGCAAGTATCAGATAAAAACACATTTTGATAGAGTTGGTGGATATCATAATGTGGAAAGGGCAAGAAGATGTCCACCGACTGATTGGACCGCCGAAGCTCGGAACAAAATGGTTGATTTGTTATTTTTGGCCGATGAATACAGACGCACGTCAGTCAAAAATAAAGTTACTAGGTCGAAACTTCCGGACACAAGTGCTCACGGATGTAGATCCTATGCTCAACGACATTATTTAGAGGTAGTAAAATATATTAGTATTATTTAAAATTGTTATTAACATTTGTATAAATATAATTATTGTTTTTCACTTATTATAGGATAAAATGGGAATCAAGCTACAGCATATTGAGGGTTTGAGACAAATGCGCTACAAAGAAGGTTCGGGTTGGTGTACAAATCGAGCACAAGAAGATTGTGTAAGTGATAAACGAAATGAATGTGTTGTTTAAATATATTATTATTATTAATTATAGTTTTTTGTTTAAGGAATATTACTATTATTTTAATGTTTAAATTCAGTTGTTTGTTTTAATTAATGTATGTTTATTGTTTTCTTTATTTTAGGAGAAAATTCAAGAGGAATATGAGAAAATGCAAAACGAGGTTGGGGAAGGCGGAGAAGTAGACGATGAAGAATGTTTAGAATGTGCCCTTGGGACGAGACGGGGGCATGCTCGCAGGGTGGGTAGGAGACCAACCGCCAACTTCGGTTTAATTTCAAATGAACGGCCTTCCACTTCCAAATCGTCTCAATCTCAATCTCAATTTGATGCACAACAAATGCAAGAATACTTGCAACAATATAATGCATCATTGGCGGCATGTATTCCGAACTTCCAACCACCACCATTTCCTAACTTCCTATTCAACTTTAATACACAAGCAAGTAGCTCTCAACAATTTGCCGAAGAAGAAGGAGAAGAAGAAGAATGCGATGATGATAATGATGGTGATGTTTTTTAGTATTTTGAACAATGTTAATTAACTACTTATTGTAATATTAAACTTAAATTTGATGTTTTGAATTTGAAAATTGGTACCTAGTTAATGTATTTAAATTGATATATGCTGCAATGTTTTTGGATTTGTTAAAAATGCAGGAATGATAATGTACAAAATCTGTAAAACTAAAAAAAACAACCAGTGGCTATGTCGACGACAAGTCGTCGCTATAACTATTTAATCGACAACTATGAAAAACCTATAGAGACGACAAGTTATCGTAATAGCTTAAACCTATAGCGACGACATGTCGTCGCCACATGTAATTAATAAAACTTTATTTTTTTCTTAAAATATGATTGACGAAAGCTGTACCGACAACAAGTCGTCGCAATAGGGAAAGCTATGCCAACGACATCTATGCCGACGACAATATTGACCTATGCCGACAGGCCTATGCCGATGACTAGTCGTCTACATGCCCTATGGAGACGACATGTCGTCGGGATAGGTTACGAAATTGTCATCTCCATAGAGTGTTCATGTTGTATTGAAAGAACATCAGATGCTCCTTTAGTTTCGATTCTAATATTTAATTTCATGTTTTATTGTGGTATGTTTTCTAGATTTGATTTAAGGTTGGGTTTTGAGCTTGATTTTGATTTGTTGCAAGCGGTAAAATGGTGGTGGTTTGTTCGGAGGGTTGAAAGGGTGAGGAAGGAATTGAGAAGAAAAGAAGGAGGTGGGAGCGGGCTAAGTGGTGGGTCCATTTCTTTTTTAAATAAAAAAAAGATAATAATTAAAATTAAAAAAAAAATTGAGGGGAAAAAAGTAATTTCACATAGGTTTAACTAGAAAATTTTAATAGATGAATCTAAAGGACCAATAGTTGGATAAATTTAAAACTAAAAGGACCACTGATGTGAAAGGTTTTCTCTAAAAGAACCATTCACACAAAAAATGTTTCATAAGGACTATTTTAGGGAATAAATGAAAATCATTATGTATCCTCTCGATTTTCAAAATAAATTTTTGTTTTCCAAATATAATAAACACCTATTTTCATAAAGATATGTTCAAGATAAAACCATTAGATCATAGACATTAATTCCAAAATCAGAGTTATAAAGAACAACATCGTAGAATCTCAAATCATAAAACTGTTTATGTTTGTCTACAATCATGTCTTCGCCTTCCCATGATTTGAAGAAGTACATGAAAAACATTTAAACACAACTGTAAGCCAAAACTTAGTGAGTTCCCCAAGATACCACATATAACAATATGCATACAAGCATACCACTAAGGCTCTCGACACCTATGACCGATCCGCCTGAACAAACATTGAGTATCTAGGATCACAACACTTTAGTTGATCTTGCCATAAACCCTAGAAAATGAGTCTCTAGACTCACAACACTTTAGTTGATGTTGTCATCAACTCTCTGACCTTTACCATTAAGTTGGTAGGCCCGAGTATCTTGGCGTTCCACATAAAGTTGGTCCGCCTCAATTCACCACAAATATGTCGACATATACATAATACAAATAAACAAACAACTCAACATCATAGGTAACAGTCTATAAGTCTAACTTCCTAACAACATACTATAGTCTAACCACATCTTAGCACACAATGATACATACTGCAGTATATAATATAGATAAAAATAACTCACCTGAATCCCAGAGTTGAATCCGACTACTCATAGACCCAAAGAATATGCTAAACAGACTGTCTAAACCAAACATAAGCTAAACCTCAGTCTATAGCTCAAAAGTCCAATAAAATGACTCCATAACAAGCATAATCAAACATTAAGCCGCAAATGTAAGAACTTAATACCTCTCCAAGCTCTAGAAGGTGCAGAATGTAAGATTTGTTGTAGAAACAACCGTTCAACCAACAAGCTCACCACCTTCTTCTTCCAAGATGCACTCCAAGGCTCAAAACACCAAAAAACACAGACAAACACAAAGAACACTCAAATGGGGGCTAGGGTTTCGTCTTTGATGGTGGAGGATGATGAATGCATGTTATGACAACTGTCAAAATTCGAGTCAGTTCTAGATATGAATAAACTAAGTTGCACGTATAAGCATGACATATGCTAGATTTAGTAGCTCGAGGTTAAGTCATAACATACTAGAAACTTGGAAACAAGTAGAATCGAAGGATAGTGTACTTAGATTTCACATTGATATGTGAATTCTACAACTACTTTAAATGTCGTGATTATCCATATTTGGGTCATTCTTTGACTCGAGCATCTTTGTACATTCATGTAGACACAACATGCACTTGACCTAGTAGTAGAAATTAGGTCCAAGTCTCATAGGAACTTAAGTCAAAGTTGAAAACTAGGACTAGTATACTTGGTTCTTCAATTTCACTTAAATCTCGTAATCACTACATAAAAATGCCAATAAACCGACAAAAACAAATCTCCAACATTTTTATAACTCTAAAAGAGTTATAATACCAAAAAATAATTTGAAGTCTCAAAAACTCAATTTATTTTGATATCCAAAGATTTATTAAATCCCAAAACCCTAAAAAGTCCTAAAAATTTAAATTTATGAAGTTTTACATTAAAATCCCATAGAAATTTTTATAAACTCTATTATATCAAATTAAAATATTTAAAATGTGGAAAATATAATTTAAATCAACAACATTTATCCTAAAATTATAAGCTAAAATCTAAGGATTTTCTAATCCTACAATCTTATATTAGGAACCCATATTTTGTTTATATGAAACAAAAAGTTGATATTTATAAAAATCAAATTAAAAGTTAACTATTTTTATAAATTAATTAAATTGAAAACAAAGTGTTATTAACTTAATTTATGAGACAAATAGATACATAAAACCCATGAAATAAACCCTTTAAGTTTTATAAATGGACCAAAATGTTTTTATAAAATCTAATCACCTATTTTTATAAAAACTCCAACTTTCAAGAGGAAGATATCCCACTCTCTTTCCTCTTCCAAATGGCAGGTCATGAACCCCTCTTATATCTTTCTCTCTCACTCATTACCTCTCTTCTCCACTTGAACACTCTTCCCCCATTTTCTCCCTGTTGACAATCATTTCGGAGTGCAGTTTTTGCATCTTAAAACAAGAAAAAAGTGGACTTAGAAGGAAGGTACCCGGGAGAGATTTTGCCATCTTATTTTTCATAACGAAACCCACATTTCTGGAGTTTTGTGGCCTATTTTGGCGGAGTATAACCCCAAAGAGAGGACAAGAGAGATGTGATATCCAAAGAGACAAAATTTCACTTTCTCTCTTCCTTCTCTCTAAAAACACCACACACACACACACACACACACACACACACACACACACACTCTCTCTCTAGAAATAAGCCATCCTTAACCACAATTTGCAGCCATATTTTAGTGTTCTTGAAGCTACATAACAAATCCAAGGTAAGGAACTTACATCTCTTGATGATCCTTAGTAATTTTTGCAAGTTTCTAGTCATTTTCTCCTTCTATTTTCGATATCTAAGATATACTTTTGCAAGGAACCATAGTTTGATCTTTATGTTTGTAGATCACCACTGAAAACATGTTGCATGTTCTGGAAATGGTGGCGATCCATTATCAAACCAAAGTCAAGAACAAAAGTGAGCATATGCAAGTTTTGTATAGCACCAAAAATCGATTTTTTAAGGATTCATTAACTTTGGATTTATTGCATGCAAGTTCTAAAGGTTAGAAACAGGTTTTTCTACAAAATATTTTCAATATTATGTTTTTTTTATCTCAATCCAAGAAAAAGAAACCGAAATCATTGATAAAATGAGATGTTGAGTCATATTTTTATCAGTTCTACTTTTTAACTTTCCGGCAGATTTCAACCTCCAACTTTGAAAGGCCAAAACTCAATCATTTCTTATCCAAAAATTTGTTCTTCCTTCTTGAAAGTATTGCTTCGAGTTATCTTTCAAGCCCATCTGACATCTTTGAAAAATTCGAAGATTTTGACTTTTAATTATTTTTATAATATTGTTGCTCCAACAACTATTTTCTTAGGAGTTCTAGTTTTATGTTGCATGTTAAAGAGAGTAAATCATCACTAAAAATCCTTCAAAAATTATTTTGAACTCCTAGTATCATAAGCTCAGAGGGACAAAAAGATCTTAACTTAAAAGTGGTGAAAAATATTAAAAACATTCTCAAAGTGACATCAACATTTTTACCAAAATCACAAGAACCAAGTTTTTCTCTATAATCTATTGAGCCTTTAGGCATGTTTTCGATATCCAAAATGAAAAAACGATTTTGCACAGTTAGTAAATTATATGAAGATGCATTCTGGAAATTTTCAGCTCAAAATATTTTTTCTTTATTTTTATATAAAAATAATAATAAAATAGAGTGTTAAAGCATATAAAATATTTACACTAGTTAATCAATTCTAGGAAAAATCCTTGATGACCTATACCGTAAATCAACATCTTCCATCAAGTTTGACCAATTTTTATTACAATTTACCATTATTTTTTATTTTATTGTTATTAAACAAAAATAAATAACAAAATTGGATTCTGAGTTTCAAACATCACATTTATTATTTTTTTGAAGCTTTTATATATTATATAACCTTCACAAAAAAATTTGGAGAATTTTCCACAAGCTTTTGTTATTTTTCAAAGATTTAATGTATATTAAAAGGATTAAATAAGAGAAAATAGTTAAACTTATCTAAATATCATACAAATTTACTGTAACGTCCCAAAATTTCAAGGTAAAAATTTCATTTTTAATATGTTCAAAACACCAATTATCTTTTACTCAAACATTTAAAACTATGTCATAATAGAATAGTTATCAGAGTACAATCCCAAAATCACAAGGTTACGGAAAACATGGGTGTATGTGTTGCGATCAAGTCGGGCCCTTCCATTTTGAACCAGAAGTGCCTGAAACCATAAGCAAACTGTAATCACAAAGCTTAGTGAGTTCCCCAAAATACCATGTACTATACATATAATACATGCAATAGAAAGTGTTTTGTGCCGACCATAGTCTTGCCATAATGCAACGAGCCGGGTCATTGTCTTTACTTGCCAGGCCGGGGGCCAAAACCCTGGGTCTCACAGACAAGTGCCAGGAGCCACCTCCTAATCTTCCATGTAAGAATCACAAAGACAACTAACATACAATCTATACACAAAACTATCTACCTGATTTCCAGGGTCCGAACCCTGGTCTTGCATACATTTTTCCATAAGCCACCTCTGGGTCTTTCATACAAATTCCAAGGGTCACCCCCTAGTCTTCCTATATACATAAGCCAATAGGCCGACATTAGTCCCTTCGACCCATAGTGTAACGCCTACAAATTCGGGCTAGTCAATTTCGAGACAATAAACATTAAAAATGACTTTTTGATAGAAGATTATTTAGAATGAATAATCTTAACCAAGTTATAGTATATTCCACAAGGATTTCGTACATATAAAGAAAGCTAAACAAAAGTCATAGTATACGTCAAACCGAGAGCGTGCATATAGAGAACGTCCAAATCTGACTTCGTATGAGGAAGTTATGATTTTTCTAAGATTTAGCACAACAGTGCACAACTCGGAAATCGAATTTTAGATTGAATGATTTTTAGCCGAAAAAACTGAAATGAGAATTTAAGATGTCATTAATAGGAGCTCAACGATATAAAGACAGTCGAAAACGGACATCGGATGACAAAGTTATGAATTTTTAACGGGTTTTATCTGTCTAAGCATGTTAAAGTATAACTTTGAAAATAAAGTCAAAATTAGCCGACAAAGTCTAAACGAAAGTTGTAGATCACGTTGCTAGCTACGCGTGGAAATAAAGAACATAGAAAACGGAGCTTGTATGTGAAAGTTATGGAATTTAGAAGTTAATTAAATTATGAGAGGATGCGAGGCTGACACGTGGCACGATCCTGACCCTTCCTTTCTCTCCACGGCTTCGCTTTGGATAATGACACTTGCCCCTCGTACGCACAACATAAGGCTGCATACGCCCAGCGTACCGAGTACACGCAGCGTACTCCGACGCTACGCCCAACTTAGACTGAGGATCCAACCTATAAATAGATGCGAGGATCACCCCATTTCTTCACACCAAAACCCTTCACTCTCTCCCAATACCCCTAAACTCTCCCTCGCATTCCCTAGTATTTCCCAAGTGCTAGAGGCGAGTCCCGGAGCGCCAGAAGACTCTGAGGAGAAGAGCTTTTGGCTCAGAAGTTTTGCCCCCACAGAGCCCGACTCCTAGCTAAAATCCATTGTAAGTGAGTTATGCTTACCCTACTAGAAGTATAGCTTATGTTTAAGTTCATTATCGTTATTATGAACCTATAAACTGTATATGTGCTAAGTATTATAAAATATACAAAGTGTTATTATAATATCTTTTAACTATTTGCGGTATGGAGAATCTAGTTTGAAGGGCCGCATAGGTTTGTTGGATTTCAAAACAGCTTAAATGCCAAAATGGTCCTGCCCTCTGGTGTTTTGTGTCTGGCCCCTGTCTGTACATAGTAGTTGAAAATTATTGTTTAACACTTATATAATACAAGAAAAACAATATTACCTAGACTAATAATTAGTCTCAATAAATATTAGATTAAAACTTAGCAATAATAATGCTAGGTTTCGTCGAAGGAAAATGTGATTGTTAGAAGGGAAGCGTTTTCCGAATTTCGAGTCATCACTTTAACAAGTGAGTGCATACTTACTTTCATCTTACACATAGATATGAAGTATTAATACATGCTATACGTGCTTATTATTTGTGTTCCTGGTATCTATGCTAGATGAACGAATTATACATGTTTTACTTGATTTAAAACTGTATATGTATTTTTATACCTATAAATATATTGGGTAAAGATGGGTAGATGAAAGATGATATTGATGATGAGAGATGAAAGATGATATAGATGATGAAAGGTGAAAGATGATGAGAAGCCTTGACTTAAGCGATGATCTAGTCATCTAGCAGAGTATAGATGATGACCACAGACTATTCTAGACAGTCCAGTGGAACGCTAGTAGGCTTGCAACCTATAGGTGTTTTTGAATTACGTGTTCACCAGATATACTCTAAAGACCCTGGCAACTATGGACTTAGTGCCTTATGAATGGACGTTGGCAGTTATGGATTTAGTGCCCTATAAATGATCATTGGCAGCTATGAACTTAGTTCCTTACAAATGAACATTGGCAGCTATGGATTTAGTGCCTAATAGATAACATCGAGAACTATGGACTTAGTGCCTATTGGATAAACCCTGGCAGCGATGGACTTCGTGCCTATTCCATAGGACAATCCTTAAGAATGAATGAATGAAGAATATATGATTTCTTAGGGTAGATCCTTAAGAATAAAGAAGATAATGGGGATGGGAAGTTGGATTAATTGTGTGATGATTAAACCTAATAATTATATTATTGTGGGTTGAAAACCCTATGTACTCACCAGGTTTCCCAACCTAACCCACTCAGTTTATTTGTATCATAGATGTCGATACAAAGATACATTACACTGAGATATTAACGGAGATGTAAATCACTAGTGTAAATGAATGTAAGGTCTGTTTATGCTTATGTTTCTGTATTGAGGATGACATCCCAATGTTTTAAATACAAACAAACTACATTTCTTCGGAAATGCTTTGATAATATCTTAATCATGTTTTCTAGGAACAAATTCTGCAATATTATTCTTTAAAATGGATACTCTGATTTTTAAATAAGCATAAATAATTTTTTTTTAAATGGCCACAAATTTAGGGATGTCACATATAGTATAGTGAGGAGACTCACCTTAGACAGATGAAACTCACAAATAAATCTCTAACTATAGATCTTCTAAAATCCCCGCACTATCAATCACAAATAACATCCAATTAATAATTGGATCCCAACTTGCACAAAGAGCCAAATTAGGGTAAAGACCTTTTTACCCTTCCTTTAACTTGGCCCAAGGCCAAGGCCAATCCAAATGTCTAAAAAGCCTAAAATTCAAAATAATCATCCAAAGCCCAAATATGACCCAATTTTCCAAATTGGGCCTAATTCCTTTCATTAGCCTTCTCCCAAGAGAGTCCAACAAAATCTCAATAGCCCAACCATGGAATTCCGATGACCCAACATGGCCAAAGACAACCATGCCCACCCTAGCCCAAAACTGAAGCTCAAAACTGTTGGATTAGGTGTCCAAGCCCATAACTATAATTGGTATGTACTTAAATTGATAGCAACACAGTCCTATTGGGTTGCCTCAAACCTAGCAATTGGACAAGGAAATTTTGAAATGAGAAAAATTAATTTATTATAAGATTAATAAATTAATATAAATTATTTAGACAAAATTGCAAGTTTGGTCCCTGTGGTATGTCAAAAATTGGATGTTTGGTCCAAAAAGTTTTGGGGTTGCACCGGTGGTCCAAAAGCTTTGATTTGTTGTGGAATTGGTCCAAAGGCTTAACAGCCATTTATGCCCTCCGTCTGTGTGAGGGTATTTTTGTCAATTCACGCCCATTCTTTTAATATCTTATTTAATTAAACCCCCCTAACGTCTACTCCCCTTATTAATAGATCGAACGTGTGTTCCATCTTTTCCCTAAATCGATATCTCCTCCTGCTAAAATCAAATCGTGTCTTCCAAACTCAAAATCAACAATGGTGAGGTGTTTCTGTGGTCAAATGGCGATAGTGTGAACGGCTTGGACTGATAAGAACCCTGGTCGACGTTTTTGGGGATGCCCTAAAGAGGTTAGTATTCATGTGGTTGGTTATGAAGATTTTTCACCGATCACTCAATTTCTTCTTATATTTTGCTAGGATTCGACATGTGGCTTTGTGGGATGGATCGACCCTCAAATGTGTGAACGATCAAAATCAATAATACGTGGGTTGCTGAGATCAATCAACAAGCTAAAGACTGAAGTTGGAAAATTGAAGGAAGAAAATCAAATGTTCAAGTATGATATTGGAAAAATAAAGGAAGAAAAATCAAAACTAAAGTTGTACCTAATATGTAGCTGGGTTTTTTTTGGGTTTGTCTTTTTTCTGATGAAGTAGTTCGTCCATGTTTTAGTGGTTTATTTTGTGGTAGATTTGGGAAGATTGCTATGTTTGTGAATGTACTCTTTTGGACATGCAAGTGAATGTATTGTTTTGGTTAGTGGGTAATGAAGTTATTTGTTTTAAACATCCAAATATTTTGGTTCAACTAGACATAACAGTGATGGGACAAACTGTTAATGCTTAACATAACCAAATAGTAACATAAAGATGCTAAAAATTAAAGGACAATGATGCATAAACAAAAGAACATGCAAAGTAAATAACCATTGTTTGCACATACCAAATTCTTGTTACATGACCAAAAAAAACATCATTCTAAACGGAGGGTAAAGTTGTCCAAATTATCAAAACCATAAAACAGACACCCAAAAGAACATCACAATGGTTCCCAAAAGTAACACATTACATAGTCTTAATCCAACAAGACAACACATCAATTTCCTCCTTGCCCCTTACATGTTCTTGCATTATGTCCCTTGTTTTTACACTTGCTACAAGTGACAGTAATGAACTTCCTTGTGAGTTTTCCACTGCCCCCTGGACCATGACCATCTATACAACTAGCACCAACTGTTTGACTTTGAGGCATGAATGTTCAGGTTGGTAGGTTTTCACACACCAACTTTCTTCCTCACTTTTCCTAGATGCTTGTAAAACCCACTGACAAGACAGTTCAGTACTTGTCTTTGTCTTTTTACTTTTGCCTTTACTTTTCTTCCTAGTGGTAGGTCCATCCACTTGCCCCTCATTGAATACTACTTTTCCTTTACATGTGGCCCACAACCTAAGTTTATCATTTTTCTTAATAAAAAGATTCTTCCTGGTTTCCAAGGCATGATGGGCAATTTTGTTTTTCAACTCTTTTTTACTTTTATATTTTTGTCCTATACGAAATGTTGGTTTATGAACTTCTCCTAAAGAACACCTTTTTTCCTTACCTAATTCTTTAATAACCTGTCTTCTCTTCTTGCCCATCTCAGAATCATCATCTGCTGAATCCCATTCATCATTGTCAATAACATCCAACTCCATATCTTCATGCTCCTGATTTCTATCTTTCTCCATGCTATTCCTTAGTCTTTTCTCAAAAAACTTTGCTTCATTGTCAATGCTCATGTGGAAATCCCTCATATCCACTTCAACTTCAGGAATGATATTCTCCTCATCCACCCAATCACTCTCCTCACTATCCTCACTGTCATCTTCCTCATCACAGTGACTACCCTCTCCCCTATCAGATATGCTCCATCTTCTCCATCAGATTTGCCCCCATTATCATGCTCCATTTCAGTCTCCATGTAATCATCCATGTAGTTGTCTATGTAATTATCCATGTAATTATCCAAGTTAACTTCCATGGCAGCCTCATGTCCATGATCCAGTGCCACTTCATCTTGTGCATTTTCTTCTACTTCTACTTATGCATGTTCTTCTACTTCATCTTGAACATGTTCTTCCAATTCTACTTGTACATGTTCATGAACATCTGCATTTGATTGTAATATCTTTTGATACAAACCAATATCAAATTCTGTAGCTGCCTCAACAGGGGATGATCTAGATGGGCTTGGTAAATCTTGTACCTCAGCTGTGGGGTTTTCATTATCATCATTTTCATCTATTTCATCCATTTATACAATAGTTACCTTCCTAACAGGTTTAGGATTCATAAAGTAGGTAAGTAACTTTGTCTCACCATGTTCAGTATATACCCTCATAATTTTGTGATCACGCACATAGTGGGCAAAAGTTCGTAAATCATCATCAATGCCTAAGGGTTTAAGACCAAAGTGGAAGTCTCCACCAGGCACAAGGAAGTGATAGTAAATCACAGGAGGAACACCGTACCTGAACCCTTTCATGATAGCATCCAACTCATGAACTGAAAACGTGTCTATATCCACCATGTCAACATAGTTCACACTTCCGTCAATGTATTGAACATCAGGAAACTTGGTGAACTCACCTCCATGGTATAGCTTGATGGTAAATAATGCTGGGTAGCCATCTTCAAACCAACAACAAAAATAACTTCAGAAGCATGATTTCACATACAAAAGATGTAATGTACAGAGAAATTACAAAATCCTTACCATAAGCCACCTTTGCGTTGAACGGTTTGTCTAAGAGCCTTATATTCCACATTGGTATGTTCATACACTGAAATAACAGCGATCACAATAAAAAAACTCAACTTGGAGATTAGGGCTTCTGGGTAACGAACGAAGATGAAAGTGACAGGAGAGTCAATCGACGAAATGCACAGAGGATTTGGCGGTAGGTATCAATTAATTAGGATGATGAGGTTTAATTTAATAAGATATTAAAATAATGGGCGTGAATTGACAAAAAATACCCTCACACAGACGGAGGGCATAAACGGCTGTTAAGCCTTTGGACCAATTCCACAACAAATCAAAGCTTTTGGACCACCGGTGCAACCCCAAAACTTTTTGGACCAAACATCCAATTTTTGACATACCACAGGGACCAAACTTGCAATTTTGTCAATTATTTATTAATATGTTATGAAAATAACATATTAATTAGAAATCATAATATTTAATTAATAGTTAGCCAGAAATTAATTGGAATTAATTTTGGGGTTAATTGTATCAATTGCAAAGTATAGGGACTAATTTGAAATTATTAAATAGCTGGAAGGAATGTTCCAGAACCTCCTTAGAGGAGGTGGACGAAATCCATAGGGGAAACCCTAATGAATTCGTCCAAGGGCCTTGGATAAGGCTTTGGATTTTCTTAAGCCCCAAGCAGGGGAATCCTAGGGTTATCCCTTAAACCCTAGCTTTGGGGCTAAGTTACCTTGATTGTTTAAGGAGCCTCCTAGCTCCTAATTCCGGCCATCCCTTCCTTTGGAGAAACCCTAGCCGAAAATTGCATCCCTCATCTTCTCTCTCTACATGTAACATCTGACTCGTGAGGAGAAGAAAAAGAAGAAGCTCTTGTAGTGACTCATTTTGGCAGGACAAGCTCATCTTTGTGGACTAGCTGAACTTGTGAGCTCCAGTAAGGTATAAAGATCCTACCTTTTCACTTAAGGTTGCTAGATCTAGGTTTTAGCTACCTTCTTTGCATGAGATCTTGGCTTACCAAGCATGAGGTTCATAAAGTTAGCAACTTTATGAACCATTGAGTCATTTGATGTATTAGAACCCCTGGATCTGGACTTTGGTGCAAGCTATAGCCCCCAAGATTGAATCTTTATGATTATATCAACTTTAAACCTAGCTAGTGATTAAGTCATGCATTGGCCATGCATGGCTGAAAATATATGATTTTTATGGTCCTTTAGACTAAATAAGGTATTTTGGAAAGTCTCAACGCTCATCTTAAAAGATCAAGAGCTTAATGCTCACAGAACAGTTCTCACGACGTAAGGGGTATAGCCTCACGACGTGAGCACGACGATTTCCCCAATCTGAGACCCTGATACAAGTGAACCAGGTTGATTCGTTATGTCAACCCAAGCCGAGTTGACTCTCACGACGTGAGAAAATGAAGCTCACGACGTGAGGATAGAAGGATAAGGAAGGTGGGGCTTGAAGAAGGGTCCATTCTAGGAGTTGAAGAAGGGTCCATTCTAGGAGTTGGCCCCAATTTAGAAAATTAGGCCATAAGTAGGCCGTTAGTGGGCTTGGGCCAAACCATAAAGAATTAGGCTTCATGTTGTGGACTTGGGCCTAGGTCATGGACCAAACTAGATTAGGGGCAAAATGGTCATTTTACCCTAAGAAGGATTATTGGATTTTGACTAAATATTAATTGTGATAATGATATCCGGGGAGTCGCGGAAGCATCCATTAGAGATTCCTTACCGAGAGATTCAGTTTTCAGCCTTGCGAGGTGAGTTACCTTCCAGTAGAAGTGGGTATAAGGCCACAATGTTGGCCCACTACTAGGAGTTGTTTGTTAGATGATTGTCTTTGTGATAATTGTCTAGTATGCCACTATCTGTTATGTATTATGTGCTAGTATGGTATGATGTTATGTCATAGTGGTAGTAGGGGGAATAGTCTCCGTATCAGGTCGAAAGGACCAAAGGGGTAGGTCGGGCACCCCAGTATGCCTGACAGTATGTTTATGTTATGTTATTATGTGGTAGTAGTAAGGGGTGAAATAGTCCCCTTAACCAGTGGAGATAAACCGGAGGGGTAAGTCGGACACCAAGGTATGTCTGACAGGGGTAGGTTAGGCACCCCGGTATGCCTAGCAGGGGTAGGTTGAGTACCCCGGTATGCTCAGTAGGGTAGGTCGGGCACCCAGATATGCCTGGCAATATGTTTATTATATGGTATCTGGTATGATGGGGGAACTCACTAAGCTTCGTGCTTACAGTTTCAGTTTTTCTTTCAAGTCCTTTTTCTTCGAAGGGAAAGGAGCCGGCACGGTAGCAGCGCATCACACACATGATTTTCCGCACCAGAGATCTATGGGATTATACTCTGATATGATTTTGTCATGATATGTTCTAACTATGGATACATTGGTTTTATATATATATATATATATATATATATTACTACTATGTGATTTTCAGACAAATGGTCTTACATTTGTTTAATTTAAAAATGAAATTTTTGGTCCGTATTTTTGGGATGTTACAAGTTGGTATCAGAGCCTTGGTTTGAGGGATCCAGACACACCCTCAGGGATGTCTGAACTCAAATCGAGGATTTGAAAGATTTTTACAAGTAAATAATTTTTCTAAAATTTAAAACTGAAGTTTTAAAGAAAGAACAAGGTGTGTGATGCGTGCAATCTGCCGAGCTCAAGTAAGTTTTCCCCAAGATACCCATACATGTTATGTTATGATATGATATGATTATGAGCACTGCATGCTAGATTAGGGTTGAGGATCTAGGAATGATGCCTTATATGCCTATTGTATGTGTATGAGAACTGTATGCTAGATTAGGGCTAAGGATCTAGGAAGATGCCTTATGTACCTGCTTTATGTGCTTATAGAACTGCATGATAGTACTGACTAGTTAGAGATATGATAGTCTGATAAGGATATGTTTGGTTTGGGTTACGCAATGCCTGAATGCTGCATGCTTTGTGCTTCTAGGAGTTCTAGTTATCTTTAACTAACTAGTAAATGGATACGTTAAGTTACATATTGCGAGGACTAAATAATTTCAGAAGGTTAGGTCTAGCCCTATTTCGCAGCTCTTGTTTGAGTCCAACCATTGTAGGGTAGGACCTCTCATTCGAAGAATTATCTAGTCTTAGTAATATGTAATGGTATTCGCGAGCTAGTTAGAGCAAGATAGCAGTGACTTCTTATGCAGCTGATGACGGAGAGTGGGTTGGAGAGTTACCCTAGGGTAAGCCTAGGATGAGATTAGTGCAACGAGCAGAAGTAGTAGAAGGGAGTTGGTGAAGTCAAGGCAATCCTTGAGGAAAGTACAGATAGATGTGGAAGGTAGTATGGGCCTGTACTACTGAAAGCATAGGATCCGTACTCGAGTCAAGGAGGGCTGAGATAGAACCAGGGAACTTGTAAAGTGAGTGAGACCTCTCGATGTTATGTATGACCATGATGATTATGTGTTTTGTTTCAGAATGGTGATGACACATAATGGAGCGGGAGGTTCAGGGTCAGGATCAGGATCAGGTTCAGGATCAGGTGCAGGATCCGAGCCGGTTGATGACAGACTACGCGAGTTCATTGCATCTGAGATCACGAGAGGCGTACTTGAGGTGACCCCGGTGATTTTTGGGTCGATCAAGGAAGGTATTATCGAGCTGATGAAGGATCGCCTCCGGGCGTTTAGGAGCGATATGGCATCTGGCCAGGCAGGGACCCGCACACTCTCCTTCAAGGCCTTCAGGGGATGTGGTGCACCAGACTTCCATGGGGTGAAGGACCCCATTGTTGCCAGGAGGTGGATCACATACATGGAGTCTTCTCAGTTGACGAGCTTCTGCCCCTAGGGGTCAAAGGTCTGGTATGCTGCAGGATGTTTGAGAGACCGAGCTCGAGATTAGTGGGAGGCGGTCAGTGATTCTTTGGGAGCCCCAACCATTGAGGCTATGCCTTGGTCAGACTTTGTGACCCGGTTCAGGGCTGAGTTTGTGCCAGTTGTGGAGCTTCAGTAGTTGGACAGGGAGTTTTTGGACATAAGGCAGACGACTAAGTCGATGGCGGAGATTACTGCCAAGTTCAGGGAGAGGGCCTTATTGGTGCCTCAGTATGCAGGGGATGAGGAGATGTGGAAGACCCGCTACCATGATATGCTGAGGGCTGACATCCGAAAACATGTCAGCTACTCAACATGCCCGACTTTGGAGGACATGATAGTCATGGAAAGAGAGAGGGAGATTGATATAGAGCACATCCGGATGAGGAAGGCGGAGGATGGGCAGGTTACTGGGGTTTCGGGGAAGAAACCCAAGGGATCCGACTCTAGGTCGAAGGGCCATCAGGATCGGAGCTGCTACGGGAAGTGCGGTAAGCCACATGAGGGGTTTGTAGACTAGGGTCATCGGGCTGCTATAAGTGCGGCAAGACGGGGCACTTTGGCAAGGATTGTACAGCCCCTACCCCCACATTTGGACATCAGACCTGATTTTCTTTCATTGCAATCAGAAGGGCCATAAAAAGGCCAACTGCACGAGATTGACAGCAGCAGCAGCGCCAGTGGTGGCGCCCGCTCCAGCGACCCTGCAGATCATGGATGGCCAACAGGGCAAGACAGATGCTCCAGTGGTGAGGAGCCGAGTCTTCCAGCTGACCGCCATGGAGGCGCGTGCCAACACATATGTGGTGATGCGATCCTTCCATGTGAACGGTATCCCAGTACGGGTGTTATTCGATTCGGGGGCTACCCGATCCTTTGTTTCTCTCACACTTAGCAAGAGGTTTTCTGAGTCTTTGGGGATGTTGGATTATCCCTTAGTGGTCGAGATTGCTGACGACCGATCTGTCCGGGCATCAGAGGTTTTCAGAGATTGCGTTTTGAAGTTATACGACGAACGTTACCTCGTGGATTTGGTTCCCATTTCGTTACATGGGAACAAGGTTATCATAGGCATGGACTGGTTGAGCCCTAATGGGGCGGTGATTGACTGTGCACAACAGCTGGTGCGTATCAGGCAGGGGGGAGAGCTAGTGGTTCAGGGTGAGAGGCCGCAGCGCGGACCAGCTATGCGTTCAGCAATGAGGGCTAGGTGCTACCTTCAGCAGGGTTGCACAGGGTACCTTGCCTATGTTATGGATACCCGAGAGACGAGAAAGGTGATTGTGAGCGATGTGCCAGTTGTGCGAGACTACCCGAATGTATTTCTAGAGGAGTTGCCTGGGATACCTCCGGAGAGACAGGTGGAGTTCAGGATCGACCTAGTCCCTGGTGCAGCTTCGATAGCCAAAGCACCATATCAGTTGGCTCCTCCCGAGATGCAGGAGTTGTCTACACAGTTGCAGGAGCTGTTAGACAAGGGATTCATTAGGCCGAGCAGTTTTCCTTGGGGAGCCCCGATCCTGTTTGTAAAGAAGAAGGGCGGGTCGCATCGGATGTGTATAGACTATCGGGAGATGAACAAGGTAACGATAAACAACCGTTACCCACTCCTGAGGATTGACGACCTCTTCGACCAGCTTCAGGGAGCATCTTGGTTTTCCAAGATAGACTTACGTTCGGGCTACCATCAGATGAGGGTCATAGACGAGCATGTATAGAAGACTACATTCTGGACTCACTATGGTCATCACGAGTTCGTGGTGATGCCCTTTGGGCTCACCAATGCTCCTGCCGCGTTCATGGACCTCATGAACCGCGTATGCAGATCGATGCTGGATCGGTCTGTGATAGTCTTTATTGATGACATCTTGGTTTACTCCAAGACACATGAGTAGCATGAGGAGAACTTGAGAGAGGTGTTGGATACCCTGAGGGGGGAGATCTTGTACGTTAAGTTCTCCAAGTGCGAGTTTTGGTTGCGTGAGGTGCAGTTTCTGGGGCACCTTGTCAACCAGAACGGGATTTTGGTCGACCCGGCCAAAGTGGAGGTCGTGATGAGATGGGAGGTTCTGAAGTCTCCATCTGAGATTCGAAGTTTCCTAGGGTTAGCAGGCTATTACCAGAGATTCATTCAGGACTTCTCCAAGATAGCAGTACCCTTGACCCGGTTGACGAAGAAGGCCGTTGTCTTTTGTTGGGGGCCTGAGCAGCAGGAAACGTTTAAGACATTGAGGCAGAGGTTATACGAGGCGCCAATCTTAGTCCTACCAAAGGGCGTGGAGGATTTTGTAGTATACTGCGATGCGTTCATTTTGGTTTTGGTCACCGTATTGATGCAGAGAGGGCACGTTATCGCCTACGCCTTGAGGCAGCTGAAGCCTCAAGAGGCGAACTACCCGACGCACGATCTGGAGTTGGGGGCGGTTGTCTTTGCCCTCAAGATTTGGTGGCACTAACTCTACGGGGTCCGATGTACCATTTACACGGATCACATGAGTTTGAGGTACCTCATGGATCAGTCAAATCTGAACATGAGGCATCGTCAGTGGCTAGATGTGGTGAAGGATTACGATTGTGAGATCATCTACCAACCGGGGAAGGCCAATGTTGTGGTCGATGCTCTTAGCCGCAAGGCATCCCCGATCAGAGATATTTGCTTGTGAATGACAGTAGTGACTCTGCTACTGGAGCAGATCCGAGAGGCCCAGCAGGAGGCTATGAAGGAGGAACATCGGAAGAGCGAGTGTATTGTGGTTCAGGTTTCCTCTTTCGACTACAATATCCACGGGTTGTTGACACTACACTCTAGAGTGTGGGTTCCATATCATGGAGGTGTGCGCCAGATTTTGATGGAAGAGGCGTACAAATCCAGGTTTTCTATCTATCCCGGGGCGACGAAGAAGTACAGAGATCTTCGTCCTGATTATTGGTGGCCCTGCATGAAGCGGGATGTAGCCTGGTACGTTGAAAGGTGCTTGACCTGCAGGAAGGTCAAGGCTGAGCACCAGAGGCCTCAGGACAAAACTCAGTCGTTGGATATCCCTATGTGGAAATGGGAAGATATTATTATGGATTTCATCACGAAGCTTCCCAGGACCGCAGGAGGGATGGATTCGATTTGGGTCATCGTGGATCGTTTGACCAAGATCGCTTATTTCATCCCGATTCAGGAGAGCATTTCGGCCGAGAAGCTAGCCAACATCTACATAAGAGAGGTAGTAGCTCGACACGGAGTGGCAGTTTCTGTGATTTCTGACAGAGATGTGCAATTTACTTCCAGATTCTGGAAGAAGTTTCACGACGAGTTGGGTACTCATCTGCACTTTAGCACGACTTTTCACCCGCAGATTGATGGTCAGAGTGAGCGGACCATCCAGACTCTGGAGGATATGTTGCGGGCGTGCGTCCTAGACTTCGGTGATAGCTGGGATATTTATCTTCCTTTGGTAGAGTTTTCTTACAATAATAGCTACCACGTGAGCATTAACTGTCCTCCCATCGAGATATTATATGGGAGAAAAGTGTAGAACCCCAATATGTTGCGGTGAGGTTGGACAAAGGGTCATAACGAGTATCGAAGTGGTGCTCAGACAAGCGCCGATCGGACCTGGAGTTTCAGGTGGGAGATATGGTTTTCCTGAAGGTGTCACCTTGGAAAGGTGTCATCCGGTTTAGGAAGCGGGGCAAGTTAGGCCCCAGGTACATTGGTCCTTTCAGGGTTGCAACCTGAGTGGGCAAGGTGGCATATAGGCTGGATCTGTCTGCCGAGCTTCGTCAGATCCACAATACCTTTCATGTCTCCCAGTTGCGAAAGTGCCTGGTAGACGACTCTGCGGTGGTGCCTCTAGAGGATATTCAGGTTGATGACAGCCTGAACTACATCGAGCGACCAGTAGCCATCCTCGACAGGAAGGCAAAAACCTTGAGGAACAAGGTTGTCCAGTTGGTGAAGGTGCAGTGGTAGCATCGTAAGGGTTCGGAGTGGACATAGGAGCCAGAGGAGGAGATGAGGGAGCACTATCCTGAGATATTCGAGGCAGCAGACTTCGAGGGCGAAGTCTAATTCAAGTGGGGAAGAATTGTAACATCCGAATCATGAGGAGAAGAAGAAGAAGCTCTTGTAGTGAATCATTTTGGCAGGACAATCTCATCTTTTTGGACTAGCTGAACTTGTGAGCTTCAGTAAGGTATAAAGATCCTACCTTTTTCACTTAAGGTTGTTAGATCTAGGTTTTAGCTACCTTCTTTGCATGAGATCTTGGCTTACCAAGCATGAGGTTCATAAAGTTAGCAACTTTATGAACCATTGAGTCATTTGTTGTATTAGAACCCCTGGATCTAGAATTTGGTGCAAGCTATGGCCCCCAAGATTGAATCTTTATGATTATATCAACTTTAAACCTAGCTAGTGATTAAGTCATGCATTGGTCATGCATGGCTGAAAATATATGATTTTTATGGTCCTTTAGACTAAATAAGGTATTCTGGAAAGTCTCAAAGCTCATCTTAAAAGATTAAGAGCTTAATGCTCACAGAACAGTTCTCACGACGTGAGGGGTATAGCCTCACGACGTGAGCACGACGATTTCCCCAATCTGAGACCCTGATACGAGTGAACCGGGTTGACTCGCTGTGTTGACCCAAGCCGAGTTGACTCTCACGACGTGAGAATATGAAGCTCACGACGTGAGGATAGAAGGATAAGAAAGGTGGGGCCATTTCCTTGGACTATGCTACTATGGGCTTATTGGATAATTCTTTTGGGCTGGTATTGGACTAAATCACTTGTTGGGCTTGAAGAAGGGTCCATTCTAGGAGTTTGCCCCAATTTAGAAAATTGGGCCATAAGTAGGCCGTTAGTTGGCTTGGACCAAACCATAAAGAATTGGGCTTCATGTTGTGGACTTGGGCCTAAGTCATGGACCAAACTAGATTAAGGGCAAAAAGGTCATTTTACCCTGAGAAGGATTATTGGATTTTGACTAAATATTAATTGTGATAATGATAGCCGGGGAGTCGCGGAAGCAGCCGTTAGAGATTCCTTACCGAGAGATTTAGTTTTCAGCCTTGCGAGGTGAGTTACCTTTCAGTAAAAATGGGTCTAAGGCGACAATGTTGGCCCACTAGTAGGAATTGTTTGTTAGATGATTGTCTTTGTGATAATTGTCTGGTATGCCACTATCTGTTATGTTTTATGTGCTAGTATGGTATGATGTTATGTCATAGTGGTAGTAGGGGGAATAGTCCCCGTATCAGGTTAAAAGGACCAAAGGGGTAGGTCGGGCACCCTGGTATGCCTGACAGTATGTTTATGTTATGTTATTATGTGGTAGTAGTAAGGGGTGAAATATTCCCCGTAACCAGTGGAGATAAACCGGAGTGGTTGGTCGGACACCTAGGTATGTCTGGCAGGGGTAGGTTAGGCACCCCGGTATGCCTAGCAGGGGTAGGTTGAGCACCCCGGTATGCTCAGTAGGGTAGGTCGGGCACCCAGATATGTCTGGCACTATGTTTATTATATGTTATGTGGTATGATGGGGGAACTCACTAAGATTCGTGCTTACAGTTTCAGTTTTTGTTTCAGGTCCTTCTTCTTCGAAGGGAAAGGAGCCAGCACGGTAGCAGCGCATCACACACATGATTTTCCGCACCGGAGATCTATGGGATTATACTCTGATATGATTTTGTCATGATATGTTCTGACTATGGATACGTTGGTTGATATATATATATATATATATATATATATATATATATATATATATATATATATTACTACTATGTGATTTTCAGACAAATGGTCCGATATTTGTTTAATTTAAAAATCAAAATTTTGGTCCGTATTTGTGGGATGTTACACTATAGTTTCCTTCTTGCTAGCTCTTGGGTGTGATTCCATTAGAGGCACGACAATTGTGGTGCTAAGCTTCCAAGAAGATCAAGATCTAAGGATTATCAATTGTTTACTTTAACAAATGTAAGGTCCTAGAAATAAGGATCTTAACCAGTGATCAAGCAATCTGACAATCAAACACTGAAAGAATGTAGTAGAAGAAGATTGAACCAAGCCTTGCACACGTTTATATCACAAAAACGTCGGGTACAACTTGGACACACTAATGGCCGTAAACAGCAATGAAAACATCAACAACAACAGACTCAGACACTCACTATATATAGGGGAAATGTTCTGGCCGTAAACTACCTCTGGCCATAAACTCACCAACAACACCTTTATTACATGCTAATGACTCAATAATACCTATACATTGATTAGCCTATCCCAAACCATTAATTCGACTCTTCAGTCTCCCCCTTGGTTTGGGGCTAGCTTGACTCAGTCTTTGTCAACAATAAGTATATCTGATCTCCCCATTGCCTCGTTCCACATCCCTTTCTTGATAATATCAGCAACCATTGAAGTGTACTCTTTAGCAGCAGGCTCGAAAATGTCTTCAACAACCTTGATCTGATGAAGAGCCAGCTGATGAATATCCCATCTTCCAAATTGAAGTAGACCTCTCTTGTCATATAATCGAATGCAACCATCTTGAAGTTTTATGACAGCAGAAGCTGTGGTTTCATCAAAAACCCAGTAAAGCATATTCTTTAGAGATCCATCAGGAAAATTCTGCAGCACAGGAATCTGTCTCACTTGTTTGGTAGAAGGCCACATCACTGTCTGGAAAGGTAGATTTGTCTTTGGATCCAGTATGTCAGGGAATTGTTTGATGATGGACTCAACAGTCTTTATTTCAGGAAATCCCTTCTTTACCTGGTTCTCCAAATTAAGCTTAAAATGAGTTGCCTTAGGATCATTTGAAGGATTTGCGAAAGGAACATTAGACAATTCTGAGAGATCAACCCTGGTCCAGGAGCTAAAGTCATGAAAATCTTTATTAACCTCCGTGTTACCACAAATGTCAAAATGGACTGGATTCCAAAGACTAACTGATCCCGCTCTGTGTCGGAGCAACTATGGAGGCATATCATCAGACTTCATAGTGGCTGTTCTAGGCACATGATAGGAGGCATCTCTGAACTATACAAAACTCATAACATTGGTTGAGAGTATGTGTCCTTTGCGGGAAAATGAATAAAAGAAGGGATCACACACTTGTAAGGCCCCAATCTGCTTGTGTATCAATCAGATCTGTTTGATGGTGTGGAATCCCGATCAAACGGATGATGCCAGATCAAAATAGAAGAGAAGGAGAAGAAGAATAACTTGAATCTATGATGTATTCAAAGATATGAGTGATGCTCCATATACATTTGATTCTCTCTCACACACTAATCTTCTCTCTAGTTTCTCTCTCTACAATATGCTCTTCTTCTCTATCCCCTCACTCTTCTAAAAACCACTCCTCACCCCTTAAACCTATATTTATAGGGAACATGGGCCGTACACGAGTTCACGGCCGTGAACGGGTTTACGGCCGTACACACCAAACTGGCCGTGAACACAGCCGCAAACACATATTACACAATAGAAAAATACAGTTGCCTAGAAAAGCTAAGTATAAACCATAATTTTGACCCAACAATCTCCCCCTTGGTTTATAGCTTTCTTTTCTTAATTGACCCAACAAGCTCCCCTAAAAAGTAGCTGCCTTTTCTTGTCAATCTTCATCGAGAGCTTGGCTTCAGCATTAATCTTCAAATTCTTCACAACTACAAGATGAACTTGATGAATCTTCAACGAATGACTTCATCTTGAGCAGTTGGCCTTTTCTTCAAAATTTGACTCTAAACACACATTGGGTGAGGAGGCTTCTTGGTAAGATTCTTGAAAGATAGCGCTTTCATTTTGAGAATCTTCAGAGAGAACAGAGAGAACGAATCTTCTGGATCACTTCAGCAGGTACATAGATAACAGTAGATTGATTGAGGAGGCTTCAATGCAATCCGTCACATAATCTTCAATTTCAGCTTCACCTAGCTTCTGGGGTTGAAAGATTGAATGTTGAGAGAATAATCTTCATTTCTTGCTCCTTCGAATGAGAATTCTTCTATGATCACGGACGAAGCCTTGGCTCAGAAATTTTGGACATAGACTCCATTAGTTTCATCTACATCTGAATTCACTTTTCAAGACAAAACAAAACTAAAAGAAAACTTAGCACACAATATTTTTTGATTTTTCATATTTTCTGAAAAAAATAAAACAGAAACAAAAATATTTTTGGATTTTTGATTTTCTTGAACAAGAAATAAAATAGAAATAACACTATTTTTGGATTTTTAATTTTCTGATTTTTTTGTTTGATTTTTTAATTTTCTGATTTTTGTTTGATTTTTGAAATTTTTAATTCTCCCCCTAAAATTTGTGCATAGAGGAAAACTATGAACAAAGATGTCATGGGAGAACCAAATTAATAATCAGACCGCAAATCTTGATGGTGGGTCAATCATTTGACTGGGAGGATCAGATTCAAGCTCTGAATATTTCAGGACCTGAAAATGCTCATCTCGCCCAAATCAATGATGTTGTTGAAGGAGAAGCTGAAACAGACCCAGAAGCAGAAATGATGGAACTCCAATTCGCATTCATGGTTCAAACCACGTCGGAGCCTGCAAAATCGAAGGTTAATGAAACTGCTTGTTCCCAATCTTGTATTAAGACTGTCAAGTTTTTGCGTGATCAAATTGAGCTGATTAAAAGAGAAACTTAGAGATAAGAGAGGAGCTTTAGTGTGTGTTAGTGTGTGTAAATCTTGTATCTGGATCTTCATTCATATCAAATCATACAAGATTAATCAATTTTTTTTTTAATTTTTTCTTGTAAGGCCCCAATCTGCTTATGTATCAATCAGATCCATTTGATGATGCGGAATCCCGATCAAACGGATGATGCCAAATCAAAATAGAAGAGAAGGAGAAGAAGAATGACTTGAATCTATGATGTATTCAAAGATATGAGTGATGCTCCATATACATTAGATTCTCTCACACACACTAATCTTCTCTCTAGTTTCTCTCTCTACAATATGCTCTCCTTCTGTAGCCCCTCACTCCCTTAATCTACCACTCCTCACCCCTTACACCTATATTTATAGGGAACATGGGCCGTACACGAGTTCACGGCCGTGAACGGGTTTACGGCCGTAAACCCGTTTACGGTCGTACACACCAACTTGGCCGTGAACACAGCCGCAAACACATATTACACTACAGAAAAATACAGTTGCCTAGAAAAGCAAAGTATAAACCATAATTTTGACCCAACAATAATTGAAAGGAATGTAATTCTGAAACCCTTCCTAGCTAATTTTCGAAAATAGCTTCTTCCCTTAGGGTTCTTATTTTGCAATTCAAAGTTGTATGTTCAATAGTTAAAACATAGATCCAAAGTAGGTTGCATGTGAACTTAGGAATTGTTTTTCTAGTTTAATTTTTTTTACCTAAAACCCATTAGTTGTATCAGGGCCATTGGCTTTGTTTTAAATTGAATTTCTATAATAGTTGAATTACAAATTAGGGCTTATAGCTATTAAACCCTAAAGGCCAAAGTTTTCGTTTTTAGGGTTTTGGTTTGAGGGGTTTTCGAAAAACCATAGCCTCCATAAACACTAATCAAAATTAGGGTTAGGGTTTTGAAAAACCCTAGCCTCCCTCCCTTGATTTCGAAAATGCCTTAGGGTTTTAGGGTTCTTTTTTGGATAATTGTTACTTAATTGGATTAATTGGATAATTGGTAAATAAGGAAATTATCCAATACCCTAATTTTTGAATTCTAGAGTGTTAAGGATTAGGATTAAATTAATTGTTTAATTTAATTAGATAATCCCCACAAGATTTAATAAATTAATTAAAGGTTAATTAATAGATAATTATTAAATCTAATTTTTGGTTTATTTTAAATTTAAAATTAATAGCTTAATTTTCAAAAATTTATATATAAACCTTAAAGTTGTAAAAAGTTTAAAACACAACTTATATATATATATATATATATATATATATATATATATATATATATATTATAATTAAAAGTTAAATATTATATATGTATAAGAATTAGTCAGTCGAATCGCTAGTATGCATCATTCACGAAGCTAGTCTATAAGGGGGTATAAGGAAACTGTCTATAAAATGGTAGTTGAATGAGTTGTCCACTCTCACCCACCCCTTCTTTGATTAGTGGAGGGTCGCTAGCAGAACGGATTTGATAGGACAAGTTAATCTCATTAAAAGTATAATGCTATTAATAAAGTACTAGAACATTATTTACAAAATCCCAACTCTAGTTACTTTAGGAAAAATGTGAATTGTATGCTAACCCATGAAATTGCACATTACACTTTATAAGTCGTTAGTGGAGTGTGTGTGGTTAACCAACACACTAATAGGTACTAATAAAGAGTCTTAATGGGTATCTCATAATTATCATTGTTGATGGAGCGTGTGTGGTTTACTAGCACATTAATAGAAAAGGATAAAGACAATGAGGTTACCAAGCATATTTGCATGGTTATTCACATCTTGTTTGTGATCCTCGGTATCCCAGTCACAAATAGAAGAGCATAATCCGAGATTAAAACATGCCATTGAATAGTTTCAATGTATCTCAAAAAGAATTAGAAATTTCACTTCATTTCATTTCGTCTAATGGTGGAATTGGTGAATCGTCATTCACCTAACTTTATGAAATTTGCACTTGGATCTCAGCATCCCATTTCCAAGTTGTGAATCCTCATAGTTGGATCCTAACCTTAATATTATATATTTAGGTTATTATATGGAGGTATCTTGAAATCTAACTAAAACTATCCTCTTTTGCAGATGTCTGCTCCTGGAAACACTTCTGCTTCATCATCCTCTAACCACAACTTCTCTTTGCTCTCCATTTGCTCCAAAGTCGTTATGGATGGCTTAAACTATAATGATCAGATGTGCAATATCAAAATGGCGCTTCGCTTTGAGGACAAAGAATATGTCCTTGAGAACGAGCTCATTGATATCGATGAAACCAAAGCCACTCCGAAGAATATGCTACCTACAAGAAGCATTATGACGATGTAAACAAAGTGACTTGTATCAAGGTGGCAACCATGTCTCCAGAATTATAGAGGTAATGTGAGCACTATTGGCCCTTTGAGATGGACAAGGACCTTATGTAAAAGTACCATAAGCGAGCTCGTCAAGAGAAGTTTGAGGTAGTCAAATCACTCATGGCTTGCAAGATGAATGATGGGGACTCGGTTGTTAGTAATGTGCAAAGAATGCAACGCTACATAGAGTGTTTGGTCAAGCTCAACATGCAATTTAAAGAGGAATTAGCCATTGACATGGTCTTGAACTCATTACCCGGTTGTTATGGTCAGTTCATCCTAAATTACCATTTGAACAACATCGAGCAGACGTTGGCCCAATTGCACAACTTGTTGCAGACAGCTGAGGCATGAATGAAGGGTAAAAGTATAGCCTCCACTCCTGCTAGTGTTTTCATATTGGCTATTGGATAGGGAAAAGGGGAAGATGAGAAAAGGTCTCCTAAGCAAAATTGGAAGGGCAAAGCCCAAGCTGGGTCGTCTGATAGTGGCCCAAAGGCCAAGCCCAATGTTGTTATTCCCTATGTTTCTGACCCAAAAGATGTTGATTGCTTTTATTGCAATGACAAGGGGCACTGGAAATGAAGATGCCCAAAGTATCTGTAGGACATCAAGGATGGCAAAGTGAATCCATCTTCAGCAGGTATTTATACAATTTCTTCTAATAACTCATTATCTTCTCGTTCTTGGGTCCTTGATACAGGATGTGGTTTTCACATCTGTTCTGATTTGCAGGGGCTAAAAGAAAGTGAGGTGGTGGAGCGAGGGAGGATAAACTTGATCATGAGAAACAGAAAGTGTTCACCAGTAACCAAGATCAGAGTTTATCAACTTTTGCTTAGTAATGATGTTAGATTAGATTTATTAAATTGTTGTTATTCGTCAGAAATGACATGAAACATTATTTCATTTCATGCATTATTCAATCAAGGTTTTAAGTATTCTTTTAATGATTTGAATGGTTTAATTTATGTTTATAAGAATGGCATTTTTGTGTTTGAAGCTTTACCTTGTGATGGTGTGTATGAAACAGTGACTTGTGTTGATAGCTTAGGTAATAGTGTTTTACATATTGACTTGCCTAATAGTGTAGACAAGGCTTGCTTGTAGCATTGTCGTCTTCGACACATTAACAAGAAATGCATAGCCTAACTCCAAAAGGATGGAGTGTTGGAATCATTTGACCTATAATCAGATGATATGTGTGAATATTGTCTTTTGGGAAAGATGATAAAATCACCTTTCACGGGATCTTGTGAAGGAGGTGAAGGTTTGTTGGACATCATACATACTGACGTGTGTGGACCCTTCATATCAACTACAAGAGAAGCTAATCGATTCTATGTGACCTTCACTAATGATTATAGCAGATATGGCTATATCTACTTAATCAAGTATAAGTTAGAAACCTTTGAAAAGTTCAAGGAGTTTAAACATGAAGTCGAGAATCAATTGGGTAAGAAGATAAAGATACTTAGATCTGATAGAGGCGGAGAGTATCTTATTATTGAGTTCAATGACTATCTAAAGGAATGTGGAATAGTTTCACAACTAACTGCTCCTAGGATACCACAGTTAAATGGTGTGGATGAGAGGCGTAATTGTACCTTGTTAGACATGGTTCGTTCTTGATGGGTTTTATGAAAACCAAATAAACTAGAAAAACAATTCCTAAGTTCACATGCAACCTACTTTGGATCTATGTTTTAACTATTGAACATACAACTTTGAATTGCAAAACAAGAACCCTAAGGAGAGAGGCTATTTTCGAAAATAACAAATTAGGGTTTTGGAGTTACATACCTTTCAATTGTTATAGTAAACAATTGGTAATCCTTTTGATCTTGATCTTCTTGGAAGCTTAGCACCACAAATGTAATGCCTCTAATGGAATCACACCCAAGAACTATGTGACAACCCGAAATTTCTACCTTGTACAACCATTCAATTCAGTCAAAGTCAGACTTGTTTCTGCTAACTTTTAGCAATGTTTAGAGTCTGTTTGAGCATTCTAAGCCTAGTACCCTCCATAAGGAATGTTAAGAAGTATATTCTAGAGTTCAGTACACTGCATAAAAGCCGGAAAACTCCAAGGATTGGAGTTTACGACCGTAAACTCATTGCTGGCCGTGAACTCCCCCTATAAATATGATACTTAGCCATTTTTCAATCACTTTTACCATTTCCAAGCCAAGAAATCGGGTTTTACTCTCAACTATCACCAAGGATCTTCATTTTCCTTCAAAAATGTGTAACACCCATAACCAGGAAGATCAGGAAAGGAAAGAAAATCCCTAAGTCAAAGGCGTCAACTCGTCGAGTCCAACGAGGAACTCGACGAGTCGGAGCGTGACCCGTGTCGCGAATTAAGTGACCGACTCGGCGAGTCAGGGAGACTGACTCGACGAGTCTGGTCTGGGTTGGGAAACCCTAGTTTCGGGACTTGGCACCCTATTTAAGCATCTCATTCTCATTTCTAGGGTTTCATTTACAGCCTCCATTGTCCAGAGACGAAACCCTAGCCACCCAACTTCATTCTTGAGCTTAGGTGAGAAGATTAAGGTCCCATTTTGAGTGCATCTGGAAGGTTGAAGGAGAAAGGAGCAAGGAAAGGAGTATAGATCCAGAGTTTGGGTGTTATCTCAGATCATTTGAAGGTATGAAGCTCATACCTTGGCTATTAATCATCTAGATCCCCTTCTTTGCTAGTATCTTGTCACTTTTGGGACCATTTCCTAGGACAAACCGAGTATTGAGCCTTTGAGGATGAATGGAGATTAGATCTGAGCATTTCTAAGCTCTAAAAGCTCTGAGTGAGAAGCTTTACTCAGCTATGGCTTCCTTTCATGACTTAGACCTCTATTGTAGTTTAGATTAGGGTGTTATAGCCTCATAACACCTTGAATGCATGTAAAGTTAGCAACTTTACATGCAATGCTAGCATAAGGAGTCCAGATCTATGAGCTGGAAGTGTTGGAATAGACTGAAATCGACAGAATAGAGTTGTCACAAGGAGGACTCGGCGAGTCGGGTTGCAAAACCCAAACCCTTCTGTTTATGAGTCGGATCAGTGAGTGGGGTTAGAATAGGACTCAGCTAGTCTGTGCCCGTGATGGACATGAAGATCATGGTACTCGACGAGTTCAAGGAGGAACTCGGCGAGTCCAAGACAATCTCCTTAGCCGATGAAGATGGACTCGGCGAGTTGTAGAACAACTCGGCGAGTCGGTTGAAGATAGTCCCGAAGTGTTAAACGAAGGAGAACTCGTCGAGTTCTCGCTAGACTCGACGAGTGGAGTCCGGATTGTTTGGGATTTGAGGAACATGGACTCGGCGAGTTGGTATAACAACTCGGCGAGTCGGGTCAACTGGAAGGTTGACTTTGACCAGGACTTTGACTAGGGTTGACTTAGTTGACCTCGGGAGGACAGTTTAGTCTAAGTGTTATTATTGGTATTGGTAGCTCAGGGAGCTAGAGGAGCAGCATTTCGGAGAGTTGTCGGTTAGCAGCCAGAGGGTTATCAGCCGAGTTCAGCAGTTCAGGTGAGTTTTTCCTTCCAGTAGGAACGGGTCTACGGCCACAATGTCGGCCCGTTTAGATAGCAGTAGTTCCGGACTTTGGTCCGATGCGGTAGTTCAGTATGCTTGATGTCTTTGTGATTCAGGCATGTTTATGTGTTAGTTAGTCTAGGCCTTGGTCCGATGCAGTATGCAGTATATGTGCTTATGTTATATGATATGGTCATGTTATGCTATGTTCAGTTAGCCCGGACTTCGGTCCGATGCAGGGGGGCAAGGCCCCAGTTAGTCCGGACTTCGGTCCGATGCAATGGGCAAGGCCCAAGTTAGTCCGGATTTTGGTCCGATGCAGGGGGCAAGGCCCCAGTTAGTCTGGACTTCGGTCCGATGCAGGGGGCAAGGCCCCAGTTAGTCTGGATTTCAGTCCGATGCAGGGGGCAAGGCCCCAATTAGTCCGGACTTCGGTCCGATGCAGGGGGAAAGGCCCCAGTTAGTCCGGATTTCGGTCTGATGCAGGGGGAAAGGCCCCAGTTAGTCCGGACTTCGGTCCGATGCAGTGGGCAAGGCCCAGTATGTGCTTTATATGTTATTGTATGGTACGTGGTAGTTTGGGGGAGCTCACTAAGGTTCGTGCTTACAGTTTTTCAGTTTTGGTTTCAGGTACTTCCGGTAGCGGAGGGAAGAGCTCGGGATGATCGCATGGCACACACCATAGTTATTCAGCCTGGGATGTTTTACTCTGATGATTAGAATATGTTTTGAATTAATACTCTGATTTTATGTTATGATTCATGTTATGGATTGACAATCGTGGTTTAAGTAATGTTTTTTTCAAACGAAATTTTTAGTCATGATTTTTGGGTCGATACAAGTTGGTATCAGAGCCTTGGTTTGAGGGATTCGGGCACACTTTCGGGTGTGTCTGAACTCAAACTAAGGAAATGGTATGAGGTTTTCAAAAGAAAAACACATTCGAAAGAAATTTTTTGAAAAAGAAACTTAAAAAGAAAAGAGTTTTAGCAAAAGCGAAAAGAATTTTTGGAAAGAAAAGTGATGGGTTTTGAGCATTCTAATACTTCCTAAGTGTACATGCAACCCTAATAACCTTGGATCTATGTTTGTCTAATTATCATGCAAAGTTGAATTCCAAGGTTATATTCCTATCTAGCATACATGGGGAACAAATTTTAACTTGCATGAAAGATAGAATAACTTACCTTGTTGTTGCTTATGATCCTTGAAACCTTGTGAGCCTAGCACCCCAAGTGTGATGCCTCAAATGCTTCACACAACACCAAATGCATTTGGAATGACTTTAGAGAGAATACACACTTCTAAAATCGGCCTAGCCCTCTTGTTTCTTATGTGTTCCCGATTTTGGTGGAGAATGGGTTTCTTATATAGTGTTGACACATCTAGGGCTACACCATGTAAACCCTAATGTGTCATGACTCTTCATTTCCATGACCCATGGGTTTGTAACTCCCATGGAGCATCCTATGGGTGGAACCCAACTTGATAATCCATGGAGCCTCTTAGCCCACTATATAAGATATGGAAGATTTACATAATCTACCCATATATTTAATTAGTTATCTTTTGATCACTTAATTAATTCTAAATTAATTCTTGATCAAACTAATTAAATAATATTATTAATATATTAGAACTTATAATATATTAATAAACCATAAGTGTTATTTCTCTCATTTTAGTTTATCCAATTGCATGGTGCCATGCAACCCAAATGGACCATGCCGGGTCGGGTCAAGTACATACCAGAAATAGTTATGGACTTAGACACCTTATCTAACAAAAAGAACTTTGAAAAGAGAAAAGGGTGTGGTGCATGCAATCAGCCGAGCTCAAGTAAGTACTCCCAAATTACCCATACAAGTTTATGTTATGATTATCAGTTTTCAGTTTCAGTAGAACAGCATGCTAGAATAGGACTAAGGATCTAGGAAGATGCCTTATGTGCCTGCTATATATGTTCCAACATTATGAGAATTGCATGCTAGTATTGAGTAGACAGTAGTAGGATAGCCTGATTAGGTTATGCCTGATAGTATGAGCTTAACATTGTATGCTAGTACAGTTTCTTGTTGTGAGGATAGATTTGCCTGAGTAGTTTCCTGTGTCTGAAGGCTGCTTGCTTTGTGCTTTGTGGGACTCTGAGTAATGGGAGTTAGCCATTAGGTGAATACGTCACGTCACATGTGATCAGGGTTGAATAATCTCAGAGTGTTGGATTTGGCCCTATTACGCAGCTCTCGTCTGAGTCTAACCGTTGTAGGGACGAGTCTTTTACTCGAAGGATTATCTGAGCCTCATCACATGTGATGGTATTCAGGTGATGGCTAATTGGAATTACAAGGAGGCCTTCAGCAGCTGAGGACTGGATTTGATTGAGTCAGAGATTTCCCTAGGGCAAGCCTAGGATGAGAGTAGCAGAGATCAGTAGTAGTAGAAGTGACTTGGTGGAGTCAAGGCAGTTCTTGAGGAAAGTACGAATAGATGTGGAAGGTAGTATGGGCCCGTACTACTGAAAGCAGAGGATCCGTACTTGAATCAAGGAAGGCTGAGACGAAACCGGGGAATTTGTAGAGTATGTGTGAGATCCCTCAGTAGCGATGAGTATTTTGACCATTAATGTGATATGTTTTCAACATGGTGACGTTGCACGAGATATCAGTTGGCAGTTCAGGTGTCGGGGAGGGATCTGGCTCAAGCTCTAGAGCCGGACAACTTGATGATCAGATGAGGGATGTCATTTCCGCAGAGATTATGCGCAACATCATTGATCAGACTCCTGTGATATTTGGTTCGGTTAGGGAGGCCATCGTGGAGCTTTTGGACAGTCGTCTTGAGGCCCTTAGGGCCGGGATAATTTCAGGGCAGTTTGGGGCTCGTCTAGAGCCCGATTCTTACGGACCCCAGGGATCCATCAAGGAGGGGGATCCCATTTTTAGCTCTTGCCATCAGGGGTCGGGAGTGAGTGGGGCACCCTGTCCCCAGGAGAGTTCTCTGCATGATTGGGTTGTTGCGGAGGTTTCATGAGTCGTTCGCGAGGAGCTACCCGACATCGTAGAGAGGGTCACTGATAGACTGACCGAGAAGCTCCAGGATCAGACAGCGGTTGTTCAGACGATTGATGGGGACGACGGGGTAACGCAGGAGCGAGAGATTGACCAGGAGTCAGAAAGGAAGAGGAAACCAGATGAGGTTCAGTGTCCCACAGGTTCGGGTAAAAGAACCAAAGGGCCGAGTTCGAGATCGAGAGACTTCCAGGGCCGCAGCCGATGCGGTAAGTGTGGCAGGACGCACGGGGGTGCGTGTAGGAGTAGTAGAGGTGGCGATCCTGGCTGTTTCAAGTGCGGCCAGACTGGTCATTTTAGCAGAGATTGTACTGCTACCATCACCCAGGGACTTGACCCAATATGTTTCCATTGCAGTCGGAGGGGCCACAAGAAGGCCCACTGTCCGAGTTTGTGTTCAGCAGGGCAGGTGACAGCTCCTGCCCCTGTGACTTCGCGAACCGCCAGCAGACGTCAGGGTCGGGAAAGGGCGCCCACGGCTCGGAGCAGAGCATTCCGGTTGATTTCAACAAGGATTCGAGCAGCACGAGACGTTGGAGGTACGTATCTTTTACCTTCCTGTCAATTATTATTATTTATGTTGTTGTTATGTTACTGCACTGATTTAGTAGGTACATATATTTGAATATTATATTACCTACTTGCGAGTGAGTCATATGCCATTTGCATATCTTGGATTTGGAGTGATAGCTAGAGGTCGTCCCCTGTAGAGCAGGTTCCTACGGATGCAGTAACTATAGCAAGTATGAGTGAGACTCGGTAGTATCTCACTACCTTCGGGAAGGTGTCGTTCGGGTATATATCGGTTATATTCTAGCACAAGGAGCACCTGAGGGAGGTGCTAGAGACTTTGAGGAGGGAGAGACTTTTTGCAAGGTACTCCAAATGTGAGTTCTGGTTGTGCAAGGTGCAATTTCTTGGGTACCTTGTCAATCAGAAGGGTATTCTAGTCGTCCCGGCTATGATAGAGGTCGTGATACAGTGGGAGTTTCCGAGGTCTCCAATTGAGATTCGGAGCTTCCTGGGTCTAGCAGGTTATTACCGGAGATGTATTCGGATTCTTGGAAGTGGTGTGATCTTTTGGACTGGTTAGTATTGACACACTAGCAATGGTAAGCATGGTTTTCAGCAGATTGCGCATAGAATGGTAAGAAGGATTGAGAATCCTTCAAGCATTGTGTGCTGTAAGACGTTAGTTGAATCAAAGTGGGGGAGAATCATCCAAGGATTTAGAAGTAGGAGTAGTTTTGAAACTGGGATAAGTTTCGCATCCTTATCAGAAAGGAAGACAGCCCAGGCAACTGTGTGGTTTGAGGATAGTGTGAGATGGAAGTTTGGAAAAACTTACCAGTAAAGAGATCACGTTCCCGTAATGTTTGCCAGCAGGCCTTAGGGAATCAGGTTGGGGATTCCAGTCAGGACATGGGTTCAGTCTTGAATGATAGGTCGTGTGTATACTCGTCGACGGATGTGTTCGGATCAGTAACCAACGAATGAGATAGTGTCAGAGTGTTGTAAGTCTGCGGGCGTAGACGTAGCATTCACTAGCAGGCAGATAGTGTGAGAGTGTTGTAAGTCTACGGGTGTAGCCGTAGCATTTACTAGCAGCCAGATAGTGTCAGAGTGTTGTAAGTCTGCGGGTGTAGCCGTAGCATTCACTAGCAGTTAGGTAGTGCTAGGTGGTTGTGAGACTGTGGGCGTAGCCGTGGAATACACTTGGCTGGTACACAGCATGAGCGCGTTGTTAGGACGCGGAAGGAACATTAGCCCCCCAGTTCGGGCGTAGCAGTAAGGATGTGGAAATCCACGAAGTGGATTTCGGAATTATCTGGATGGATTAGACCTAGTTGACCCAGTGATAAGACTGTAGGAATGCCACTGCAGTTTTGAGATCGAGGAAGCAATGGATTGCTTCAGGTTACTTGTTATATAAGGCTACAATTGGTCATGTAGCAATCACGTTTAACCGCGGGTTGGTAACATCAGGATTCGACGCTCGGACCCGATCGGTTGGATCAGGAGGTTGTTAGAGCCTCAGTGACATGATAACTAGTGGCAACTAGTTCCAAGGAAGGTTTTTGTTCGGAGGTCGTGTGAGGCGACTAAAATAGGGAGTCCTTTGGCTCCGCAATCGGGTTAACCCGATATTTCAGATGGCTGACAAATGAATTGAGACTAGGAAGGTCTCGAGAGAAGTTGGAAAGCAGCCATGTAGCAGCATGGTGTTTAGACAGTTCAGTTTTCAGGCAGTTCAATGTTCAGGCAGTTCAGTATTCAGGCAGTTCAGTGTTCAGACAATTCAGTGTCTCCAGGCAGATCAGTGTTTCAGACAGTGTTGGGTCTCTAGCGGTAATGGTATTTTGGATTTTCATGGATAGCGTGGGGAGTGGCAAGTCCCTCATAGCATGATTATCTGAGTTATGGCCAAGTATAAGTGGATCGCAGGGATAAGTGGATCTGTGAATTCTGTTGTTCTAGTGGGAACCTGGAGTAGTTAGCATGTAAGGAATGGTAAGGAATGATTTCGAGGATGAAATCTAATTTAGATGGTTGGATTAAAGGATAACGTGAAAGGAATGTTCTTCATAGTGGCAGGGGAGATGGTTAGTCATGGAGAGTTGCCTTGGGGAAGCCAGAAAACGCGCAAGGAAAAGAGGGTGAGCCCCTAGGATGTTCATCATAAGTACCCAGGGAGTACCAGATGGATGGTCAGTTGGGTAAGATGTGTTCTCAGGATTGTTGAGAGTTAGAGTGCACTCAAGGTGATTAGCTACAAGAACTAATTTTATTCTGAGTGGCCGGGCGGAAGGCCCATGGAAGTGGTCGGCCGGAGTTATATTCATCTGGCAAGGGTGATGCGATCGGATTGCAGGACAGTTGGCCGTAGCAGACTTCGAGGACAAAGTCTATTTTAAGTGGGGGAGAGTTGTAACACCCATAACTAGGACGACCAGGAAAGGAAAGAAAAGCCCTAAGTCAAAGGAGTCAACTCGTCGAGTCCAAGGAGGAACTCGACGAGACGGAGCGTGACCCGTGTCGCGAATTAAGTGACCGACTCGGCGAGTCGGGGAGACTGACTCGGCGAGTCTGGTCTGGGTTGGGAAACCCTAGTTTCGGGACTTGGCACCCTATTTAAGCATCTCATTCTCATTTCTAGGGTTTCATTTACAGTCTCCATTGTCCAGAGACGAAACCCTAGCCACCCAACTTCATTCTTGAGCTTAGGTGAGAAGATTAGGGTCCCTTTTGAGTGCATCTTGAAGGTTGAAGGAGAAAGGAGCAAGGAAAGGAGTATAGATCCAGAGTTTGGGTGTTATCTCAGATCATTTGAAGGTATGAAGCTCATACCTTGGCTATTAATCATCTAGATCCCCTTCTTTGCTAGTAAAAGCTCTGAGTGTGAAGCTTTACTCAGCTATGGCTTCCTTTCATGACTTAGACCTCCATTGTAGTTTAGATTAGGGTGTTCTAGCCTCATAACACCTTGCATGCATGTACAGTTAGCAACTTTACGTGCAATGCTATCATAAGGAGTCCAGATCTATGAGCTGGAAGTGTTGGAATAGACTGAAATCGACAGAATAGAGTTGTCACAAGGAGGACTCGGCGAGTCCGCTCATGGACTCGGCGAGTCGGGTCGCAAAACCCAAACCCTTCTGTTTATGAGTCGGATCAGTGAGTGGGGTTAGAAAAGGACTCAGCTAGTCTGTGCCCGTGATGGACATGAAGATCATGGTACTCGACGAGTTCAAGGAGGAACTCGGCGAGTCCAAGACAATCTCCTTAGCCGATGAAGATGGACTCGGCGAGTTGTAGAACAACTCGGCGAGTCGGTTGAAGATAGTCCCGAAGTGTTAGACGAAGGAGAACTCGTCGAGTTCTCGCTAGACTCGACGAGTGGAGTCGGGATTGTTTGGGATTTGAGGAACATGGACTCGGCGAGTTGGTATAACAACTCGGCGAGTCGGGTCAACTGGAAGGTTGACTTTGACCAGGACTTTGACTAGAGTTGACTTAGTTGACCTCGGGAGGACAGTTTAGTCTAAGTGTTATTATTGGTATTGGTAGCTCAGGGAGCTAGAGGAACAACATTTCGGAGAGTTGTCGGTTAGCAGTCAGAGGGTTATCGGCCGAGTTCAGCAGTTCAGGTGAGTTTTTCCTTCCAGTAGGAACGGGTCTACGGCCACAATGCCGACCCGTTTAGATAGCAGTAGTTCCGGACTTTGGTCCGATGCAGTAGTTTAGTATGCTTGATGTCTTTGTGATTCAGGCATGTTTATGTGTTAGTTAGTCTGGGCCTTGGTCCGATGCAGTATGCAGTATATGTGCTTATGTTATATGCTATGGTCATGTTATGCTATGTTCAGTTAGCCCGGACTTCGGTCCGATGCAGGGGGCAAGGCCCCAGTTAGTCTGGACTTCGGTCTGATGCAGTGGGCAAGGCCCAAGTTAGTCCGGATTTTGGTCCGATGCGGGGGGCAAGGCCCCAATTAGTCTGGATTTCAGTCCGATGCAGGGGGCAAGGCCCCAATTAGTCCGGACTTCGGTCCGATGCAGTGGGCAAGGCCCAGTATGTGCTTTATATGTTATTGTATGGCATGTGGTAGTTTGGGGGAGCTCACTAAGCTTCGTGCTTACAGTTTTCAGTTTTGGTTTCAGGTACTTCCGGTAGCGGAGGGAAGAGCTCGGGATGATCGCATGGCACACACCATAGTTATTCAGCCTGGGATGTTTTACTCTGATGATAAGAATATGTTTTGAATTAATACTCTGATTTTATGTTATGATTCATATTATGGATTGACAATCGTGGTTTAAGTAATGTTTTTTTCAAACGAAATTTTTAGTCATGATTTTTGGGTCGTTACAAAATGTAAGTGTTTTTGCCCCTTGATTAGTCACTACATATTCTTAACTAGCATCACCCATTGATTCCATCCATTAACATCATCTTTTGGGTTAGATCTTCAAGAACATCAAGAACACACACTAGTGTTTTGGTCCAAAATCAACCTTTTTAGCTTCTATATCATAAGTATTACTTCCCTATACTCGATATCTAGTTGAATCACATGTTAAACACCTTGAAATCGTCCATTTCCCATGAAAAAGAGGTGTTTACGGCCAAGAGCATCTCCCTTGGCCGTAAACCCTAGTTAGAGGTGCATATGAGCCTTAATCTCTTCCTAAGGCTTGGACTTGAGTCGAGAACACTTCCTGGTTGTTTGTAAGACCTTAAAACATCAATTGGCACAAATGATCATGAGTTTACGGCCGTAAAATCATGTGACCGTGAACACTCAGGCCGTAAACACTTGGTCGCAAACACCAAGTGTGGCCGTAAACTCACCTTATACACAATCATTTGTGATTTTTACCTTTCCATTCAAGTGTACCCTAGTCCCTAAGGTGTTTTCCCTTACCTGAATAGTTGGATCAACACTAATTATATACATATATGTGTCATTATATGCTAAATAGGATCTGTGTGTGTGCTTAAGTCTTCACTTGACACCTAGCATCCAGTACCACTCTTTCATCCAAACCACTCACTACAGGTGAGTTCATACCCCTTAATCTACCTTTTAAATGATTTTAAATGCTTTTACGGGGGGGGGGGGGGGGAAATACAAGTTGAACATTATAGTTATTGAATCAATCACACGTGATTAATAACTATCAAACATATGGATTTCATACTTCAAAAACGTTTATCAAACAAATCTATTTCAAAACATGGTATCAAACTCTTTTACATGTTAAACTCTTTACCAAAACCCTTAATATGCTAAACCTTTCCTTTAAACTCTTTAAAACTTATATATTGTTTAAAACCATGTCTATACATATATAGTTATATAAATAAGGTTGGAAGGACTTAGGACTGATAACTCACTTTGTTTCATGTTCCTTGTTTAGTTGTGGACTTAGAGTACCCTGTTGTTTGTCCGAGTGTCGTTTGATCCTTAGTTATATATTATGTATATGTGTATAGATATAAAAGCTTTTACCTCAGATCCAACACCTTTGGGTAGCAAGGGTGTATAAACTTACTCAGTTATTCAAATAACATTACTAGTAAACTATAATAGGTATAGTTTAGAGGTATACTATTCACTATTTCTAGTACAATGAAACATACATGAGTCAGTTCATTCAGGAGTCAATACATACTTACTATTATGAGAAACTAAGAGAACATACTATTATGAGAAACAGAAAGAACATACTATGATGAGAAACTAAGAGAACATACTATACACTATACAAAGAGAACATACTATACACTATACAGACAGAGCATACTATACATATACAAGAATACTATAACATAAATGTGAGCCACTACTTCGGGGCATGGCATCAGTGCGGTGCCTCGTTTTGTAACCAGAGTCTCCTGGAGGGAGGGCGTGAATTTGTGTATAGATCTATACTGAACTGACCATCCTACACCTTGCTGCTAGCTACAGTGGGACCTGTAGGTCTACGGGTGACGAATGTCATAACTTTTCGACGTATTTCAACGTCGTGTTTCCACTAGTCAACCAAGTATGGTTACAACATATCACATTTTACCTTAACTAACAATTGAATTAAGGTAGTTAGTACAACAGTAGTTACTATGTACAATACTACAATACTACACTATTTTCCTATTGCATTCACCTTGTGATCTTCTCACATAAACGATAATGTAAACTATATTTTGATAATGATAGTCATATTTGGGAAAATACACACTTTTACAAAAGAAACAAACATACAGAACAGTCGGGTCTTGGTAGAAGACTGCATTTTAGTAGAAAATATAGGATTTTCTAGGAAGTACAAACATTTACATTACACTGTTACAAACATTTGCTTCAAACTTATACAAACAAATGACACTAAAATACTTATGAACTCACCAGCTTTAATGCTGATAAACTCTATCAAAATAAATTGTATTCTTAGGTCGTCAGTAGACAGGTATCGATGGCAGGTTTTGAGAAGATGGAGCAGCTTCCAAACTCGTCTTTATTTTGATTATTCATTTTTGGTGTCTTATAAACTATACACAGAACACTTGTATTGAATTATACTATTAATGCAATGGATGATGTTGTTGCTTGTTTACTATTATGCATTGTTGTGATACTGTACATGACGTCCTCCACCCCAGAACGTTTCCGCCGTTCCTGTTTTGGGGTGTGACAGATTGGTATCAGAGCTTTGTTTATAGTGAATTGAGTATATCAGCCCATAAAAGATATACAAACTATAAACACAACGGGATTAAAATACTCTAACCAAGAGTTTATACTTTTAAATAATAAAATATTAAACTAAGTATACATACCTGCATTCATACTAAAATCAGTGTCACTAGGACAAAACAAAAGTATTACGATTGTTGAGCATCACAAGTAGAATTGGGGATGTATCGTCAATTCTGGGAATGACATAGCCTGATCAACTATGTTGGTCCGAGAAGTGATTAGCATGTGCCCAAGAATGGTTGTGAGGTTGCAACAAGTCTAACAACTTACCAACACTACTACAATGAAAACATTAGAACAGAACATGAACCTAAAATACTATAGGAGTATTTTTTGATACTATAATTACTTATTTGAGAACTAAAAAGGTCTTTACTAGTAGGTCAATAGTTGCTAAGTGGATACGCTAAGGTTATATGTGACTAAGGTATCATAGACTTAGAATCTGTGATCTTTGCTTTACTTCCTGTTCCTTGTTTGGTTGTGGATTTGGAGTTAGGGTCACTTATTCGAAGGTCTATCCTGTTTTGATTTCATATAACTGGTATGCACTATGCAAGTATTAAAGTAACTGGTAAGGATCATCTTATAATTATCTTAAGTAGTACGTCTATTTTTATAAGATTCTTATACCCCTTTTTCTCGCATAGATATCATGGCTGGATTCCATCCTCCTGGTGACCCGTACTTCCCAAACCAAGGCAATACTAGATGGCTCGAGGTAGAGCCAGAAGATAATCATCCAATCCCTTTGGATGATGACTTCGCAGAAAACTTCTCTGAAGGTTCTGACTCCAAACCAGAAGTCAACAACCTACCTCAAGAGGCTCCAATCCCAAACCTCAACCCCCGACCAGCATTTCAAGGCCCCACACCTCTGTGGGCAACAAACTTGAACCGATGGAGTCACGAACAGGGTCAACCTTTACCTTTCAATGGGAACCGAAGCTTCTACAATCTCAGCGAGGGAGGCTCAGCTGACCGAGTCCTGCCCATTATGGTCCGCAGGATTGCTCGGAATGATGAGCAAGGTCGGGCAGCCATCGACCGAGTTATGGAAGTTGACGCAAATTCGGGCGTTAACACGGTCCGCATTCGCCATCTCGAAGAGGCTATGGAAGGGACTAGGAGAGCCAATGAGGCTCTGCAGCAGCAGCTAGCTGCATCCCGAGCCGAAGTCATAGAACTTCGAGTGCGTCAGAGAGCTCATGAGCGACATCTTCAAGACATAGTACGTCAACAGGAAGATCTGAGGGTTCACCCGAGGAATACCCGTCGCCGGTAGAAGATGTTTGGCTCGTCTTTTCTTTTGGTTTAAGGAATAGCCTTTCTTATCTGTGCTCTATGAAGCATTTGTCTGTAAAATATTCCTGTCCTTCAAGTACTTTAACTAGACTTCTAAACTGTCAACGTTTTCCCTATATGGTTTGATGTAAAACCTATTGTTAGGTCATTTTCCCGAACTTGTTACCTCGTTAATACCAATATTATTGACAGTTATCTAATATGTTAGAAAATCTTTGCCTCTATGCTTTCCTACTCTTACAGTTATATCTCTATTTCAATTATACACTCATTCAATTGATGGACTATGGCGATTTAGTCCATGGATCACTCTCCTTATACTTACAATCGATTCTTACTATTATCTTCATCTTTGTAAACTTTTAGTTAAAAGATGCCTCCGCATCGATCATCGAGACGCTATCCTTCGATAACTTCAACTCAACCACCACCACCGCCTCCTCCACAATACGATCCTGCAGCCCTCCAAGTTGCAGTATCTGCGGCTGTTGCAGTAGCCTTAGCTCAGTTCAGCAATAGCGGCACTAGTGGTGGCGGTGCAGCTGCTCAATCTGCTCAAGGCGAGGCTAGTTCGTGCTAGGGAGTGCTCGTATAAAGACTTCAGCAACTGCAAACCCAAGTCCTTTAACGGGACCGGTGGAATCATTTCCCTCTCGCAATGGTTCGAGAAGACGGAGTCGATCTTTGAGATCTGCTCCTGCCCAGAAGGAAGCAAAGTAAAATTTGTTGCTTGCACCTTCTCAGAAAGAGCCCTTACATGGTGGAATAGCCATGTCAAGTCACTAACTCTTATAGTGGCTAACGCTATGGGCTGGGAAGCTTTGAAGGAGTTAATGATCGAGGAATACTGCCCGAGGGGCGATGTTCAGAAACTTGAACAAGAACTTTGGAGCCTAACCATGAAGGGCTACACCGCCAGATTCAGCGATCTGGTGGCACTATGTCCGGGAATGGTCCCTACGGAGGGAAAGAAGATTGAGAGGTACATATGGCGGCTGATGCCTCCATTCCAGGGGAAGGTCCTAGCTTCAAACCCCGCTACCTTCGATAGTGCAAAGCGTCTGGCACAGCGGCTCGTGGATCACGGAGTCCGCACCCCGTCGACAACAACAACCCTAGCCATCCCAATACCTCCCAAGACCGCTGACAACAAGCGGAAACACTGGGGTAACAAGAAAGAAAATGCGGCACAGAACTCTGCCAAAAAGCAGCAGGTCATTGCTGTTCATGCTGCGATAACACCTACTACCACTGCGCAGACAAAGCAGTATGCTGGGAGCTTGCTCAAGTGCGACAAGTGCAACTTCCACCATAACGGACCCCTCCCGGAAATGCAGTGCTCTAACTGCAACAGGAAAGGACACACTGTCCATTTCTGCAAGGCTCCGGCAAGGCCAATCAACCAAGTCCCCGGCGCTGGTGTGGGCCAAGCTTGCTACGGTTGTGGAGAGGTGGGCCACTACAAAAGGAACTGCCCGAAGGCAGGGAACACGGGCGGCGTTGGAAGAGTTTTGGCTATAGGCCACGAGGAAGCGGTAGCCGACCCCACAGTGGTCACTGGTACGTTTCTCCTCGATAACTCTTATGCATGCATACTGTTTGATAGTGGAGCAGAGAGGAGTTTCGTGAATCAGAAATTTGCTCACTTACTTAAACAACAACCACACGCACTTAAATAACCATTCACTGTATAAATGGCTAACGGGAAAACTAAGAGCACTAGTAGTATATACATAGGATGTACTTTAACTCTAGATGGCCATACCTTTCCAATCGACCTCATGCCGGTCTCAATTAAAAGTTTCGACGTCAGTATCGGCATGGATTGGTTGAGTCTTCAGCGTGCCGACATCATGTGTTATGAAAAAGCTGCTCGCTTTAATCTTCCGTCTAGTGAAACCCTTATTATCTACGGCGACAAACCCAACACGAGCCTTCGTATCATCTCAAGTATTCAAGCCCAGAAGTACTTGCGTAAGGAATATCATGCATTCCTTGCTCATGTTGTAGATACGAACAAAGAATCGAAAGACCTAAAGAACAATCCAGTGGTACGCGACTTTCCCGACATCTTTCCAGAAGAACTACCAGGATTACCACCGCAACGCTAAGTCGAGTTCAGAATCGACTTAGTCCCAGGGGCTACCCCAGTAGCCAAATCGCCCTATCGTCTAGCACCAGCTGAGATGCAGGAACTATCTGTAACATCCGGATTTCAGGGATAAGATTGTGTATGTTAAAATTGAGATTAAGGGAGAGACTCGACGAGTTAAGAGTCCAACTCGCCGAATCGAGTCGGGTTTCTCCCGTGGATTTAATGAGTGGACTCGACGAGTCAGAGGAGGGACTCGCTGAGTAGGTGCTGGGCAGAGAAACCCTAATTTCTGGGGTTTGGGATCTATTTAAAGGCACTTATAGCCTCCTTTGCGGCTACCCTACCTTGAGAGAAAACCCTAAACGTGCATAGAGAGCCATGAGAGTTTTGGGAAGCTAAAACTTGGAGTAGTCTAGTGCATCTCTTGAGGAGAAGAGGAGATCATCCAACAAGGAAGCTAGAGAACCAGTGGATCTGGTGTAACTTCGTGCAAGGGCTTGAGCAAGAGGTAAAAGCTTGCACCTTTCTTGTTATTTTGCTTAGATCTTGTTGCTTTGGAAGATTAGGGTTTCTTCCACCATTATTGGGACTTTGATGCATAAGGTCCCTTTTGAGGTCTAGATTTTAGATCTGAACTTTGTGAGGTCCAGAGAGTCCAAAGATTATAGCTTTATTTAGCCATACAAGAGTTATTATGGTTAATCATCCTTGTTAGAGTTATATTGGCATTATGAGCCTTATATGCCATGTTTAAATGTAAAGCTTGCAACTTTACGTGACAATCTACCCTTAGAATGGTAGATCTAGTGTTTGGGGTGATGGATCTGCCTTAAATCGTTTGAATGAGGAATCTGATCGAGAGGACTCGTCGAGTTCATGGCTTGACTCGACGAGTCGGTGAGGGTGTGTCCCGATGGGTTGATTGAGTGATAACTCGGTGAGTTGGGGATCAACTCGACGAGTTGAGATGGACTTTTGAGACTTCTGAGGATATGAGGGGACTCGACGAGTCGCACAAGTGCACTCGATGAGTCGGGTCAAACATGGACTGTTGACTCGAGTCTGACTTCTGTTGACTTTGGGGCTTTGGTCAACATGAGTAATAGAGAACATGGAGGGGTAAAATAGTCTTTTATCCACTTCAAAGAGTTAAAGAGAGGAGAGAATAGCCTTCAGTCATTAGAGTTGTGACTAGAGTATTACTTAGAGATATTCATCCCTTGTATTAGGCGGAGACTAGTCCGAGACTCGGGAGCGAGGATATTTGCTTGCTGCTTGTCAGGTGAGTCTTCTCACTATACATTACCTAGAGTGGCATCTATGTGCAGACCGGAGGGTCTTATGTGTATGTGTATGTTTGATATTTATGTGCATTGTGTTATATGCATGCTATGTGTTATATAGACCGGACCAGAGGGTCCAACGACTCATGAGGCTAGAGGGTCCTCGATCAGATCGGACCGGAGGGTCCAACGATTTAGACCGGACCGAGGGGTCCAACGAGCTAGACCAGACCGGAGGGTCCAACAAGCTACGGGACTGGAGGGTCCCGCTGAGACACATTGACTGGAGGGTCATATCGAGTTATAGCCTCGAGTGGCTTATGTGTTGCATGTGGTATTTTGGGGAACTCACTAAGCTTCGTGATTATCGTGTTATGTGTTATGTGTTTCAGGTTCTTATCAGGATCGCGGGAAGGCGCCGACATGATTTGTACACACTGGCAGGAGATTATGTTTTGAGATTATGGGATATGTTTTTTGTGATGACATCTGATAAACATGAGATTTGAGAATGTTATATGAGTTTTGTTGTGTTTGAAAATGAAAAATTGTTTTTGGAATTAAGGTCGTTACAAGTTGGTATCAGAGCCTTGGTTTGAGGGATTCGGATACACCTTCGGGCATATCTGGACTCAAACTGAGGATTTGAGAAAAGTTTTCAAAAGAGACGATTTTCCAAAACGAGAAAAAAAATTTCAAGAAGAAGCGGAAAGGAGCAGTGTGTACAATCAGCCAGCGCCTGAACAGTGATTTCCCAAAATACCCTTACATTATGTGTTATGAGATATTATGCATGCTAGAGTAGGCTAGGTATTCATATTTAGGACTAGAGTGGCCTGATTTGTGATGCCTTAGCCTAGGAGTTGCTGCTATTTGTGATGCACTTTCGAGTATGTGCTGAGTGAGAGTATCCAGCAGGAATCCTTGTAGAGAGGGATTTGAGTAGAGGAGTAATCTAGGAGAGATACCTAGATGAGCATTTGTGGAGCCTACCGAGAGAGTAGCTAGATACCCGCGAGGGGTAGAGTTGCAGAGACGGTGATATCTTTTGAGTATGAGTCGAGCAAGTGGAGTTATCACCTAGAGTGGGTTTTACGTGTTTATTCGATGCCCGAATGCTGCTTGCTTCGTGCTTTGTGGAATTCCCGATGATAGGAGTCATCTACCAAGTGAATGTGACGATATTCAGGAGGTAGATGACTGGCATCATAAGGAGTTTCTCAGTAGCTGATGGCGGAGAAGTGTGAGAACCTAGGAAGAGCCTAGGATGTGACCTTAGTCAGATGAGTACGCTGACATAGTAGAGCATTTCGCTGGAAAGCGAGCACGTGTGTTGGGATTGGCGATTGAGAAGGTTGAGAAGCTACTTAGGGAATCTAGGATGGTTCGTATAGAGAGTATGGGTAGATGTGGCAGGTAGTATGGGCCCGTACTACTAAAAGCAGAGGACCCATACCCGATGCAGGGAGTATTCCGGAGGATCTAAGTAGCAGATCGAGAGGTGGCGTCATGGTTCGGGTACCATGATTCATAGCAGATCGAGAGGTGGCCACATGGTTTGAGTACCGTGACACGTGGCGATTAGTGCTCCTTGTTTTACCAGTTATTCCGTGGTGATTGTCTAGACCGACAGCAGATGTGAAAGAGTATGGGGCCAGAAGGCCATGATGAACGAGTTTTAGTGAAGTATCCCTTGAGAAGGAAATCGAGTTAGCTCCGAGGGATTGTTGGTGAGATGCCAGTTGGAGTCGCAAGACTCACGGATGAGTAGGGATGGTGCGTTATGGAAGAATACGGTCTGGGCTGGGCGACCGGCCGATAGTGGAGATGTCACTTTCTGTGACCTGAGTGGTGCAAATTCCGTTTCCTGTGGGAGACGTAAGAGGTGTTGAGATTCCGGTTTCTGAGTTTGGGGGTGAGTCCTGTGGGATTGCACTGATAGTGATCTTCAATCAGAGTATATGGCAGTAGGTCTGCTGCGAGATAAAGATATAGCTTGAACAAGTCGTCATTGAGGATTGAGATGGACAAGGACCAGGATACATCCTATTGAGTATAGTAGGGCGTATGTTAGCTGCAGCGTCGGTCGATCAAGAGGAGAATATCAGGGCGGTGGCTCTTAATATCTTTGATGAGTATCAAGAGTGGTAATGTGGGTTCTGTTCTTATCATAAGTGTCGTGATGGAGCGTTAGTTGATGAGTCGAGGATGAGGAGAATGATAGTTCATTATTTCCAGACTAAGAGTCAGGGTTGACACTGGACAGTTGGGAGGTCCGGTGATGGAATGGTGTGGGATACTGAATAACCAGAGGCAGTCATGATAGGAAGTTCTGAGGATTTTATCTGAGGTTCGGGGTATTGGGAGTTGCTTGATCTCTGTCGGGGAGATCATTGAGTGTTGTGTAGCACCTTCCAAGAGTAAGTGCGATGTTACTAGTGGAAACAGTCTGTGGGATAGATTGTTGGTGGGCCAATTGGTGATGGTTCGAACCCTAAGTGGGGGAGAACCGGGTATTTCTATTGAGGGGATCAAAGATTTGTTCGAGAGCGATTAAAGATCTGGATGTAGAGACATACGGTGCGGATTCATGAGTCCAGGGTTATTGGTGACCGAGGCTAGGTGCAGAGCGAGATAATGCATGTGGTATGTGTTTGAGAAAGGATGAGTGAATTGGAAGATTCCTTGTGGCCTGTGCTTTTCGGGGTTAACATATGTCGAGTTCGAGTGCGATCGAGTCGCTGGATTGCGGATGCGATAGCTGAGACTTGCAAGTGAAGGTATAGATTGTAATCTATACCCCTGGGAGGGCAGCAGTTGATTCGTCAACCAATCTTAGGGTCGATACGGGTAGTTCCGTATGAGTAGTGACCAGTAGAGGGGGAGTTTCGGGTTGTTGACAACATGTTCTGAGCCATTGGCGATGCCTTCATGTTTCGAATTAGGAGATGGAATACTCTGAGGTTACAAGTGGTGCGAGCGGGAGATCGGTTGAGGGATTCTGCAAGATCAATGCGGTATCCAAGCATGGGGTCGCGAGCGTGGGATCAGCGGATTGGGCACAACATCGAGAGATTCGGTATTGGTGAACCAAGGTAGCCGGGTATGATGTCCTTATTACTAGATTATTCTGAGTTCTGAGTTGAGAGATGGCAACTGGTGTGGCAAGCATCCACGGTTCCAGTGGGAGCACTTTGACAAATTGATGTTAAACGAGATTATTAAAGAAAGAGGATTGCAATGAGAAAAGGAGTTGTCGTGTCGGTTGTCGTCAGGAGTAGCGACGCTTACTTTTGGATGGGTATGTGGCAACTATCTATGTTGGGCTGAGGAGCATAAGTTAATAGATGCAGTGTGTGGCGTCGACTTGAGGTTGAGATTGTGGGTGGTAAGAGGAAGTGTTGTAAGGCTGCAGGGAGCTGCAACATCCATGAGTCAGCAGGGGATTATTGTGATGCTACGGGGAGCCGTAGTACTCACCAGCCAGTGAGAGGTTATTGTGATGCTACGGGGAGCCGTAGTACTCACTAGTTAGCGGGGGATTGTTGTGATGCTGTGGGGAGCCGTAGTACTCACTAGTCAGTGAGAGGTTGTTGTAATGCTGCGGGGAGCCGTAGTACTCACTAGTCAGTGAGAGGTTGTTGTGATGCTGCGAGGAGCCGTAGTACTCCCTAGCCAGCGAGAGGGCGTTGTGATGAGTACTCTCTGATCAGGGCAAGACGCAGATGAGTTTTAGGCTTGGGTAGCCCTAATAATTGAGTTTTTGGGAGCCTGGTGTTCGAACCAGGGGCGAGACTGGGGTCTCCATATTTATCGGGAAATGTTATACTTTGATTGGAGTTGTGATTATAGCAACCCAGGGGAATTGGAGAAGTGGTATATGCGCGGGTCGCGCATCATGGGTCATGAGTTGAGTGTTTCATTGGGACGAGTGGTTCCAACTCTGGGTCGGACCAAACTCTCGAGTTCGAGTTTGGCTTTGGTGGCGCGTTGGGTAAGTGAGATGAGATTCTGGATTCCGAGGTGGATTCCATGATGGGGGAAATTGTTTATCATCTGATGTCTTAGACCGGTGTAGGTCAGTACTCGGGTACGGGTGGTACCGCGAAATTCATGGAACTATGAGCAGTAGACGACAGAGGTCGGGGTTGAGTTGATCTTCAGTTGGGAGTGTCGCATTCGCTTGGGGTAAGGCGAACTTCGTGACTTGTGTGTCACAATGGGCTGATGTAGTGAAAGTGAGAGGGAAACCAGTGAGACGGTTGGGATAATGCAATGGATGGCCTTGGAGGTTCATCTGTTGGGTCGAGGACAGACCTGGTACTCAGTGTTAAAAAAAAGGTATGAGGAACGGAGCTGAGGCTTATGATTTTAGATGTCTGAGGACATTTCTAAGCGAATACGATTATTCTCTTGTGTCTGGGGGCAGAGTGTTGAGAATTCATTGTTCGGATGGGTTCCGATAGCAGTTCAGTGGATGAGCCCCAGTGGGACGTGAACCCTCCCGTTTCTTGGGGCGTGATTCGGATCGTTACTATGTTTGGTGAGTGATTGGTAGCCGATTGTTGGATTATGTCTGAAGAGAATCAGAAGGGTTGGTTTTCTCCCGGGATTGGGAACTCCTGTTTGGATTCAGGTGTCCAGAGAGGGTGATAGCTGTGTGGTATGAGATCCTATCGATGGCGCAAGATCTGTATGTTGAGGAGCGATTTCGAGGGCGAAATCTAATGTAAGTGGGGGGGAATTGTAACATCCGAATTTTCAGGGATAAGATTGTGTATGTTAAACTTGAGATTAAGGGAGAGAATCGACGAGTTAAGGGTCCAACTCGCCGAGTCGAGTTGGGTTTCTCCCGTGGATTTAATGAGTGGACTCGACGAGTCAGAGGAGGGACTCGCTGAGTAGGTGTTGGGCAGAGAAACCCTAATTTCTGGGGTTTGGGATCTATTTAAAGGCACTTATAGCCTCCTTTGCGGCTACCCTTCCTTGAGAGAAAACCCTAAACGTGCATAGAGAGCCATGAGAGTTTTGGGAAGCTAAAACTTGGAGTAGTCTAGTGCATCTCTTGAGGAGAAGAGGAGATCATCCAACAAGGAAGCTAGAGAACCAGTGGATCTGGTGTAACTTCGTGCAAGGGCTTGAGCAAGAGGTAAAAGCTTGCACCTTTCTTGTTATTTTGCTTAGATCTTGTTGCTTTGGAAGATTAGGGTTTCTTCCACCATTATTGGGACTTTGATGTATAAGGTCCCTTTTGAGGTCTAGATTTTAGATCTGAACTTTGTGAGGTCCAGAGAGTCCAAAGATTATAGCTTTATTTAGCCATACAAGAGTTATTATGGTTAATCATCCTTGTTAGAGTTATATTGGCATTATGAGCCTTATATGCCATGTTTAAATGTAAAGCTTGCAACTTTACGTGACAATCGACCCTTAGAATGGTAGATCTAGTGTTTGGGGTGATGGATATGCCTTAAATCGTTTGAATGAGGAATCTGATCGAGAGGACTCGCCGAGTTCATGGCTTGACTCGACGAGTCGGTGAGGGTGTGTCCCGATGGGTTGATTGAGTGATAACTCGGCGAGTTGGGGATCAACTCGACGAGTTGAGATGGACTTTTGAGACTTCTGAGGATATGAGGGGACTCGACGAGTCGCACAAGTGCACTCGACGAGTCGGGTCAAACATGGACTGTTGACTCGAGTCTGACTTCTGTTGACTTTGGGGCTTTGGTCAACATGAGTAATAGAGAACATGGAGGGGTAAAATAGTCTTTTATCCACTTCAAAGAGTTAAAGAGAGGAGAGAATAGCCTTCAGTCATTAGAGTTGTGACTAGAGTATTACTTAGAGATATTCATCCCTTGTATTAGGCGGAGGCTAGTCCGAGACTCGGGAGCGAGGATATTTGCTTGCTGCTTGTCAGGTGAGTCTTCTCACTATACATTACCTAGAGTGGTATCTATGTGCAGACCGGAGGGTCTTATGTGTATGTGTATGTTTGAGATTTATGTGAATTGTGTTATATGCATGCTATGTGTTATATAGATCGGACCAGAGGGTCCAACGACTCATGAGGCCAGAGGGTCCTCGATCAGACCGGACCGGAGGGTCCAACGATTTAGACCGGACCGGAGGGTCCAACGAGCTAGACCGAACCGGAGGGTCCAACGAGCTACAAGACTGGAGGGTCCCGCTGAGAAACATTGACCGAAGGGTCCTACCGAGTTATAGCCTCGAGTGGCTTATGTGTTGTATGTGGTATTTTGGGGAACTCACTAAGCTTCGTGCTTATCGTGTTATGTGTTATGTGTTTCAGGTTCTTATCAGGATCGCGGGAAGGCGCCGACATGATTTGTACACACTGGCAGGAGATTATGTTTTGAGATTTTGGGATATGTTTTTTTGTGATGACATCTGATAAACATGAGATTTGAGAATGTTATAAGAGTTTTGTTGTGTTTGAAAAATGAAAAATTGTTTTTGGAATTCACGTCGTTACACTATCCGGTCAACTTAACGAACTGGTCATCAAGGGCTTTATTAGACCAAGTTTCTCACCATGGGGAGCACCGGTCTTATTCGTAAAGAAGAAAGAAGGATCGTTCCGTATGTGCATCGGCTACAGAGAATTGAACAAGCTAACGGTCAAAAACCGTTACCCTCTACCTCGCATAGACGATTTGTTCGACCAACTGCAAGAGGCGAATTACTTTTCAAAGGTCGATCTAGGATCCGGCTATCACCAATTACGAGTGTTAGAAGAAGATGTTCTGAAAATAGCCTTCCGGACTCGTTACGGACACTACGAGTTTGTAGTGATGCCATTCGGATTGACTAATGCGCCCGCAGTATTCATGGACTTAATGAATAGAGTATGCCGTCCTTACTTGGATCAGTTCGTCATTGTATTCATCGATGACATACTTATCTACTCTCGTAGTGAGGAGGAGCATAGTAAACGTCTGCGGCTGATCTTAGAAACACTACGATCAGAGAAGCTCTACGCGAAGTTCTCTAAATGTGAATTTTGGATCCGAAGAGTCGAATTCTTAGGTCACGTGGTTAGCGAAGAGGGAATTTACGTGGACCCTTCCAAAATTAAAGCCATTGAGAACTGGTCAGCACCGAAGACGCCTACAGAAATTCGTCAATTTCTAGGCCTCGCTGGCTACTATCGCAGGTTCATACAGAACTTCTCTAGGATTGCAAAACCGCTCACTACATTGACCCAGAAAGGCGTGACCTTTGACTGGGAAGATAAACAAGAGAAGGCGTTCCAAACTCTAAAGTGAGCCTTATGCACCGCACCGATACTATCCCTCCCAGAAGGAATAGAAGACTTCGTGGCCTATTGCGATGCATCCAACCAAGGGCTCGTTTGTGTCCTCATGCAACGAGGTAAGGTCATCGTCTATGCCTCAAGACAGCTGCAGACGCACGAAGTCAACTACACCGCACACGATCTTGAGCTAGGAGCAGTGGTACTTGCTCTGAAGATCTGGAGACACTACCTGTATGGTACGAAAAGCACTATCTTTACAGACCACAAAAGCCTACAACACATATTCAACCAGAAGGAGCTCAATATGAGACAACGATGGTGGGTCGAACTACTCAATGACTACGAATGTGAAATTCGTTATCATCTGGGTAAAGCCAACGTAGTAGCAGACGCCCTAATTCGGAAAGAATATTCTGGTCGAAGAGTCAAATCATTGACTATGACTATCCATTCGCATCTGTCCACACAAATTAAGGAGGTTCAACTCGAAGCCTTGAAACCTGAAAATGTGGCTGGTGAATCCCTGAGAGGAATGGATAAAAACGTGGAAGTCAAGGGTGGCGGAGCCTTATATATCATGAACCGGATCTGGACACCGAAGCACGGTGGCTTCAGATACTTGGTCATGACTGAAGCGCACAACACTCGATATTATGTCCACCCAGGTTCAGATAAGATGTATCTGGATCTTAAAACGTTATATTGGTGGCCTAACATACCTTCGTGAGTAAATGTCTTACTTGCGCCAAGTTAAGGTCGAATACCAGAAACCCTCAGGTTTACTACAGCAACTAGAGATACCGGAATGGAAGTGGGAGCGGATCCCATGGCCTTCATAACCAAGTTGCCCAAGACAACAGGTGGTCTCGATACCATTTGGGTGATCATTGACAGGTTAACAAAGTCCGCACACTTCCTGCCCATCAAAGAGACTGACAAGATGGAGAAGCTCACAAGAACATACATTAGAGAGATCGTACAACTGCATGGTGTTCCTATATCAATTATCTCCGATAGAGATAGTAGATTCACTTCAAGGTTCTGGCAGTCGCTACAAAGTTCCCTAGGAAGGAGGCTGCACATGAGTACAGCCTACCATCCACAGACCGACGAGCAAAGTGAGAGAACCATCCAAACTTTGGAAGATATGTTGCGAGCCTGTGTGATCGACTTTGGGAAGGCATGGATACTCATTTACCCCTTGTTGAGTTTTCCTACAACAATAGTTATCACACGAGCATAAAGGCTGCTCCATTCGAAGCCCTCTATGGCCGGAAGTGCAGATCCCCTCTGTGTTGGGCTGAGGTGGGTGACACCCAGTTAGCTAAAGGATGAGTTCCTGACAGCACTCTCACAGGTCCAGAGATCATTCGGGAAACAATAGAGAAGATCATTCAGATTCGTGAACAATTGAAAGCCTCTAGAGACCGACAGAAAAGCTACGCAGACAAGCGAAGGAAACCTTTGGAATTCCAGGTGGGAGACCGCGTTCTTTTGAAAGTCTCACCCTAGAAGGGATTGATACGCTTCAGAAAGCGTGGAAAGCTAAATCCAAGATACATAGGGCCTTTCGAGATCATCGCTAGGATCGGCCCTATAGCTTACAAACTCAACCTACCCCGCGAACTTAGTAACGTACATTCTACTTTCCACGTCTCGAACTTGAAAAAGTGCCTATCCGACGAGACTCTTGTAATCCCACTCGTCGAGATCAAGATCAACGAGAGCCTCAACTTCGTGGAAGAACCAGTAGAGATCATGGACCAAGAGGTCAAGCAAACGAAGCAAAGTCGTATCCCAATAGTGAAGGTTCGCTGGAATGCCAAGCGAGGACCTGAATTCACTTGGGAGCGCGAGGATCAAATGAAATTGAAATATCCTCAACTTTTCGCTTAGTTTTTTTGTAACTACTTATTTGCTTAAACTCTAATTTCGGGACAAAATTCTCTCTAACGGGGGGATGATGTGAAAACCCGAAATTTCTACCTTGTACAACCATTCAATTCAGTCAAAGTCAGACTTGTTTCTGCTAACTTTTAGCACTGTTTAGAGTCTGTTTGAGCATTCTAAGCCTAGTACCCTCCATAAGGAATGTTAAGAAGTATATTCTAGAGTTCAGTACACTGCATAAAAGCCGGAAAACTCCAAGGATTGGAGTTTACGGCCGTAAACTCATTGCTGGCCGTGAACTCCCCTATAAATATGATACTTAGCCATTTTCAATCACTTTTACCATTTCCAAGCCAAGAAATCGGGTTTTACTCTCAACTATCATCAAGGATCTTCATTTTCCTTCAAAAATATAAGTGTTTTTTACCCTTGATTAGTCACTACATCTTCTTAACTAGTATCACCCATTGATTCCATCCATTAACATCATCTTTTGGGTTAGATCTTCAAGAACACCGAGAACACAGACTAGTGTTTTGGAACAAAATCAACCTTTTTAGCTTCTATATCGTAAGTATTACTTCCCTATACTCGATATCTAGTTGAATCACATGTTAAACAACTTGAAGTCGTCCATTTCCCATGAACAAGAGGTGTTTACGGCCAAGAGCATCTTCCTTGGCCGTAAACCCTAGGTAGAGGTGCAAATGAGCCTTGATCTCTTCCTAAGGCTTGGACTTGAGTCGAGAACCCTTTCTGGTTGTTTGTAAGACCTTAAAACATCAATTTTCACAAATGATCATGAGTTTACGGCCGTAAACTTATGTGACCTTGAACACATTGGCCGAAAACTCATGTGGCCATGAACACTCAGGCCGTAAACCCTAGAGCCGTAAACACTTGGCCGCAAACACCAAGTGTGGCCGTAAACTCACCTTATACACAATCATTTGTGATTTTTACATTTCCATTCAAGTGTACCCTAGTCCCTAAGGTGTTTTCCCTTACCCGAATAGTTAGATAAACACTAATTATATACATATATGTGTCATTATATGCTAAATAGGATTCGTGTGTGTGCTCAAGTCTTCACTTGACACCTAGCATCCTGTACCACTCTTTCATCCAAACCACTCACTACAGGTGAGTTCATACCCCTTAATCTACCTTTTAAATGATTTTAAATGCTTTTACAGGGGGGAATACAAGTAGAACATTATATTTATTGAATCAATCACACGTGATTAATAACTATCAAACATATGGATTTCATACTTCAAAACGTTTATCAAACAAATCTATTTCAAAACATGGTATCAAACTCTTTTACATGTTAAACTCTTTACCAAAACCCTTAATATGCTAAACCTTTCCTTTAAACACTTTAAAACTTATATATTGTTTAAAACCATGTCTATACAGATATAGTTATATAAATAAGGTTGGAAGCACTTAGGACTGATAACTCACTTTATTTCCTGTTCCTTGTTTGGTTGTGGACTTAGAGTACCCTGTTGTTTGTCCGAGTGTCGTTTGATCCTTAGTTATATATTATGTATATGTGTATAGATATAAAAGCTTTTACCTCAGTTCCAACACCTTTGGGTAGCAAGGGTGTATAAACTTACTCAGTCATTCAAACAACATTACTAGTAACTATAATAGGTATAGTTTAGAGGTATACTATTCACTATTTCTAGTACAATGAAACATACATGAGTCAGTTCATTCAGGAGTCAATACATACTTACTATTATGAGAAACTAAGAGAACATACTATTATGAGAAACAGAAAGAACATACTATGATGAGAAACTAAGAGAACATACTATAGACTATACAAAGAGAACATACTATACACTATACAGGCAGAGCATACTATACATATACAAGAATACTATAACATAAATGTGAGCCACTACTTCAGGGCATGGCATCACTGCTATGTCTCGTTTTGTAACCAGAGTCTCCTGGAGGGAGAGCCTGAATTTGTGTATAGATCTATACTGGACTGACCATCCTACACCTTGCTGCTAGCTACAGTGGGACCTGCAGGTCAACGGGTGATGAATGTCATAACTTTTCGACATATTTCAGCGTCGTCTTTCCACTAGTCAATCAAGTATGGTTACAACATATCACATTTTACCTTAACTAACAATTGAATTAAGGTAGTTAGTACAACAGCAGTTACTATGTATAATACTACAGTACTACACTATTTTCCTATTGCATTCACCTTGTGATCTTCTCAGATAAACGATAATGTAAACTATATTTTGATAATGATTGTCATATTTGGGAAAATACACACTTTTACAAAAGAAACAAACATACAGAACAGTCGGGTCTTGGTAGAAGACTGCATTTTAGTAGAAAATATAGGATTTTCTAGGAAGTACAAACATTTACAAACATTTACAAACATTTACATTACACTGTTACAAACATTTGCTTCAAACTTATACAAACAAATGACACTAAAATACTTATGAACTCACCAACTTTAATGCTGATAAACTCTTTCAAAATAACTTGTATTCTCAGGTCGTCAGTAGACAGGTGCCGATGCAGGTTTTGAGAAGACAGAGCAGCTTCCAGACTCTTCTTTATTTTGATTATTCGTTTTTGGTGTCTTATAAACTATACACAGAACACTTGTATTGAATTATACTATTAATGCAATGGATGGTGTTGTTGCTTGTTTACTATTAAGCATTGTTGTGATACTATACATGACGTCCTCCACCCCAGAACGTTTTCGCCGTTCCGGTGTTAGGGTGTGACAAACTAGCAAGAAGGAAACTTATGAGGAGAGAGAGGCTAGGGTATGCAATTTTTGTCCTAGGGGTTCTTCAAAAAAAGGAGTGGCCGATTTTAGGAGCCAGATGCCTCCTTATATAGCTGAGGTAACTAGGGTTTAGGGAAAACCCTAATGTTCCTTTGCTTGGGGCCTAAGCTTATCTAAAGGCCTTATCCAAGCCCCTTGGACAAAATCATTAGGGTTTCCCTTTAGAATTTCGTCCACCACCCTCCAAGGGGGTTCTGGAACCTTCCACTCAACTATTGGATAATTTCAAATCAGTCCCTACACTTTATAATTAATACAATTAACCCTAAAATTAATTCCAATTAATTTCTGGCTAACTATTAATTAAATATTATGATTTCTAATTAATATATTAATCTTTTAACATATTAATAAATCATTTATATTAATTTATTAATCTTATCATAAATTAATATCTCTCCTTTCATAATTTCCTTGTCCATTTGCTAGCTTTGAGGGAAACCCAAAAGAACTGTGTTGCTATCAATTCAAGCACATACCAATTATAGTTATGGGCTTAGACACCTAATCCAATAGTCTCCCACTTGGATAAGTCTATAACTATAATTGCTAGTATGACTTCTAAATCGACCAGCAAATTTTAGCTTCCAAAAGCTGCTGTTGAACTCTGACCCAGTCAGTTAAGTGTCCTTAGATAAGTGATCATATAAACCTTCATTCTGTAAGATATCCCCAGACATAAGACATGGAATGTAATCAATCTCTTTTTCCAGAATCTATGTTTCCCGATTTCTTATTTGTGATGATATAGGACTTCTAATTGAACACATCAATTTAGTCCTGGCTGGGCCCAGCATACAAGTCAACACCAAATCATCGAGGGGACCACAGATATCGCTTTTCCCGTTAGGGCAAAAGGAACGAATAAACGTTGACTCATATGCTTGTATCTTTTACTCATCAAACCATACATGACAATACGTTTTATAACACCAAGTTACTGGTGCGTTTTCGTATCACCAATGCATAACCGGTTTGTAAATTACAACTCATATTTCTCCGTTTCAAGATTCTAAGATATTATCATCTCAGTATTACTTGTGATGAATTCCATGAAGTAATACTATGAGCGAGGGTTTATCCAATACACAAATCTCCATTTCTAAGTACTCATGAACATTGCAACAATTCTATTGTTATGTCTAACTCCCTTAGACAATCTGCAATCCAATTCATGACAGTCTTAATTCACTACTCACTTGCAAAAGTACGAACGACCGTGGAGTTTGAATAATCATATTATTCAGGAAGTAAAACATGCAAAATATGAAACACAATAATAAACAATTGACAGAAGGCAGTAAAGAGACTTATAAATAATACTTTCTTATTTAATCACCAAAAGTCAATTACATTTACTTTGTTACAAGTTTTAGGATAAAACTAATCTAACTGTTAAAACTAATATCATCTCTCAGTTCAATGCTCCGAGCATGCTGAATATGCTTAACCCTACTCAGACCCTTTGTGAGGGGATCTGTTGGGTTATCTTCCGATGATACCCTCTTTACGACAAGATAGCCTTCTTCTACTCTATGTCTGATGAAATGGTACTTTCTGTCGATATGTCTGGTTTTACCATGATCTCTGGGTTCCTTAGTTAAGGTAATCGCTCCTTCATTATCGCATAACAGTTCCATAGGCTCCTGAATGGTTGGAACAACTCCAAGATCTCCGATGAAGTTCCTCAACCAAGCTGCTTCTTTCGACGCTTCACTCGCCGCTATGTACTCTGATTCACAAGTAGAATCAGCCATCGTACATTGCTTGGAACTTTTCCAAGTAACTGCTCCTCCGTTTAGTAGTAATACCCAGTCGGATTGTGAACGGAAGTTGTCTCTATCCGTTTGAAAGTTGGCATCATTGTAACCATCTACTCTCAAAGTATCATTTCCACCAAGTACAAGGACCCAGTCCTTTGTCCTTCGAAAATACTTGAGTATATTCTTAACCGCTATCCAATGAGCTCTACCCAGATTGCCCTGATAACGGCTGACCATGCTCAAAGCAAAGGTCACATCAGGGAGAGTATATGTCATAGTGTTCATGATCGATCCGACAACGGAAGCATAAGGTCCAAGTATGTGCTCTGACTAAGTCCAATTAGTCTCTTCTTTCTATTTCTCAATATTCTAATCCCAAGAATATAGGCGGCTTCTCCAAGGTCTTTCATGGCAAAACACTTTCCAAGCCAAGACTTAACATCTTTCAAGGTTGGAACGTCGTCACTAGTGAGTAATATGTCATCGACATATAACACCAGAAAAGTTACTATACTCCCACTAGCCTTGATATACACGCAGGACTCATCTTCACTCCTTGAGAAACCAAACTCTTTGATTGTCTCATTGAAGCAAAGATTCCAGCTGCGAGATGCTTGTTTCAATCCATAAATGGATTTCTCAAGCTTGCACACTCTATTGGGAAACTTTGCATCAACAAAACCCTCTGGCTGATTCATGTAAACATCCTCAGCCAACTTCCTGTTAAGGAAAGCAGTCTTGACATCCATCTGTCAGATTTCATAGTCATGAAAGGAAGCTATGGTGAGCAATATCCTAATAGATTTAATCTTGGCTACTGGTGAGAAGGTCTGATCATAGTCAACCCCCGGGTTTGAGTGAAACCTTTTGCAACTAGTCGAGCCTTGTATGTGTGCACATTCCCATCCATGTCTGTCTTTTTTTTGAAGATCCATTTGCAGCCAACTGTCTTTCGACCAGGTGTATTATCAACTAAATTCCAAACTTGGTTGTCACACATGGACTTTATCTCGCTGTCCATTGCCTTTTTCCACTTAGAAGCCTCTGGGCATGCCATTGCTTCCTTATAAGTAGCTGGTTCATCCAGATTTACCAGTGTCCTATCACTGATAAATGTGTCACCGCCTGAAGTAATATGGAAACCATATAACTCAGGTGGCAAACTAACCCTAGTGGATCTTCGAAGCGGTAATGAGTTATCAACTGGTTCAACAGGAACTGTTTCCTCTGGTTGAGTGCTAGTGTCATCTAAGGTTCCTTCATTGGCTAACTCTTGAATTTCTTCAAGGTCAATGGTACTCCCACTGTCCTCTTTGACTATGAGCTCTCTCTCTAGAAAGACTCCTCTTCATGCTACAAAGACCACGTTTCCACTAGGTCTCTAGCACAAATATCCAAAAGACTGTATGGGGTAACCAATGAAAACACATTTCTCAATTCTAGCTGCTAGTTTGCCATAAGTCTCTCGTCTTACGAAAGCCTCACAACCCCAGACTTTAATATGTGCTAACGAGGGAACTTTCCCCATCTACATCTCATGAGGTGTTTTGGAAACCTTCTCTGTAGGGACAACATTGAGGATGTGGGCGGCTGTCTCTAAGGCATACCCCCAGAAATGAATAGGAAGTGAAGCACGACTCATCATAGAACGAACCATGTCTAACAAGGTCTGATTACGCCTCTCAGCTACACCATTCAATTGTGATGTCCTATGAGGAGTTAATTATGAAACTATTCCACATTCCTTTAGATAGTCGTTGAACTTGATACTAAGATATTCTCCGCCTCTATCGGATCTAAGTACCTTTATCTTCCTGCCCAATTGATTCTCGACCTCATGTTTAAACTCTTTGAACTTTTCAAAGGTTTCTGACTTATGTCTGATTAAGTAGATATAACCATATCTGCTATAATCATCCTTGAAAGTCACATAGAATCGATTCGTATCTCTTGTGGTTAATCTGAAGGGTCCACACACATCTGTATGTATGAGATCCAACAAACCTTCACCTCTTTCACAGGACCCTGTGAATGGTGATTTTGTCATCTTTCCCAAAAGACAAGATTCATACATATCATCTTATTTTAGGTCAAATGATTCCAACACTCCATCCTTTTGGAGTTGGGATATGCGTTTCTTGTTAATGTGCCCAAGACAACAATGCCACAAGCATGCCTTATCTACACTATTAGACAAGTTAATATTAAACACACTATTACCTAAGCTTTCAACACAAGTCACTGTTTCATACACACCATCAAAAGGTAAAGCTTCAAACACAAAAATTCCATTCTTATAAACAAAAATTGACCCATTCAAATCATTAAAAGAATATTTGAAACCTTGTTTGAACAATGCATGAAATGAAACAATGTTTCTCGTCATCTTAGACGAATAGCAACAATTCAATAAATCTAATCTAACATCATTATTAAGAAAAAGTTGATAAACTCCGATCTTGGTTACTAGTGAAGACTTTTTGTTTCCCATGATCAAGTTTATCCTCCCTCGCTCCACCTCCTCACTTTCTTTTAGCCCCTGCAAATCAAAACATATGTGAAAACCACATCCTATATCAAGGACCCATGAACGAGAAGATAATGAGTTATTAGAGGAAATAGTGTAAATACCTGCTGAAGATGGCTTCACTTTTCCATCCTTAATGTCCTACAGATATTTTGGGCAGTTTCGTTTCCAGTGTCCTTTGTCATTGTAATAAAAGCAATCAACATCTTTTGGGTCGGAAACATGGGGAATTACAGCATTAGGCTTGGCCTTAGGACCACCATTAGATGACCCAGCTTGGGCCTTGCCCTTCCAATTTTTCTTAGGAGGACCTTTCCTCTTTTTCCCCTTTCCCTGTCCAATAGCTAAGACGGGGGCACTAGCAGGAGTGGAGGCTACACTTTTACCCTTCTTTCCTGCCTCAACTGTCTGCAACAAGTTGTACAATTAGACCAATGTTTGCTCAGTATTGTTCAAATAGTAAGTTAGGATAAACTGACCATAACTATCGGGAAATGAGTTCAAGACCATGTCAATGGACAATTCCTCATCAAAATGCACGTTGAGCTTGAAGAAATGCTCTATGTAGCGTTGCATTCTTTGCACATAACTAACCACCGAGTCCCCTTCATTCATACTGCAAGCCATGAGTGACTTAACTACCTCGAACTTTTCCTGACGAGCTCCCTTATAGTACTTTTCCATAAAGTACTTGTTCATCTCAAAAGGCCAGTAGTCCTCATAGTACCTCTGCAGTTATGGGGACATGGTTGCGACCATGATGCATGCCTCTTTGGTTGCATCATTATAGTGATTCTTGTTGGCAGCATATTCTTCGGGAGTGGATTTGGTTTCATCAATCTCTTTGAGCTCCTTTCCAAGGACATACTCTTTTTCCTCAAATCGAAGTGCCATTTTGATATTGCGCATCCAATCTTTATAGTTAGAGCCATCCATAACGAATTTGGGGCAAATGGAGAGCAAAGAGAAGTTATGGTTGGAGGATGATGAAGCAGAAGTGTTTCCAGGAGTAGACATCTGAAAAAGAAAGATAGTTTTAGTTAGATTTCAAGATACCTCAATATAATAACCCAAAGATATAATATTAAGGTTAGGATCCAACTATGAGAATTCACAACTTAGAAATGGGATGCCGAGATCCAAGTGTAAATTTCATAAAGGTAAGTGAATGACGATTCACTAATTCCACCATGAGACGAAACAAAATAAGTGAAATTCCTAATTCTTTTGAGATACATTGAAACTTTTCAATGGCATGTATTAATCTCGGATTATGCTCTTTTATTTGTGACTGGGATACCGAGGATCACAAACAAGATGTGAATAACCATGCAAATGTGCTTGGTAACCTCATTGTCTTTATCATTATCTATTGATGTGTCGGTAAACCACACACACTCCATCAACAATGATAATTTTGAGGTACCCATTACGACTCTTTATTAGTCCTTATTAGTATGTCGGTTAACCACACGCGCTCCACTAACGACTTGTAAAGCCCAATGTGCAATTTCATGGGTTAGCATACTATTCACATTTTTTTTAAAGTAACTAGAGTTGGGATTTTGAAAAAGATGTTCTAGTACTTAATTAATGACATTATACTTTTAATGAGATTAACTTGTCCTATCAAATACTTTATGCTAACGACCCTCCACTAATCAAGGAAGCGGTTGTAGCAACCCGTTATTTGAAGTCTATGTAAATCCATATCATAACATTAATACCATAGGAACTTGAATACTTTAAGGACATGCTTATACAAGTTATTTTATATACATGCCTTGTTAATCCTACATATTTATAAGTTATAAAAACTTATATTGAAAACTATCCACCTATAACTTAATATTCAAGACAAGATAAGTTAAGGCGTTAAAGTTTAATGCGTAAAATGACACACCATAAAGGGGTTTATGGTTTAGGAACATCTAGAACATGACCTTATGATCCAAGAAACATCAAGAATGCTTGTTCACGGTCCATGTTATGAAATAAAAAGGTGTTCACGGTTAGGTTCAAACCGTGAACACTCTTTAAGAATCAAATCGTGATCAAGTTTTAAAGTAGAAAAGCAAACTGTGAACTCCATTCAAGAATCAAAAGCAAACCGTGAACTCCATTCAAGAATCAAAAGCAAACCGTGAACTCTTTCCGATGCAGACTTTGGACCATGAACATACTTCTAGAATGACTTTAAGGTCCAAAAACTCCAATTCTTATTCATCTAAATCGTGAACACTTCATTCTAGAAGTGCTTAACCATAAACACTCATCAAATATCTTCATATTCTTATCCAAGTTTGATTCCCAATGTGATAACACCGTAAACACTTCATTCACCGCCTTAGGAGTATACTTCATACTTAAGGCACAAATGAATTCATTTGTACAATCAACAAGCATAAACACCCTCATTTCCTCTCAAATTGCAAATCTTATTTCCTATCATATACTCTCAAATATCAAGCACATCCAGTTAAACTTCAAACTTCAACATACCTTCAAGAACACGTTCGTATCTGCATCCAAATACTTCCACCAAATTAGTAAGTTGCTTAAATTAGTTTAGTCTCTTAAAGATATTTAACATATATATACAACTAATCCATAAATAATATAAGTGTATAATATTATTAGGATTTGTTGTTATCACATGTTCTAACCTGAGAATCGTCACTACCACCTCGTTATCACCCGAGAACACACATACAAGGTGAGTTCATACCCCTATAATCTACATTTTAAATGATTTTAAATTCTTTTTAGGGGGGGGGGGCATACAAGTTGAACACAAGCTAATTGTGTAAATAATTACATGTGATATCAATCACATAAAAGATTTCCTTATGCTTTTAAAACATTATTTTTACAATAAAGGATTACCAAATACTTCCATAATGACTTAAAGTCATGTAATCTCTTTTCAAAATCACATAACCTCTTTTAGAAAACCGTTAAACTCTTTAAAATATATTTATAACTCTTTAAACTTATAATTGTCAAAATCATGTTCATATATGTATAGGTATATAAATAAGACTTAAAGGGCTTAGGACTAATGAGTTGCCTTATTTCCTTTTTCCTTGTTTCGATGTGGGCTTAAGGTGGGGTTATTTGTCCGAAGGTCGTTTCCTTCTTAATTATATATTATACCTATGGGAATATAAAAGGTTACTTCAGTCGGTATCATTACCTTTGTATCATGTTGAGCAAAGGGGTACATTCATGAGAGATCATGCTAACCAGATAGAACATATAAATTATAATAGGTGTAATTTATGAAACAAACGAGTAATCTATTTTCTAGATAAGTATATGAGGTTTAAACTACTTTGTCAAGAAAAGGATATAATGAGATTTTTACTTAAACTAAAATGTGATGGTATGTCTTCAGGACATAGCAATATACTTGATATGTTACATTATTGTAACCAGAGTCTCCTAGAGGGAGAGTGGGCATTGTGTGTATAGATCTATACGGGACCGACAACCCCACATCCCGACTGTTAGCTACAGTTTGGCCGGTAGGCCAAGGGGTGACAAATGTCATATATTCAGTTTCGACACCAGAAGGTCGTCGTGTTCATTCTAGTCTATCATCATGGTTACAACTTTATCACATTTTAACCCTAATTAACCAGGTTAATATTAGGGTAGTTATTCGCCAATAGTTTATTCTTTTTAAGAAATACTATTGTAGTAGTCACATTCCACAATCAAAACGGAACGGTTTTATGGGATTAAAACTACTTAAATGGAACAGTCTGGAATCAAAACTACTTATCAATCGTAAAGCAGAAAATGTAAGATTTTCTGGAACGTAATCAATTACTTTCGTAAGACTAGTATAACATAAAGGACCTTTAATGGTTGATTCTATAATTCCTTATTTTATACATCAGAGTTATATATAAGTAATATCCGATTGGCAGTGGAATATGTGACTTCCGCCTTACTTCTTGTTCCTTGTTTGGTTGTGGGCTTAGGGCAGATACACACATTTAACTGTCCATTTGCTATTAGGTTATATATAACAAGTATAAACTAAGTGATTGTAGAAGGAACTATTGTGGTTATCATTCTATCACATCAGAAAATATAGGATTTTCTGGAGGAACCGACGAACTTTTCCACGATCTTGGAGTTTACTTTATATAACTAAAATACTTATGAACTCACCAGCTTAAATGTTGATCTACTCATTCAAAATAACTTGTATTCTCAGGAATCCAGTAGATAGGTACACTCCCGAAGCTTTTGAGAAGACAGCCTAGTATCGTGTTGCGTCTTTTGTCTTTTACCATATCTACTTTTCATGTTTGAATATGTAATGTAAAAACTTATACTTATTAATGCAATGGCTGTTTGTACTTTGATTACTATAATGTATGTGTTGTGACACTTGACATGACATCCTCCACCCCCGAACGTTTCCGCCGTTCTGGTTTGGGGGTGTGACAGCGGTGGGTGAGAGTGGACACCCATTCAACTACCATTTTATAGACAGTTTCCTTATACTCCCCTTATAGACTAGCTTCGTGAATGACGCATACTAGCGATTCGACTGACCAATTCGTATACATATATAATATTTAACTTTTATTATAATATATATAAGGTGTGTTTTAAACTTTTTAAGACTTTAGGGTTTATATGAATTTTTCGAAAACTAAACTTTTAATTTTAAATTCTAGATAAACCAAAAACTAGATTTAATAATTATCTATTAATTAACTTTTAATTAATTTATTAAATCTTGGAAGGATTATTTAATTAAATTAAACAATTAATTTAATCTTAATCCTAAACCCTCTAGATTTCGAAAATTTAGGGTATAGGATAATTATCCAATTAATCCAATTAAGCAACAATTATCCAAACCAAAAACCCTAGAAATTTAAGGCATTTTCGAAAATCAAGGGAGGTGGCTAGGATTTCCAAAACCTTAACCCTAATTTTTTATTAGGGTTTGTGGAGGCTAGGGTTTTCGAAAAACCCTTCAAGCCAAACCCCTAAAACGAAAAACATGGCCTTTTAGGGTTTAATAGCCATAAACCCTAATTTTGCAATTCAACTATTGTAGCAATTCAATTTAAAACAAAACCAATGGATCTGATACCACTGATGAGTTTTATGAAAAGCAAATAAACTAGAAAAACAATTCCTAAATTCACATGCAACCTACTTTGGATCTATGTTTTAACTATTGAACATACAACTTTGAATTGCAAAACAAGAACCCTAAGGAGAGAGGCTATTTTGAAAATAACAAATTGGGGTTTTAAAGTTACATAACTTTCAATTATTATGGTAAACAATTGGTAATCCTTTTGATCTTGATCTTCTTGGAAGCTTAGCACCACAAATGTAATGCCTCTAACGGAATCACACCCAAGAACTAGCAAGAAGGAAACTTATGAGGAGAGAGGCAAGGGTATGCAATTTTAGGCCTAGGGTTTCTTAAAAAAGAAGTGGCCGATTTTAGCCTTTTAGGAGCCAGAGGTCTCCTTATATAGCTGAGGTAGCTAGGGTTTAGGGAAAACCCTAATGTTCCTTTGCTTGGGGCCTAAGCTTATCCAAAGGCCTTATCCAAGACCCTTGGACGAAATCATTAGGGTTTCCCTTTAGAATTTCGACCGCCAACCTCCAAGGGGGTTCTGGAACCTTCCACTCAACTATTGGATAATTGCAAATCAGTCCCTACACTTTATAATTAATACAATTAACCCCAAAATTAATTCCAATTAATTTCTGGCTAATTATTAATTAAATATTATGAATTCTAATTAATATATTAATATTTTAACATATTAATAAATCATTTATATTAATTTATTAATCTTACAATAAATTAATATCTCTCCTTTCATAATTTCCTTGTCTAGTTGCTAGCTTTGAGGGCAACCCAAAAGGACTGTGCTGCTATCAATTCAAGCAAATACCAATTATAGTTATGGGCTTAGACACCTAATCTAACAGTTCTATGATGAGTCGTGCTTCACTTCCTATTCATTTCTGGGGGTACTCCTTAGACACATTCGTCCAGATCCTCAATCTTGTCCCTACCAAGAAAGTTGCCAAAACACCTCACGAGATGTGGACAAGGAAAGTTCTTTCGTTAGCATATATTAAAGTTTGGGGTTGTGAAGCTTTCCTAAGACGAGAGATTCATGACAAGCTAGCAACTAGAAGTGAGAAATGTGTTTTCATTGGTTACCCAAAATAGACTTTTGGATATTTGTTCTACAGACCTAGTGAAAACGTGGACTTTGTAGCACGAATATGAGACTTTCTAGAAAGGGAGCTCATATTCAAAGAGGACAGTGGGAGTACCATTAACCTTGAAGAAATTCAAGAGTCAACCAATGAAGGAACCTTAGATGATACTATCACTCAACCAGAGGAAACAGTTCTTGTTGAACCAATTGATAACTCATTACGTCTTCGAAGATCCACTAGAGTTAGTGTGCCACCTGAGTTATATGGTTTCCATATTACTTCGGACGGTGACACATTTATCAGTGATAGGATACTGGTAAATCTGGCTGAACCAGCTAATTACAGGGAAGCAATGACAATCCCATAGGCTTCCAAGTGGAAAGAGTCAAGGGACAGCGAGATAAAGTCCATGTATGACAACCAAGTTAGGAATTTGGTTGATAATGTGTCAGGTCGAAATACAGTTGGGTACAAATGGATCTTCAAGAAGAAGATCGACATGGATGGAAATGTACTCACATTCAAGGCTCGACTGGTTACGAAAGGTTCCAATCAAACTCCAGGGGTTGACTATGATGAGACATTCTCACCAGTAGCTAAGATTAAATCTATTAGGATATTGCTCGCCATAGCTGCCTTTCATGACTATGAAATCTGACAGATGGATGTCAAGACTGCTTTCCTTAATGGGAAGTTGGCTGAGGATGTTTACATGAATCAGCCAGAGGGTTTTGTTGATGCAAAGTTTCCCAATAGAGTGTGCAAGCTTGAGAAATCCATTTATGGGTTGAAACAAGCATCTCGCAGCTGGAATCTTTGCTTCCATGAGAAAATCAAAGAGTTTGGTTTCTCAAGGAGTGAAGATGAGTCATGCATGTATATCAAGGCTAGTGGGAGTATAGTAACTTTTCTAGTGTTATATGTCGATGACATATTACTCACTGGTAACGTCGTTCCAACCTTGAAAGATGTTAAGTCTTAGCTTGGAAAGTGTTTTGCCATGAAAGACCTTGGAGAAGCCGCCTATATTCTTGGGATTAGAATATTGAGAGATAGAAAGAATAGACTAATTGGACTTAGTTAGAGCACATACTTGGACAAGGTATTAAAGAGGTTTAGTATGGAAACTTCCAAGAAAGAAGAGCTACCTATCCAGAGCAATACCAAATTGAGTAAGACTCAATGCCCAAGTACAGATGAGGAAATAGTTGACATGAGTCGTGTACCTTATGCTTCCGCTGTCGAATCGATCATGTATACTATGACATGTACTCGTGTTGATGTGTCTTTTTCTTTGAGCATGGTTAGTCACTATCAGGGAAACCGGGGTGGAGCTTATTAGATAGCGGTTAAGAATATACTCAAGTATTTACGAAGGATAGATGATGAGGTTCTTGTCCTTGGTGGCAGTGATATTTAGAGAGTAAACGGTTATAGTGATGCCAGCTATCAAACGGATAAAACAACTCCCTAGGGTAACTCTCCAACTCGCTCTCCGCCATCAGCTGCATAAGAAGTCCCTGCCATCTCTCCCTAACCAGCTCGCGAATACCATTACATATTACTAAGACCATATAATTCTTCGAATGAGAGGTCTCTCCCTACAACGGTTAGACTCAAACGAGAGCTGTGAAGTAGGGCTAAACCTAACCCTCTGAAATTATTCAATCCTCGTAATATGAAACTTAGCGTATTCGTTTACCGATTAATTAAAGATAACTAGGACCCCTAATAGCACAAAGCAACTAGCATTCATGAATTGAGTAACCCACACCAAGCATATCCTATTCAGGCTATCATATCACTGTCTAATCAGTACTATTATGCAGCTCAATAAGCACATACAACAGGTATATCAAGCATCTTTCTAGATACTTAGCCCTATTCTAACATGCAGTTCGCATACACATACAATGCATAAAAGGCATCCTTCCTAGACCCTTATCCCTAATCTAGCACGCAGTTCTCATAATCATATCATAACATAAAATGTATGGGTATCTTGGGGAAAACTTACTTGAGCTCGGCCGGTCGCACGCATCACACACCTTGTTCTTTCTCATAAATTTTTACTTTAACTTTAGAAAAACCATTTTCTTGTGAAAAATCTTTCAAACCCTCGATTTGAGTCCAAACACCCTCAAAGGTGTGTTCGAATCCCTCAAACCAATGTTCTGATACCAACTTGTAACATCCCAAAATTCAAGACAAAAAATTTTGTTTTTAAATATGTTACTTATAAAACAGTTTACTTAAAACATCATCGAAATCATATCAATCCATAAAACAACAATCACAAGTTTCAAAAATCATATCATCAATAGTAATAACGTCACAGTACAATCCCATGGATCTCAAAATGCGGAATCGTGTGTGTGCGATGCGCTGCTACCATGCCGTCTCCTTCCCCTTCGACGAAGAGGTACCTGAAACCAAAACTAAAAACCGTAAGCACAAAGCTTAAAGGGTTCCCCCATCATAACACATACCATACGACAACATATTGCCGGGAAATTCTGGGGTGCCCTACCTACCCATGTCAAACAGTTCTGGGGTGCTGACCTACCCTGCCAGGCGATTCTGGGGTGCTGACCTACCCATGTCAAGTAGTTCTGGGGTGCTGACCTACCCTCTGGTTTATTCCAACAGGCTCCGGGGACTATGTCTCCCCTACCACTACCACACAGAACATAACATAAACATACCGTCAGGCATATCTGGGGCGCCCGACCTACCCTTTGGTCCTAACAACCGAACTTGGGGACTATTCCCCTCCTACTACCACTATCACATATAACGTATCATGATAGAAAGTAAACATATCAGGTAGTAGCAAACCAAACAATTATCACAAAGACAATCATCTCAACGATAATCAACTACTAGTGGGCCCGCATTGGTGCCTTTGACCCACTTCTACTGGAAGGTAACTTACCTTAGTGTCATGAAGTGTCTGAACTGTCCTCGCTGCCGAGATCAACTCCTCTCAAATCCTACACATAATCATCTTCCTTAGTTACCATTTCATGGTCAACTTAGATCAAAGTCAAAGTCAACACCCTGGCCAAAGTCAACTTTCAGTCAACTCGCCGAGTTGGTCCACCAACTCGTCGAGTTCCCTGATACAGAGTCGGGACCCTTTGCAAGTGACTCAGCGAGTTCATCCTTTGACTCGCCGAGCCCATCTTCATGCTAGTCGGGATGTTTAGTCCTTGACTCGTCAAGTTCCTCATGTACTCGTCGAGTTCATCTTCATGCAAGGTGACGCTCTTAGTGCTGGACTCGCCGAGTTCTTCCTTGACTCGCCGAGTCCATCTTCATATTCTTGGGACATAGCCTTAAACTCGCCGAGTTAGTTCATACACTCGCCGAGTCCCATTATTCCCAGGTCCTTACTGATCCCAACCGACTGAGTGTTCTTCTAACTTAACACATGGTCCATTATCAAAAGGGATTTGGTGGGAAATGCGTCCTGACTCGTCGAGTCCCTCTATGTCCAAAACTATACACTCGATTTCATTTGGTCTTAATGCATCCAAAACATAGATATGACCTCCTAGGGTCCATAATACACGTAAAGTCCCAAACTTGACGTCCATGCATGGGGTATTTGGCCCAAATGGCCCTAAAATGGAGTCTACAAGATGCATGGGGTGCTTATGGAAATAAAGTTAGCACCTTTATGCCATAAGAACCCTCAATGGTTCCAGATCTGAAGTCATACCCTCTTAGAACCACACAATCTCGAATGTGGCTCTATAAAAGTTTAGAAAATGAAGAAATGAACCCTAACTAGAGATCTAAGAGATAAATGTTCAAGGTTGAAGCTTTTTACCTCCAATGAGCTGGAAATGGGACACAACCTCTGGATTCACTAGCTTCCACTTGAACTCCCAAACTCCTTCTTCCTTCTCAAGCTTCACAACCACCACAAACACACAAAAATGGCTCAAGAACACTTAAACAAGGTTAGGGTTTCGATTTAGGGCTTTCTGGACACAGGGAGGCAATGGGGGAGGCCACAACTGGAGAGTTAAGGTGTTTAAATAAGGTGCAAACCCTTAAATTAGGGTTTCATCCTGACAAGCCTACTCGTCGAGTCAAGGCATCTGACTCGTCGAGTAGGTTCTTCTTCCCGCGTCCAAATTCTAACCTTTACTCGACGAGTTGGGGCCTCCAACTCTCCGAGTCCCAGAACAAATATGCAAAATTTATATATTTAAATTACGTACCAGGAACCGGGTGCTATAAATCTCCCCCACTTATTCTAGACTTCGTTCTTAAAGTCTGCCACTGCATTTGGGAAAAGCTCGGGGTAGTGCTCCCTCATATCGTCCTCTGGCTCCCAAGTCCATTCTGAGCCCTTGCGGTGCTGTTATTGCACCTTCACCAGCTCAACCCTCTTGTTCCTCAGGTCCTTCGACTTCCTGTCAAGGATAGCTACTGGCTGCTCGATGTAGTTCAGGCTGTCATCCACCTGAATATCCTCTAGAGGCACCAATTCTGAATCATCTTTCGGGCACTTCCGTAGCTGGGAGACATGAAAGGTGCTGTGAATCTGGCTAAGTTCGGCTGGCAGGTCCAGCCTATATGCCACCTTGCCCACCCGGGCTGCAACCCTGAAAGGTCTAATGTACCTGGGGCCCAACTTGCCCCGCTTCCTGAATCGGATGACACCTTTCCAAGGTGACACCTTCTGGAGGACCATATCCCTGATCTGGAACTCCAGGTCTGAACGGCGCTTGTCGGCATAACTTTTCTGCCGACTCTGAGCAGTCTGAAGCCTGCTCCGGACCTTCTGGATCCTCTCCGTCATCTTGAGCACCACTTTGGTGCTCCCCATGACCCGCTACCCAACCTCACCCCAACATATCGGGGTCCTGCACTTTCTCCCGTATAAAATCTCGAAGGGAGGACGGTCAATACTCATGTGGTAGCTATTATTGTAGGAAAACTCTGCCAAGGGAAGGTAGGTATCCCGGCTACCACCGAAGTCTAATACACACGCCCGCAACATATCGTCCACTATCTGGATGGTCCGCTCGCTCTGACCATCCGTCTGCGGGTGGAAAGCAGTGCTAAAGTGCAGACGAGTACCCAACTCGTCATGAAATTTCTTCCAGAATCTGGAAGTAAACCGCACGTCTCTGTCAGAAATCACAAAGACAGGAACTCCGTGTCAGGCTACAACCTCTCGAATATAGATATCGGCCAGCTTCTCGGCCGAAATGCTCTCCTGGATCGATATGAAATGGGCACTCTTGGTCAACCGATCCATGATGACCCATATGGAATCCACTCCCCATGCGGTCCTGGGAAGCTTCGTGATGAAATCCATGGTAATATCTTCCCATTTCCATATAGGGATATCCAACGGTTGCGTCTTTCTGTGAGGCCGCTGATGCTCTGCCTTGACCTTCCTGCAGGTCAGGCACCTCTCAACGTAGCAGGCTACATCCCACTTCATGCATGGCCACCAGTAATCAGGACGAAGATCTCTGTACATCTTTGTCGCCTCAGGATGGATAGAAAACCTGGATTTGTGGGCCTCATCCATCAAAATCTACCGCACTCCACCCCAGTACAGCACCCAGACCCTCCCGTGCAGGGTCAACAACCCACGACAGTCATAATCAAAGGAGGCCACCTGGTCTATAATCTGCTCGCACTTCAGGCACTCATCCTTCAATCCCTCGACCTGTGCCTCTCAGATCTGCTCCAACAGTGGAGTCACTATTGTCATCTTCAAGCATATTTCTCTAATAAGGGCTGCCTTGCGAATAAGCGCATCAGCTACAACGTTGGCCTTCCCCGGGTAGTAGAGGATCTCACAATCGTAATCCTTCTCCACATCTAGCCACCGACGTTCCTCATGTTCAGATTTAGCTGATCCATGAGGTACCTCAAACTCTTGTGGTCCATGTAAATGGTACATCGGACCCCATAGAGGTTGTGTCGCCAAATATTGAGGGCAAAGACAACCGCCCCCAACTCCAAGTCGTGTGTCGGGTAGTTCGCCTCGTGAGGCTTTAGCTGCCTCGAAGCGTAGGTGATGACATGCCCTCTCTACATTAGTATAACGCCCAAGCCTAAATTGGACGCGTCGCAGTATACCACAAAATCCTCCATGCCCTCTGGCAGGGCGAGGATCAGCGCCTCGCATACTCTCTGCCTCAATGTCTCGAGCGCTGCCTGCTGCTCAGGCCCCCAACGAAATACAACGACTTTCTTCGTCAGCTGATTCAAGGGCACGACTATCTTAGAGAAGTCCTGAATGAACCTCCGGCAATAGCCTGCCAATCCCAGGAAACTCGGAATCTCAGATGGAGACTTCGGAACCTCCCATCTCATCATGGCCTCCAATTTGGTCGGGTCAAAATCTTGTTTTGATTGACAAGGTGCCCAAGAAACTACACCTCACGCAACCAAAACTCGCACTTGGAGAACTTAGCATTTAAGCTCTCCCTCCGCAGGGTATCCAACACCTCTTGCAAGTGCTCCTCATGATGTTCCTGCGTCTTGGCATAAACCAAGATGTCGTCAATGAAAACTATCATAGACCGATCCAACATCAATCTGCATACGCGGTTCATGAGGTCCATGAATGTGGCAGGAGCATTGGTGAGCCCGAAGGGCATCACCACGAACTCGTAGTGTCCATAACGAGTCCGCAAAATAGTCTTCTGTACGTCCTCGTCTCTGACCCTCATCTGATGGTAGCATAACCGCAAATCTATCTTGGAAAACCAAGATGCCCCCTAAAGTTGGTCAAAAAGATCATCAATCCTAAGGAGTGGGTAACAGGTCTTCACCGTTACCTTGTTCAGCTCCAGCTAGTCTATACACATCTGATACGACCCGTCCTTCTTCTTCACAAACAGAATCGGGGCTCCCAGGTCAAACTGCTCGGTCTAATGAATCCCTTGTCTAACAGCTCTTGCAACTGTGTAGACAACTCCTGCATCTCGGGAGGAGCCAACCGATACGGTGCCTTGGCTATCGGAGCCGCACCAGGGACCAAGTCAATCCTGAACTCTACCTGTCTCTCTGGTGGTATCCTAGGTAGATCCTCTGGGAATACATCTGCATACTCTCGCACCACCGGCACATCACTCACAGTCGCCTTACCCGCCTCCCGGGTATCCATAACATAGGCGACATACCCTGCGCAACCCTGCTGTAGGTAGCGCCTAGCCCTCGCTGCTGAGCAAAGGGCTGGTCCTCGCTATGGTCTCTCACCCTGAATCACTAGCTCTCCCCCACTTAGGGTCCTGACTCGGACCAACTGTTGCACGCAGTCGTTTACTGCCACATTGGGGCTCAACCAATCCATGCCTATAATAACCTTGTTGCCACGCAACGGAATGGGAACCAAGTCTACCAGGTAGCGCTCCTCATACAGCCTCAGAACACAATCTTTAAAAAAACTCTGATGCTCGTACTGATTGGTCGTCTGCAATCTCGACCTCCAGAGGGAAATCCAACATGCTCGAAGACTCAAGGAACCTCTTGCTAAGGGCAAGAGAGACAAATGATCGGGTAGCCCTCGAATCAAACAACACCTGTACTGGAATGTTCCTAAACGGCACATAAAACATATATATAAATATCGTAAGCAACATAAAATAAGAGCTAGGGAGAAGAAATCATACCCGTTACCACATCGGGTGCGGCGCGTGCCTCCTCTGTAGTCAACAGGAAGGCTTGACTCCTCACTACTGGAGCCTCTGTCTTGCCCTGCCGGCCATCAGTAATCTGCAGGGTCGCTGGGACTGGCGCCGCCACTGGCGCTGTTGTTGCTGTCAATTTCGGGCAATCGGCCTTTTTATGGCCCTTCTTATTACAATGGAAGCAAATCAGGTCTAATGTCTAGAATGTGGGGGTGGGGCAGTACAATCCTTGCTAAAGTGCCCAGTCTTTCCGCACTTATAGCAGCTCGATGACCCCAATCTACAAATCCCCTCATGTGGCCTGCCGCATTTCCTGCAGTGGCTCTGGCCCGGCTGGCCCTTCGACCTAGTGTTGGATCCCTTGGGTTTCTTCCCCGAAACCCCAGTCACCTGCCCCTATCCCGACTTCCTATTTCTGATGTGCTCCAAATCATCTCCCTCTCCCTCGCCCTAGCAATCATGGAATCTAGAGTCGGGCATGACGAGTAGCTGACGTGCTCCCGAATGTCAGCTCTCAACATGTCGTGATAGCGGGTCTTCCGCGTCTCCTCGTCTCCCGCATACTGAGGCATCAACAAGGCCCTCTCCCGGAACTTAGCAGTAATCTCCGCCACTATCTTTGTTGTCTGTCTCATGTCGAGGAACTCTCTGGCCAGCTGCTGGAGCTCCACAGCCGGTGCAAACTCTGCCCTAAACCTGGTCACAAAGTCCGACCAAGTCATAGCCTCAATGGCTGAGGCTCCCAAGGAATCACCCACCGACTCCCACCAATCTCTGGCCCTGTCTCTCAAACATCTAGCCGCATATCGAACCTTCAACCTCTCAGGGCAGAAGCTAGTCAATTGAGCAGACTCCATGTTTGCAATCCATCTCCTGGCAATGATGGGGTCCTTCGCCCCGTGAAAGTCTGGCGCACCACACCCCTAAAGTCCTTGAAGGACAGTGTGCGCGATCCTGATTGGCTGGATGCCGTGTCGCTCCTGAACGCCCTGAGGCGATCCTCCATCAGCTCTATGATCCCTTCCATGATCGACCCAAAGATAACCGGGGTTGCCTCAAGGATACCTCTCGTGATCTCTGACGCGATGAACTCGCGTAGTCTCTCATCCACTGTCTTGGAACCCGAACCCAAACCTGATCCTGATCCTGACCCTGATCCTGATCCTCCTGCTCCGTGTCGCGTAATCATCACCGTTCTGAAACAAAATACATAAGTGTCAGGGTCATACATAATCTCGAGAGATCTTACACACTCTACAAGTTCCTTGGTTCTATCTCGGCTCTCCTTGACTCGAGTACGGATCCTCTGTTTTCAGTAGTACGGGCCCATACAACCTTTCACATCTATCCGTACTTTCCTAAAGGATTGCTTCGACTTCACCAAGTCCCTTCTACTACTGTTGCACCCTTTGCTAATCTCATCCTAGGCTTACCCTAGGGTAACTCTCCAACCCACTCTCCGCCATCAGCTGCATAAGAAGTCCCTGTCATCTCTCCCTAACCAGTTTGCGAATACCATTACATATTACTAAGACCAGATAATTCTTCGAATGAGAGGTCTCTCCCTACAATGGTTAGACTCAAACGAGAGCTGCGAAGTAGGGCTAAACCTAACCTTCTGAAATTATTCAGCCTTGTAATATGTAACTTAGCGTATTCATTTACCGGTTAATTAAAGATAACTAGGACCCCTAATAGCACAAAGAAAGCAACATCCGGGAATTGAGTAACCCAAACCAAGCATATCCTATTCAGGCTATCATATCACTGTCTAATCCGTACTATCATGCAGCTCAATAAGCACATACAACAGGCATATCATGCATCTTTCTAGATCCTTAGCCCTATTCTAGCATGCAGTGCTCATACACATACAATAGGCATAAAAGGCATCCTTCCTAGACCCTTAGCCCTAATCTAGCATGCAGTTCTCATAATCATATCATAACATAAAATGTATGGGTATCTTGGGGAAAACTTACTTGAGCTCGGCCGGTCGCACGCATCACACACCTTGTTCTTTCTCAAAACTTTTTACTTTAACTTTAGAAAAACCATTTTCTTGTGAAAAATATTTCAAACCCTTGATTTGAGTCTAGACACCCCCGAAGGTGTGTCCGAGTCCCTCAAACCAAGGCTCTGATACCAACTTGTAACATCCCAAAATTCAAGACAAAAAAATTTGTTTTTAAATATGTTACTCATAAAACAGTTTACTTAAAACATCATCCATATCAAATCAATCCATAAAACAACAATCACAAGTTTCAAAAATCATATCATCAATAGTAATAACGTCAGAGTACAATCCCATGAATCTCAAAATGCGGAATCATGTGTGTACGATGCGCTGCTACCGTGTCGGCTCCTTCCCCTTCGACGAAGAGGTACCTGAAACCAAAACTGAAAATCGTAAGCACAAAGCTTAGTGGGCTCCCCTATCATACCACATACCATATGACAACACACTGCCGGGCAATTCTGGGGTGCCCGACCTACCCATGTCAAACAGTTCTCGGGTGCTGACCTACCCTGCCAGGCGATTCTGGGGTGCTGACCTACCCATGTCAAACAGTTCTGGGGTGCTGACCTACCCTCTGGTTTATTCCAACAGGCTCCAGGGACTATTTCTCCCCTACCACTACCACACAGAACATAGCATAAACATACCGTCAGGCATATCTGGGGCGCCCGACCTACCCTTCGGTCCTAACAACCGAACTTGGGGACTATTCCCCTCCTACTACCACTATCACATATAACGTATCATGATAGCACGTAAACATATTAGGTAGTAGCAAACCAAACAATTATCACAAACACAATCATCTCAACGATAATCAACTACTAGTGGGCCCGCATTGGTGCCTTCGACCCACTTCTACAGGAAGGTAACTTACCTTAGTGTCATGAAGTGTCTGAACTGTCCTCGCTGCCGGGATCAACTCCTCTCAAATCCTACACATAATCATCTTCCTTAGTTACCATTTCATGGTCAACTTAGGTCAAAGTCAAAGTCAACACCCTGGCCAAAGTCAACTTTCAGTCAACTCGCCGAGTTGGTCCACCTACTCGTCGAGTTCCCTGATACAGAGTCGGGACCCTTTGCAAGTGACTCAGTGAGTTCATCCTTTGACTCGTCGAGCCCATCTTCATGCTAGTCGGGATGTTTAGTCCTTGACTCGTCAAGTTCCTCATGTACTCGTCAAGTTCATCTTCATGCAAGGTGATGCTCTTAGTGCTGGACTTGCCGAGTTCTTCCTTGACTCGCCGAGTCCATCTTCATATTCTTGGGACATAGCCTTAAACTCGCCGAGTTAGTTATACACTCGCCGAGTCCCATTATTCCCAGGTCCTTACTGATCCCAACCGACTGAGTGTTCTTCTAACTTAACACATGGTCCATATCAGAAGGGATTTGGTGGGAAATGCGTCCTGACTCGTCGAGTCCCTCTATGTCCAAAACTATACACTCGATTTCATTTGGTCTTAATGCATCCAAAACATAGATATGACCTCCTAGGGTCCATAATACACGTAAAGTCCCAAACTTGACGTCCATGCATGGGGTATTTGGCCCAAATGGCCCTAAAATGGAGTCTACAAGATGCATGGGGTGCTTATGGAAATAAAGTTAGCACCTTTATGCCATAAGAACCCTCAATGGTTCCAGATCTGAAGTCATACCCTCTTAGAACCACACAATCTCGAATGTGGCTCTATAAAAGTTTAGAAAATGAAGAAATGAACCCTAACTAGAGATCTAAGAGATAAATGTTCAAGGTTGAAGCTTTTTACCTCCAATGAGCTGGAAATGGGACACAACCTCTGGATTCACTAGCTTCCACTTGAACTCCCAAGCTCCTTCTTCCTTCTCAAGCTTCACAACCACCACAAACACACAAAAATGGCTCAAGAACACTTAAACAAGATTAGGGTTTCGATTTAGGGCTTTCTGGACACAGGGAGGCAATGGGGGAGGCCACAAATGGAGAGTTAAGGTGTTTAAATAAGGTGCAAACCCTTAAATTAGGGTTTCATCCTGACAAGCCTACTCGTCGAGTCAAGGCATCTGACTCGTCGAGTAGGTTCTTCTTCCCGCGTCCAAATTCTAACCTTTACTCGACGAGTTGGGGCCTCCAACTCTCCGAGTCCCAGAACAAATATGCAAAATTTATATATTTATCTTACGTACCAGGAACCGGGCGCTACACGAAGAAGGCCATCTTGTTGTAAAGAGTGTATCATCTGAGGATAACCCAACAGATCCCCTCACAAAGGGTCTAAGTAGGGTTATGCATATTCAGGATGCTCGGAGCATTAGACTGAGAGATGATATTAGTTTTAGCAGTTAGATTAGTTTATTCTGAAACTTGTAACAAAGTAACTATAATTGACTTTTGGTGATTAAATGATAAAGTATTATTTATGAGTTTGTTTACTACCTTTTGTCAATTGTTTATTATTGTGTTTCATATTTTGCATGTTTTACTTCCCGAATAATATGATTATTCAAACTCCATAGTCGCTCGTACTTTTGGAAGTAAGTAGTGAACTAAGACTGTCATGAATTGGATTATAGATTGTCTAAGGGAGTTAGACATAGCAATAGAATTGTTGCAATATCCATGAGTACTTAGAAATGGAGATTTGAGTATTGGATAAACCCTCGCTCAGATTATTACTTCATGGAATTCATCACGAGTAATACTGAGACGATAATATCTTATAATCTTGAAACGGAGAAATATGAGTCTGTAATTTACAAGTCGGTTATGCATTGGTGATACGAAAATGCATCAGTAACTTGGTGTTATAAAATGTATTATCATGTATGGTTTGACGAGTAAAAGATACAAGTATATGAGTCAAAATTTATTCGTTCTTTTTGCCCGACGGGAAAGGCGATATCTATGGGCCCCTCGATGATTTGGTGTTGACTTCTGTGTTGGGCCTAGCCAGGGCTAAATTGATGTGTTCAATTAGAAGTCCTATATCATCACAAATCAGAAATCGGGAAACATAGATTTTTTACAAATAGATTGATTGCATTCCATGTCTTATGTCCGGGGATATCTTTCAGAACGAAGGGTTATATGATCACTTATCTTAGGACACGTAACTGACTGGTTCAGAGTTCGGCAACAACTTTTGGAAGCTACAATTTGCTGGTCAATTTAGAGGTCATACTAGCAATTATAGTTACAGACTTATCCAAGTGGGAGACTGTTGGATTAGGTGTCTAAGCCCATAACTATAATTGGTATGTACTTAAATTGATAGCAGCACAGTCCTTTTGGGTTGCCATCAAACCTAACAATTGGACAAGGAAATTTTGAAAGGAGAAAAAATAATTTATTGTAAGATTAATAAATTAATATAAATGATTTATTAATATGTTATGAAAATAATATATTAACTAGAAATCATAATATTTAATTAATAGTTAGCCAGAGATTACTTTGAATTAATTTTGGGGTTAATTGTATCAATTCTAAGTACAGGGACTAGTTTGTAATTATTAAATAGTTGGAAGGAATGTTCCAGAACCTCCTTAGAGGAGGTGGACGAAATTCATAGAGGAAACCCTAATGAATTCGTCCAAGGGCATTGGATAAGGCTTTGGATTTGCTTAGGCCCTAAGCAGGGGAATCCCGGGGTTATCCTTTAAACCCTAGCTTTGGGGCTAAGTTACCTTGACTGTTTAAGGAGCCTCCTAGTTCCTGATTTTTTCCATCCCTTCCTTTGGAGAAACCCTGGCCGAAGATTGCATCCCTCCTCTCCTTTCTCTATAATTTCCTTCTTGCTAGCTCTTGGGTGTGATTCCATTAGAGGCACGACAATTATGGTGCTAGGCTTCCAATAAGATAAATATCTAAGGGTTATCAATTGTTTACTTTAACAATTGAATGGTATGTAATTCTAAAACCCTTATAGCTAATTTTCGAAAATAGATCCAAATTAGGTTGCATGTGAACTTAGGAATTGTTTTACTAGTTTATTTATTTACCTAAAACCCAGCAGCAATGAAACCCAACATGCTGAGTACGCGGGGCGTACTCAGCTTATACGCTCAATGTACTGCTAAAAGGGCTTGTACACGCAACGTACAATCTTGTACCCCCCACGTACTCACCAACTTTGGCCAACTTTCCAATGTAGCTCCTAATCGATTAGGACCATGGCCCAAGCTCATATTTGACTTCCTTAAGGTGGTTAATGACATAAAGTTGCCAAATTTATGTGCATGCATGGCTTAATGGGGCTCTAGAGCTCAAAAGAGCTTAATAAATGACTTAACACATGCATGAGACCAAAACCACCATAAAGTTTGCACCTTTATGCTTAAAAAAATCCTTACCATGTCCAGATCTACAAGAATAAGCTCCAAAAATGACATTAGCTCACAACCACCACCCAAAGGGACCCAAAAGGCCAAAAAGAAGCCAATGAATCGATCTATGAAATGAGATGACAAGCTTTGAACTTTATACCTCACAAGCCACGAAATAAAGGTGCTAAAGCCGGATCTCAAGGCTCTAGTCTAAAGAATGAGTCTTCAAGCTTCTTCTCCCCCCTCTAGATGCACAAAATCCCCCACAAAAGCCTCATAAGAGCTCAAAAGCACCACACAATGGCTAAGGAACGAATTAGGGTTTTCAAAGGTGAGGAGGCTGGTTAAACAAGGAAAAAAGAGGCTATCTTATGGCTTATATAGGGTACAACCTCGAAAAATAGGGTTTCTAAGCAGCTCATGTACGCTAAGCGTACTCCACGTATGCCCAACGTATGTGGAAAAGCTCTGTTATCCACCTTCAAGAGTACGCTTAGCATACCCCGACTTTCCCAAAATTAACACTTTTGCCCCACAGGGACCAAATACACAAAATCTTCCACCCCCAAGGGTCTAGACTGAAAAGCACAAAGAACCGAGTGTTACATTTACCAGGGCATCTTGTACTACAGTTTAACCATAAATAAAATGTTTAGGCAATTTTCTAAACTATATAACATTTAACTCTACTTTTTGCAAGAATAAATACACAAAAAATCATAAAATCAGATTAAACTATTTAAAAACCAATTTAGGTATTTTTCTCAGTTTTTATACATTAAATAACAATTGTACAAAAATTTGAGGATTTATTTCAATTGTTTGCTATTTATTTCTAATTTCCCAAGATTAAACATCCATAAATCCAAAAATGGTTTTCCACTATGTAAAAATGACTTTTGATATTTTTCCCATCTTATATACATTGTATAACAGTTGTACAAAAATATTGGTAATTTACCTAAACTGTTTAGTAATTTTCACGATTTTATGATGTTTTCAAGGAATTAAATGGTGAGAAAATAGTTAAACATATTTAATAATCATGAAAAATTACAAGGTGGTTCTAAATTATAGTAAGAACTTAAATCTAAAGTTTAGAAAATTTTAGAACTAAACTTATTTAGTTTTTGAGTATTTAATCATTGGAACACCTCCAAAAATGTTAAATTTTAATATTTCAATAATGAGAAATTCCACTTTAATTTGTTATATAACAAATCGATTCATATTTCACAAAAAAATGTTTGTAACTTATCGATATCAAAATTTTGATACAATATTGGCATAATTCTAATATAGTAGTAAATATACTAGTATTAGATTTCGATTAGATACTCATTAGTGTGTAACATCGTTGTATGAGTCGGTAGTGGTATGAGTGGAGTGTAGTTCAAGGCACCATTTGCATCATCTCAAAGCATTATGCGTATTCACGAACCCTATTTAAAATTTTTAAATGTTTTGGGGTGGAAAAACATGTCAATTATTCAATTAAGTTCGTTGTATTTATTTTAAATTGTATCAAACGTGATTTTTTTGTGTATGTGTTGCAATTGTTGATTCATGAGGCCTGTATCGTGGTAAAGTCCCTGGAACCATTTCATACAACTTCTGAACTCTTTTGAGCCCATGGTTATTATGGACTATTAGAAGGTAGACAACTCCTCACTTGCTCATTTCGCGAAGTGCATTTTACCATTTCTATCTATGTGAGCGATATACGTAGATTTCAATAGGGCACCCCTCGGTCATTAGACTTAGTTTGTGAACTCATGGTATAATCATTATGTACATACAAACCTTGTATCTCGTTTTAGCATCGAACTTTATTTCCCATGAGAATATGAACATTGCATCTCATTTTGGCAATGTATTTTATTTCTCATGATGACAACAAACTTATTTACTCATTTTAGCAATGTACATTTATTTAGTTGACGCTCGTTTTACATGCTTTTTCAGGGAATCATCTAGTAAGTGACACTTAGAGACACATCATATGTAGGAGTAGTCGCATGGGTTGTTTTTCAAATACGTTGTAATTTTTTTTATTTGTTCAAACTCATTGTAAATTTGTAATGCTTTTAAATACTATGGTTGGTGTTGTCTTTTAACTTTTGCTATGAGACCATTTGTATTTGTCGCGTCTAGTGTTTCCGCTTTAGCGGGGTGTGACACATGTAACCCTAAAAGTCAGAGCCATTAAGTAAGACCCAATGCCCGAGATCTAGGGTTTTGAACCATGCCGCTACCACGATGAGGAGTCTACTTAACCATGCCGCCACTTAGAAGATATGGCGCGCCGCGGTACTTTCACTCATGCGCTGCGACATTAGGTTTTTCCCAAAAACCTTTTCTCATAATCCTTAAGTCTTTAATTGATCATTCCAAAAAATGAATGTTACACATTAAGACCGTTATGAAGTTTTTTCTTAAACTATTTCTATTTTAATGCGAAAATTACTAAAATAACCCAATAATGTCTTCACTTGCGATTTTGCTTTATGGACTACGAAATTGGCATATTTTCGGCCCTTATCTAGCCTAACAATGTGTTGTTGGAAATTTTAGTTATTTATTTATTTTTTCTACATCTGTGTTTTGTTAATTTTAGTTATTTATTTATTTTTTAAAATTTCCCAATGAACATAGAAGTCACTAGTGCATATGTAATGGATTAGCGTCTTATATATTCACAACTAGTTTATATTCCGTGAGAACCCCGGTTATAAAATTAATTAAACTATCATATTAAAAAATAAAAATTATTAATCAATTATTTTAAATAAATTATTGCTTAAGAGATATTTTTTTAGTTATATAAAATTATAATCGTTTATTTAAATAAATATGTGAAGTTATATCACTTTATCATCTGTATTAATTTTATTTTATTTTTTAATTTAATGTTATTAATTTAATATAATTAAAGTGAAAATTTTTAAAAACTAAAAATTAAAATGGAGAAGCAATGATTAATTTAATGAAATTAGAGTGAGAAATTTAAAATTTAAAATGTGTAATTAATAGGTTGACAAGTGGTATGATACATGACATATAATATTAATAAGGAGTTCTAATATTATGACACTTACTAATAGGAAAATAAACATATTCATTTATTAGAATAATGATAGATATACTATTGGACAGACAGTGCCAAATTGCAAATGGCATGATGTAGATTAAGAACAACTCCAATCGACCATTAAAATGGTGCAAAGTCTCTAAAAACCACTCCAATGGACCTTTAAAATCATCATCATTTTGTTAAGCCTCTTGGTTGTCTCCAAATTTGACGTGTCTATCTCCCAACACCAAATGTACTTTTCAATATAACTCCATTATTTTATTATATATACTATTTTTAGCACTATTATAATTATTATTTTATTCAATATATTATTTTTAATGTAAAATTTTAATGTATGGTTGGAGTGAAAACTACATTTTAGTGTTACAAAGTCACCATTTTAATGTTTTTAGTGTTTTGTGGTTGGAGTTGGTCTAAAAAACCAAATTTTTGGATTAAAAATATATAATTCATTAAGTTTTTTTTTTTTTTTTTTTTTTTAACACCTAACCTTAAACTGTTATATTTTTTCTCCCCCACACCTTCCTTTCAAGCGACACAACATAGTCGCTGCTCCTTACCATTACCTCTGTGTCCAAACAGATCCGAGATGGTGGCGTGTGAAGTGGATAAACGATAATGGTGTGGGACTTGTGATTAGAGATACGAGGATAAGAGATGGTGTTGTGGGACCAGATCGGAGGCGGAGTTCCTCACTCCCACCATCTCCTTCCGGTAACTCCTGCTTCCATCATCGATGCCTCTCAATATTTCCTCCCCTTTCTGATTTCCCCCCTCCGAGTAACTCCCCATTTCATCATCGATGCCTCAAGGGTTTGCTACGATTAGCGTTTTGTGATGTTTAGCTTCAAAGAAAATAGCAGAGAAGGAAGCCCTAGATTACGAAAACATGGATTGATCTTGAATTTCTGGTACCAAATCGGAAAAAGATACCCCTTCCCACCGTACTCCGCCACTCAGCATCCTGGGTGTGGCTGGAGACGATGATCAATTTTTCTTAGTGAGGTCAATAGATTAATTTCTTGAATCCTATATGAATAATTGATTTGTAGATTTCAGATTCAATTATTAGTGTTAATGGGTCAATATAGTGAAATTAAATGACGAATTTGAAAAAAAAAATTGCTTGATTTCTTGTTCAGTACTCGGAGTGTGGTAATTCATGGTCTTTGTTTTTGGAATTTCACTAAAAAACCAAGTTCTTTTCTTGTCGGATGTTATCTTTTATTCAGTTTTTAAGAATATTTTACTATTGATCTCATTCCCCTAAATTTGAAAAATCTATCCAATTATAGCATTTTACTTTCAATTTTTTTCCTTATTAAAGCATTATACTTAGATAATTTACCCAATTGTAGCATTGTACTTTTAATTTTTACTTATTAGAACATTATACTTTGAAAATCTACCCAACTATAGCATTTAGTTTTAATTTTTCTTCAATAGAACAGAATGCTTTCAAAGTCTACATAATTCTTTGAAAGATCTACCCAATTATAGCATTATACTTTCAAGGTTTAAGTTTTTCTAAATAAATCATCCTCTGATAAATCTACCTAGATAGAAAAGTGAAATTACTTTTTATTTTAATGCCACTGCTATAATTGGGTATATATTTTGTAGTTAAATGTTGTAATAGGAAAAAATGAAAGTGTATGCATCTACCACCATACATACAAATGGCATATGTTATAAGAGAGACAGGATACAGAGAAATTTACCAGAGTGTCTTTTTCATCCATTGCTCAATATTTCTTTACTCCCAAAACTTATTAATTTGTTTTTTTATGGGAAAAAATCAAGAGAAGAGAATGAGATTAGGATGAACCAAGTTATAAAGAGTCTTTCAAATTATCTGTGACTAAAATGAGGAAAAATACACAGAACTTCAGTCATGAGGCACTCAGCTCCATATATACATATTCGTTGGATGAAACTGTAGTAGCTCAAGATCCTGAAACAATTATGACATCAAGAATTAACAGAAGTCCATGGGAATGATGAGATAAAGTTTAGTTATACCTCAAGAGGAAGACCTATCAAAAGACCAAATTATGAGTAGAGGTTGCTGAGAACAAACATGGCTTGAGATAATAAATAAATTCCCTTACATAGATACCAAATTAATCTCAATTAATAAAATATTCATCCCAGTTCCCACGCTTGTTGAAGAACAGACCAGATGCAGCTGACTGATAGAAATCAGTTATATGATCAAATCACTTTTTTGACAAGTACAAAACAGCAATATCAGAGCACAAAATAAAAGTAGCTTGATATTTCCATCCTCCACATAGATAAAGACATCAAAAGATCTACATGTAACACAAACATTGTCTCTATGTACAGTACATTATTACTTGTATCTTTTTTGTTATAATTATTGATTTTGGCTGAAAAATTAATAATCATTATAATAATTTCAAAATTGAAATCAATGTAACGTGATGAGTAAATAAAACGCAGAAAGTACCTTTTACAATAGTGCTTTTGAGTTGTCTTTTCTGGGCCACAAAACTTCTCAAAATCATCCGTGGAGCATGGTAGAGGAGACTCCTGTTGTGTGTGCCTGAATTATGGGTACCCGTACCCAATAATGTATTTTATATCTGTAGGTATCTGTGGGTATCTGCATCATGGGTGCAAACCCACACGACTTAAGAAGCTGTATTGGCCCAATAATACCCAGACCATTCAACGAAAGAATGCTCTGGGGAAGATGACTTATGCTTGTACCATTTATATGTAACTCTTTTAAACATTCCAAACATCCAAGTTCCTCAGGCAATTTCTCAACTCGAATACATTTGTAGAGATTAAGATATTTTAGACATTTCATCTCACAGATACTATTTGGGATATCTTGTAAAAACTCATTCTTCCATAGGCTTAAGTTTTCTAAACATTCTAATTGGCCAAGATCCTCTGGTAACTTCTCAAGCAGTGAACATTCATGAAGTTGAAGATTTTTCAGGCGTTTCAACATGCAAATGCTATTCGGGATATCTTGTAAAAACTTGCAGTGAGTTAGGATTAGCTCCTCTAAACATTCTAATTGGCCAAGATCCTTGGGTAACTTCTCAAGAAGACTACAAAACATAAGTCTGAGAGATTTCAGATGTTTCAACATACAAATGCTATCAGGGAGGTGTTTAATATCTATAGACAACAAACTAAGCTTCTCTAGACATTCTATTTGGCTAAGATCCTCCGGTAACCTCTCAAGTAGCCGTATATCATCAAGTTCAAGAGATTTCAGATGCTTCAACTTACAAATGCTATCTGGAAGATGGTTTATCTTTGTAGAAAACAATATTAGCTCCTCGAGAGATTCTAACTGGTCAAGGTCCTTGGTCACCTCTAGAAAACTACCTTTGAATCTAAGCTTTCTTAAACGTTGTAAACCACAAATGCTTCGTGAAAACGTCTCAAGGTTTGTGCAAGCACACATACCTACAGATAAAAGCATCTCAAGATTTCTAGTCAATGAGGGTCGATCTTCTGTATAAAAATATTTAAACCGAAACTTTGGCAAGTTACTTTTAGGGTGAAGCGGGCAACTTTCTAGGGATTTCACAGTTAGATTTAACTCAGAAGCTAAAGGAGCAACCGCAAGTGATTCGTCCACACTACAATATGTATAATCTTTTGATGCAAACAAAAAAGATCTAAACCTCACACAATCACTTAAATTTACATGGACAAGCTTTTTTAGACATCCAATGGAAGTGCTAAGTTTTACCAATTTATGACACTCTGTGAGAACTAACTTCTTGAGATTTGGAGTCATCCCAAGGTCAAGGGTCCTCAAATTTGAATGACTTATTTTGAGTTCGGCGAGCTTTTGACATTCATTGGCCATGAGAAGTTCGTCTAAACAATATGACTTTTGAAGATCTAACTTCTCTAGATTCGGAGTCTGCCCAATGTCAAGGGTCCTCAACTTTGAATTAGTGAGTAGTAAGCATCTTAGATTTAGACATCTTCCAGGCAAGTGAAGTTTTTCCAAATTCTTGCATCCAACAAGAATCAACTCTTCAAGGTTTGGAGCCAGCCCAAGGTCAAGGGTCCTCAAACTTGAACAACTGAGGTCAAGGAATCTGAGCTTGTAAAGAACCTAAAATAAGCAAAAAGAAAAATGAATATTGATGGAATAACAAAACTATGAATGTATATCATTATAATGAATCATGCGAAACAATCAATCAACCATATATAATTTTACCTTTCTTTCTCCCCCTTCCCAAAGCTGTAAAATTTTGCTGCCATCCATCTCAAGTGCAACAAGATTATTTGCTTGAAATGTTTTGGGTAAAGTCCTAAAAGGGTAATCGGTCCAATGCAGATATCGTATAGCATTTGGGAAGTGTGGACCGACTATACGAAACTTAAAATCATTGGAAGTATCTCCACGAACAGAAAAAAATCTAAGTTCCTTCATATTTCTCAGACCTTTTATAAGAATATTCGGATTAAATTTCTTAGTGTGGAATTGTATACATCTTGTTGCTTTTGTACCCTGCAATCCAAAAGAAGTCACCATGAAACTTGTGTCATAATAAGTATAGATGTGTTAATTTTTTCCCAACATATAAGTAAAACTTGATCCTTACCAAATCATTGGCCAATATATCTTCAATTTCATCGATTTTCCATAATCGGCTATGCTTGTGAGGCTCATCGGGGTGCGAGCGACGAATAATATTCATAGCCATTTCCTTAAGATGGTCATGCATTCCCACCCACTCATAATCATAAGAAGCACAATTAAAAGTTATGAGAGATTTTTGCTCTAGAACTCGTAAACCAATTCTAGCATGAAATCCACAACTTTCAAGTACTTTGATTGCTTTGTTTCTCCCCCAACCTTTTAGGTAGCATGCAATATCTAGGAATATTTCCTTGTAATCGTCTTCTAGACTGGTATAGCTTAATTCCAATATTTTCAGAGTTTCTGCTAGCGGAATTGTTTTTAATCTTTTTAGGGCATCTTCCCATTCAAGCTCATTTTTACCACACAGAAGCGAACCTAAAACTTTAATCGTTAAGGGAAGACCAGCGGCATAGCTTACAACTTGTTTTGATAACTCTTTGTATTGTTGAATTGGAATCTCTCTGCCAAATGCATACGTCTTGAAAAGGCAAATTGCTTCCTTGTTCGATAATAGACTGACATCACGAACGAATTCTACTCCGTGTGCTAAAAGCACTTGCTCATCTCTTGTTGTGATTATAATTCTACTTCCTAGCTTGAACCAATTCAGATCACCAGCTAACGCCTCAAGCTGGTCTATACGATTCACATCATCTAGAACAATAAGAACCTTCCTATGACACATCATCTTTTTCATTATTTCTTTCCCATCAAAAACACTACTTACACTAATGCCTTTATCATTTAAGATGTCCCGAAGGACTTGTTTTTGCAAAGACTTCAAACCGGACAAAGAAGCATTTGAAACTTCCCTAACATTGTGCACGAAGCTTTTACCTTCAAACTGAAAGGATATGCGATCAAAAACAGCTCTGGCCAAAGTTGTCTTCCCACCACCTCCCATTCCCTTTATCCCAATCATGCGGACATCATCAGAACCGGTTCCTAAACATGATACTACATCCATGACCCGGGACTCCATTCCTACTAACTTTTCATCAATGTTGAAACTGATGGCACGTAACTCTAGTGAAAGGTCTTCAACTATTTTTTGGATGAATTTAGCTTCATGCCTGTATTTATAAAAAAAAATCAATTAGCCTACTCAAAATCCCACATGACCAGTTACTTTCAGATCTATATATAATATACAAGTATACAACCCCATATGAAAAATAAAATAGATGCACAATCATATTTCATTATTCTTTGCAGAAAGACTAAAAACTCCAGTTAAAATTAGACAAGATGCCACATACCACCCCTTAATTTACATCCAGGTTATACGCTAGATCAGTAAATTTTCAAAATACCAGAATATTGCAGAGATATTGAAAGAATTACCCTTCAGCAGTGTTCTTCAACTCCCATCCAGAGAGATCCGCTGCTTCTTTCAGAGCCTCTCTCCATTTCGCAGCAGTCTCTTCCTTTTCATGATCTGCAAAGGCCTCTGCCACTGCTCCGCTTTGTTTGCGGACTTCCGAAGGTTCCACGTCGTAGAAGACTGGGTAAGCGATATGATGGTTACTCCTTTGACACTCCATTATCTTAACAAGTTCATCCAAGCACCACGATGAAGAGGCATAACTCTTGGAGAAAACAATAATGTAGAATTTGGAGTCTTCAATGGATCCGATGAGCTCATCACTAATTCTTTTCCCTTTTCTGATTCTCTCATCGTCCTTGTAAGTATGAATGCTTTTGTTCTGAAGAGCATGATAAAGATGATCAACGAAGCTCGTACGAGTATCTTCACCCCTGAAACTCAAAAATACATCATACTTAAAGCTCTTATTAGCGGATGAAGTTGAAGAAGACGCCATTTGAAGGTATGATTGAAAGATCTAATAAAAATCAAATCTTTGTTGGCGAAGTTTATGCAATATGACTGTAAAGAAACTTGGATGCGATGAATCGAGTAAAGAAACTTGGATCCGATAAATCACTTGTAACTTGTAAGGGAATGTGTATATTGGGTGGAAAAGAAAAGGGCACTTGTTTGGTCAAGAAAGACACTAGCTTTATTTGGAAAGACAATTTTTATTATCTCTAACACGTATATATTTCCCTTTTGAAAAAGATATTGCATTATTTGACTATATACTCCTTACTTTTACTTATTATTTTATTCTAATTGTGTTTATGAACACATATCCAGTAATTAAATGTAATTAATTTAATTACTGTAATTGATACTTATATTTCTCAAAAAGTTGGAGCTCTCCGGTCCTTAACTATCAATTTTATATAGATCGTTTGATTGAACATGTTTTGTTACGGTTTTGATTTTTAAAAGGGTCTTTGGGATTTTTTTTGAAAATTGTTTATTGTCTTATTGATTTTTTTTTTTTTTTTTTAAAGTTAATAAGCTGTCAAAAGTGTTTTGAAAAAATATATAAGGACAATCAAATCATGTGGATTCAACAATGAAAAATCCACAAATGTGAAAAAACTTCTCTCCATAAAATTTAACAACTTCAAAGTCATGATTAATAAACAAATTTTCAAATTTTAACGTAGGATTAATAGCAACAAGTTCCTTTATACCAACCGAACTCCACACATCCTTTTCTGCCTTCCCATTCATCGCATAAAATTGTATTAATAAATTATAAATCCTTGTATTGCGTTGCAGACATGCTTATAATGGACTTTTTCTAGAAAACTTTAAAAGTGAAAGCCTATGGAGTAATCTCTCTTGATTATCTGTGGAATAACTAACCTTTGGAAGTCTATCAAACAAAACTTATTCACCAAAAGCTATATCTCTGATATCTATCTCATTCCAAACTTTGTTTGCAAATCGTGCATCAACATCAACATGGCTTTGTTTCCTACGGATAGCAATTTCTTGCCTCAAAAACTCATGTCTTTCTTCACTACAAAAAAATATGCCTTTTAGTGGCATACAAAAAGTGCTGTTAAATGCCCAAAAAAATGCCGCTAAAGGCTTCCGTGAGAATTAGCGGCACACATAATAAGTGTCATTAGAAACGCTCCCACTAAAACCTTTTAGTGACACTTTTTTTTTGTCGCTACGGTTTTTTGGGTATTAGTGACACTTTATTATTTGTCACAGTAGAAGAAAAGTTTTTTGTGGCACATATATTGTGCCATTAAAGCTCATGTGATTCAAAAATTCATACTACCTTTAGTTACACATTCTATGATTTTAGTGACCCTTTTTTATTTGCCACAATACAAAAACATATTTTGTGGCACATTTTGCGTCAATAATACTAATTAGATTCTATAATTTATGCTACTTATATCTACATAATTTTTATATAGAATATAAAATAAAATAATTAATTAAATTATATCACGTAGAAAATAATAGAAATTCTATTGTTGTTCATCAATATTTTAAAACTTTTTTAATCAAATACTAAATAAATGTCAAATACGCCTAAATGTGGAACCACATACACGATAAACATAAAGTAACAAACAAACAAAAAGAAATATTGAAACTTAATTACAAATGAACTTCTTCCTCAAACTTCATGCTAGGTTGAATAAATCATGTTATCTCATAATCTGGAATCAATACTAGCAATTACCTGTTCAGAAACAAAGAGAATTCAAAATACAGTTAAATAAGGCATAGTTTAGAAAATAAATAATATAACATTGAGAACAAATCAATATGCCTATAAGAACAAACAAAATAAGTTTTTTGAAAAGCTTTATCTTTCCATAATTCCTCAACTGCCCCTGAATACTTGTGAGTTGCAGCTGGAAAAACAATTTGCAGATTGCATGACTTCATGATTTCAAGAAGCCAATCTGATAAAATTTTCAATTTTGTACTTAGGGAAATGTGCTTTCAATCGAACCCCTCCAACTGGATAAAAAAAATTCAACTTATAAAAATATGAAGTATATGTTAAATTCTTGAACTTTTTATATCAAATCAGTCATCATACCTGAAGTACCAGGTTTATCAACTACTTTGTTCCCAATCTGAGTTGAATATTCTTCTTCAAATTTTATAATACCTTCGAGAAAAATACTTATATAAAGATACAAGTTTCTTTGTATCAAAGACTTCAGTTCTTCACGCTCATTTTCTGAGAATGAGACTTTGTAAAGCATCTTGGCCTGATGAAAAGAAAACATTCATGTTTAAGAACTCATTACTTGTTCAACTTGAAAATCTGTGAGCAATTGCTTAAGGACCTTTGAACATTTCCCTAAATGCCCTCGATTAGACTCATCAATAGGATACCCAATACAAGAAATGCACTTTCTACAATCTGACATCGACCCCATTACTCTTAACACACATTTACTATAATATTGTGCATCACATACAATTAAAACTTTTTACTGGTGAACCTATTTACCTTAAGATAGCGGTGACACAACCTTTTTTTTACTTGAGAGCTTGCATGCCACCTTTGTTGAATCACTACCCCTAGCTATCTGTAATCAGTTTCGTAATCAGTTTCTGACTGAACCACGGAAATGGACTCGGGTTCACGGAAAGTGACAACTTGTGTTCTGTTATCATAAACTGAATCTCATTATAGGTTATTATGATTTTCATTTTGATTCAAAATATGTTCTAAGGTACCAAAAAGGGTCAATTCAAGAACAATTTATCCATGCAATCTGATAACTTCAGCTAAGATTTAGAAATCCTAAGGATACTAGAGACTTCTATATTAACATTGGGTGGATGGGAGTGTTGATTAGTGAAAATACATGTTAGGGTTTACATGTATTCCATTGCTTTAAATAATACAAGAGTATAAAAAATATACATAAAGGACCCTATACTATACAAATATAATAATTAACACTCCCCCTCAGTTTCAGCGGGATGTTCATGAACGTTTAAACTATTTCGAAAATCAATGAACAACTGTGTAGGTAGTCCTTTAGTAAAGATATCAACAAACTGATGAGCAGACAGAACATGTAACACGCGAACCTGACCAATGGCAACACGTTCCCTAACAAAATGTAAATCTATTTCCACATGTTTGGTTCTTTGGTGCTGAACCGGGTTTGATGCTAAGTACATAGTACTCACATTGTCACCAAAAACAACAGTCGTACGAGAAAGAGAGCATGAGAGTTCAAGAAGCAGATTACGCAACCATGCAGCTTTAGCAACAACATTAGCTACGCCCCTGTACTCAGCTTCGACACTAGACCGAGAAACAACATGTTCACGTTTTGAAGACCATGACACAAGATTATCACCAAGGTAAACACAAAATCCAGATGTGGACCGGCGAGTCGTAGGACAACCAACCCAGTCAGCATCAGTATAAGAGACTAAACGATCAATATGGGACGGACGAATAAAGAGACCGTGATCAATGGTACCCTGTAGATAACGCAAAATGCATTTAAGAGAAAGCATGTGAGGTTCACGAGGATCATGCATAAAAAGGCATATCTACTGAACAGCGTAGGCAATATCGGGACGAGTAAATGTCAGATATTGAAGAGCCCCTGCTAAGCTACGATACAAGGTAGGATCAGAAAGCGGATTACCAAAGGAAGAAAGATTTGGTTTGGTTTCCATTAGAGTGCTACAAGGATTGCAGGAGGTCATGTCAGCATGAGAAAGGATCTCCTTGGCAAATGCAGTTTGTGAAAGAAACAAACCCTGAGCAGAATGAGTAGCATTAATACCAAGAAAAAAAGACAAGGAACCTAAGTCTGTCATAGCAAACTCAGTTGAGAGACAAGAGATCACTTGCGTGATCAGAGACGTGCTGGAGGCAGTGAGAACGTTGTCATTAACATATAAAAGAAGATAGATAATGTCAGAACCTTGATGAAAGGTGAAGAGAGAGCTATCAGAGCGACTGCTTCGGAAATTGATGGTGGAGATGAAAGAGGCAAAGCGTTGGTACCAGGCACAAGGTGCTTGTTTGAGACCGTAGAGGGCTTTACGGAGGCGACACATATAATCCGGATGATTGGGGTGCACATAACCGGGAGGTTGTTTCATGTAAACCTCTCCGGTTAGATCACTATGTAAAAAAGCATTTTTGACGTCAAGTTGATGAATGGGCCAGTTGCGCGAGATGGCAATGCTAAGAATAGTGCGAATAGTTGCAGGTTTTACAACTAGAATAAAGGTGTCATCAAAGTCAATACCAGGTTGTTGGAAGAAACCTTACGTAACTAAATGACTTTTGTAGCGATCAAGTTTGCCTGAAGAATCAAACTTGTGACGATATAGCCAACGACAACCAATGATGTTGGCATTAGGTGGTTTTGGAACAAGATCCCATGCGTGAATATGGTTAAGGGCAGACATTTCGTTGTCCATGGAGGTCTTCCAATTAACATCACACATGGCTTGAGCAGTGGATCGAGGTACAGGAGAGACATCAGTCATGACAGATAGATTAAGAATGCGGCGAGGTCTGAGAGAACCAGTTTGAGAACGGGTGGTCATGGGGTGAGTATTAGAACTGGATGGAGGGTTGGAAGTCGAAGCACTAGAGAGAGGTGGAGTTGGTTGAGAATGGATAGATTCATGCATGTCTGTGGAAGAGGACCCAGATGGAGAAGGATTAGAAGTAGTGGTAGTGGTGGTAGGAGGTATGATCATAGGAGTAGCTTCATCCATAGGGAGAAAGGAATTATATTCGGATGAAGAAGGAGAGGGATGAAAATCAGAGTAAGGAAAGTGATTTTCATCGAATATGACACGTCGAGAGATAATTACACGTTGGGTGATGGGGTCAAGACAACGGTATCCTTTGTGATCTAGAGAGGGTCCGAGATACACACATGCAGTAGAACGGGGAGAGAGCTTGTAAGGAGCAGTAGAAGATGTATTATGGTAGCAAAGACACCCAAAGACACGAAGATGGTCATATGAGGGACAGAAACCAAACAAAACTTCAAAAGGTGTTTTGAAAGAGAGAGTGGTGGTAGGAAGGAGATTTAGAGTGTGAACTGCAGTGAGAAGAGCTTTAGTCCAAAATTTCGTGGAGAGAGAAGCTTGAAAAAGAGAAGTGCGAATGATATTATTAATCGTGCGAATGGAGCGCTCCGCTTTTCCATTTTGTTGAGATGTATAAGGACATGAGAAACAAATGGTTATACCATGAGTTCTAAGATAGGAAAGGAGAGCATGGTTATTAAACTCACATCCATTGTCACATTGAAACGATTTAATATCAGTTTTGAATTGATTTTTAACATACATTCGGAAATTACAAAAGACAAAATACACTTCAGATTTTGCACGTAAAGGAAACACCCACAAAAAATGAGAAAAATCATCAAGAAATAAGATATAATACTTGAATCCACTTAAACTAGTAACAGGTGATGTCCATAAGTCGGAATGAACAAGTTCAAAAACACTTGAAGTTTTAGACGTGGAAGTAGAAAAAGATAAGCGACAATGTTTTCCAATTTGGCAAGCGTGACAAATTGGAATTTTAGTAGTTGTACTAGAAATAAAATCACGAGACTGTAAAACATGAAGAATAGAAGTGGTGGGATGTCCTAAAAGACGATGCCAAGTGGGGAGAGAGACGGCTGGAAGAGCTTTCGCGACGATGGAGGAATCATTAAATGGAAGAGCCGGATATAGATCGCGAACACTATCACATCGTTGAATAAGAGCACCTGAATTAAGATCCTCTATAGAAAAGCCAAACGGATCAAATGTGAGCGAGACATAATTATCAGTAGTGAATTTACGAAAAGAAATTAAGTTTTTAATAATGTGAGGAGAAACGAGAACATTATTTAAAAATAAATTCTTTTTAGGATGTGGAAGAGACATGTGACCAATGTGAGTAACCGGAATGATAGCACCATTTCCAACAAATAGATTTAGAATTACAAGGTGTGAGGGAAGACATTATACCTTGATTGAAGGACATGTGTGAGCTAGCATCGGTATCCATGTAATAATTATTGTCGAGTGGGGGCTACAATGACATAGCTTGGAACACCGAGGCAAGGTCGGTCGGCTGTTGTGGTGCATTAGAAACTAGACCGTGTCCACCAAAAAAATTTCTAGCCGGTTGTGAATTAAATGCTGGACTCGGTGGCCAGTTTTGCGAAAAAGGAGCTGGACCAAAAAAAAAAAAATTTGGGCTGAATGTGCTGAAGGAGCCTGCTATGCATTGGGTTGTTGTTTAGTGGGCTGAAACGTGGCAGGAGAAAAGAAACTGGGCTGCATCGAAGTTGGGCCAACAGTGGGTGGACTGAAAGAGTAATGGGGCTGCAACTGGGCCATTCCTAGAAGTTGTTGGCTGCCGAGTGATGCTGGAAATTGTTGCTAAGCATGAAAAAAGTTTGTATTGCTAGGATTTGTCCCCAAGATACCTGCAAATTAAGTTTGTTGCCCCGCTTGAGCACCTGCAAAATTGTTAGTACCACTTGACATACAAGAATGACTCCCCCCTTTAGAAGTACCCTGATTAGTATTATGGTTTTTATTCCATTTATTTTTTGATTTTCCGGATTGAGAAGACACCGAATATAGAGCCGAAGTGACGGAATTGGAAGAGTCAAGCATAGCATCCGTATTTTCTGCTCGTGCCTCATGGAGTAAGAGCATGTTTTTGGCTTCTAAAAAAGTAGGAAACGGCTTGGTATTTGTAATTACATCAGCAATATTGTGGTAGGATGCGGGAAGTTGCCTTAAGATTTGCATTACAAGCTCGATTTCGGTAATGGGGGATTCAACATCCGCAAGAGCATCCGCAAGATTTTTCAATGTATGGCAAAACTCGGTGATGGTGGAAGCGCCTTTCTTGGTGTTGCGAAATTGATCTTGAAGTTGAAGCATACACGATATCTTATTATTTAAAAAAAATTCTGCAATTTTGTCCCACATGTCTTTAGCTGTACACTTGTCACTCGAAATTATTTGAAGTAGATTGGGATCACACGTTGAGTACATCCATGACTTCACCCACGAATCAAGAGCTTCCCAATCTTCATCTTCTGCACCATTTGGCTTGGATTTGCCAGTAATATGGCCACTAACTTTGGCACCTTTACAAATATCAAGAAAAATGCGACGTCATAGTTTGTATTTCGACCCATCAACTGACAACTTGAATCATTTGAATTAATGATCTTAACGATATAGAGAAATTAGAACTAATTCAATCAATAAGAACATAGAATACAATCACATTCATGACTAATGATACTAAAATTAAAAATGATCAATGTAACAACAATTTGCTTTCACTTTACTTTTTTTTTAATTCTTTCTATAATTATAATATCAAATCTTTGCAAGCTCATAATGTATAAGTGAAAAAAGGCAAACCTGAAAGTAGAGAAGCCAGCTCTAGACACAGACTCCCAAAGTTAGGTTTCTTTTGCATTTCCCTCTCTTTTATTGACTTACTCTACGAAAGGGAAATTCAATCATACAGATATACATATAAATCTGAATTTCATGACCAAGTAATACAGATGAGCCATATTCGTGAACACAGTGAAGTTGTTTGACATTATTTACCCTACGAAGCAGCTAGACATTAAAGGAACTCGTGGACATAAAAGAAAGGCTACATGAGATATTAAATAATCATAAATGAAGCTACTAAGCCTTTTAATTGTACTTATAGGTCTATGTTCCTAATCTCGTAAAATGATTTTGATTCCGATTTTGTATGATCGAATTCTAATTTCACATCCAAACAACATAACATCACTCAATTATTCATGAATCATATTCAATTAGCATAATTAATTAAATACAGGAAGAGTGAGAACATAAATTAGGATATGTAGATGAAAAATAACACAAGGAACAAAAATATTATGGCTAATTATAAAGGCATCAAATACATGTAGGGGAAGAGATGCCGACGTGGACCGAAGATGTAGCAGCGGAGACGGCGGGAGCCGTAGGCCGTCGACGAAGTGGAGCGACGATGACGTGATGATTTTGTGTCGATGAAACGAGGGTGGTTATGGTGCGTTCAGATCAGCATGACCGGGAGTGGGAAACTGGGAATGGGTTTCAGATTTGGCCGTGATATATGATATATCGTGTTTCTTTAGGTTAAGGCTATTAGAGGAAAACATGTTCAACAGTTGAACTTAATTATATTATTTGGTAAAAATTAAGACTGAAAAAATGTTTATATTATAACTGAATTTTTTTTTAGTTATTGTACTTCTACTCTAATAAATCGAGGTTTTTTTTTGCCACTTGTCATACTCTCATTCAATTTGTCAAATGTCGTGGTTATTTTGAATTAAATTTTATTCCACATGTCATTTTATAGTTTTTCTATTTTATTAAATTTCACATAGTATTTAAATGCATTAATAAATGCATATTAAATTCCTTAATGATTTTTCTATTTAATTTCAAAATTACTAAATTAAAGCTTCATTAATTTCCTTTATTTATGTATCTAAAAAATTTGTTTAAGTTTAGAGAAAAAACACTTTAATATTTAAAATTCAATATTTTTCTCATTTTTCTTATAAATTCAATCTTTTTAAATGTTTAGAATTTTATATTTAGTTTTTTCTTTTAAATAAACTCATGTAATACATTGGTCTCATACCTAGTTTTTTAGTATACAAAATTTTTAGTGGCATATCAATTCATTATGTCACTAATAACTATGAATATTTAGTGCTATAAAAATATTAAATGCCATTAAATATATTAATTTTTTTAATGACATATAAAAAAGGCCAATAAAAACATGATATAATGGCACAACAAACATATGTCATTAAAAATGTGTGCCATTATATGTTATTTTATTTGTAGTGCTTGTTCATATCTCTTTCTTTCTTCCTTTGTCAAAGATAGTTATGCTATTCCGTTTCATTTATTATTTTTCTCAGTAGCTTAAGTCGTTGTTGTTGCTTGAGTTGGATCCACAGTTGATGTTCATGAAATGATAATAACACCCTTGTTAACTAATGTTGATATATCTAGAATGTTTGTTGGTGACTGAAAAGTTGAGATTGTTGGAAATACTTTCTTTTTTCTCGATGACGTTTCTCCGCTTTTAATATTTTGTGGAAATTTTGGAGCACTGAAAGGAGGTAATTGAGTTGATACTAGAACTGAAGTTGAGAGTGATGTTGTTTAACTCTGTTTATCCCATTTGTAAATAACCCACATGTTTTTTTTTTTTTTTTTTTTGAAATTTTGACTCGAGAGTGTCTCAAGCACTTCAGCTAATGGACTCAACTGAAGGGACAACCCATGAAAACTTGCTTCAGTTTTCTGCAAAACTTCCTTAAAATAATCTTGAACAAGTTTAACATGATCTGTAGTCTTTTCTAACAAACCAACCTTTTGATAATAGGCTCAAAAGCTTTGTCTATAGATTTCACCGAAAGAGTGGATTTGGACTCCACAACTTCTTTGACCAAATAAAGAACTTTCTCACTCAATAGCTTCTAAGAACTTTCTAATTCCGCAACTTTAGTAGTCACACACGCACTTAAACTTGAGATTTTTTGTTCCAAAGATTGAACAAAATTTGATAATGTTTCACCAATAGCCTTAATTTGATAATGTTCCTAAAAAAATGGGAGAAAAATGGCCATCTATCTCGATTTTCATTAGGATTGATATAATCTATTCATATTTGTTATTTCTATTTTAATTGAGTTTCTGTTAGAGAAAAGACCCTATGGTTGCCTCTTTACTGCTCTCTCTAATGATCCTCAATTGCAACCTATAAGTTTGTTGACTTCATATTTTTTCTTTTAATATTCCAGTTTTCTTTCTTTTCATTCCTAATAGATCAATAATTATTTCGAATTTAAAACGATTTTGGATTACTTATAATTATTTGGAATTTAAAAGGGTTTTGGATTACATGGTTTTGATAATGAAGATGAAGTGAATTAATGTTGAATGGAATTTTTGTTTGACTAATAAAAGATTTGAATGATTCAATGTTTTTAGTTTATCTATTTTGAATTGGAAGTTGAAGATGACGTAGACATCTTATATTGAACTTAGACATGTATAATAACTTAATAATATAATGGGCTTTTCAATACACACGGTCTGCGTTGATGTGTTTTTTTGTTCACTAATTTGCTTAAGGGTCAATGGTTTTTTTGTTTGATCTTGATAGCTAGGAGATAAACTTTGGCTTTTAATGCTTGCATGTGTTAAAGTTGAATTGTAAACTTTTTTGATCCGAGGATGTTGGGTTAAATACTACTTAAAATTTTATTAAATAATAATACCTAAATGGAACCATAACAGGGACCGTTTAAATCAGAATTGATTTTATCTATAATGGGGTCTGGTATTTTTATTAGCAGTTTGCTTCCATTAAAGGTTTAAGGGTTATTTTCAATTAGATTTTTCGTATGAGGGTTAAATGAACTCACTGTGTTTGCCGTTAAAATGTTGAGTTTTTTGTGTTTACTTTTTGTAGCGCCATGCATTTAGTTATAATTTATTTATATTTGTAGAGCTACTCGACGAGTTGGGAGCCCCAAACTCGTCGAGTAGAAACGAGAATGGACGCGGGGTTTTAAGTAGTCTACTCGACGAGTTGAGAGCCCTCAACTCGGCGAGTAGGCCTGCCAGAGTGAAACCCTAATTTTGGGGTTTTGCACCCTATTTAAGCATCTTAATCCACACCTTATGACCTCATTTCCAGCCTCTTCAAGTCCTAAACCCTAATCCACAAAACCCTAGAGCATTTTGTGAGTGTGTGAGCCATTCTTGAGTGATTTTGTGTGTTCTTGAATCCAGAAGAAGAAGAAGGAGCTAGAAGGTTCAAGGAGAAGATAGTAGATCCAGAGACTTCCTTCCATCCTCATCATTTTCTGGTAATCAAGTCTCTAGCTTGACTATTGGTTCATTAGATCTCTTTAGTTCCATTTTATGAGGGTTTTGGTTCAAGAATCTCGATCTTTGGGACATGGACGTCCCAAGTGGCTTACCTTCCAGATCTAGAACCATTAAGGGTTGTTAAGGCATAAAGGTGCAAACTTTATGTCATTAGAGCCCCATGCAAGCCTTAAGGACGCTATTATGGCATTTTAAGCCCCAAAAGGCCATGCATGGAAATAAAGTCTGAGACTTTACGTGTTCACTGGGTGTCTAGGGCCTAGATCTCGATTTTCATGCTTTGGGTTGGAGTAATAATGCTTTTGGACAAAGATCTATGTCTTAATGAACTAGGGTTTTAGCTAAACCAACTAAGGAGGATTATTAGCAGGTAAAGTTGGAAACTTTACCCTTAAAGGGGAATTTTTAATGTGTAGAGGAAGTATGGACCTTAGATCTAGAGAGTAGGGGCTTAATCTGTTAAGATGGCCCAAACAGACAGAGGAACTCGTCGAGTCCATAGAGGAACTCGACGAGTTGATTTGTGTTGTCCCGTTTCAGTTTAAGGAAGAACTCGACGAGTCTGTGTAGGGACTTGACGAGTTGATTCACCAAATCGCGACTGTAAGTAGCCATGGAACTCGGCGAGTCAGGGGGTGACTCAACAAGTTAGATCACAATTTTAGGGTTCTAGGACTCGGCGAACTGATGGAGCAACTCGGCGATTCGGGTCAACCCTGAATGTTGACTTTGACCACGGATAAAATGGTCATTTACCTTTAGAAGGATTCTCAGTTTTTGACTAAGTGATTATTGTGATAATGATAGTCGGGGAGTCGTTGGAGCAGCCAGCTTGAGAGGTGAGTTTTCCTTCAGTAGGAATGGGTCTAAGGCACCAAGGCCGGCCCGTTTATGTATGATAGTATGTTCCAGATTAAGGTCTAATGTCGGGGGGGGGGGCGACGTAGATTTATATGTTTTTTCGGATTTCGGTCTGATGTCGGGACGGTACCCGAAGAATATTAGTATGCTTGATATCTTTGTGATTCTTGCATGTTTATGTATTTGTATGTTTTCGGATTTCGGTCCGATGCCAGGGCGGTTCCCGAGGAATGTTTGCATGTTTCCGGATTTCGGTCCGATGCCGGGCAGGGCTCGAGGAATGTGTATGTGTTATTGCTAAGTAGTTATGCTTATGTTATGTGTATTGGTAGTTGTGCTCATATGTATGCTGAGCTTTGCTCGATGTCGGGTGGGGCCTGATGCCGGGCGGGGCCCGATGCCTGATGCGGTCTGATGTCGGGCAGGGCCCAATGTCGGGCGGTGCCCGATGCCGGACAAACCGATGTCGGGCAGTGCCTGATGTAGTAGGGCGGGGCCCAATGTATGTCATATGCGATTATGTGTTTATGTGTGGTATTTAGTAGTTTGGGGAGACTCACTAAGCTTCGTGCTTACCGTTTTCAGTTTTGGTTTTAGGTACTTCCGCTAGAAAGGGGAAGAGCTCAGGATGACTGCATGGCACACACCACAGCTTCTAGCTTGGGAGGATTCACTATGATATCTTGGCATATGATTTTGATACATTGATAGATGATATGAGATTTTTGAGCTACATGATTTATGACATTTTGATACTTGTGGTTTTGTTATTATGATGTTTGATGAAATATGGTTTTCTTAAATGATTTAAAACCAAATTTTTGGACCATATTTTGTGGATGTTTCAAGTTGGTATCAGAGCCTTGGTTTGAGGTATTCGGGTACACTCTCGGGTGTGTTTGAACTCAAACTAAGGAATTGGTCTGAAAATTTTCAAAGAAAATCATTTTTATGAAAAACATTTTTAAAGAGAAAAGAACTTTTAAAAGAGAAAAGGGTGGGGTGCATGCAATCAGCCGAGCTCAAGAAAGTACTCCCAAATTACCCTTACAAGTTTATGTTATGATATATTATGAGAACTGCATGCTAGTGTATGACTAAGGTGTGACAACCCGAAATTTATTTCGTCACTGTAACCCATTCTGTTAATAAATTTAATCTATTATTAAAAGTTTTCCGTTAACTTTTAAGTTAAATAATTCATTTAGGGTTATTGTCATAATTTCCTACGTGTCGGAAAATGATAAATCACATGAAGTACCCTCGAATTCTTTTCAGAAAAGAATTTCTAGTTCACGACTAAGTTGGGTTACGACCATTTAATCGGGTACAATCTTAAACTCCGTTTGATGTCGGGATTGGGTGGATCCCCACCTGGCCGTGAACTCAACCCCATATAAGGGTTGAGTGGTCTCCATTTGAACCTTTTTTACCCACCTTGGAACTTTCTCTCTCTACTCTCTCTCTAAAAATCGGGTTTTGATCAAGAATCACCTCATTCAAGCTCCAAAATCGTAAGTAATCCTTCCTAGCTTGTTGTTTAGCTTGGTATGCATGCAAATTCGTGATTGAATCATTCAAAAGCCCCAAAAACTTGTGTTTACGGTTGGGGAACATCTCCCAAAACCGTAAACTCCCATAAGGGGGTTTTGAAGCCCCAAAACCCTTCCAAAACCCTTCTAATGCTTATCTATGACTTAGAAACTTGCATGCATGAACTTAGGACCCCAAAATCATGTCTTTATGGGAGTAAACATGAGTTTACGGTCCATGAACATTCATGAACCGTAAACACCCTAAAAAGGGGTTTTGATGCCCCAAAACCTTTCCAATGCTTGGCTAATGACCTAGAAACTTGCTTGAATGATCTTAGAACCCTAAAACATGGATTTAGAGGTGTAAAAATGAGTTTACGGTTTGGGAAGGTCTCCCAAAACCGTAACCACCTCCAAAGGGTGTTTAAGTGCCCTTAACACCTTGTATGGCTTATATTTGGGTCTAGAACCTTGCATGCATGACCTACAACCACCAAAACACATGAAGAATGAACAAACATGAGTTTACGGCCGTAAACTCATGTGTTTACGACCGTAAACTCCCCAAGGGTCCTTCAAGAACCGTAAACCCCATTCCCAAGGTCATTTCAAGTCCCGATCACTTCCTAAACCCTTGAATCAACCCTAGAACCTTCCCTTGTGCAAGATAAGATCATTGAACACCCAAAAGCACCTCACCCATGAGTTTACGGCCGTAAACTCATGGGGGATATGGTCTTTGGGCCGTAAACTCCCCTAAGGGTTTACACTTGAGTAGTAAACTCCATATCAAGGCCCTACACTCCTTAGATGCAACCCGTATCACTCCTAACACTTGAAATAAGGTGTTTTCGCGCATCGGAGTGTATTATCTTACTTAATTAGTGGTTCAATGTCTAATTAGATACAATTATGTATCACTTCATGTTACATAGGATCCTCGTGTGTGTTCAAGCCCTAAATTGACACCTAGAATACTACCCGGCACACCCACGTCAGGTGAGTTCATACCCCTACCTTTTTCCGAGTTTTTCATGTTTTCAGGGGGGGAATACAAGAAAAAGTACAAGGGAACTTGTACTCAAAACTTATTATTTCGTATGAAATGTTTTCTTGTTCAGTATGCTTTTTACACAGAAAATCGTTTTACCAATCGAAGAAGAACTTAACTTGCAGAGTTAGTTTTCAAATCTAAAACAAGGAAACTTGAAAAGCTCATCATAAAATGTTATATTTTATGTTTCAAAAAGGATTCATGTTAATCATAAAACGGGATTTTTCATATTATTACTTGTAAATTCGTTATTCTTATGATTGGAGACTGTCCTTGGTAACACTCCCCCGGATTCGTGAGTGTAGGACTAATCCTGTAACCAGAATCCCCTGGAGGGGGAACGTGACTTTTGAGTATAGATCTATACGGGACTGATTACCCTGCACCTTGCTGCTAGCTACAGTGGGACCGACAGGTCTACGGGTGACAAAGTCATAAAACGATACTGCCCCCGTTACGAGCCATATCTAGTTTATTGTATGGTTACAGAACTCGCAACTTAGATAATGGAGATTTACTTTCAGTAATAATGAACCTAGTGAACTAACCTCAAAGTAATAGCTGTTTAGATTACTAGAGGGTACTAGTAATACCCTTAGGAATTAGTTCACTACCCACTTATTAGTTTTATATACGTGTTAAAACTAATGTACTTTATCAAGATTAACCTAGCTTTCAAGGAAACTTCGCCTAACTAAACAAGTATGGTAGATACTTGTGCACTTCATTTTGGATCGATAACCAACCATTTACTTTAAGGAAAATATGGGTTTTTCCTGGGATAACTTAACTTTTCATAAACAGGCTGTTTAACAAATGGATAACCAAACTTCTTTTATAAGGAAATATGGGATTTTCTTGGGAAACAACTTTTCATAAAGTCAAAGGAACATTTTCATTCACCAGAAATCAACCGCTTATGAACTCACCAGCTTTATGCTGATATTTTAAAACTGCTTGTATTCTCAGGTTCTCGTTAGACAGGTATCTCGCTTACTTTTGGAGAAGACGGTGCATATAGAAGTCTCGTCTATACTTTTGTTATACTGATGTATATGTATAAACTATGTATTTCTCCACTTTCAAACAAATGTAAATATTCTTATGTAATGTAATGGTTGTGTTTACTATGCTTACTATGTTCAATGGTTGTGATACTACGCATGACGTCCTCCGCCCCGGAACGTTTCCGCCGTCGGTTTCGGGGTGTGACAGATTGGTATCAGAGCCCTTGTTTATAGTGAACTAAGTATACCGAACCTTACATGGTATACAACTATAAACACTAAGGGGCCTACGAGCTCTAAACTAAAAGTATGCTTTTAAAATATAAGTATTTTTACAAAAAGTATACAAGTATACCCGAGTACCAGAATCCGTGTCATGAGTAGATCAAAACAAAAGTATTTTGGATGTTGAGCACTGTGGTTAAACCTGGGCAGTTATGATAGTGTTTGACTAATAGAAATAAGAGTATGATTCGTTGTATGTCTTTTATGTTATGAAATCAAAGGTCATTAGAATATGACCATTCTAATTATTGTTGTAGCAAAAGTGAAGGCCTTATCTTGGGTTGAGTCTATAAATCAAATTTAAGGAGAAGCAAGAGTCTGTAATGAGAATTGAGTTTTTAACTTGGAGATTAGGACCGAAAGCCCAATAGAGAATGAAGAGCAAGTGCAGGTTTGAGCACCGCTATCAATTAAGAAGTTTGAAGAGTTTGACAATCCTTTAGCTAAAGACCGTACATTTCAGATTACGATAGAAGAGGCACACGAGGACCCAAATGTTGTAACTGGTTCATTTCTCGTCAACTCTAGACCTGTTCACATCTTATTTGATTCTGATGCCTCAGATTCTTTTGTATCTCCTGAAATTGTGCATTCTTTTCAATTTGTTTGTTATACATTCGCCCAATCATTTCATGTAGATACCGCGGGAAGTGTATCATTACTTGCTGATAAAGTCTGTAGAGATTGTGTCATAGAAATTGAAGGTTATAGTTTTCTTGCTAACCTGATTCCTATCTCCTTGCCCAACTTTGAAATTATTCTCGGCATGAATTGGTTGTTAAAGAACCGCACAGAACTCTTGTGCTACGAAAAGATGGTACGCATCCCTATCGAAGGGAAGGATTCTATTTTATGTCTTCGGTAAACAAAGACTTAAAATCTTAAAAATAATCTCTTTCCTAAAAAATCGTAAACTTATATCGAAGGGGTATACTACTTATCTAGCCTATACAGTTGATATCTCAAAAGAGGGGAAGAAAACTGTAAATGATGTTCCCGTTGTTAATGAATATCCTGATGTTTTCCGCGATGATTTGCCTGGACTTTCCTCGAATAGGCAAATAGAATTCTGAACTGACTTTATGTCTAAGTGTTGCTCCAATTGCCAAAGACTGCTAGACAGAATGATAGCATTTGGGTAACTGTTGACCGGCTGACTAAGTGTGCATATTTTTTTGCCATGCGTGAAACAACTCCAATGGAGAAATACGCACAAGTATACTTGGATGAAACTGTTGCGAGACATGGTATGCCGCTAAAGATTATTTCCGATCGTGATAGTAGTTTTACTTCTCATTCTTGGGCAAGTATGCAATGTGAATTGGGAACTCGTGTTACTCTCTGAACAATTTATTATCCCCAGACAGATGGTCAGACAGAGAGAACAATCCAAACACTAGAAAATATACTGAAGGTATATGAAGCACTATATGGGCGTAAATACCGTACTCCATTATGTTGGCATGATGTAGGATAGAAAATCCTTGGAGGTCCTGAAATGATTCAAGACACCACTTAAGATTCAAATTGTACGAGAAAGAACGAAAGCAACCCAGGATCGACAGAATACTATGCAGAAAAGAGAAGACGACCCATAGAATTCCAGGTGACTGAATTCGTAATGTTGAAGGTATCTCCATGGAAAGGAATTATGTAATTTGGGAAGAAAGGAAAATTTAGTCCTAGATTTGTTGGTCCTTTCAAAATCATCCAGAGAATTGGTAAGCAAGCATACCGTTTGGAATTGTCGGAAGATTTGGCAGATATTCATGATGTGCTTCATGTAATTTATCTGCGTAAAATTTTAAGCATATATGATGAAACAGTCCCGTTATCCGAGGTGAAACTGGATGATAAATTAAGATATGTAGAAGAGCCCGAAGAGATTATAAACGAGAAAATGGTTGAATTGCGTAATAAAGAAGTAGAGTTCGTGCTTATCAAGTGGAAACACCATCGAGGCCAACATTATACTTAGGAAAATAAGAATGAGATAAGAGTGAAATATCCCCATTTGTTTAAATCGTTGTAATTTCGGGGACGAAATCCTCAAAAGGAGGAGGTATTTGTAACATACACGTTCAATTATCGTGTTTTGTTAGTTTAAAAATGAATATTAGTAAATATTATATGGTTTTGAGCATTGCGTTCTAACAATATAGTTTTATGAGATTTGAAGTAAAACTATGTTTAGAATCATTCGGAAAAGTGATGGGAAGTCTTATGAGATTCCAATCAAAAGTCAAATATTGAAATTAACGAAAATGTAAAATTTAAGTTGGAAATAAGTAAAAATAATGTTATTGAAAGTTGTAAATTATCTCGTTAGAAAAGTTTAGGCGAAAACCTCATCGAAATCCGAGTTATAACGAAGAAGTTATGACTTATTGAAGTTTCGCGACAGAACCGACACGACGCCATATGACGTAAAAAGTGAGTTTATGATAAACTACTTTTTAGCCTTTGTGATCTAAATGAAAGTCGTAGTATTCGTTAAACCGAGAATTTTCGTAAAAAGAACGTCCAAATATGACTTCGTATGAGGAAGTTATGACTTTTCTAAGATTCAACATAACAGTACACAGCCCGAAACTCGAGATAAAGATCGAGTGATTTTTAGCCGATACAACTTAAACAAGAATCGAAGGTCTCGTTAATAGTAGTACAACGGTAAAAAGACAGACGAAAATGGACGTCGGATGAAGAAGTTATGAATTTTTAACGGACTTTTCCTGTCCCGGCCTGTTAAAAATATAATATTAAAAATGAATTCAAAATTAGCCGACGGAGTCTAAACGAAAGTTTTAAAGTATAGTTTCACCTACGCGTGGCTATACAGAACGTCAAAAACAGAGCTCATATGCAAAAGATATGAATTTTTGAAGTTTTAAATATAAAATTCGAGGCTTATCCGAAGTCGTACGCCCTATGAGTTTACGCCCCGCGTACTCGGACTAGGTCAAAAGTTGGCCATGTCGCCTCTTTCTTCAAACGGATGGCGCGTATCTCGCATCCATACACGTACGAATCTCGGAGTCCGAACATGCACCACATAGTTCCTTACGCCTCGCGTACGAGGGTACTCCCTGCGTATCGTGTACGCCCAACGTACCGAAGTTACACCCCGCGTAATGCGAAGCTTCAGCCCACTATGATGCGAGGGTCTCCGGGTTTATGTTACAAATTCTCATATTCTTTCACACTTTTACACCCCGTATTCTCTATCAAATTACCCTAACACCCCCGAAGCATAGAAAATATCCACGACATCCGAAGCAAGTCCCGACGCACCGAAGACCGGAGAAAATAATATTTTCAAGTTGAAACTATGCCCGCACGAAGCCCGGGTTCCAACTAAAATCCCCGGTTTCGTCAAAGAAAGTCATATCTAGAAACGAAGTGCTGTCCAAATCAGCATTTTATCATTCGGTTATTTCACGGTGAGTTCAATATAGGGACAATTGTATGTTATGTGTTATATGTGCAATGTGCTTTCCCGTGTTATTATGATAATGGAGCTATACCTTTGGCCATGTAGAGCATGTCTCGTATCACTTTTGGTATTGGCTTTGTGCCTTTGGCCATGTAGAGAATGACTCGTATCACTTTGGTATTGGTATGAAGCCTTTGGCCATGTAGAGCATGTCTCGTATCACTTTTGGTATTGGCTTTGTGCCTTTGGCCATGTAGAGAATGACTCGTATCACTTTGGTATTGGCAGAAGGCTATGTACGGCTGAAAGCCTATAAATTGCTAGCAAAATGATAAATCAGAAATCATTTATTTTCTATGCCACATGGGCTGAAGTCTTATTGATGTATATCATGTTGAAATTGTTGTATTTCATTGATTGTAAATATTTGAATCAGATTATTCTTGATATGGAAAGCTTGTCATATGATACTTATCTGCCTTTGTTGTTCTTTGTCCCCCTTTGCTTCTGTCATATTGATATATATATATATATATATATATATATATATATATATATATATATATATATATATATGGCATAACGTTATATTGTAACTTTTATTGAACTCACTAAGCGTCACCGCTTATCCCTCTCAGAGTTTAATTATTGCAGGTGATAAGCATCCACTATAGTTATGTACTGTTAGAAGATGTAGAATAGATAATATTATAGCTTTTGTATTTAGTGTATAAATTCCTGGGAAGTTATGTAATATATAAAACTTTGTAAAAACCTCGTTAGTCGGTTTGTATCCAATCTTTTGTAATAAGACCATATATGTAAAATATGTTTATGAATATGCATGTAGCATGTTTGGAGTAATAATGTTAAGTATGAAAAGGGTCTTTCAGTTCATCTCATCTGAGATCATGCGCAGAATTGTAGACCAGACTCCTGTGATCTTTGGTACGATCAAGGACGTTATCATGGAGTTGTTAGATGAGAAGCTGAGTGCATTCCACACTGAGGTGGCGGCCATGATGGGGTCGCGCGCACTGACATTCAGGGAGCTAAGAGCCTGTGGAGCTCCCGACTATCATGGGGCTCGGGACCCCATTGCTAGCGGCAGATGGTTGGCGGATGTTGCCAATGCTTTCCGTACCAGCAGATGTCCTGAGGGGGACAAAGTTTGACTTGCTTCCCGTCTCCTGAAGGACAGGGCGCGTGATTGGTGGGAGGAGGTTGAACGAGCCATTGGGGATGATGCAGTCCTAGATGCGATGACTTGGAGTGATTTCTCGGTCAGGTTCAGGGCCGAGTTTGTACCTGTGATAGAGGTGCAACTGTTGGATTAGATGTCTAAGCCTATAACTATTATTGGTATGTATTCGACCCGAGAGTAGCATGGTCCATTTGGGTTGCACTTCACCAGAACAATTTATATGGATAGACTTTGTGAGAAAAGGATATTTATGATTTGTTAATATATTATAAGTTCTAATATATTAATATGAAATCATATTATTTAATTAGTATTGATCAAGAATTAATTTGGAATTAATTTTGTGATTAAAAGGAGACTAATTAAATATATGGGGATTGATTGTGTAAATCATTCATTTTTATATATGTGGGCTTATGATCCATAGTTCTTCATGTTGGGCTAAACCCATGGAGTAACCCATGGATACTCCATGGAAGTTTTAACCCATGGAGCATGAAGAATATGGAAAGACAGGAGTTACATAGTGTAACCCTAAGAGCCACAATATATAAGGACCCCATGGCTCAAGAAATCGGACCTAAGGGTTTCATATGAGAGGGCTAATCAATTTGAGCATAAGGACTTTTCTCTCAAGTTATTCCAAGTTGTTGGTGATGTTGTATTATACTAAAACCCATCAGTGGTATCAGAGCCTAGGCTTGTTTTCAATTATACTTGATGCTACATGTTTTTCCAAAGTTGAAATTCTGCCATTTTTTGCATCTGACTGCTCACCACGACGTGACAGTCTTTACCATGACGTGGTGATGCCCCTGTATGCAAAATTTCTGGGTTTTACTTGGTATTGGATGAGGATAATTACCCTAAGCTGTTTTTTGAACTTGTAAACCTGTTTTGATGTGGTAATGTTCATGCTAATCCAATTTCAAAGATAATTGTCAATAGATTCATGTTTTGTATTAGTTTAATGGTTAGGCTAATTTCATGAAAATTGTTTGATTTGAATTATATTGTTCTTATGAGTTGTTTTAGATTAATAGCAAAGTTATATGATAATATGTTTTCAATCCAAATTGATCTACAAGTTGTTCATAATATGTGTTTTTGTAACTTGTCCTCAAGTTATATGAAAAGTCACATTTATGATTATTAAAACTTATAAGATTTCCATAAGTTATAAAAAATGAAGAGTCTCATTTTGGAAATGCTTTAAAGTCTTCCATAACTTGACCTCAAGTTATGGAACTTGAAGAGTTTTTTTTATTAAAAACTACTTTAAACACATAAGTTATGGAATAGAAAAGTTTTTGAATTATTCGAAACTTGCCCTCAAGTTTTGGAATTTGTAAAGTCTCACACACACTTTAATTCCAAAACCTAGAATTTTAAAAGTTAAAATTCAACCCTTATACTTTATAATATTATAAGTTAATATATATATATATATATATATATATATATATATATATATATATATATATATATATATATATATGTATGTATGTATAAGTACAAAGTCAGTCTTACCGTTAGTAGGCCTCATTCACGAAGTCGGTCTATAAGGGGGGTATATGGTTACTGCCTGTTAAATGGCAGTTTAATGGGTGTCCACTCTCACTCACCGCTTCCTTGACTGGTGGAGGGTCGTTAGCTGAACGGGTAGGACAATGACTATAATTCTCTCATTATAAGTATAATGATAAATATAAAGTAACTAAACCTTTTATAAATTCCCAATCTTAGTTACTTTAGGAAAATGTGAATTTGGTGCTAACCCATGAAATTACACTTTGCACTTTGCTTAAATCGTTAGTGGAGCGTGTGTGGTTAAACGGAACACTAACCTGAATTTAACAAGGTAGGCAAAGGGTAACTTAATGTTTATCATAGGATCGGTGGAGCGTGTGTGGTTAACCGACACATCGATTAAGTGATAAATATTAAGGGTACCAAGTATATTTGCATGGTTATTCACACCTTGTTTTGCGATCCTCGGCATCCCAGTCACAAAACTTGAGAGGGCACAATCGAGATTGAAACATGCCATTGAAAAGTTCAATGAATCTCAAAGATCTACGAGTTTCAAATCTAATTAAAACCTAATAAATTATTTCCTTTTTCATGGTGGAAATTGGTGAATCGTCATTCGCCTACCTTCAAATATTTTATATCTTGGATTACAGCATCCCTCTTCCAAGTTATAAAATATTGTGTTGGGTCCTAGCCTTAATATTTCATATTGGGTGTTATATTAAGGACTTTAAATCAACTAACTTGAATTTCTCCCATTATAGATGTCTGGTTTAGACAACTATGATCTTCCCAAATCTCTTGGAACAAGCTTTCCTAATGAAGATGATGTTTCGTGGTTGGATAATGGAAATCATACTTCTCTTCCTCCCCCTCCTCCAATTATTCTCCCTATCCCACAAGTTCTTGAATAGTTCAAGGTCACTCAAGCCCTATTGGCAAGCAAGGTCTATGTGTGCTCACATCTTGGAGATGAAGTCACATATTGACAAGCCGGGAGCGTTGGGTGTCGAAGTCTTGAGGAAGTTGGATGTTTAATCACTTCCTAAGTCACATAGTGAGTTCTTTAAGGACTACTATGTAACAGACTATGACATGACCCATAATGATCTTATCGATTTGCTTGGTGTTGCTGAATCAACAATGATTTGGAGCACTGGTAAAGCAAATTTGATTAGAAGATCAACTTCCCAAACTACCATGGGCATTGACAATGGTAACATTGGATATCCAGAAAAGCTTTCTCTTCCCAATGGAAAGGGATCGGCCATTGTCAACTTAGTTGACCAAATGGTAAAGAGAAAGGATAAGTCTGAGATAGTCCCGTGTACCATTCCCAAAGGGTCCATATGTTTCTATTGCCAAAGGAAGGGGCATTGGTTGCGAAGCCGCCCTAACTACCTGAAAGATCTGAGAGAAGGTCAAGTAAAAAAGTTTGACTTTGCTTCAGGTAAGTCCACTATCTAACTCTCTTAAGTTCCTATTTGAAGATTCTTATTACATTTTGATGTATGGCAGGATCAAGCAAAGGGAAGGAAACTTAAAGGAAGAGTATGTTGAATCTGATCGCGAAGATGGATTTCAATCGCATGGTTCGAAGATCGGATTCTTGAGCTACTACTTAGGAGTTATGATAGATTGCTAGAAAATATGTAGTAGCATAGTTTTTCATTTAAAGTTGCATTGTAAGGTAAAAGTTTTTCCACATTTTTATAAAAAAAATAAAATTTTGTTTTATTTTATAACATCTCCTTGCAATGGCATTTATGAAAAATTGATGTTTGTATGTTTCTAGCAATAATGGAAATATGAATTTGATTCTTTCATTTGTGGTAATGTCTAAATTTACCAAATAAGGAAAGATTCTCATCACCCAAGTTTTCAATTGGACCGAAACTTGGAATCATGCAAGTTGTATAGTATGATGAATGAGAATTTTCATCTTTGGAAAATTAAGACTAATTCCTTGTTCACATGTATATGTGAGTCAAGAGAAGGACAAAGGGATCAGGTACACTTGGTTGTGCACTGGTCAGGTCCACCACAAAAATATCGATAAGACTATTCGTCATGATTTACTAAAGTTTAGTGAATATGGTTATACTTACAAGTTTAAGTATAATTCTGCAACCTTGGAAAAGTTTCGATGTATGGCAGAACGAATAGGAAGAATCAAATTAGGCAGAAAGATAAAAGTTTCTCAAATCTAAAAAGATGGGAGAGTACTTTAGTATCATGTTTTGTGGTCATCTTAATGATTAAGAAACCATATCATAATTGGTCCTCTAAGGACATCTTAGTGCATTCCTATGGCTAAGAAGAGGAATCGTGAATTGTTGAAATGGTTAAATCAAGAAGATGGGTCATACTTCGTTCCAAAACAAGTCTTAGAGTCATACTCCAAGATTGTAATTTGAGTAACACATCTTAAAGAAGGTTTATTAACAATTGTCAAATGTAAGAGTAAAATGTGTCCTACTCTTGTACATTTGAAATTGGTAAGTTGTGATGCTTTGGATAAAAAAAAAACCAACTTAAGCCAATTGTGTGAAGTGTTTGTCTTGATAAGAATCCGCACTATCTCTTGAATATTTGTTTGTCAAAGAATGGGTCTTGGCAAGAGAGTCTTATATGTCAAGAGGACAGTGGGAGTCTAAAAGATCCTGAAAGAATTTCAAGATCTAATCAAGAATAAAACCTGTAGTTTCTCACTAGCTCACGACTCGAGGTTTATAACCTATCATGTTGACATATTCCTATTCTTGTGCCCATTCCAGTTAAAGTTGGCTTTGTATATGAGTTCTGAGAGTTTTCAATTGGTTGCATAACAACTTGGAAGCAATGGCAGGCCCTTGTGCTGCCAGGTGGCATGACGTTAAGACTGCACGAGTTAAGTCCATATGAGTTTGAATTTGTCAAAACCATAAAATCTAAGTGTCATAAGGTTTCTCTCCGATTCATGAAAATGATGGTGAGGAAACGCTTTCACTAAGTAGATTTTAAGTAGATATCAATTGTGATATTTGCATTCTCAAAGTCGTTAGTGGAGCGTGTGTGGTTAACCGGCACACTAACATGGACTTGTAAGGAATGGCAAAGGTCTAAACAATTAAGACTATGATTACGCCATCCCTTTTCATAGTTCTAAAATTGTTTAGACACACATATGAGCTATATAAGGGAAGGTGTATGATTTTGATAAAGTTTTATCAAAGCATCACGTATCAGAAGTCTAAACTTTGGTAATAAAGTGAATAAAGTATTGATTTCTAGAAGTTCAGCTGATTTCTGAGTACATGTTAAAGCTAGTGGGAGCATAAGTGTTATGCTGATAATTATCATGTTAGTGGGAGCATGATAATTATAATAAGTGTTGCAAGTTAGCAATGTTAATTATAGAAAATAAAAGTTTCAATTGGGAAAAGTTGTTTTGCTATAATTAAGAGAGAGGAAATTATACTTCATTTCAAATCTAAAAGTTTAGATCATGAGATTTTAATCAAATTTAGTCAAGTATATATATAAATGTTATGTTGGAATGGCTCAACTTAAGGAAATTCTATATATATATATATATATATATATATATATATATATATATATATATATATATATATATAATATATATATATATATATATGTATATATATATATATACATATATATATATATATATATATATATATATATATATATATATATATATATATATTGCGTTCTCAAAATTCGATTATGATTACGACATCCCTCTTCATAGTCGAATTATGATAACATGGCAAATAAAATTTTTGTAGCAAAAGACTGGTCTAGAATCATGTCTTTATGTGAGACATCATGAATCGTGTCCCATATGCTTCGGGTATAGGATCGATTGCATGTTCTATAATATTTATCCTTTCTAAATTTTCCAAATGCCTGGGGGCATTAAGAGGGGAAAAGGTCTAGAATTGGATATGACTAAAATTATTAAGCAATTATCGAGGACAATCTAAGGTTTACCAAAGATTGGTTGCTCAGGGACAGTTGGAAGTATAGTGTTAAATTTTGGAAGGACTATATTGACATATTCTGAAAGGAGACAATTCTTGTTCATAAGTGATAGTCAAAATGGGAATATGGAAATGTCTCCATGGGTGGAATCTATTCAATCTGTGTAAGATTAGAAAACTTAATGCAAGAAGGATGTTCAAAGTAATGTACTTTGAATATGAGACTTCGTTTCCATGGAGTTGATCTCCATTGGAATACTCCGTAATGTCTGTTGACAAGTCTTTGTGACTTTGTGCATAATCATTACAAGAGGATCAGTGCATATAAGTTTAAAATCTAACAGATTTTGGTAAATGGCAGGAATTTAGAATTCTAGCATTTACGGTAAGGATTTGGGATTGTGAAATGAGAATCATTGGAATTATGTTCAATCGATCTATTTCACAAAGTAAAGATCATAGAAAAACTTAGTGTGCATACTTGGTGTATGGCATAACTACTGTTTGGACAAACATAGTGTGAATACTTGGTGTATAGCATGACTATTGTTTGGATAAACATAGTGTGCATGCTTAGAGCATAGCATGACCAGTGTTTTGATTCAAGTATAAAGTTGATTAGTTGAAACATTATACAATGAATAACGTGTAATCAATATGGTGATAAATAAAAAGTGTTCTATTTATCTTCATATGTTCTGAGACCATATTGGATTCGATTATTCTTGTGTTTCACTTTGCATGTTTTGACTTCCAGAACAACTAGTTCATTCTTCCCGAATGATTAAGTTATTCAAACCATCCACAGTCGGTCATATGTTGGAAGTAGATATGAATCAAGATTGTCATGAAGTTGGCTTGTAGATGTCTAAGATGTTGGACATAGCAAGAGTTGCTACAACACTCATGAGTGCTCATAAGTTCTGAGTATTGGATTCAAACCACGCTCATTTGACTCACTTCATGGATTTTATCACGAGTGATCATGAGACGATAATATCTTATATTATTCAAACCTAGAGATATGAGTTGTTGCCTATGAGTTGGTTGTGCATTGATTGTATGAAAACGTATCGGTAACTCGATGTTATAAAACGTACCTTTGTGTATGATTCAACAAGTAGTAGAACAAGCATATGATTTGAAGTTTATCCATTCCTTTTACCCTTGGTGGGATAAAAGCGATATACGTGGGCCGCTCGATGATTTAGTGATGACACCCCTAAGTGCTTGGCCAAGCCAGGACTGATTTGATTTGTTCATTTAGTCGGTCATCATAAATCGGAAATCGGGAAACAACAAATGGACAAAGAGAATGATTATAATCCATGTATCAGTCCATATGATATCTAGAATGGAGGAATATATGATCCCGTATCTAATGGACAAGTCATTTGACTAGGTCAGAGTTCGACAGCGGCGTTAAGAGCTACGATTGCTAGTCGGGTTTTGGAGTCATACGCAATAATAGTTTTAGACTTATCCAAGTGGGAGACTGTTGGATTAGATGTCTAAGCTCATAACTATTATTGGTATGTATTCGACCCGAGAGTAGCATGGTCCATTTGGGTTGCACTTCACCAGAACAATTTATATGGATAGTCTTTTGAGAATAGTATGTTTATGATTTACATTAATATATTATAAGTTCTAATATATTTATATGAAATCATATTATTTAATTAGTATTGATAAAGAATTAATTTAGAATTAATTTAGTGATAAAAAAGGAACTAATTAAATATGGACCCTTATATATATAGCATGGGCCAAGTTCATTTAGGTTGGGCTAAGCTTGGATGGACAGTCCATGGAGTTTTTAACCCATGGATCCTATGGAAATGAAAGGTCATGGGTATTAGGGTTTACATGAATGTAACTCTAATCCTCCATACTATATAAAGAGGTATTTGGCACATGAAATGGCACTAGTGTGTGAGTAAACAAGAGTGGACCAATTTCTAGTGTGCTTACTATTCTCTCAAGTTTTCCAAGGTGTTTTGGTGATTTGTGATTCCACTTGAGGCTTCCACACTATTGGGGCTAAGCTCTTAAAGTTCAAGACTTCAAGCTTCATCAAAAGGTATGTTATTTAACTAGGCTTTTGTAGTATAGTTGCTTTATATTATGCTAGTTAGGATAAAACCTTGGAATATTGAATATTTGCATGTATAATAGAGAAAACATAGATCCAAGGTTTATAGGGTTGCATGTACACCATAGGAGTGTTAGAATTCTCAAAACCCATCAGCAACTACTTGCGAGGGAGTTCCAGGACCTCCAGCAGACTACGGAGACGGTAGCTGACAACCCATGAAAACTTGCTTCAGTTTTCTGCAAAAATTCCTTAAAAGAATCTTGAACAAGTTTAACATGATCTGTAGTCTTTTCTAACAAACCAACCTTTTGATTAATAGGCTCAAAAGCTTTGTTTATAGATTTCACCGAAAGAGTGGATTTGGACTCCACAACTTCTTTGACCAAATAAAGAACTTTCTCACTCAATAGCTTCTAAGCACTTTCTAATTCCGCAACTTTAGTAGTCACACACGCACTTAAACTTGAGATTTTTTGTTCCAAAGATTGAACAAAATTTGATAATGTTTCACCAATAGCCTTAATTTGATAATGTTCCTAAAAAAATGGGAGAAAAATGGCCATCTATCTCGATTTTCATTAGGATTGATATAATCTATTCGTATTTGTTATTTCTATTTTAATTGAGTTTCTGTTAGAGAAAAGACCCTATGGTTGCCTCTTTACTGCTCTCTCTAATGATCCTAAATTGCAACCTATAAGTTTGTTGACTTCATATTTTTTCTTTTAATATTCCAGTTTTCTTTCTTTTCATTCCTAATAGATCAATAATTATTTCGAATTTAAAACGATTTTGGATTACTTATAATTATTTGGAATTTAAAAGGGTTTTGGATTACATGGTTTTGATAATGAAGATGAAGTGAATTAATGTTGAATGGAATTTTTGTTTGACTAATAAAAGATTTGAATGATTCAATGTTTTTAGTTTATCTATTTTGAATTGGAAGTTGAAGATGACGTAGACACCTTATATTGAACTTACACACGTATAATAACTTAATAATATAATGGGCTTTTCAATACACACGATCTGCGTTGATGTGTTTTTTTTTGTTTACTAATTTGCTTAAGGGTCAATGGTTTTTTTGTTTGATCTTGATAGCTAGGAGATAAAATTTGGCTTTTAATGCTTGCATGTGTTAAAGTTGAATTGTAAACTTTTTTGATCCGAGGATGTTGGGTTAAATACTACTTAAAATTTTATTAAATAATAATACCTAAATGGAACCATAACAGGGACCGTTTAAATCAGAATTGATTTTATCTATAATGGGGTCTGGTATTTTTATTAGCAGTTTGCTTCCATTAAAGGTTTAAGGGTTATTTTCAATTAGATTTTTCGTATGAGGGTTAAATGAACTCACTGTGTTTGCCGTTAAAATGTTGAGTTTTTTGTGTTTACTTTTTGTAGCGCCATGCATTTAGTTATAATTTATTTATATTTGTAGAGCCACTCGACGAGTTGGGAGCCCCAAACTCGTCGAGTAGAAACGAGAATGGATGCGGGGTTTTAAGTAGTCTACTCGACGAGTTGAGAGCCCTCAACTCGGCGAGTAGGCCTGCCAGAGTGAAACCCTAATTTCGGGGTTTTGCACCCTATTTAAGCATCTTAATCCACACCTTATGACCTCATTTCCAGCCTCTTCAAGTCCTAAACCCTAATCCACAAAACCCTAGAGCATTTTGTGAGTGTGTGAGCCATTCTTGAGTGATTTTGTGTGTTCTTGAATCCAAAAGAAGAAGAAGGAGCTAGAAGGTTCAAGGAGAAGATAGTAGATCCAGAGACTTCCTTCCATCCTCATCATTTTCTGGTAATCAAGTCTCTAGCTTGACTATTGGTTCATTAGATCTCTTTAGTTCCATTTTATGAGGGTTTTGGTTCAAGAATCTCGATCTTTGGGACATGGACGTCCCAAGTGGCTTACCTTCCAGATCTAGAACCATTAAGGGTTGTTAAGGCATAAAGGTGCAAACTTTATGTCATTAGAGCCCCATGCAAGCCTTAAGGACGCTATTATGGCATTTTAAGCCCCAAAAGGCCATGCATGGAAATAAAGTCTGAGACTTTACGTGTTCACTGGGTGTCTAGGGCCTAGATCTCGATTTTCATGCTTTGGGTTGGAGTAATAATGCTTTTGGACAAAGATCTATGTCTTAATGAACTAGGGTTTTAGCTAAACCAACTAAGGAGGATTATTAGCAGGTAAAGTTGGAAACTTTACCCTTAAAGGGGAATTTTTAATGTGTAGAGGAAGTATGGACCTTAGATCTAGAGAGTAGGGGCTTAATCTGTTAAGATGGCCCAAACAGACAGAGGAACTCGTCGAGTCCATAGAGGAACTCGACGAGTTGATTTGTGTTGTCCCGTTTCAGTTTAAGGAAGAACTCGACGAGTCTGTGTAGGGACTTGACGAGTTGATTCACCAAATCGCGACTGTAAGTAGCCATGGAACTCGGCGAGTCAGGGGGTGACTCAATGAGTTAGATCGCAATTTTAGGGTTCTAGGACTCGGCGAACTGATGGAGCAACTCGGCGATTCGGGTCAACCCTGAATGTTGACTTTGACCAGGGATAAAATGGTCATTTACCTTTAGAAGGATTCTCAGTTTTTGACTAAGTGATTATTGTGATAATGATAGTCGGGGAGTCGTTGGAGCAGCCATCAGAGATTCCTCACTTGAGATTTCAGCAGCCAGCTTGAGAGGTGAGTTTTCCTTCAGTAGGAATGGGTCTAAGGCACCAAGGCCGGCCCGTTTATGTATGATAGTATGTTCCGGATTAAGGTCTAATGTCGGGGGGGGGGGCGACGTAGATTTATATGTTTTTTCGGATTTCGGTCCGATGTCGGGACGGTACCCGAAGAATATTAGTATGCTTGATATCTTTGTGATTCTTGCATGTTTATGTATTTGTATGTTTCCGGATTTCGGTCCGATGCCAGGGCGGTTCCCGAGGAATGTTTGCATGTTTCTGGATTTCGGTCCGATGTTTCAAGTTGGTATCAGAGCCTTGGTTTGAGGTATGCGGGTACACTCTCGGGTGTGTCTGAACTCAAACTAAGGAATTGGTCTGAAAATTTTCAAAGAAAATCATTTTTATGAAAAGCATTTTTAAAGAGAAAAGAACTTTTAAAAGACAAAAGGGTGGGGTGCATGCAATCAGCCGAGCTCAAGAAAGTACTCCCAAATTACCCTTAAAAGTTTATGTTATGATATATTATGAGAACTGCATGCTAGTGTATGACTAAGGTGTGACAACCCGAAATTTATTTCGTCACTGTAACCCATTCTGTTAATAAATTTAATTTATTATTAAAAGTTTTCCGTTAACTTTTAAGTTAAATAATTCATTTAGGGTTATTGTCATAATTTCCTACGTGTCGGAAAATGATAAATCACATGAAGTACCCTCGAATTCTTTTCAGAAAAGAATTTCTAGTTCACGACTAAGTTGGGTTACGACCATTTAATCGGGTACAATCTTAAACTCCGTTTGATGTCGGGATTGGGTGGATCCCCACCTGGCCGTGAACTCAACCCCATATAAGGGTTGAGTGGTCTCCATTTGAACCTTTTTCACCCACCTTGGAACTTTCTCTCTTTACTCTCTCTCTAAAAATTGGGTTTTGATCAAGAATCACCTCATTCAAGCTCCAAAATCGTAAGTAATCCTTCCTAGCTTGTTGTTTAGCTTGGTATGCATGCAAATTCGTGATTGAATCATTCAAAAGCCCCAAAAACTTGTGTTTACGGTTGGGGAACATCTCCCAAAACCGTAAACTCCCATAAGGGGGTTTTGAAGCCCCAAAACCCTTCCAAAACCCTTCTAATGCTTATCTATGACTTAGAAACTTTCATGCATGAACTTAGGACCCCAAAATCATGTCTTTATGGGAGTAAACATGAGTTTACGGTCCATGAACATTCATGAACCGTAAACACCCTAAAAAGGGGTTTTGATGCCCCAAAACCTTTCCAATGCTTGGCTAATGACCTAGAAACTTGCTTGAATGATCTTAGAACCCTAAAACATGGATTTAGAGGTGTAAACATGAGTTTACGGTTTGGGAAGGTCTCCCAAAACCGTAAACACCTCCAAAGGGTGTTTAAGTGCCCTTAACACCTTGTATGACTTATATTTGGGTCTAGAACCTTGCATGCATGACCTACAACCACCAAAACACATGAAGAATGAACAAACATGAGTTTACGGCCGTAAACTCATGTGTTTACGACCGTAAACTCCCCAAGGGTCCTTCAAGAACCGTAAACCCCATTCCCAAGGTCATTTCAAGTCCCGATCACTTCCTAAACCCTTGAATCAACCCTAGAACCTTCCCTTGTGCAAGATAAGATCATTGAACACCCAAAAGCACCTCACCCATGAGTTTACGGCCGTAAACTCATGGGGGATATGGTCTTTGGGCCGTAAACTCCCCTAAGGGTTTACACTTGAGGAGTAAACTCCATATCAAGGCCCTACACTCCTTAGATGCAACCCGTATCACTCCTAACACTTGAAATAAGGTGTTTTCGCGCATCGGAGTGTATTATCTTACTTAATTAGTGGTTCAATGTCTAATTAGATACAATTATGTATCACTTCATGTTACATAGGATCCTCGTGTGTGTTCAAGCCCTAAATTGACACCTAGAATACTACCCGGCACACCCACGTCAGGTGAGTTCATACCCCTACCTTTTTCCGAGTTTTTCATGTTTTCAGGGGGGGAATACAAGCAAAAGTACAAGGGAACTTGTACTCAAAACTTATTATTTCGTATGAAATGTTTTCTTGTTCAGTATGCTTTTTACACAGAAAATCGTTTTACCAATCGAATAAGAACTTAACTTGCAGAGTTAGTTTTCAAATCTAAAACAAGGAAACTTGAAAAGCTCATCATAAAATGTTATATTTTATGTTTCACAAAGGATTCATGTTAATCATAAAATGGGATTTTTCATATTATTACTTGTAAATTCGTTATTCTTATGATTGGAGACTGTCCTTGGTAACACTCCCCCGGATTCGTGAGTGTAGGACTAATCCTGTAACCAGAATCCCCTGGCGGGGGAACGTGACTTTTGAGTATAGATCTATACGGGACTGATTACCCTGCACCTTGCTGCTAGCTACAGTGGGACCGACAGGTCTACGGGTGACAAAGTCATAAAACGATACTGGCCCCCGTTACGAGCCATATCTAGTTTATTGTATGGTTACAGAACTCGCAACTTAGATAATGGAGATTTACTTTCAGTAATAATGAACCTAGTGAACTAACCTCAAAGTAATAGCTGTTTAGATTACTAGAGGGTACTAGTAATACCCTTAGGAATTAGTTCACTACCCACTTATTAGTTTTATATACGTGTTAAAACTAATGTACTTTATCAAGATTAACCTAGCTTTCAAGGAAACTTCGCCTAACTAAACAAGTATGGTAGATACTTGTGCACTTCATTTTGGATCGATAACCAACCATTTACTTTAAGGAAAATATGGGTTTTTCCTGGGATAACTTAACTTTTCATAAACAGACTGTTTAACAAATGGATAACCGAACTTCTTTTATAAGGAAATATGGGATTTTCTTGGGAAACAACTTTTCATAAAGTCAAAGGAACATTTTCATTCACCAGAAATCAACCGCTTATGAACTCACCAGCTTTATGCTGATATTTTAAAACTGCTTGTATTCTCAGGTTCTCGTTAGACAGGTATCTCGCTTACTTTTGGAGAAGACGGTGCATATAGAAGTCTCGTCTATACTTTTGTTATTCTGATGTATATGTATAAACTATGTATTTCTCCACTTTCAAACAAATGTAAATATTCTTATGTAATGTAATGGTTGTGTTTACTATGCTTACTATGTTCAATGGTTGTGATACTACGCATGACGTCCTCCGCCTCGGAACGTTTCCGCCGTCGGTTTCGGGGTGTGACAGATTGGTATCAGAGCCCTTGTTTATAGTGAACTAAGTATACCGAACCTTACATGGTATACAACTATAAACACTAAGGGGCCTAAGAGCTCTAAACTAAAAGTATGCTTTTAAAATATAAGTATTTTTACAAAAAGTATACAAGTATACCCGAGTACCAGAATCCGTGTCATGAGTAGATCAAAACAAAAGTATTTTGGATGTTGAGCACTGGGGTTAAACCTGGGCAGTTATGTAACCATGTCTAGGGTCAATATAGCCTGATCAACTATATTTATTCGAGACATGACCAACATGTGCTTGGGAGTGACTTTGGTGCTGCAACATGCCTAAAACTTACCGAGTATCCATTTCAACTCAAAATACTATAGGAGTATTTTAGTCAGAGCCGAATACATTGTAGAAATTCATTCCGAGTGTTGCTACTCATTCTTACCTTAGCAATAGTCTACTTGCTTTAGTAACTTTTTCCTGTTCTATCACTTAGTAGAACCCTCTAACTGCTATAATGAGATACCTCTTGTTTCATATCTCTTGATTCTATCCAGAGGACTTACCATCCTCTCTTTCCTGATCATTTTAGATCAAGATGGCTCCAAAGAAAAGACCCAGCTCAAAGAACAACAATCCTCCGCCACCACCTCCTCCTCAATTTGATCCTGTCATGTTTCAGGCAGCTGTTACTGCTGTTGTGGCTGCCGCGATGTCACAAATGAATCCTGGTGGATCTGGTGGTCAGGGAGGTGGTATGCATCCTCAAATCCAGGAAGGTAGTCAAGGACACCAAAAGGAGTGTTCCTATAAAGACTTCATGAATGCAAAACCCACATCTTTCGACGACAAAGGAGGTGTTATTGCCCTGACTCAATGGTTCGAAAAGATTGAGTCCATTTTCGAAATTTGTGCCTGTTCCGAAGCCAACAAAGTGAAATTTGCCGCTTGCACTTTCGCCAATAAAGCATTGACCTGGTGGAATGGCCGGGTCAAGTCCTTAACCCTACCGGTGGCAAATGCTATGGGTTGGGAAAGCCTAAAGGAACTAATGATAGCCGAATACTGCCCACGGGGCGAGATGCATAAACTCGAACACGAACTCTGGAACTTAAGGATGAAGGGTTCCGACATTGCTACCTACACGTCTAGGTTTGAAGACCTAGTACTTCTCTGTCCGGGAATGGTCACCCCGGAAAGCAAAAGGGTTGAAAGATACATATAGGGACTGACCCAGCCGACCAAAGGAAATGTTTTGGCTGCTCGGCCAACTACGTTTGACAGTGCTAAGTGTCTGGCACAGACCCTCATTGATCATGGAGTCGATCCTGACGAAGTGACAGCCACTCCTGAACCAGTTAAAGGGAGTGGTGAGAAAAGAAAATTATGGAAACAGAAGAAGGGCCAGTCTTCGCAAGAGCCCTCAAAGAAACAGCAGACAGTAGCAGTCCACGCTGCTACTACCCCTGTCGCTGCTCCTACAACTCAAGCACCTACCAGTAGGTATACTGGTACCCTTCCTTGGTGCAACAAGTGCAATTACCACCATCGTATCCCAGGTCCATGTCGTGAGATGCTCTGCAACAATTGTGGTAAAAAGGGTCACCTGGCTCGAGGCTGCAGAAACCCAGTTCAACAAACTACTCAGGCCTCTGGAGCAGGCGTTGGTCAAGCCTGCTACAACTGTGGGGAGATTGGGCATTACAAGAGGAACTGCCCCAAGGCTGCAACAACTGACAACACTGGGAGAATTCTAACTATGGGGCAAGAGGAGGCCGTGGCTGACCCTACTGTTGTGACGGGTACGTTCCTCCTCGACAACTCTTATGCATGCATTCTTTTCGATTCTGGTGCTGAAAGAAGTTTTGTTAGTCATGCATTCAAGCATTTTCTTAAACATAAATCCCAACCATTAACCGAAAAGTTTACCGTCGAGATGGCTAACGGTGAGAAAGAGAGCACTAACGAGATATACGTAGGCTGTACCCTTATCTTAAACAACCATTCGTTTCCCATTGACCTTATGCCAGTCTCCATAAAAAGCTTTGATGTCATCATCGGCATGGATTGGTTGAGCCCCAATCGTGCTGATATCCTTTGTTTCGAAAAAGCTATCCGTCTCAATCTTTCCCCAAATGAAACTCTTGTAATATACGGCGATAAACTCAGTTTAAACCTTCGCATCATTTCGTGCATCAAGGCCCGGAAACTTCTGCGAAAGGAGAGTTATGCATTCCTAGCCCACGTCATTAACGAGAAACAGGAAGTTAAAGACCTCGAGAGCATCCCCGAAGTCTGAAACTTTCCCGATGTTTTTCCAGAAGATCTCCCGGGAATCCCTCCTGAACGCCAAGTCGAGTTTCGTATCGACTTAGTCCCCGGAGCTACTCCCGTAGCCAAATCTCTCTACCGATTAGCGCCGGAAGAAATGCAAGAGTTATCTAGTCAGCTCAATGAGCTGCTCAGCAAAGGATTCATCCGACCGAGTTCCTCACCCTGGGGAGCCCCGATCTTGTTTGTGAAAAAGAAGGATGGATCTTTTCGAATGTGTATCGATTATCGAGAGCTGAATAAGCTCACAATCAAAAACCGTTACCCTCTTCCTCGAATCGACGACCTCTTCGATCAACTTCAAGGAGCCAGCTACTTTTCAAAAATAGATTTAAGATCAGGGTACCATCAGCTACGAGTCCATGAGGGTGATGTTCCTAAAACAACCTTTCGGACTCGATATGGTCACTACGAATTCGTAGTTATGCCCTTCGGTCTAACCAACGCACCGGCAGTATTCATGGATCTGATGAATCGGGTGTGTCGTCCCTTCCTAGACAAGTTCGTCAGCGTATTCATCGACGATATACTTGTCTATTCTAGAAGTGAGGAAGATCATCGACAGCATTTGAGAACAGTGCTGGAAACCCTAAGGACGGAGAAGCTGTATGCGAAATTCTCCAAGTGTGAATTATGGATCCGAAGAGTAACCTTCCTAGGTCACGTGGTAAGCAAGGAAGTCATACACGTGGACCCCTCCAAAATCAAAGCGATAGAGAACTGGTCAGCACCGAAGACACCCACCGAAATCCGTCAATTCTTGGGTCTCGCTGGCTACTATCGCAGATTCATCCAAAATTTCTCCAGAATTGCCAAACCCTTAACCACTCTAACTCAGAAAGACGTACCCTTTTGTTGGAGTGAAAAGCAAGACACTGCGTTCCAAACGTTGAAGCGAGCCTTGTGCAGTGCACCTATTCTGTCCCTGCCCGAAGGAACGGAGGACTTCGTTGTCTACTGCGATGCGTCCAATCAAGGCCTAGGTTGTGTGCTCATGCAACGGGGAAAAGTCATTGCTTATGCCTCAAGACAGCTGAAAGTACACGAAGTCAACTACATGACGCACGACCTAGAATTGGGAGCAGTGGTCTTCGCATTGAAGATATGGAGACATTATCTCTACGGAACCAAGTGCACTATCTTCACTGACCATAAAAGTATACAGCACATCCTCGACCAGAAGGAGCTGAACATGAGACAACGGCGATGGGTTGAACTACTCAGCGATTACGAGTGTGAAAACCGCTACCATCCCGGCAAGGCCAATGTGGTGGCAGATGCCCTCAGCCGGAAGGAGTACTCAGGTCGTAGAGTGAAGGCACTGACCATGACTATCCATTCCCATTTATCCACGCAAATCAAAGAGGCTCAGTTGGAAGCCCTAAAACCAGAGAGCGTGTTGAATGAAGCCTTGAGGGGAATGGATAAGAATCTTGAGATCAGAGGTGACGGAGTCTATTGTTTCATGGACCGCATCTGGACCCCAAAGTTCGGAGGTTTCAGGGAGGTTGTCATGAACGAAGCTCACAAGACTAGATACTCTGTGCATCCCGGTTCAGATAAGATGTACCTAGATCTCAAGAAACTATACTGGTGGCCAAACATGAAAGCAGAAATCGCTACCTTCGTGGGCAAGTGCTTGACTTGCGCCAAGGTGAAGGTCGAATATCAGAAACCCTCCGGTCTACTCCAACAACCAGAAATACCTGAATGGAAGTGGGAGAGGATGACTATGGATTTCATTACCAAACTACCCAAATCTCCGAGTGGGTACGACACCATTTGGGTAATTGTCGATCGACTAACCAAATCCGCTCACTTCCTTCCTATCAAGGAAAACTTCAAAATGGAGAGACTCACGCGAATCTACATCCAAGAAGTGGTCCGACTGCATGGTGTACCTGTGTCCATTATCTCCGATCGAGATAGCAGGTTTACCTCGAGATTTTGGCAGTCCCTACAGAAGGCTCTTGGAACTAAGCTAGACATGAGCACAACTTATCATCCTCAGACAGATGGGCAGAGTGAGAGAACTATCCAGACCTTGGAAGACATGTTGAGAGCCTGTGTCATCGATTTCGGCGCATCATGGGACACTCATCTTCCTTTGGTTGAATTTTCCTACAACAACAGCTACCATACCAGCATCAAGGTTGCGCCTTTCGAGGCCCTCTATGACCGTAAGTGCAGATCCCCTCTGTGCTGGGCTGAGGTGGGCGACACGCAGCTGGTCAAAGGACAAGTCCCTGACAGCACTCTCACCGGTCCAGAAATCATTCGCAAAACCACCGAAAAGATCGTACAAATCCGAGAACGACTTAAGGCCTCCCGAGATAGACAAAAGAGCTACGCCGATAAACGACGAAAACCCTTGGAATTCCAGGTTGGAGACCGTGTCCTGTTGAAAGTCTCACCCTGGAAAGGCATGATACGCTTCGGAAAACGTGGAAAGCTGAATCCAAGATATATAGGACCTTTCGAGATCCTTGCTAGAATCGGTCCCGTAGCCTACAAACTCCGATTACCTCATGAACTTAGCAATATCCACCCTGTCTTCGACGTCTCTAATCTTAAAAAGTGTCTATCCGATGAAACCCTTGTGATCCCTCTTGATGAGATCGAGATCAACGAAAACCTGAACTTCGTAGAAGAACCAATCGAAATCATTGATCGAGAGATCAAACGAACGAAACAAAGCCGCATCCCGATAGTTAAGGTTCGCTGGAATGCCAAGCGGGGACCCGAATTCACTTGGGAGCGCGAAGATTCAATGAAACAGAAATATCCGCATCTCTTTCCAAATCCATGATTTGTAGCTTAATTCTAAATTTCGGGACGAAATTTCCTCTAACGGGGGGATGATGTGACAACCCGAAATTTATTTCGTCACTGTAACCCATTCTGTTAATAAATTAAATTTATTATTAAAAGTTTTCCGTTAACTTTTAAGTTAAATAATTCATTTAGGTTTATTTTCATAATTTCCTACGTGTCGGAAAATGATAAATCACATGAAGTACCCTCGAATTCTTTTCAGAAAAGAATTTCTAGTTCACGACTAAGTTGAGTTACGACCATTTAATCGGGTACAATCTTAAACTCCGTTTCATGTCGGGATTGGGTGGATCCCCACCTGGCCGTGAACTCAACCCCATATAAGGGTTGAGTGGTCTCCATTTGAACCTTTTTCACCACCTTGGAACTTTCTCTCTCTACTCTCTCTAAAAATCGGGTTTTGATCAAGAATCACCTCATTCAAGCTCCAAAATCGTAAGTAATCCTTCCTAGCTTGTTGTTTAGCTTGGTATGCATGCAAATTCGTGATTGAATCATTCAAAAGCCCCAAAAACTTGTGTTTACGGTTGGGGAACATCTCCCAAAACCGTAAACTCCCATAAGGGGGTTTTGAAGCCCCAAAACCCTTCCAAAACCCTTCTAATGCTTATCTATGACTTAGAAACTTGCATGCATGAACTTAGGACCCCAAAATCATGTCTTTATGGGAGTAAACATGAGTTTACGGTCCATGAACATTCATGAACCGTAAACACCCTAAAAAGGGGTTTTGATGCCCCAAAACCTTTCCAATGCTTGGCTAATGACCAAGAAACTTGCTTGAATGATCTTAGAACCCTAAAACATGGATTTAGAGGTGTAAACATGAGTTTACGGTTTGGGAAGGTCTCCCAAAACCGTAAACACCTCCAAAGGGTGTTTAAGTGCCCTTAACACCTTGTATGGCTTATATTTGGGTCTAGAACCTTGCATGCATGACCTACAACCACCAAAACACATGAAGAATGAACAAACATGAGTTTACGGCCGTAAACTCATGTGTTTACGACCGTAAACTCCCCAAGGGTCCTTCAAGAACCGTAAACCCCATTCCCAAGGTCATTTCAAGTCCCGATCACTTCCTAAACCCTTGAATCAACCCTAGAACCTTCCCTTGTGCAAGATAAGATCATTGAACACCCAAAAGCACCTCACCCATGAGTTTACGGCCGTAAACTCATGGGGGATATGGTCTTTGGGCCGTAAACTCCCCTAAGGGTTTACACTTGAGGAGTAAACTCCATATCAAGGCCCTACACTCCTTAGATGCAACCCGTATCACTCCTAACACTTGAAATAAGGTGTTTTCGCGCATCAGAGTGTATTATCTTACTTAATTAGTGGTTCAATGTCTAATTAGATACAATTATGTATCACTTCATGTTACATAGGATCCTCATGTGTGTTCAAGCCCTAAATTGACACCTAGAATACTACCCGGCACACCCACGTCAGGTGAGTTCATACCCCTACCTTTTTCCGAGTTTTTCATGTTTTCAGGGGGGGAATACAAGCAAAAGTACAAGGGAACTTGTACTCAAAACTTATTATTTCGTATGAAATGTTTTCTTGTTCAGTATGCTTTTTACACAGAAAATCGTTTTACCAATCGAATAAGAACTTAACTTGCAGAGTTAGTTTTCAAATCTAAAACAAGGAAACTTGAAAAGCTCATCATAAAATGTTATATTTATGTTTCACAAAGGATTCATGTTGATCATAAAACGGGATTTTTCATATTATTACTTGTAAATTCGTTATTCTTATGATTGGAGACTGTCCTTGGTAACACTCCCCCGGATTCGTGAGTGTAGGACTAATCCTGTAACCAGAATCCCCTGGAGGGGGAACGTGACTTTTATGTATAGATCTATACGGGACTGATTACCCCGCACCTTGCTGCTAGCTACAGTGGGACTGACAGGTCTACGGGTGACAAAGTCATAAAACGATACTGGCCCCCGTTACGAGCCATATCTAGTTTATTGTATGGTTACAGAACTCGCAACTTAGATAATGGAGATTTACTTTCAGTAATAATGAACCTAGTGAACTAACCTCAAAGTAATAGCTGTTTAGATTACTAGAGGGTACTAGTAATACCCTTAGGAATTAGTTCACTACCCACTTATTAGTTTTATATACGTGTTAAAACTAATGTACTTTATCAAGATTAACCTAGCTTTCAAGGAAACTTCGCCTAACTAAACAAGTATGGTAGATACTTGTGCACTTCATTTTGGATCGATAACCAACCATTTACTTTAAGGAAAATATGGGTTTTTCCTGGGATAACTTAACTTTTCATAAACAGGCTGTTTAACAAATGGATAACCGAACTTCTTTTATAAGGAAATATGGGATTTTCTTGGGAAACAACTTTTCATAAAGTCAAAGGAACATTTTCATTCACCAGAAATCAACCGCTTATGAACTCACCAGCTTTATGCTGATATTTTAAAACTGCTTGTATTCTCAGGTTCTCGTTAGACAGGTATCTCGCTTACTTTTGGAGAAGACGGTGCATATAGAAGTCTCGTCTATACTTATTGTTATACTGATGTATATGTATAAACTATGTATTTCTCCACTTTCAAACAAATGTAAATATTCTTATGTAATGTAATGGTTGTGTTTACTATGCTTACTATGTTCAATGGTTGTGATACTACGCATGACGTCCTCCGCCTCGGAACGTTTCCGCCGTCGGTTTCGGGGTGTGACAGATTGGTATCAGAGCCCTTGTTTATAGTGAACTAAGTATACCGAACCTTACATGGTATACAACTATAAACACTAAGGGGCCTAAGAGCTCTAAACTAAAAGTATGCTTTTAAAATATAAGTATTTTTACAAAAAGTATACAAGTATACCCGAGTACCAGAATCCGTGTCATGAGTAGATCAAAACAAAAGTATTTTGGATGTTGAGCACTGGGGTTAAACCTGGGCAGTTATGTAACCATGTCTAGGGTCAATATAGCCTGATCAACTATATTTATTCGAGACATGACCAACATGTGCTTGGGAGTGACTTTGGTGCTACAACAGGCCTAAAACTTACCGAGTATCTATTTCAACTCAAAATACTATAGGAGTATTTTAGTCAGAGCCGAATACATTGTAGAAATTCATTCCGAGTGTTGCTACTCATTCTTACCTTAGCAATAGTCTACTTGCTTTAGTAACTTTTTCCTGTTCTATCACTTAGTAGAACCCTCTAACTGCTATAATGACATACATCTTGTTTCATATCTCTTGATTCTATCCAGAGGACTTACCATCCTCTCTTTCCTGATTATTTTAGATCAAGATGGCTCCAAAGAAAAGACCCAGCTCAAAGAACAACAATCCTCCGCCACCACCTCCTCCTCAATTTGATCCTGTCATGTTTCAGGCAGCTGTTACTGCTGCTGTGGCTGCCGCGATGTCACAAATGAATCCTGGTGGATCTGGTGGTCAGGGAGGTGGTATGCATCCTCAAATCCAGGAAAGTAGTCAAGGACACCAAAAGGAGTGTTCCTATAAAGACTTCATGAATGCAAAACCCACATCTTTCGACGGCAAAGGAGGTGTTATTGCCCTGACTCAATGGTTCGAAAAGATTGAGTCCATTTTCGAAATTTGTGCCTGTTCCGAAGCCAACAAAGTGAAATTCGCCGCTTGCACTTTCGCCAATAAAGCATTGACCTGGTGGAATGGCCGGGTCAAGTCCTTAACCCTACCGGTGGCAAATGCTATGGGTTGGGAAAGCCTAAAGGAACTAATGATAGCCGAATACTGCCCACGGGGCGAGATGCAGAAACTCGAACACGAACTCTGGAACTTAAGGATGAAGGGTTCCGACATTGCTACCTACACGTCTAGGTTTGAAGACCTAGTACTTCTCTGTCCGGGAATGGTCACCCCGGAAAGCAAAAGGGTTGAAAGATACATATGGGGACTGACCCAGCCGACCAAAGGAAATGTTTTGGCTGCTCGGCCAACTACGTTTGACAGTGCAAAGTGTCTGGCACAGACCCTCATTGATCATGGAGTCGATCCTGACGAAGTGACAGCCACTCCTGAACCAGTTAAAGGGAGTGGTGAGAAAAGAAAATTTTGGAAACAGAAGAAGGGCCAGTCTTCGCAAGAGCCCTCAAAGAAACAGCAGACAGTAGCAGTCCACGCTGCTACTACCCCTGTCGCTGCTCCTACAACTCAAGCACCTACCAGTAGGTATACTGGTACCCTTCCTTGGTGCAACAAGTGCAATTACCACCATCGTATCCCAGGTCCATGTCGTGAGATGCTCTGCAACAATTGTGGTAAAAAGGGCCACCTGGCTCGAGGCTGCAGAAACCCAGTTCAACAAACTACTCAGGCCTCTGGAGCAGGCGTTGGTCAAGCCTGCTACAACTGTGGGGAGATTGGGCATTACAAGAGGAACTGCCCCAAGGCTGCAACAACTGACAACACTGGGAGAATTCTAACTATGGGGCAAGAGGAGGCCGTGGCTGACCCTACTGTTGTGACGGGTACGTTCCTCCTCGACAACTCTTATGCATGCATTCTTTTCGATTCTGGTGCTGAAAGAAGTTTTGTTAGTCATGCATTCAAGCATTTTCTTAAACATAAATCCCAACCATTAACCGAAAAGTTTACCGTCGAGATGGCTAACGGTGAGAAAGAGAGCACTAACGAGATATACTTAGGCTGTACCCTTATCTTAATCAACCATTCGTTTCCCATTGACCTTATGCCAGTCTCCATAAAAAGCTTTGATGTCATCATCGGCATGGATTGGTTGAGCCCCAATCGTGCTGATATCCTTTGTTTCGAAAAAGCTATCCGTATCAATCTTTCCCCGAATGAAACTCTTGTAATATATGGCGATAAACTCAGTTTAAACCTTCGCATCATTTCGTGCATCGAGGCCCGGAAACTTCTGCGAAAGGAGAGTTATGCATTCCTAGCCCACGTCATTAACGAGAAACAGGAAGTTAAAGACCTCGAGAGCATCCCCGAAGTCTGCAACTTTCCCGATGTTTTTCCAGAAGATCTCCCGGGAATCCCTCCTGAACGCCAAGTCGAGTTTCGTATCGACTTAGTCCCCGGAGCTACTCCCGTAGCCAAATCTCTCTACCGATTAGCGCCGGAAGAAATGCAAGAGTTATCTAGTCAGCTCAATAAGCTGCTCAGCAAAGGATTCATCCGACCGAGTTCCTCACCCTGGGGAGCCCCGATCTTGTTTGTGAAAAAGAAGGATGGATCTTTTCGAATGTGTATCGATTATCGAGAGCTGAATAAGCTCACAATCAAAAACCGTTACCCTCTTCCTCGAATCGACGACCTCTTCGATACTTTTCAAAAATAGATTTAAGATCAGGGTACCATCAGCTACGAGTCCATGAGGGTGATGTTCCTAAAACAACCTTTCGGACTCGATATGGTCACTACGAATTCGTAGTTATGCCCTTCGGTCTAACCAACGCACCGGCAGTATTCATGGATCTGATGAATCGGGTGTGTCGTCCCTTCCTAGACAAGTTCGTCATCGTATTCATCGACGATATACTTGTCTATTCTAGAAGTGAGGAAGATCATCGACATCATTTGAGAACAGTGCTGGAAACCCTAAGGACGGAGAAGCTGTATGCGAAATTCTCCAAGTGTGAATTCTGGATCCGAAGAGTAACCTTCCTAGGTCACGTGGTAAGCGAGGAAGTCATACACGTGGACCCCTCCAAAATCAAAGCGATAGAGAACTGGTCAGCACCGAAGACACCCACCGAAATCCGTCAATTCTTGGGTCTCGCTGGCTACTATCGCAGATTCATCCAAAATTTCTCCAGAATTGCCAAACCCTTAACCACTCTAACTCAGAAAGATGTACCCTTTTGTTGGAGTGAAAAGCAAGACACTACGTTCCAAACGTTGAAGCGAGCCTTGTGCAGCGCACCTATTCTGTCCCTGCCCGAAGGAACGGAGGACTTCGTTGTCTACTGCGATGCGTCCAATCAAGGCCTAGGTTGTGTGCTCATGCAACGGGGAAAAGTCATTGCTTATGCCTCAAGACAGCTGAAAGTACACGAAGTCAACTACATGACGCACGACCTAGAATTGGGAGCAGTGGTCTTCGCATTGAAGATATGGAGACATTATCTCTACGGAACCAAGTGCACTATCTTCACTGACCATAAAAGTCTACAGCACATCCTCGACCAGAAGGAGCTGAACATGAGACAACGGCGATGGGTTGAACTACTCAGCGATTACGAGTGTGAAAACCGCTACCATCCCGGCAAGGCCAATGTGGTGGCAGATGCCCTCAGCCGGAAGGAGTACTCAGGTCGTAGAGTGAAGGCACTGACCATGACTATCCATTCCCATTTATCCACGCAAATCAAAGAGGCTCAGTTGGAAGCCCTAAAACCAGAGAGCGTGTTGAATGAAGCCTTGAGGGGAATGGATAAGAATCTTGAGATCAGAGGTGACGGAGTCTATTGTTTCATGGACCGCATCTGGACCCCAAAGTTCGGAGGTTTCAGGGAGGTTGTCATGAACGAAGCTCACAAGACTAGATACTCTGTGCATCCCGGTTCAGATAAGATGTACCTAGATCTCAAGAAACTATACTGGTGGCCAAACATGAAAGCAGAAATCGCTACCTTCGTGGGCAAGTGCTTGACTTGCGCCAAGGTGAAGGTCGAATATCAGAAACCCTCCGGTCTACTCCAACAACCAGAAATACCTGAATGGAAGTGGGAGAGGATCACTATGGATTTCATTACCAAACTACCCAAATCTCCGAGTGGGTACGACGCCATTTGGGTAATTGTCGATCGACTAACCAAATCCGCTCACTTCCTTCCTATCAAGGAAAACTTCAAAATGGAGAGACTCACGCGAATCTACATCCAAGAAGTGGTCCGACTGCATGGTGTACCTGTGTCCATTATCTCCGATCGAGATAGCAGGTTTACCTCGAGATTTTGGCAGTCCCTACAGAAGGCTCTTGGAACTAAGCTAGACATGAGCACAACTTATCATCCTCAGACAGATGGGCAGAGTGAGAGAACTATCCAGACCTTGGAAGACATGTTGAGAGCCTGTGTCATCGATTTCGGCGCATCATGGGACACTCATCTTCCTTTGGTTGAATTTTCCTACAACAACAGCTACCATACCAGCATCAAGGTTGCGCCTTTCGAGGCCCTCTATGACCGCAAGTGCAGATCCCCTCTGTGCTGGGCTGAGGTGGGCGACACGCAGCTGGTCAAAGGACAAGTCCCTAACAGCACTCTCACCGGTCCAGAAATCATTCGCAAAACCACCGAAAAGATCGTACAAATCCGAGAACGACTTAAGGCCTCCCGAGATAGACAAAAGAGCTACGCCGATAAACGACGAAAACCCTTGGAATTCCAGGTTGGAGACCGTGTCCTGTTGAAAGTCTCACCCTGGAAAGGCATGATACGCTTCGGAAAACGTGGAAAGCTGAATCCAAGATATATAGGACCTTTCGAGATCCTTGCTAGAATCGGTCCCGTAGCCTACAAACTCCGATTACCTCATGAACTTAGCAATATCCACCCTGTCTTCCACGTCTCTAATCTTAAAAAGTGTCTATCCGATGAAACCCTTGTGATCCCTCTTGATGAGATCGAGATCAACGAAAACCTGAACTTCGTAGAAGAACCAATCGAAATCATTGATCGAGAGATCAAACGAACGAAACAAAGCCGCATCCCGATAGTTAAGGTTCGCTGGAATGCCAAGCGGGGACCCGAATTCACTTGGGAGCGCGAAGATTCAATGAAACAGAAATATCCGCATCTCTTTCCAAATCCATGATTTGTAGCTTAATTCTAAATTTCGGGACGAAATTTCCTCTAACGGGGGGATGATGTGACAACCCGAAATTTATTTCGTCACTGTAACCCATTCTGTTAATAAATTAAATTTATTATTAAAAGTTTTCCGTTAACTTTTAAGTTAAATAATTCATTTAGGTTTATTTTCATAATTTCCTACGTGTCGGAAAATGATAAATCACATGAAGTACCCTCGAATTCTTTTCAGAAAAGAATTTCAAGTTCACGACTAAGTTGAGTTACGACCATTTAATCGGGTACAATCTTAAACTCCGTTTCATGTCGGGATTGGGTGGATCCCCACCTGGCCGTGAACTCAACCCCATATAAGGGTTGAGTGGTCTCCATTTGAACCTTTTTCACCACCTTGGAACTTTCTCTCTCTACTCTCTCTAAAAATCGGGTTTTGATCAAGAATCACCTCATTCAAGCTCCAAAATCGTAAGTAATCCTTCCTAGCTTGTTGTTTAGCTTGGTATGCATGCAAATTCGTGATTGAATCATTCAAAAGCCCCAAAAACTTATGTTTACGGTTGGGGAACATCTCCCAAAACCGTAAACTCCCATAAGGGGGTTTTGAAGCCCCAAAACCCTTCCAAAACCCTTCTAATGCTTATCTATGACTTAGAAACTTGCATGCATGAACTTAGGACCCCAAAATCATGTCTTTATGGGAGTAAACATGAGTTTACGGTCCATGAACATTCATGAACCGTAAACACCCTAAAAAGGGGTTTTGATGCCCCAAAACCTTTCCAATGCTTGGCTAATGACCTAGAAACTTGCTTGAATGATCTTAGAACCCTAAAACATGGATTTAGAGGTGTAAACATGAGTTTACGGTTTGGGAAGGTCTCCCAAAACCGTAAACACCTCCAAAGGGTGTTTAAGTGCCCTTAACACCTTGTATGGCTTATATTTGGGTCTAGAACCTTGCATGCATGACCTACAACCACCAAAACACATGCAGAATGAACAAACATGAGTTTACGGCTGTAAACGCATGTGTTTACAACCGTAAACTCCCCAAGGGTCCTTCAAGAACCGTAAACCCCATTCCCAAGGTCATTTCAAGTCCCGATCACTTCCTAAACCCTTGAATCAACCCTAGAACCTTCCCTTGTGCAAGATAAGATCATTGAACACCCAAAATTCGATTATGATTACGACATCCCTCTTCATAGTCGAATTATGATAACATGGCAAATAAAAATTTTGTAGCAAAAGACTGGTCTAAAATCATGTCTTTATGTGAGACATCATGAATCGTGTCCCATATGCTTCGGGTATAGGATCGATTGCATGTTCTATAATATTTATCCTTTCTAAAATTTCCAAATGCCTGGGGGCATTAAGAGGGGAAAAGGTCTAGAATTGGATATGACTAAAATTATTAAGCAATTGTCGAGGACAATCTAAGGTTTACCAAAGATTGGTTGCTCAGGGACAGTTGGAAGTATATTGTTAAATTTTGGAAGGACTATATTGACATATTCTGAAAGGAGACAATTCTTGTTCATAAGTGATAGTCAAAATGGGAATATGGAAATGTCTCCATGGGTGGAATCTAATCAATCTGTGTAAGATTAGAAAACTTAATGCAAGAAGGATGTTCAAAGTAATGTACTTTGAATATGAGACTTCGTTTCCATGGAGTTGATCTCCATTGGAATACTCCGTAATGTCTGTTGACAAGTCTTTGTGACTTTGTGCATAATCATTACAAGAGGATCAGTGCATATAAGTTTAAAATCTAACAGATTTTGGTAAATGGCAGGAATTTAGAATTCTAGCATTTACGGTAAGGATTTGGGATTATGAAATGAGAATCATTGGAATTATGTTCAATCGATCTATTTCACAAAGTAAAGATCATAGAAAAACTTAGTGTGCATACTTGGTGTATGGCATAACTAATGTTTGGACAAAAATAGTGTGCATACTTGGTGTATAGCATGACTATTGTTTGGATAAACATAGTGTGCATGCTTAGAGCATAACATGACCAGTGTTTTGATTCAAGTATAAAGTTGATTAGTTGAAACATTATACAATGAATAACGTGTAATCAATATGGTGATAAATAAAAAGTGTTCTATTTATCTTCATATGTTCTGAGATCATATTGGATTCGATTATTCTTGTGTTTCACTTTGCATGTTTTGACTTCCAGAACAACTAGGTCATTCTTCCCGAATGACTAAGTTATTCAAACCATCCACAGTCGGTCATATGTTGGAAGTAGATATGAATCAAGATTGTCATGAAGTTGGCTTGTAGATGTCTAAGATGTTGGACATAGCAAGAGTTGCTACAACACTCATGAGTGCTCATAAGTTCTGAGTATTGGATTCAAACCACGCTCATTTGACTCACTTCATGGATTTTATCACGAGTGATCATGAGACGATAATATCTTATATTATTCAAACCTAGAGATATGAGTTGTTGCCTATGAGTTGGTTGTGCATTGATTGTATGAAAACGTATCGGTAACTCGATGTTATAAAACGTACCTTTGTGTATGATTCAACAAGTAGTAGAACGAGCATGTGATTTGAAGTTTATCCATTCCTTTTACCCTTGGTGGGATAAAAGCGATATCTGTGGGCCCCTCGATGATTTAGTGATGACACTCCTAAGTGCTTGGCCAAGCCAGGACTGATTTGATTTGTTCATTTAGTCGGTCGTCATAAATCGGAAATCGGGAAACAACAAATGGACAGAGAGAATGATTATAATCCATGTATCAGTCCATATGATATCTAGAATGGAGAAATATATGATCCCGTATCTAATGGACAAGTCATTTGACTAGGTCAGAGTTCGACAGCGGCGTTAAGAGCTACGATTGCTAGTCGGGTTTTGGAGTCATACGCAATAATAGTTTTAGACTTATCCAAGTGGGAGACTGTTGGATTAGATGTCTAAGCTCATAACTATTATTGGTATGTATTCGACCCGAGAGTAGCATGGTCCATTTGGGTTGCACTTCACCAGAACAATTTATATGGATAGTCTTTTGAGAATAGTATGTTTATGATTTATATTAATATATTATAAGTTCTAATATATTTATATGAAATCATATTATTTAATTAGTATTGATAAAGAATTAATTTAGAATTAATTTAGTGATAAAAAAGGAACTAATTAAATATGGACCCTTATATATATAGCATGGGCCAAGTTCACTTAGGTTGGGCTAAGCTTGGATGGACAGTCCATGGAGTTTTTAACCCATGGATCCTATGGAAATGAAAGGTCATGGGTATTAGGGTTTACATGAATGTAACTCTAATCCTCCATACTATATAAAGAGGTCTTTGGCACATGAAATGGCACTAGTGTGTGAGTAAACAAGAGTGGACCAATTTCTAGTGTGCTTACTATTCTCTCAAGTTTTCCAAGGTGTTTTGGTGATTTGTGATTCCACTTGAGGCTTCCACACTATTGGGGCTAAGCTCTTAAAGTTCAAGACTTCAAGCTTCATCGAAAGGTATGTTATCTAACTAGGCTTTTGTAGTATAGTTGCTTTATATTATGCTAGTTAGGATAAAACCTTGGAATATTGAATATTTGCATGTATAATAGAGAAAACATAGATCCAAGGTTTATAGGGTTGCATGTACACCATAGGAGTGTTAGAATTCTCAAAACCCATCAGCAACTACTTGCAAGGGAGTTCCAGGACCTCCAGCAGACTACGGAGACGGTAGCTGACAACCCATGAAAACTTGCTTCAGTTTTTTTGCAAAAATTCCTTAAAAGAATCTTGAACAAGTTTAACATGATCTGTAGTCTTTTCTAACAAACCAACCTTTTGATTAATAGGCTCAAAAGCTTTGTCTATAGATTTCACCGAAAGAGTGGATTTGGACTCCACAACTTCTTTGACCAAATAAAGAACTTTCTCACTCAATAGCTTCTAAGCACTTTCTAATTCCGCAACTTTAGTAGTCACACACACACTTAAACTTGAGATTTTTTGTTCCAAAGATTGAACAAAATTTGATAATGTTTCACCAATAGCCTTAATTTGATAATGTTCCTAAAAAAATGGGAGAAAAATGGCCATCTATCTCGATTTTCATTAGGATTGATATAATCTATTCGTATTTGTTATTTCTATTTTAATTGAGTTTCTGTTAGAGAAAAGACCCTATGGTTGCCTCTTTACTGCTCTCTCTAATGATCCTCAATTGCAACCTATAAGTTTGTTGACTTCGTATTTTTTCTTTTAATATTCCAGTTTTCTTTCTTTTCATTCCTAATAGATCAATAATTATTTCGAATTTAAAACGATTTTGGATTACTTATAATTATTTGGAATTTAAAAGGGTTTTGGATTACATGGTTTTGATAATGAAGATGAAGTGAATTAATGTTGAATGGAATTTTTGTTTGACTAATAAAAGATTTGAATGATTCAATGTTTTTAGTTTATCTATTTTGAATTGGAAGTTGAAGATGACGTAGACATCTTATATTGAACTTAGACATGTATAATAACTTAATAATATAATGGGCTTTTCAATACACACGGTCTGCGTTGATGTGTTTTTTTGTTCACTAATTTGCTTAAGGGTCAATGGTTTTTTTGTTTGATCTTGATAGCTAGGAGATAAACTTTGGCTTTTAATGCTTGCATGTGTTAAAGTTGAATTGTAAACTTTTTTGATCCGAGGATGTTGGGTTAAATACTACTTAAAATTTTATTAAATAATAATACCTAAATGGAACCATAACAGGGACCGTTTAAATCAGAATTGATTTTATCTATAATGGGGTCTGGTATTTTTATTAGCAGTTTGCTTCCATTAAAGGTTTAAGGGTTATTTTCAATTAGATTTTTCGTATGAGGGTTAAATGAACTCACTGTGTTTGCCGTTAAAATGTTGAGTTTTTTGTGTTTACTTTTTGTAGCGCCATGCATTTAGTTATAATTTATTTATATTTGTAGAGCTACTCGACGAGTTGGGAGCCCCAAACTCGTCGAGTAGAAACGAGAATGGACGCGGGGTTTTAAGTAGTCTACTCGACGAGTTGAGAGCCCTCAACTCGGCGAGTAGGCCTGCCAGAGTGAAACCCTAATTTCGGGGTTTTGCACCCTATTTAAGCATCTTAATCCACACCTTATGACCTCATTTCCAGCCTCTTCAAGTCCTAAACCCTAATCCACAAAACCCTAGAGCATTTTGTGAGTGTGTGAGCCATTCTTGAGTGATTTTGTGTGTTCTTGAATCCAAAAGAAGAAGAAGGAGCTAGAAGGTTCAAGGAGAAGATAGTAGATCCAGAGACTTCCTTCCATCCTCATCATTTTCTGGTAATCAAGTCTCTAGCTTGACTATTGGTTCATTAGATCTCTTTAGTTCCATTTTATGAGGGTTTTGGTTCAAGAATCTCGATCTTTGGGACATGGACGTCCCAAGTGGCTTACCTTCCAGATCTAGAACCATTAAGGGTTGTTAAGGCATAAAGGTGCAAACTTTATGTCATTAGAGCCCCATGCAAGCCTTAAGGACGCTATTATGGCATTTTAAGCCCCAAAAGGCCATGCATGGAAATAAAGTCTGAGACTTTACGTGTTCACTGGGTGTCTAGGGCCTAGATCTCGATTTTCATGCTTTGGGTTGGAGTAATAATGCTTTTGGACAAAGATCTATGTCTTAATGAACTAGGGTTTTAGCTAAACCAACTAAGGAGGATTATTAGCAGGTAAAGTTGGAAACTTTACCCTTAAAGGGGAATTTTTAGTGTGTAGAGGAAGTATGGACCTTAGATCTAGAGAGTAGGGGCTTAATCTGTTAAGATGGCCCAAACAGACAGAGGAACTCGTCGAGTCCATAGAGGAACTCGATGAGTTGATTTGTGTTGTCCCGTTTCAGTTTAAGGAAGAACTCGACGAGTCTGTGTAGGGACTTGACGAGTTGATTCACCAAATCGCGACTGTAGGTAGCCATGGAACTCGGCGAGTCAGGGGGTGACTCGACGAGTTAGATCGCAATTTTAGGGTTCTAGGACTCGGCGAACTGATGGAGCAACTCGGCGATTCGGGTCAACCCTGAATATTGACTTTGACCAGGGGTATAATGGTCATTTACCCTTAGAAGGATTCTTAGTTTTTGACTAAGTGATTATTGTGATAATCATAGTCGGGGAGTCGTTCGAGCAGCCATCAGAGATTCCTCACTTGAGATTTCAGAAGCCAGCTTGAGAGGTGAGTTTTCCTTCAGTAGGAATGGGTCTAAGTCATCAAGGCTGACCCGTTTATGTATGATAGTATGTTCCGGATTAAGGTCTAATGTCGGGCGGGGCCCGATGTAGATTTATATGTTTTTCCGGATTTCGGTCTGATGTCGGGACGGTACCCGAAGAATGTTAGTATGCTTGATGTCTTTGTGATTCTTGCATGTTTATGTATTTGTATGTTTCCGGATTTCGGTCCGATGCCAGGGCGGTTCCCGAGGAATGTTTGCATGTTTCCGGATTTTGGTCCGATACCGGGCAGGGCTCGAGGAATGTGTATGTGTTATATATAAGTAGTTATACTTATGTTATGTGTATTGGTAGTTGTGCTCATATGTACGCTGAGCTTTGCTCGATGTCGGGTGGGGCCTGATGCCGGGCGGGGCCCGATGCCTGATGCGGTCCGATGTCGGGCGGTGCCCGATGCCGGACAAGCCTATGTCGGGCAGTGCCTGATGTAGTAGGGCGGGGCCCAATGTATGTGATATGCGATTATGTGTTTATGTGTGGTATGTGGTAGTTTGGGGAGACTCACTAAGCTTCGTGCTTACTGTTTTTAGTTTTGGTTTTAGGTACTTCCGCTTGAAAGGGGATGAGCTCAGTATGACTGCATGGCACACACCACATCTTCTAGCATGGGAGGATTCACTATGATATTTTGGCATATGATTTTGATACATTGATAGATGATATGAGATTTTTGAGCTACATGATTTATGACATTTTGATACTTGTGGTTTTGTTATTATGATGTTTGATGAAATATGGTTTTCTTAAATGATTTAAAACCAAATTTTTGGACCGTATTTTGTGGATGTTTCAAGTTGGTATCAGAGCCTTGGTTTGAGGGATTCGGGCACACTCTCGGGTGTGTCTGAACTCAAACTAAGGAATTGGTCTGAAAATTTTCAAAGAAAATCATTTTTATGAAAAGCATTTTTAAAGAGAAAAGAACTTTTAAAAGAGAAAAAGGTGGGGTGCATGCAATCAGCCGAGCTCAAGTAAGTACTCCCAAATTACCCTTACAAGTTTATGTTATGATATGTTATGAGAACTGCATGCTAGTGTAGGACTAAGGATCTAGGAAGCATGCCTTATATGCATGTTATACGTATCTTAGCTTATTAAACTGCATGCTAGTACAGATTAGTCAGGGATGGTCTGAATGAGAGATGCTTGATTATCTTTACTTGATGCTCGAATGATGCTTACTGTGTGATTTTAGGAGTTCTAGTTATTTTTTACTAACTAGTAAACGAATATGTTAAGTTACATATTGCGAGGACTAAATAATTTCAGAAGGTTAGGTCTAGCTCTATTGCGCCGCTCTTTTTTGAGTCCAACCGTTGTAGGGTAGTATCTCTCATTCGAAGAATTATCTAGTCTTAGTAATAAGTAATAGTATTCGTGACCTAGTTAGGGGGAGAGAACAGGGACTTCTTATGCAGCTGATGCCGGAGAGTGGGTCAGTGATTACCCTAGGGCAAGCCTAGGATGAGATTAGTGCGTGACGCAGTAGTAGTAGAAGTGACTTGGTGGAGTCAAGGTCGTTCTTGAGGAAAGTACAGATAGATGCGGAAGGTAGAAAGGGCCCGTACTACTGAAAGCAGAGGATCGTACTCGAATCAAGGAAGACTGGGAGGAATCCAAGGAACTTGTATTATATGTGATCCCTCGAGATATGATTAGTATTCTAACGTTTTTATGATGTGTTTTTTCAGAATGGCGATACTACGCACTAGACCAGTCAGCACTTCGAGAGCCGGTGAGGGATCAAGCTCGGGCTCTGGAGCCGGGCAGCTAGACGATCAGATGAGGGAGTTCATGTAACATACACGTTCAGTTATCGTGTTTTGTAAGTTTAAAAATGAATATTATTAAATATTATATGGTTTTAAACATTGAGTTCTAGCAAGATAGTTTTATGAGATTTGAAGTAAAACTATGTTTAGAATCGTTCGAAAAATTGATGGGAAGTCTTATGAGATTCCAATCAAAAGTCAAATATTGAAATTAACGAAAATGTAAAATTCAAGTTGGAAATAAGTAAAAATAATGTTATTGAAAGTTGTAAATTATCTCGCTAGAAACGTTTAGGCAAAAACCTCATCGAAATCCGTGTTTTAACGAAGAAGTTATGATTTATTGAAGTTTCGCGACAGAACCGACACGACGCCATATGACGTAAAAAGTGAGTTTACGATAAACTACTTTTTAGCCTTTGTGATCTAAATGAAAGTCGTAGTATTCGTTACACCGATAATTTTCATAAAAAGAACGTGCAAATCTGACTTCGTATGAGGAAGTTATGATTTTTCTAAGATTCGGCATAACAGTACAGAACCCGAAACTCGAAATAAAGATCGAGTGATTTTTAGCCGACGAAGTCTAAACGAAAGTTGTAGAGTATAATTTCACCTACGCGTGAATATAAATAACGTCAAAAACGGAGCTCGTATGCAAAAGATATGAATTTTTGAAGTTTTAAATATAAAATTCGAGGTTTATCCGAAGTCGTACGCCCATCGTACGAGTTTACGCCCCGCGTACTCGGACTAGCTCAGAAGTTGGCCACGTCGCCTCATTCTTCAAACGGATGGCGCGTATATCGCCTCCAGACACATACGAAGCTCGGAGTCTGAACATGCACCACGTAGTTCCCTACGCCTCGCGTACGAGGGTACTCCCTGCGTATCGTGTACGCCCAACGTACCTAAGTTACGCCCTGCGTAATACCCTTCTTGTTCCACAGTACTTGGCGGACGAGGAGATGAAAAAGGCCTGATATCATGAGATGCTGCAGAGTGATATCTGCCAGTTTGTGAGACGCTCCAGCTGCAAGACGCTGGAGGATATGATTGCTAGGGCTCGAGAGAGGGAGTTGGATTGGGAGATGGAGAGGAAGAGGAAACCAGATAGGGTTCATACATGTAGTTCATGAAAGAAGCCCAAGGTATCAGATTACAGATCGAGGATCCAGCAGGGCTGCAGCCGGTGTGGAAAGTGCGGTAAGATGCACGAGGGGGCGTGTAGGGCGGGGAGTTCGGGCTGCTTCAAGTGCGGCTGAACTGGTCACATGAGCAGGGATTGTACAGCTGCCACCACCACCACAACAGTTTCAGATTTGATTTGCTTTCAGTGAAATCAGAGGGGCCACAAAAGGCCTAGTGTCCGAGTTTAGCAGCAGCAGGACAGGTGGCTGCACTCGCTCCTGCCACATTGAGGATTACAGATGGCCGTCAGGGCCGGGCAGAGGCGCCTACGGTGAGGAGCAGGTCTTTTCAGCTAACTGCAGAGGAGGCACGTGCTACTCCTGATGTTTTCATGGGTATGTATTCTCTCCTTATCTCTTTATTTGTATTGTTTATTGCTTATGTTTACTTGTTTTGTTATAGGATTGTTCTTATTGAACGGTATATCAACTGTGGTACTGTTTGATTCAGGGGCTACCAGATCTTTTGTGTCGCTCGCGCTCAGCAAGAGATTCTTAGGGGCTCCGGGGGAGCTATATTGCCCATTTGATGTGGAGAGATCAGATGATAGGACCGTTTGGGTTGCGAGGGTGCACCGGGGATGCACACTACAGTTGTTCGAGGAGCAATTTTCCATGGATTTGGTCCCCATTCCCCTGCGAGGGAATAAGATTATAGTGGGTATGGACTGGTTGAGCCCCAATGGGGCAATGATCGACTGTGAGCAACAGCTAGTAAAAGTTCAGACTCCTAGTAGGGGAAAGCTAGTGATTCAGGGCAAGAGGCTGCATCGTGGACTGACGGTATGTTCAACAGCGAGAGCGAGGCGTTACCTTCAGCAGGGTTGCGTAGGGTATGTCACATATGTTATGGATACATGGGATAAGGGTAAGGCGACAGTGGATGATGTACCGGTAGTGCAAGAGTACCCGAATGTACTCCCGAAGGATTTGCTTGGGATACCTCCGGAGAGACAGGTTGAGTTGAGGATTGACCTAGTCCCTGGTGCGGCTCCGATAGCCAAGGCACCATATCGGTTGGCTCCTCTCGAGATGCAGGAGTTGTCTACGCAGCTGCAAGAGCTACTAGACAAGGGATTTATCAGGCCGAGTAGTTCGCCATGGGGAGCCCTGATCCTGTTTGTGAAGAAGAAGGACGGGTCACATCGCATGTGTATAGACTACTGGGAGTTGAATAAGGTAATGGTGAAGAACCGTTAGCCCTCCTGAGGATTGATGATTTGTTTGATCAGCTTCAGGGCGCATCTTGGTTCTCTAAGATTGATCTACGATCGGGTTATCACCAGATGCAAGTCAGGGACGAGGATGTGCAGAAGACAACTTTTAGGACTCGCTATGGTCATTATGAGTTTGTGGTGATGCCGTTTGGGCTTACCAATGCTCCAGCCACATTCATGGACCTCATGAACTGTGTGTGCAGACCGATGTTGGATCGTTCTGTAATAGTCTTCATTGATGACATCTTGGTTTACTCCAAGACTCAGGAGCAGCATGAGGAGCACCTGAGGGAGGTGTTGGAGACACTGAGGAGGGAGAGACTTTTAGCAAAGTTCTCCAAGTGTGAGTTCTGGTTGCACGAGGTGCATTTTGTTGGATAAGGTGTCTAAGTCCATAACTATTTCTGGTATGTACTTGACCCGACCCGGCATGGTCCATTTGGGTTGCATGGCACCATGCAATTGGATAAACTAAAATGAGAGAAATAACACTTATGGTTTATTAATATATTATAAGTTCTAATATATTAATAATATTATTTAATTAGTTTGATCAAGAATTAATTTAGAATTAATTAAGTGATCAAAAGATAACTAATTAAATATATGGGTAGATTATGTAAATCTTCCATATCTTATATAGTGGGCTAAGAGGCTCCATGGATTATCAAGTTGGGTTCCACCCATAGGATGCTCCATGGGAGTTACAAACCCATGGGTCATGGAAATGAAGAGCCATGACACATTAGGGTTTACATGGTGTAACCCTAGATGTGTCAACACTATATAAGAAACCCATTCTCCACCAAAATCGGCTACACATAAAAAACAAGAGGGCTAGGCCGATTTTAGAAGTGTGTATTCTCTCTAAAGTCATTCCAAAAGCATTTGGTGTTGTGTGAAGCATTTGAGGCATCACACTTGGGGTGCTAGGCTCACAAGGTTTCAAGGATCATAATCAACAACAAGGTAAGTTATTATATCTTTCATTCAAGTTAAAAATGTTCCCCATGTATGCTAGATAGGAATATAACCTTGGAATTCAACTTTGCATGATTATTAGACAAACATAGATCCAAGGTTATTAGGGTTGCATGTACACTTAGGAAGTGTTAGAATGCTCAAAACCCATCACATTTTCTGGGGTACCTTGTCAACCAGAATGGTATTCTAGTCGATCTGGCTAAGATAGTGGTCGTGATGCAGTGGGAGGTTCAGAGGTCTCCAACTGAGATTCGGAGTTTTCTTGGTCTAGCGGGTTATTACTGGAGATTCACCCGGGATTTCTCCAAGATCATTGTTCCTTTGACCCGAATGACCAAGAAGTCGGTGACATTCCGCTGGGGGCCTGAGCAGCAGGAAGCTTTCGAGATTCTCAGATAGCGGTTATGCGAGGCATCGATTTTAACCTTGTCGGAGGGAGTCAATGACTTCATAGTTTCTTGTGACACTTTGATCACAAGCATGGGAGCGGTATTGATGCAGCGGGGTCACGTGATAGCTTATGCAATGAGGCAGTTGAAGCCTCACGAGACTAACTATCTGACGCACGATTTAGAGCTGGGGGTTGTGGTTTTCTCCCTTAAGATTTGGAGGCATTACCTCTATGTGGTCCGTTGTACCATTTACACGGACCACAAGAGTTTGAGGTACCTCATGGATCAGCTGAATCTGAACATGAGGCATCGTCGGTGGTTAGATGTGGTGAAGGATTATGACTGTGAGATCCTTTACCACCCAGGCAAGGCCAATGTGGTGGCCGATGCCCTGAGCCGCAAGGCGGTAGTAGCCCCAATTCAAGACATTGTCTGAGGATGACAGTGTTTACTCCATTACTGGATCAGATCAGAGAGGCGCAGGTTGAGGGCCTGAAAGAGGAGCGCTGGAAGTAGGAACGGATCATAGGCCAGGTGGCCTCCTTTGATTATGATAGTCGTGGGTTGTTGACTCTGCATTGGAGGGTATGGGTACCTGTATCGGGGTGGAGTACGACAGATTCTGACGGATGAGGCCTACAAGTCCAGGTTCTCCATCCATCCCGGGGCGACAAAGATGTACATAGATCTTCGTCTTGATTACTGGTGGCCATGCATGAAGCGGGATGTAGCCTGGTACGTGGAGAGATGCTTGACCTGCAGGAAGGTCAAGGTAGAGCACCAGAGGCCCCACGACAAGTTGCAACCGCTATACATTCCCGTGTGGAAGTGGGAAGATATCACTATGAACTTCATCACTAAACTTCCCAAGACCGCTCGTGGAATAGATTCGATATGGGTCATCGTGGACCAGTTGACCAAGAGTGCTTATTTTATCCCGATCTAGGAGAGCATATCAGCCTAGAAGCTAACCGAGATTTACGTGTGTGAGATAGTGGCACGACATGGAGTGCCTGTCTCGGTGGTGTTAGACCGAGATGTCCATTTCACTTCTAGATTTCGGAAGCGGTTTCACGATGATATGGGTACTCATATTCACTTCAGCATCGCTTTCCACCCCCAGACGGACGGACATAGCGAGAGGACAATTCAGACTCTCGAGGACATGCTGCATGCATGTGTTTTGGATTTCGGTGGCATTTGGGATACGTATCTTCTGTTAGCGGAATTTTTGTATAACAACAGCTACCACGCCAACATAGACTGACTTTCCTTTGAGATGCTCTACGGGAGGAAGTGTAGGATCCCAATCTATTGGGGCGAGGTCGGTCAGAGAATCATAGGGAGTATTGCGGTAGTACTCAAGACTACAGAGCGGATCCAGCAGGCTCCAAACTACTCAGAGTCGGCAGAAGAGCTATGCCGACAAGCGGCGTTCAGACTTGGAGTTTCAGGTGGGCGACATGGTCCTCCTGAAGGTGTCACCTTGGAAAGGTGTCATCCGGTTCCGGAAGTGGGGCAAGCTGGGCCCCAGGTATATCGGCCCTTTTAGGATTTTAGCCCGAGTGGGCAAGGTGGCGTACTGATTGGATCTTCCAGCGGAGCTCAACCAGATCCACAACACCTTCCATGTTTCCCAGCTACGGAAGTGCTAGGTGGATGACTCAGCGGTTGTGTCTCTAGAGGACAATCAGGTTGATGACAACCTGAATTACATCGACAGAACAGTAACTATTCTCGATAAGAAGACGGAGGAGATGAGGAACAAGAGGGTTAAGTTGGTGAAGGTGCAGTGGCAACACTGATGGGTTTTATACAAAAGAACATCCTATGTGCTCATGCAAACCCTAATGCTTGGATCTAGGTTTCTCTATTGTACATGCAATTCATCCAAGACTCAAGAACCCTAATCTAGCATATGCATTTCAAAATTATCACATAAGAGCAGATCTAGATGATTACCTCTTGTGGAATGCCTTGAATCTTCTTGTCTTTGGAGCTTAGAATCACAAATGTCACTCTTCTAATGGTTTACAAACACCAAGAGCAAGAGAATGACTTATGAGAAAGAGGATGGTCACCAAAAACGTCCTAGGGTTCTTCCAAAAGAGTTCACCACGTTTTTGGGGCCATAGGGGTCTTTATATAGTGAGGCTATTAGGGTTTTCAACTAGGAAACCCTAATTTGACTGCTTAGGCCCTAAGCAGTCCATGGACTCCCTTTAGAACACCCCTTGGACAAATTCCTTATGGGCTTCCCACAGAATTCGTCCAACCTATGTTCCAAGGTGATCTATAGCCCAATTGCAATTATCTTATAATTACAATTCCATTCCCCTAAGTGTAATTAATGTCTTTTAGTCACAAAATTAACTATCAATTAATTCTTGACTAATATTAATTAAACAATATGATTTCTCCTTTAATATATTATTCATATAATATATTAATAAATCATAATTAATCCACTTTCTCCATAAATCATCCTATCAAGGTGCTTTGGTGAAGGCAACCCAAAAGGACCATGCACAACCGGGTCAAATACATACCAAATATAGTTACCGGCTTAGACACTAATCCAACAGTCTCCCACTTGGATAAGTCTAGTAACTATAATGTAAGTACGATCCGATTAGCAATCGTAGCTCTCAAAGACGCTGTCGAACTCTGATCTTATCAGTAACCTGTCCTTTAGATAAGGGATCATATATTCCTCCATTCTAGATATCGCATGAATTGAGATATGGATTTTAATCATACTCTATGTTCACGTGTTGTTTCCTGATTTCCGGTTTATGACGACTGACAACAGACTACAGTTGAACACATCAACTTAGTCCCGGCTTGGCCAAGCGCTTAGGGTGTCATCACTAAATCATCGAGGGGACCACATATATCGATTTTATCCCACTTTGGGTAAAAGGAACGGATAAACTTCGACTCAATGCTCGCTTGTACTCACTTACCGAATCACACACAACAATACGTTTTATAACACCAAGTTACTGGTGCGTTTACATATTATCAATGTGTAACCGACTCGTAAGATACAACTCACACATCTCGGTTACAAGAATATAACATATTATCGTCTCACCAATCACTCATGATAAAATCGATGAAGCGATCCAAGTGAGCATGGGTTTAATCCAATACTCTAATCTTATAGCAGCACTCATGAACTTTGTAGCCAACTTGTGCTATGACTAAACGCTTTAGTCAATCTACAGACGGATTCATGACAGTCTCCTTCCATTCCTACTTCCAAAGAACGAGCGACTGTGGAGGGTTTGAATAATTTTATTATTCGGGAAGTCAAAACATGCAAAGTGAAACACAAGAATAATACTAATCCTATATGGCCCCAAACTTTTGAGTACAAATAAAACACCTTTTATTTAATCACCATATTGATTAGAGTAAATTACATGAATGGTCCCTATGGTTTGAGTTAATTTGCGAGTTTGGTCCCTAACTTATTTTTTTAACATGGAAAGTACCTACTGTTTGTTTTTGTTACGCGTTTGGTCCCTAATTTTTGTTTTTGTTACGCACTTAATCCTTATCTTACCTAAAAAGACTATTATTTAGATAGGGAAAATTGGTGGGGTAGGTAAGGTAAGGTGAGGGGGTGGGGTTGACCGTGTGTTTATTTAAATAAATTAAAAAAATCAAGCGCAAAATAGTTTTTTAGGTAAGACAGGGACTAAGCACGTAACAAAAACAAACAGTAGGGACCTTCCGAGTTAAAAAAATAAGTTAGGGACCAAACACGCAAATTACCCTAAACCATAGGGACCATTCATGTAACTTACTCTATTGATTACTCATTATTTGTTGTTTCGGGTAATCAACTTCTTACTTGAATTATAACAACAATTATCCCTTGCTCTTAGCATGCACACTATGTTTACCTATGGTCCTTACTTTGTGAAATAGTATAATTGAATAACATTTTCAATCACACTCATTTCATAATTTCCAATCCTTACCACAAGTGTGAGAATACCAAATTCTTGCCACTTATAGAATATGTTAGATTCTAACATTTTATGCAACGGTCCTTTCGTAATATCACAGCGCCAAAGTCACCAAGACTTTCCCAATGAAATTACAAAGTACTCTATTGGAGATTGTTACAAGATAATACCATAGTCATGAAGTCTCATATTCAAAGTACATTCCTTTGAACATCCTTCTTGCATAAAAGGTTCTAATCTAGACATTGATTCTCGATATCCAACTCCCAATATGGAAACATTTCCATATTTGCCATATGACAACTCATTCTAAATAGAATCTTATCTATTCATAATAATGTCAATATGTTCCATCCATGACTATACTTCCAACTTTCCACAAGCGACCAATCATTGGCGAACCTTAGATTGTCCTTGACAGTTGTTTAATTATTTTAGTCAAATCCGGTTCTATTCCCTTTTTCCCTCTAAATGCCCTAGGCATTTGGAAAATTTTAGAACGGTCGTATATTACAGCATATGCAATCGATCCTATACCCGAAGCGTATAGGATACAATTCATAATGAAAAACGTGATACTTTACCTGTTTCTTGCTATAATATTGTCATAATATCTCTAGTTGCCGTGTTCTTCAAAATTCGAACTATGAAGAGGGATGCTGTAATCATAATCGAACTTTGAGAATGCAATTAATAAGTATATCCTTGACTAAATTCAATTAAAATTTCTCGATCTAAGCTTTTAGATTGGAAATGAAGTATAAAATTCTCTCCCTTAATTATAGCAAAAACAACTTTTCAACCCTGCAACTTTGCAAAGTGAAACTTTTGTTTTTCTATAATTAATATTGCCAACTTGCAATACTTAAAATAATAATAATCATGCTCGCACTAACATGATGATTATATCCATTCCAGCATAACATTTATACTCCCACTAGCTTTGACACGTATTTCAGAATACAGTTGGACTTCTAGAAGACAATACTTATTGACTTCCAAAGTTCATATTTCCAATACGATGTGCTTCGATAAGCCTTTTATCTAAGCTTCTCAAACTCACACACCTTTCCTTAGACAACTCACATGTGTGTCTAAACTAATTCAGAACTTATATTACTAAGTCCCAAATGTTCAGACCAATTGCCAAATCTCACAATTCGAACTATGAAGAGGGATGCCATAATCATAATCGACTTTGAGAATGCAATTTACATAATCATTATCTCCTTAAAATCTCTTTTAGTGAAAGCGTTTCCTCATAATCATTTTCATGAAGGAGAGAAACCTTATAACACTTAGATTTTATGGTGCATGTGTTCTTATCCATACAAATTTTTCATAAGCATAATCATAAGATAATGTTCGTGACAAACTCTTATGGATAGAACTTGTTCATTCTTAATTTCTTGCCATCAAGGCTCCTACCATTGCTTCCAAGTTATTTAGCAGCTCACCTATGCCAGTCAATGTACTTTCATTGAACAAAGTGCTTGCCTTATACAATTTATTGAGAACTCGTAGAACTCATATGCATAATCACTCAACTGGATTGGCACATAAATAAAATTTTGTCAACACGATAGGTTACAAACCTTAATTCGTGTGCTAGTGTCTAATAGATTTACTTCTTGATTTGTTCTTGAAACTTTTCAAGACCTTTAGACTCCCACTGACCTATTGACATTTAGATTCTCTTATCAAGAAACATTTCTTGACAAAAACAAGTATCCAAGAGTTAGTGTGTGTCTATATCAAGACAAAACCTACACGCAATTCGGTACTAGTTGGTCTTTGTCTTATTCAAGACATCACAACTTACCAAAATGTGCAAGTGTAAGAACATTCCTACTTAAGATTATGTCACTCAAGTCACAATCTTGGAGTATGACTCTAAGACTTGATTTTGGAACGAAGTACGATACATCTTATTGACTTAACCATTTCAACAATTCTCCATTCCTCTTCTTAGCCAAACCAGTGCACCAAGGTATCCTTAGAGGATGAATTGTAATATGGTTCTTACGATTACCAAGACGATCACAAAACATGATACAAAAGTACTCTCCCTTCTTCTTAGATTCGAGAAACTTTTTATCTTTATGCCTTCATTGATTCTACTTATTCGTTCTGCCATTCATTGAAACTTTTCAATGATTCAGAATTACGCTTAATCTTGTAAGTATAACCACATTTACTAGACCTTTAGTAAATCATGATGAATAATGTTATTATTATTTATGGTGGACTTGACTAGTGCACAACATTGTGTACTAGTTCCTTTAGTCCTTCACTTGACTTACATACTTATGTGAACAAGGAACTAGTCTTAGTTACTTAAATACCAAGATTTCCATAGATCATACAATACAAGTTGTATGATTCCAAGTTTCTGTCCAATTGAAACTTAGGCGATGGGAATCTTTCCTTACTTAGAAAATTATGACACTACCATAAATAACATAACTAAGAATCACATCCATTTCAACATTGTTGATAATAGAAATACACAAACATCAATTTTTCATACATGTCATTGCAAGGATAAATAAGTAAATCAAAATCAAAAGTTATTTTATTGCGGAAAAATTTGTCCTTACAACGCAACTCAATTGAAAAACTATGCTATTACATTTCTTAGCAATCTATCCTAACTCTAAAGGAGCAGCTCAAAAATCCGATCTTTGAATCCATGCGATCGAAATCCATTTCTTCGCGATCAGACTCAGCTCACTTATTCGTTTAAGCTTCCTTTCTTTTCTTTGATTCTAGAAAGCATCAAAAAAATGCAATCTTATCACATAATGTATCAAGAATCAAAAATAGGAACTTATAGAGTTAGTTAATTGATTTTACCTGAAGTAGAGCCATACGTCTTGACTCTCCCATATCTTTGTTGGATTAATGTCTAAGTCCATAACTATTGGTAAGACTTGACCCGACCCGGCATGGTCCATTTGGGTTGCATGGCATCATGCATTTGGATAGACTATAATGAGAGAAATAACACTTAAGGTTGGTTAATATATTATAAGTTCTAATATATTAATAAGGTTATTTAATTAGTATTGATCAAGAATTAATTTGGAATTAATTAAGTGATCAAAAGGAGACTAATTAAATATATGGGTTGATTGTGTAAATCATTCATTCTTATATATGTGGGCTTGTGATCCAAGATTCCTTATGTTGGACTAAGTCCATGGGGTGACCCATGGATACTCCATGGAGGTTAAAATCCATGGAGCATAAGGAATGGGTAAAGTTATGAGTTACATGGTGTAACCCTAATAGCCACCATATTAAAGAATCCCATGGCTCAAGAAATCGTGCACTAATGTGTGAGTGTGAGGGCTAGACGATTTCAAGGAGTGTTCAAGTTTCTCTCAAGTTATTCCAAGTGTATTTGGTGTTGTGTGAACCATTTGAGGTGTCACACTTGGGGCACTAGGCACTCAAGCTTCATGAAGACATTCTACATCAAAGAGGTATGTATTCTATCTTGTTATATTTATTATTTTGTATGCTAGATTAGGATAATACCTTGGATGTTCATAATTGTATATATAATAGAGAAAACATAGATCCAAGGTATTTAGGGTTGCATGTACACTTAGGAGTGTTAGAATGCTCATAACCCAACAGTGGTATCAGAGCCAGGTTTGTTTTCTTGTTATACTTGCAAAAGTAGCTGAAAAATCGAGTTGGATGCATATATTCGATTGTTTTGGCTGGAATTGGACTAGGAACATTACCCTGAGATGTTTTTGGACTTATAAACTTGTTTTTGATGTGGTAATGTTCATGCTAATCCAATTTCTAAGATAATTGTCATAATTTCAAGATTTGTATTAGTTTGTATGTTCATGCTAATTTCTTGACGATTGATGATTTGAATTATCTTGTTCTTATGAGGTTATTAGATTAATAGAAAAGTTGTGTGAAATAGTTGTTTTCAATCCATTTTAATCTAAGAGTTGATTCCAAAGTGTGTTTTTGTAACTTGTCCTCAAGTTATATGAAAAGTCACATTTAAGAATCATAAAACTCATAAAAGTTGGCAAAGGTTACAAAATGAAGAGTCTAGTTCTAATTAAATGGTTTTATGACTCCATAACTTGTCCTCAAGTTATGGAGGTTCAAGAGTCTCTTCATTAAATTAAAAAAAAGTGTAACCTTAATTAGTTCCATAAGTTACAATAAAAAAAAGTTATTTTTTTATTAATTAGTTTAAACTCTTCCATAACTTGTCCTCAAGTTATGGAACTTGAAGAGTTTTTTTTTAATTAAAACTACTTTAAACTCATAAGTTATGGAATTAATTAGTTTTGAATAGTTTCAAAACTTGCCCTCAAGTTTTGGAATTTGAAAAGTTTTCACTTATGAATACTTTAATTCCAAGTTAGCCCTTAGAATTTTAAAAGTTAAAATTCAACCCTTATACTTTATAATATTATAAGTTAATAATATTTATATATATGTATAAGAGTAAAGTCAGTCTTACCGTTAGTAGGCCTCATTCACGAAGCCGGTCTATAAGGGGGGTATAAGGTTACTGCCTATAAAATGACAGTTTAATGGGTGTCCACTCTCACCACCGCTTCCTTGACTGGTGGAGGGTCGTTAGCCGAACGGGTAGGACAAGGACTATAATTCTCCTTTCATTAAAAGTATTAATGATAAATACTAAGTAACTAAACTCTTATTAATACTCAATCTTAGTTACTTAGGAAAATGTGAATTTGGTGCTAACCCATGAAATTACACTTTGCACTTTGCTTAAGTCGTTAGTGGAGCGTGTGTGGTTAACCGGCACACTAACCTGGACTTAACAAGGTAGGCAAAGGGTAACTTAATATTTATCATAGTATCGGTGGAGCGTGTGTGGTTAACCGGCACACTGATTAAGGGGTAAATATTAAGGGTACCAAGTATATTTGCATGGTTATTCACACCTTGTTTTGTGATCCTCGGCATCCCAGTCACAAAACCTGAAGGGCACACTCGAGATTGAAACATGCCTTTGAACATTTCAATGAATCTCAAAGATCTAGGACTTTCAAATCCAATTAAAACCTAATAAATTATTTCATTTTTCATGGTAGAAATTGGTGAATCGTCATTCACCTACCTTCAAATATTTTATAGCTTGGATTACGGCATCCCTCTTCTAAGTTATAAAATAGTTTGTTGGGTCCTAGCCTTAATATTTCATATTGGGTGTCATATTAAGGACTTTAAATCAACTATCTTGAATATCTCCCAAAAAGATGTCTGGTCTAGACATTTATGATCTTCCCAAATCTCTTGAAACAAGCTTTCCTAAATGAAGATGATGTCCCATGGATATCATACTTCTTTCACCTCCTCCAATTATTCTCCCTAACCCACAAGTTCCTAAAAAGTTTAAGGTCACTCAAGCCCTATTGGCAAGGCAAGGTCTAGGTGTGATCACATCTTGGAGATGTAGTCACATATTGACAAGCCGGGAGAGTTGGGTGTCAAAGTCTTGAGAAAGTTGGTGGCTCAACTACTTTCTAAGTCACATAGTGAGTTCTTTTGGGAATCCTATGAAACAGACTAAGACAAGACCCTTAATGATCTTATCTATTTGCTAAGATCAACTTCCTAAAACGCTATGGACATTGACAATGATGACATTGGATATCCAGTAAAGCTCTCTCTTCCCAATGGAAAGGGATCGGCCATAGTCAACTCGGTTGACCCAATGGTAAAGAGAGAGGCGAAGTCTGAGATAGTCCCATTATCAAGGGTCCATAGGTAACTATTGCCAAAGGAAGGGGCATTGGTTACGAAGCTGCCAAATTTACCTAAGGATGTTAAAGTCAATAAGTTTGGCTCTACTTCAGGTAAAGTCCATTGTCTAACTCTATTAAGTACATGCTGATTCTGATCGCGAAGATGGATTTCAATCGCATGGTTCGGTGATCAGAATTTTGGGCTATTACTTAAGAGTTATGATATTTATATTGCTTAGGAATAGATAACAACAAGGTTTTCATATGGATTGTAAGGATAAGTTTTTCCGCAAAGTTTTAAAATAAAAGAAAAAGGTTTTGATTTTATTTATTTTAAGTATCCTTACAATGGCATTTGTGAAAAGTTGTTGCTTATAAGATTCCATTGATAGCAATATTGGAAAAATGGATTTGATTCTTTCGGTTGTGGTAGTGTCTAATATTACCAAATAAGGAAAGATTCTCATCACCCAAGGTTCAATTGGACCGAAACTTGGAATCATGCAAGTTGTATAGTATGATGAATGAGCACTTTCAGCTTGGAAAATTAAGACTAATTCCTTATGTGAATAAGGAAAGGACTAAGGGATAGAGTACATATTCTTGTGCACTGGTCAAGTCCACCACAAAATATCAAGAAGACTATTCGTCATGATTTACTTAAGTTCAGTAAATATGGTTATACTTATAAGTTTAAGTATAAGTCTGTAGCATTGGAGAAGTTTCAATGTGAGACAGAACGAATAAGAAGAATCAAAGTATGGCAGAAAGATAAAAGTTTCTCAAATCTGAAAAGATGGGAGAGTACTTTAGTATCATGTTTATGATCATCTTAATGATTAAGATACCATATCACAATTGGTCCTCTAAAGTCATCTTAGTGCATTCTTATGACTAAGAAGAGGAGTCATGAATTGTTGAAATGGTTAAATCAAAAAGATGAGTCATACTTCGTTCCAAAACAATTCTTAGAGTCATACTCCAAGATTGTAACTTGAGTGACATATCTTAAAGAGGGTTTGTTAACACTAGTCAAATGTAAGAGTAAAAGGTTATCTACTCTTGTACATTTGAAATTGGTAAGTTGTGATGTTTTGGATAAAACAGAGACCAACTTAGGCCAATTGTGTAAAGTGTTAGTCTTGATAAAGAATCCGCACTATCTCTTGAATATTTGACCAAGGGAGTCTTATATGTCAAGAGGACAGTGGGAGTCTTAAAGCTCTTGAAAGTTTCAAGACTTAATCAAGAATAAAACCTAAAGTCCTTCACTAGCACACGACTTGAGGTTTATAACCTATCGTGTTGAAATTTTTGTGCCTATTCAAGTTGGCTTTGCATAGGAGTTCTGAGAGTTCTCAATTGGTTGCACAACTACTTGGAAGCAATGGCAGGCACCTGAGCTGCCAAATGGCAAGAATTTAAGATTGCACAAGTTTAATCAATATGAGTTTGGATTTGTCACTAACCTTGTCTTGTGATTATGGTTTTGACAAATTCACATGGATAAGAACACATACACTATTAAATCTAAGTGTCATAAGGTTTCTCTCCGATTCATGAAAACGATGGTGAGGAAACACTTTCACTAAGTAGATTTTAGCTAGATAGCAATTGTGATATTTGCATTCTCAAAGTCGTTAGTGGAGCGTGTGTGGTTTACCGGCACACTAACATGGACTTGTGAGAAGTGGCAAAGGTCTAAACAATTGAGACTATGATTACGGCATCCCTTTTCATAGTTCTAAAATTGTTTAGACATACATGTGAGCTATCTAAGAGAGGTGTATGATTTTGATAAAGTTTTATCAAAACAATCTAGTATCAGAAATCTGAACTTTGGTAAGAAAGTCAGCTGATTTCTGAGTACATGTCAAAGCTAGTGGGAGCATAAGTGTTATGCTAATAATCATCATGTTAGTGGGAGCATGATAATTATGACAAAGGTTGCAAGTTAGCAATGTTAATTATAGAAAACAAAAGTTTCAATTCGTGAGGTTGCAGGGGTTGAAAAAGTTGTTTTGCTATAATTAAGGGAGAGGAAATTATACTTCATTTCAATTCTAAAAGCTTAGATTGAGATTTTAATCGTATTTAATCAAGGATATATATATGAATTTCATGTTGGAATGGCTCAACATAAGGAAATTCTATATATGGGTCCATTATTTGCGTTCTAAAATTCGATTATGATTACGGCATCCCTTTTCATAATCTGAATTTTGAGAACTTGGCAAATTGAAATGGAAATATTATAGCAAAAGACTGGTTTAGTCTTTATGTGAGACATCATGAATCGTGTCCCATATGCTTCGGATATAGGATCGATTACATGTGCTATATTCATCCCTTCTAAAATTTTCCAAATGCCTGGAGCATTATGAAGGGAAAAGGTCTAGAATTGGATATGACTAAAATGATTAAGCAATTGTCAAGGACAATCTAAGGTTTACCAAAGATTGGTTGCTCAAGTACAGTTGGAAGTATAATGTTAATTCTGGAAGGACCATATTGACATAATCTGTAAGGAGGTAACTCTTGTTCAGAAGTGATAGTCAAAATGGAATATGAAATGTTTCAAAGTTAGAAATTATTCAATCTGTGTAAGATTAGGAAACTTAATGAAAGAAGGATGTTTCCAAGGAGCTGATCTCCTTTGGAATGCTCTGTAATGATTGTTGTCAAGTCTTTCTGACTTCGTGCATAATCATTAAGAGGATCAATGCATATAAGTTTAGAATCTAACAGATTTCAGTAAATGGCATGAATTTGGAATTCTTGCATTTGCAGTAAGGATTTGGGACTGTGAAAAGAGGATCATTGGAGTGATGTTCAATTGATCTATTTTACAAAGTAAAGATCATAGACAAACATAGTATGCATACTTGGTGTATGGCATGACTAGTGTTTAGAAAACATAGTGTACATGCTTGGAGCATGGGACAACTATTGTTTTAAATTCAAGTATAAAGTTGATAAAACCGAAACAATGAATAATGAGTAATCAGTATGGTGATAAATAAAAGTGTTTATTTATATTCATAGGGTTTGATACCATATTTGATTCATTTATTCTTGTGTTTCACTTTGCATGTTTTGACTTCCAGAATAACTAAGTCGCTCTTCCTGATTGATTAAGTTATTCAAACCATCCACAGTCGGTCATATGTTGGAAGTAGATATGAATCAAGACTGTCATGGGTTGGTTTGTAGAGGTCCAAGTTGGTGGACAAAAGTGGTGCTACAACACTCATGAGTGCTCATAAGTTCTGAGTATTGGATTCAACCCGCGCTCATTTGAATCACTTCATGGATTTTATCACGAGTGATCATGAAACGATAATATCTTATATTCTTCAAACCTAGAGATATGAGTTGTTACTATGAGTTGGTTATACATTGATTGCACGAAAACGCATTGGTAACTCGATGTTATAAAACGTGCCTTTGTGTATGATTCAACAAGTAGTAGAACAAGCCATATGAGTCGAAGTTTATCCATTCCTTTTACCTTCGGGATAAAAGCGATATATGTGGGCCCCTCGATAATTTAAAGATGATACATGTGAGTGCTTGGCCAAGCCAGGACTGATTTGATTTGTTCAATCAGTTAGTCATCATGAATCGGAAATCGGGAAACAACAAATGGACAGAGAGAATGATTGATAATCCATGTCTCAGTCCATATGATATCTAGAATGGAGGAATATATGATCCCTTATCTAATGGACAAGTCATTGACAAAGGTCAGAGTTCATCGACAAGGTCAGAGTTCGACAGAAGCTTTTGAGAGCTACGATTGCTGATCGGTTCCTGAAGTCATACGCAATAATAGTTTTAGACTTATCCAAGTGGGAGACTGTTGGATTAATGTCTAAGTCCATAACTATAATTGGTAAGACTTGACCCGACCCGGCATGGTCCATTTGGGTTGCATGGCATCATGCATTTGGATAGACTATAATGAGAGAAATAACACTTAAGGTTGGTTAATATATTATAAGTTCTAATATATTAATAAGGTTATTTAATTAGTATTGATCAAGAATTAATTTAGAATTAATTAAGTGATCAAAAGGAGACTAATTAAATATATGGGTTGATTGTGTAATCATTCATTCTTATATATGTGGGCTTGTGATCCAAGATTCCTTATGTTGGACTAAGTCGATGGGGTGACCCATGGATACTCCATGGAGGTTAAAATCCATGGAGCATAAGGAATGGGTAAAGTTATGAGTTACATGGTGTAACCCTAATAGCCACCATATAAAAGAATCTCATGGCTCAAGAAATCGTGCACTAATGTGTGAGTGTGAGGGCTAGACGATTTCAAGGAGTGTTCAAGTTTCTCTTAAGTTATTCCAAGTGTATTTGGTGTTGTGTGAACCATTTGAGGTGTCACACTTGGGGCACTAGGCACTCAAGCTTCATGAAGACATTCTACATCAAAGAGGTATGTATTCTATCTTGTTATATTCATTATTTTGTATGCTAGATTAGGATAATACCTTGGATGTTCATAATTGTATATATAATAGAGAAAACATAGATCCAAGGTATTTAGGGTTGCATGTACACTTAGGAGTGTTAGAATGCTCATAACCCAACAATCTTAGATCTCTCAGGTAGACAGGGCAGCTTCGTCTCCAATGCCCCTTCTCTTGGCAATAAAAGCAAATTGACTCTTTTGGAACAGCACACAGAACTACTTTAGACTTTGCCTTCCTCTTATGATCAAACTTTTCAACCATGGCATGCCTTTCGTTGCCATTGCCTATGTCCATGGAGGTTTGGAAGGGAGATCCACCAAACAACTTTGCTTCTCCAGTGCGTCAAATAATTGCTGATTCAGCAGCAACAAGCAAATAGGTGAGATCGATGAGGGTCACGTCGTGGTCTATCATATAGTACTCTCTTATGAACTCACTATATGAGTCAGGAAGCGATTGAAGAACCCAGTCAACAGCCAGCTTCTCACAGACAACGACTCCCAACATTCTTAACCTATCAATGTGTGACTTCATCTCTAAGACGTGTGCACACACTGACTTTCGTTCTTCATGTTTACTTGCCAAAAGAGCTTGAGTGTGCTTGAACTTTTCAAGCCTTTGAGCTTGTAGGTTAGGGAGAGCAATAGGATGAGGTGGGTGAAGTGAAGCATGATCTCGTGTTCCTCGATCGAATCGTCGAATATCATCTTCATGTGGAAAGCTTGTTCCACGGGATTTGGGAAGACCATAGTTGTCATACTTTGACATCTACAACACGGGAGAAAAATTCAAGTTAGTTGATTGATTGAGTCCTTAATAAAACACCCAAATGAGATATTAAGGCTAGGACCCAACACAATACTCTACAAATTGGGAGAGGGAAGTCGTAACCCAAATTGCAGAACATTTGAAGGTCAGTGAATGGAGATTCACTAATTTTCCACCATGAAAAACGAAAAAGAGATTAAGTTTTAAATGTATTGAAAACTCCAAGATCCTTTGAGATTCATTGAACTTTTCAATGGCACGTTTAAATCTCGATATACCCCTCGATTTGTGACTGGGATGCCGAGGATCACAAAACAGGGTGTGAATAACCATGCAAACTTACATGGTGCCCCCAATGTTACAGTCACTTATTCGATGTGCCGGTTAACCACACACGCTCCACCGAACTATGACAAACATCAAGTCACCCTTTGCTACCTTTTCTTAGAACTCATTTAGTGTGCCGGTTAACCACACGCGCTCCACTAACGTCTTAGCAAGGGTACAAAGTGTAATTTAATGGAATTGCATCAAATTCACTTTTGCCTAAAGTAACTAAGATTGGGAATTTTGTAAAAACATTTAGTTACTTTATAATTCATTATATTTTTAATGGAAAGGGTTTGCCCTATCCTATCCGTTCGGCTAACGACCATCCACTAATCAAGAGTGCGGTGGGCAAGAGTGGATACCTAATGGCGGTCATTTTACAGGCCGCTTCCTTAAACACCCCTTATAGACCAGCTTCGTGAATGAGGCCTACTAATTAACGGTAAGACTGACATTTAAGTTATACATATATAATATTAGACTTTTAAATTTTATATAGTATAAGGGTGTATTTTACACTTTTAAAATACTATGTGATCTAATTTAACAAATTACACTCTTAATTTAATTAAATGTAAACCATATCATTATTGATTTATTAACTCTCTTTTAATTATACACTTAATTAATTTAACAAAACCATAAGGGTGCAATTTGAACTTTTCAAAAATTAGGGTTTTAGAATTTAACATTTTAAAATTAAACTTTTAATTAAAATTTAAATTCCAAAACTTGAGGGCAAGTTTTGAAACATATCAAATCATTAGGGTTTAGAATTTAAATATTTCAAAATTAATCTTTTAATAAAAAATTTAAATTCCAAAACTTGAGTGCAAGTTTTGAAACTTTTCAAAACTATCAAGATAAAATTACAAATAATTATAATTAATCAAATAATTGGGAATTATTTAAATTTGACCTAATTCAATTTCTAACTAGATAATTCAAAACAAAATTACAAATAATTAATATTTATCTTATAAAACAAGTAATTATCTTAATTTTGATAATTATCTTCTATTTTGGTAAGGATAATCACCAAATATGGATAAAATTTGGATTTTATTAATACAAAACGTTTATGGTAATTATCCCACATCCAAAACAGCAAGAGTCCCGAAATATCCTCTGTCTGACCCTTGGACTCGCCAAGTCAAGGACTGGACTCGCCGAGTCAGACAGACTCGCCGAGTTCATCCACTGACTCACCGAGTCAGGTCGGGAAGAGGGCAGAAAATTGATTTTCAGGCAATGGATGAACATGTAAACATCAAATACAATAGAAACCAATCATGGCTCTGATACCACTGATGGGTTTTATACAAAAGAACATCCTATGTGCTCATGCAAACCCTAATGCTTGGATTTAGATTTCTCTATTGTACATGCAATTCATCCAAGACTCAAGAACCCTAATCTAGCATATGCATTTCGAAATTATCACATAACAGCAGATCTAGATGATTACGTCTTGTGGAATGCCTTGAATCTTCTTGTCTTTGGAGCATAGAGTCATAAATGTCACTCCTCTAATGGTTTACAAACACCAAGAGCAAGAGAATGACTTATGAGAAAGAGGAGGATCACCAAAAACGTCCTAGGGTTCTTCCAAAAGAGTTCACCATGTTTTTGGGGCCATGGGGGTCTTTATATACTGAGGCTATTAGGGTTTTCAACTAGGAAACCCTAATTTGACTGCTTAGGCCCTAAGCAGCCCATGGACTCCCTTTAGAACACCCCTTGGACGAATTCCTTATGGGCTTCCCATAGAATTCGTCCAACCTATGTTCCAAGGTGATCTATAGCCCAATTTTAATTATCTTATAATTACAATTCCAGTCCCCTAAGTTTAATTAATATCTTTTTGTCACAAAATTAACTATCAATTAATTTTTGACTAATATTAATTAAACAATATGATTTCTCCTTTAATATATTATTCATATAATATATTAATAAATCATAATTAATCCTCTTTCTCCATAAATCATCCTATCAAGTTGCTTTGGTGAAGGCAACCTAAAAGGACCATGCACAACCGGGTCAAATACATATCAAATATAGTTACGGGCTTAAACACTAATCCAACAAGCACCGCAGGGGTTCAGAGTGGACTTGGCAACTCGAGGAGGAGACGAGGGAGCACTACCCGAACTTGTTTCACTGTTGGATTAGTGTCTAAGTCCATAACTATTTTGGTATGTACTTGACTCGATGGTGCATGGTCCTTTTGGGTTGCCTTCACCAAAGCAACTTAATAGGATGAACTATGGAGAAAAAGGATTAAATATGATTTATTAATATATTATGAGAATAATATATTAAAGGAGAAATCATATTGTTTAATTAATATTAGTCAAGAATTAATTGGTAATTAGTTTTGTGGCTAAAAGAGATTAATTAAACTTAAGGGACTAGAACTGTCAATTGTATGATAGTTGAATATTGAGCTAATGGACTACATATTAAAGGGGTGGACGAATTCTATGGGGAAACCCATTAGAAATCGTCCAAAGCCCTTAAGGAAAGGAGTCTATGGGTTGCTTAGGGCTTAAGCATCCAAATTAGGGTTTCCTTGTTAGATAACCCTAATAGCCTCACTATATATAGAGCCCTTATGCCTCAAAAACGTGGACAAGCTTCCTTCTAGGGTTTCCATACGTTTTTGACAGCCTCCTTCTCTTCTCTTCTTCATCCGCTTGCTCTTGGTGTTTGTGAACCATTAGAGGAGTGACATTTGTGACTCTAAGCTTTCTAAAGCCATTACAAGGAGGATTTGAGATTGTTATTGCTACATAACAATTAAGGTATGATCTAAACCCTATTTCATATGTTAATATTGATTATCACATGCTAGATCTAGGGTTTATAGTCTTGGATAAATGCATGTACAATAGAGAAACCTAGATCCAAGCATTAGGGTTTGCATGAGCACATAGGATGTTCTTATGGCCTAAACCCATCAGTGGTATCAGAGCCAGGTTGGTTTCTATTGTATTGATGTCTTGGTTATTTGTTCAAGCTTTAAAATCGATTTTTTGGCTCCCTGACTGATGAACTCGGCGAGTTCCAATGTGGACTCGGCGAGTCCATAGAGGAACTCGGCGAGTTCGAGCGTCAGAAAGAGGGAATTTCGGGATTTCTTGCTATTTTGCTTGAGGATACTTGCCTTAATTGTTTTGGGTCTTTAATATTCGAATTTTATCTTATATTTGAGAATATCCTTGATTAAACAAAAGATAATTACCAATTGATTAGATAATAACTTCCTTATATGATTAAAGATTAATTATTTGTATTAATTGGGTAACTTATCTTGCAAGAAATTGAAATTAGGTCAAATTTAGATAATCATTAAATTAATTGTTTAATTTAAATTATTTGCTATTTGATCCTTGTGTTTTTGAAATGTTTCAAATACTTGCCCTCAAGTTTTGGAATTTAAATTTTGATTAAAAGGTTTGATTTGAAATATTTAAATTCTAAACCCTAATGTTTTGAAATGTTTCAATACTTGCCCTCAAGTTTTGGAATTTAAAAGTTGATTAAAAGTTTAATTTAGAAATGTTAAATTCTAAAACCCTAGTATTGTTTTGAAAAGTTCAATTCACACCCTTATGGTTTTATTAATTAATTGAAGTGTATAATTAAGAGAGATTTAATAAATCCATAAAAGTTTTGGTTTACAATTTAATTAAATTAAAAGTGTAATTATTAAATTTGACCACCAAGTATTTTAAAAGTATAAAATACACCCTATACTATATATAACATTAAAAGTCTAGTATTATATATGTATGAGTAAACAGTCAGTCTTACCGTTAGTAGGCCTCATTCATGAAGCTGGTCTATAAGGGGTGTTTAAGGAAATTGCCTATAAAATGGCAATTGAATGGGTATCCACTCTTACCCACCGCACTCTTGACTGGTGGAGGGTCGTTAGCCGAACGGGTAGGATAGGATAGAAACCTTCCATTATAAGTATAATGAAGTACAAAAGTAACTAAATGCTTTTACAAAATTCTCAATCTTAGTTACTTTAGACAAAAGTGAATTGATGCAATTCCATGAAATTACACTTTGTGCCCTTGCGAAGACATTAGTGGAGCGTGTGTGGCTAACCGGCACACTAAATGGTACTAAGCAAAGGTAGCAAAGGGTGACTCATTGTTTGTCATAGTTTGGTGGAGCGTGTGTGGTTAACCGGCACATCGAATAGGTGACTGTAACATTGGGGGCACCATGTAAGTTTGCATGGTTATTCACACCCTGTTTTGTGATCCTCGGCATCCCAGTCACAAATCGAGGGGCATATCGAGATTTAAACATGCCATTGAAATGTTCAATGAATCTCAAAAGATCTAGGAATTTTCAATAGATTTAAAACTTAATTTTTTTTTCGTTTTTCATGGTGGAAATTAGTGAATCGTCATTCACTTACCTTCAAATGTTCTGCAATTTGGGTTACGGCATCCCTCTCCCAAGTTGTAGAGTATTGTGTTGGGTCCTAGCCTTAATATCTCATTTGGGTGATTTATTAAGGACTCAATCAATCAACTAACTTGAATTTTTCTCCCGTTTTGTAGATGTCAAAGTATGACAACTATGGTCTTCCCAAATCCCGTGGAAAAAGCGTTTCACATGAAGATGATATTCCACGATTCGATCGAGGAACACAAGATCATGCTTCACTTCCTCCACCTCCTCCTATTGTTCTCCCTAACCCACAAGTTCAAAGGATTGAAAAGTTCAAACTCACTCAAGCCTTTTTGGCAAGTAAACATGAAGAAGGAAAGTCAGTGTGTGCACACGTCCTAGAGATGAAGTCACACATTGATAGGTTAAGAATGTTGGGATCTATTGTCTGTGAGGAGCTGGCTGTTGACTGGGTTCTTCAGTCACTTCCTGACTCATATAGTGAGTTCGTAAGAGAGTACTATATGATGAACCACGACGTAACCCTCATCGATCTCACCTATATGCTTATTGCTACTGAATCAGCAATGATTTGGCGCACTGGAAAAGCAAAGTTGATTGGTGGATCTGCCTTCCAGACCTCTAAAGACAATGGCAACAAAAGGTATGCCATGATCGAAAAGTTTGATCATAAGAGAAAGGCAAAGTCAGAAGTAGTTCTGTGTGTTGTTCCAAAAGAGTCAATTTGCTTTTATTGCCAAAAGAAGGGGCATTGGAGACGAAGCTGCCCTATTTACCTAAGAGATCTAAGAGATAGGAGAGTCAAAACGTATGGCTCTACTTTAGGTAAAATCCATTAACTAACTCTTTTAAGTTCCTATTCTAGATTCTTAATACATAATGTGATAAGATTACATTTCGATGTCTTGTAGGATCGAAGAAAAGAGAGGAATCTTAAGGGAAGAAGTGAGCGGAATCTAATCGTGAAGAAATGGATTTTGATCGCATTACTTGAAGATTAGAATCTTAAGCTACTACTTGGAGTTAGAATAGATTGCTTAGGAATATTTAACAACATAGTTTTTCAGTTGAATTGCATTGTAAGGACAAATTTTTCCGCAATAATATAAATTTTGATTTTATATTATTTATTTATCCTTGCAATGGCGTGTATGAAAAATTGATGTAAGTTTCTATTATTAGCAATAATGGATTTGATTCTTAATTATGTTATTTGTGGAAAGATCAAGAATTTACCAAATAAGGAAAGTTTCTCATCGCCCAAGTTTCAATTGGACAGAAACTTGGAATCATACAACTTGGTTGCATGATGAATGAGAAATTTCATATTTGGAAATTAGACTAATTCATTGACAAAGTGTCAAGTGAAGGACTAGGAGATCGAGTACACAAGGCTGTGTGTTGATCAAGTCCACCACAAGAGTAACAAAGATATTCGTCATGATTTACTAAGGTCAAGTAAATATGATTATACTTATGAGATTAAGTGTAATTCTCAATTGATTGAAAGAGTTTCAATAAATAGCAAAACGAATAAGAAGAATCAGGTAGGCAGAAAGATAAAAGTTTCTCTATTCTAAGAAGAAGGGAGAGTACCTTTTTATTATGTTTTATGATAGGTCTTAATGATTAAGAACCATATCTCAATTGATCCTCTAAGTGAGTCTTAGTGCAATTGTATGTCTGAGAAGAGGAATCAAGAATTGAAGAAATGGTTAAATCAAGAAGTCAATCATACTTCGTTCCAAAACCAAGTCTTAGAGTTAAGATTGTGAATTGAGTGACAAGTCTTAAGAAGGTTTATAACATTCATCAAATGTGAAATTTGAAAAGGTTTTCTTATTCTTGCACAATTGGAAAGTTGTGATGTCTTGGATAAGACAAAGACCAACTAGGGCCAATTTAGTGAAGTGTTTTGTCTTGATAAAACTACACTGACTCTTGAATATTTGTTTGTCGAGAAATGTTTATTGACAAAAGAATCTTATATGTCAAGGAGTCAGTGGGAGTCTTAATGGTCTTGAAAAGTTTCAAGAACTAATCGAGAATAAACCTTATCGATCATCACTAGCACACAACTTGAGGTTTACAACCTATCGTGTTGACTGTGAGGAAATGCTTTCACTAAGAGAGATTTTAAGAAGATAGTGATTGTGAAATTGTATTCTCGAATTCGATTATGGTTACGGCATCCCTTTCCATAATTCGATTGTGAGATTTGGCAATTAGTCTAGATTGTTTAGACACACATATGAGCTATCCAAGGCAAAGGTGTATAAGTTTAAGAAGCTTAGATAAAGGATTATCAAAGCATTAGGTATTAGAAATATGAACTTCAGAAATTCAATAAGTAATGTTTTCTGGAAGTTCAGTTGTTTTCTAAAACATGTCAAAGCTAGTGGGAGCATAAGTGTTATGCTTATACGATAATAATCATCATGATTGTGGGAGCATAAATGTTGTGCTTGTATGATTATTAAGGCAAGTATTGCAAGTTAGCAATATTAATTATAGAAAACAAGAGTCATACTTTGCAAAGTCGTAAGGGTTGAATAGTTGTTTTGCTATAATTAAGGGAGAGAATATTATACTTCGTTTCAAAATCTAAAGCTTAGATTGAGAAATTTTAATAAATTTAGTCAAAGGATACATAGTGTGTTCTTGAATTTCGATTATGATTACGGCATCCCTCTTCATAGTTCGAATTGTAAGAACGAGACACATAAAATAATTATGACAGAAGATTGATAAAGTATCATATCTTTATGTAAGACATTATGCATCGTGTCCCATACGCTTAGGGTATAGGATTGATTTCTAGTGCTATTATATCTGACCATTCTAAAATTTTCCAAATGTCTAGCACATTTAGAGGGAAAAAGGACTAGAATCGGTTTTGACTAAAATAATTAAACAACTATCAAAGAACGATCCAAAGCTCGTTGAGGATTGATCGCTTGTGAGTAGTTGGAAGTATGGTATTGGATGACATTATTATGAATAGATAAGATTCTATTAATAATGAATTGTCATATGGCAAATATGGAAATGTTTCCATATTGGGAGTTGGATATTGAGAATCTGTATCTAGATTAGAAACTTTTATGCAGGAAGGATGTTCAAAGGAATGTACTTTGAGTGAGAGACATCATATCTATAGAATTGTTTCTGATAGAGATTGGCCAAGTCTTGATGATTTTGAGCTATGACTTTACGAAAGAATCATTGCATAAAATGTTGGAATCTGGCATAAGTAACAAGAATTTGATATTCTTATACTTATGAAAAGGATTGGAAGTTGTGAAATGAGTATGATTGGAAATGTGTTCATTTGATCTATTTCACAAAGAAAGGATCGTAGGTAAACATTGTGTGCATGCTGAGAGCATGGGACAAGTGTAGTAATAATTCAAGTAAGAAGTTGATTACCTGAAACAACAAATAATGAGTAATCGATATGGTGATAAATAAAAGGTGTTTTATTTATACTCAAAGGTTTGGGACCATATAGGATTAGTATTATTCTTGTGTTTCACTTTGCATGTTTTGACTTCCTGAATAATTAAATTATTTCAGAATAATCAAATTATTCGAATGGTCCACAGTCGTTCATATGTTGGAAGTAGGTATGAATGAAGATTGTCATGAATTGGTTTGTAGATTGTCTAAAGTGTATTAGACATAAGCAAATGTTTGCTACAACGTTCATGAGTGCTTATGAATATGATTTGAGCATTGGATTAAACCCACGCTCACTTGGATCACTTCATGGATTTTATCACGAGTGATTGGTGAGACGATAATATCTTATATTCTTGAAACCGAGATGTGTGAGTTGTATCTTGTGAGTCGGTTACACATTGATAATATGTAAACGCACCAGTAACTTGGTGTCATAAAACATATTGTTGTGTGTGATTCGGTAAGTGAGTGCAAGCAAGCATTGAATCAAAGTTTATCCGTTCCTTTTATCCAAAGTAGGATGAAAGCGATATATGTGGGCCCCTCGATGATTTAGTGATGACACCTAAGCGCTTGGCCAAGCCGGGACTAATTTGATGTGTTCAATTGTAGTCTGTTGTCAGTCGTCATAAATCGGAAATCGGGAAACAACACATAGACAGAGAGAATGATTTAAATCCATGTCTCAGTCTATACGATATCTAGAATGGAGGAATATATGACCCTTATCTAAAGGACACGCTTCTGATAGGATCAGAGTTGACAGCGGTTTTTTGAAAGCTACGATTGCAGATCAGGATCTGAAGACATACGCAGAATAGTTATTAGACTTATCCAAGTGGGAGACTGTTGTATTAGTGTCTAAGTCCATAACTATTTTGGTATGTACTTGACCCGATGGTGCATGGTCCTTTTGGGTTGCCTTCACCAAAGCAACTTGATAGGATGAACTATGGAGAAAAAGGATTAAATATGATTTATTAATATATTATGAGAATAATATATTAAAGGAGAAATCATATTGTTTAATTAATATTAGTCAAGAATTAATTGGTAATTAGTTTTGTGGCTAAAAGAGATTAATTAAACTTAAGGGACTAGAACTGTCAATTGTATGATAGTTGAATATTGAGCTAATGGACTACATATTAAAGGGGTGGACGAATTCTATGGGGAAACCCATTAGAAATCGTCCAAAGCCCTTAAGGAAAGGAGTCTATGGGTTGCTTAGGGCTTAAGCATCCAAATTAGGGTTTCCTTGTTAGATAACCCTAATAGCCTCACTATATATAGAGCCCTTATGCCTCAAAAACGTGGACAAGCTTCCTTCTAGGGTTTCCATACGTTTTTGACAGCCTCCTTCTCTTCTCTTCTTCATCCTCTTGCTCTTGGTGTTTGTGAACCATTAGAGGAGTGACATTTGTGACTCTAAGCTTTCTAAAGCCATTACAAGGAGGATTTGAGATTGTTATTGCTACATAACAATTAAGGTATGATCTAAACCCTAATTCATATGTTAATATTGATTATCACATGCTAGATCTAGGGTTTATAGTCTTGGATAAATGCATGTACAATAGAGAAACCTAGATCCAAGCATTAGGGTTTGCATGAGCACATAGGATGTTCTTATGGCCTAAACCCATTAGTTTCCAGATGCAGCAGACTTCGAGGATGAAGTCTAAGTCAAGTGGGGGAGAATTGTAACGCCTGATTCCTGGTACACATTTAATTATAATTTATTTATTTTTCTAGAGCTACTCGACGAGTTGGGAGCCCCAGACTCGTCTAGTAGAAACAAGAATGAACGCAGGGTTTTAAGTAGTCTACTCGACGAGTTGAGAGCCCTCAACTCAGCGAGTAGGCCTGCCAGAGTGAAACCCCAATTTCGGGGTTTCGCACCCTATTTAAGCATCTTAATCCACACCTTATGGTCAAATTTCCAACCTCCAATTCCTAAACCCTAATCCACGAAACCCTTGAGCATTTTGTGAGTGTGTGAGCCATTCTTGAGAGATTTTGTGTGTTCTTGAAGCTAGAAGAAGAAGAAGGAACTAGAAGGTTGTTAAGGCATAAAGGTGCAAACTTTATGCCATTAGAGCCCCATGCAAGCCTTAAGGACGTTATTATGGCCTTTTAAGCCCCAAAAGGCCATGCATGGAAGTAAAGTCCGAGACTTTACGTGTTAACTGGGTGTCTAGGGCCTAGATCTCGATTTTCATGCTTCGGGTTGGAGTAATAAGGCTTTTGGACAAAGATCTATGTCTTAATGAACTAGGGTTTTAGTTAAACCCACTAAGGAGGATTATTAGCGGGTAAAGTTGGAAACTTTACCCTTAAAGGGGCATTTTCAGTGTGTAGAGGAAGTATGGACCTTAGATCTGGAGAGTAGGGGCTTAATCTTTTAAGATGGCCCAAACAGACAGAGGAACTCGTCAAGTTTATTGAGGAACTCGACGAGTTGAGTCGTGTTGTCCCGTTTTAGTTTAAGGAAGAACGCGACGAGTATGTGAAGGGACTCGACAAGTTGATTCGCCAAATCGCGATTGTGAGTAGCCATGGAACTTGGCAAGTCAGGGGGTGACTCGACGAGTTACATCACGATTTCAGGGTTCTATGACTTGGCGAATAGATGGAGCAACTCGGCGATTTGGGTCAACCCTTAATGTTGACTTTGAGCAGAATATTGACTTTGACCAGGGGTAAAATGGTTATTTTACCCTTAGAAGGATTCTTAGTTTTTGACTAAGTGATTACAGTGATAATGATAGTCGGGGAGTCATTGGAGCAGCCATCAGAGATTCCTCACTTGAGAGGTGAGATTTCCTTCAGCAGCCAGCTTGAGAGGTGAGATTTCCTTCAGTAGGAACGGGTCTAAGGCACCAAGGCCGGTCCGTTTATGTATGATAGTATGTTCCGGATTAAGGTCTGATATCGGGTGGGGCCCGATGTAGATTTATATGTTTTTCTGGATTTCAGTCCGATGTCGGGACGGTACCTGAAGAATGTTAGTATTCTTGATGTCTTTGTGATTCTTGCATGTTTATGTATTTGTAAGTTTCCGAATTTCGGTCCGATGCCGGGGCGGTTCCCGAGGAATGTTTTCATGTTTCCAGATTTCAGTCTGATGTCGGGCGGGGCCCGAGGAATGTGTATGTGTTATAGTTAAGTAGCTATGCTTATGTTATGTGTATTGGTAGTTGTGCTCATATGTATGCTGATCTTTGCTTGATGCCGGGTGGGGCCCAATGCCAGGCGGGGCCCGATGCCGGATGTGGTTCGATGTCGGGCAGGGCCCAATGTTGGGCGGGGCCTGATGTCGGACAAGCTGATGCCGGACAGTGCTTGATGTAGTAAGGCAGGGCCCAATGTATGTGATATGCGATTATGTGTTATGTGTGGTCGTGGTAGTTTGGAGAGACTCACTAAGCTTCGGGCTTACAGTTTTCAGTTTTGGTTTCAGGTACTTCTGCTAGTAAGGGGAAGAGCTCAGGATGACTGCATGACACACACCACAGCTTCTAGCCTAGGAGGATTCACTCTGATATTTATACATATGATTTTGATACATTTATAGAAGATATGAGATTTTTGAGATACATGATTTATGACATTTTGATACTTGTGGTTTAGTTATTATGATGTTTGATGAAATAAGGTTTTCTTAAATGATTTAAAACAAAAATTTTGGATCGTATTTTGGGGATGTTTCACTTTTTGTTTTTTTTAATTAACATGATTTATTTCGTAGAAGACATCACACATGGGGATATATACATGTATTGTATACATTGGGTTAAGATAGTAAATTCTTTTTTCTTAGATTTCATCTCATCTGCTTACGGTTTGTATAAGTATAGCTTTCATTAATGATTATTTCATTCCTTGGTTTGTTGTGCTTTTAAGGTGATATACACAATGACAAAAAGGAGATACACAAAGATAAGTTGGAAATGGTAGAGACTATTATTTGTCGTGTTTTCCAAGTGTTACAATTCATCATATTCTTCAAGTGATATTGTTCACCTACTTTGTATATTCTTTTAGGATAGTTCTTATATCGAAATTCATAACAAACATTTAATATTTACTACAAATTCTTCAAGAATACACCATATTATATAACATATGATTATGTGCAAAAACTATATTTCATATTTTCCAAGAATTTTTTGTTGGTGCTATAACATTGGTGAAAATCATTTCAGTAGTGTGTAAAAAGAGTATTGCATATTCTTTAAGAATATATTATACAATATTCATGGATCATTCTTAAAGAATGAAATATGTTTCATGTGTGCCACAAGTCTTATGGCATGCCAATAGTTATATGACAACAGCTCAAAAACATTTACCAATCAACACATTCTTAAAGAATGAAATCTGATTCTTAAAGAATGAAATAAGTTACAAGTAAAAAAGATATTTCTAAAGAATCAAATTGTATGATTCTTTAATTGCATACTTTGTGAGTATTGTACAAAAAATATTGTTAGTATTGTGTAATTCATGAATGAAGTCACATAAATCTTAAAGAATAATATATTATTAATGAAATAATGATTCTTAAAGAACAAACTATGTTTCATCCTTTGTTAATATTATGTAAAATAATATTGCAGATTTATCAATACCTGATTCTGATAAATGATTTTATTTTTAACAATACTAATTGGGATATTATTAATAGATTTAACTTATTTTCCTAAAATTCAGTTACTTTCCTTTTAAATATCTTCATAAAATGTGATATTACCCTTTAATGCATTTATAATTAATTAAATGTAATTATATAGTAACTGATATCTTACCTTAATTACTATGTACCATAAGATCATATTTATTAATCTCTTTTAATCTAATGGTCAGAATTTGGTCATACATTTACACAATACTTGTGATTCACATTTGATCCTAACCATATATATATATATATATATATATATATATATATATATATATATATATATATATATATATATATATATATATACATGGGCTTAAAAGCTGGGCTTTCCTCATGGGCTAAAAAACCAAAGAAAAAACCCAATAAATATCCTCCTTTTTGGCCTATGAGGAAGAGTTTGCCATCTTGATGATCGAGAAACATATCTTCCATTTCTCCCTTGCTAAAGATTTTGTCAAAATATTAGAACCATTATCATCGGTATGAAATTTATCTAATGATAACTCACATCGATATGCTTTGTTCTTTTGTTAAACATAGAATTCTTAGCAAGGTGAATAACACTTTTTTTATCACAAAGAACCACATAGCGTTTTTGTAGAAAGCCAAGCTCTTGTATAAATCTTCTCAGCTACAATAACTCTTTGTATGGTTCTGTAGCTACCATATACTCAGCCTCGGTTATGGATAAGGCAACACACTTTTGTATTCTTGACTATCATGACACAACTCCCCCTGTAAATTCATCAAATATCCAGAACTGGATTCATATTGTCCTTATTTCCTTCCATATTAGAATCTATATAACCAAAAAGCATAGGTGCCCCATTTCCAAATGTTATACCCAATTTGGAAGTACCACGTAGATATATGAAGATCCACTTAGCTGCTTCCCAATGCTTCTTTCCCGAATTTGACAGAAATCGACTAACAACACCAACTGAATGGGTAATATCAGGTCTTGTACACACCATGACTTACATCAAACTTCCAACAGCTGATGCATATGGAACTTTATCCATCTCTTCAATTTGTTTCTTTGTAGAAGGTCAATCTCTATCAATCAGCTTAAAGTTGGTGGTTAGAGGTGAACTAACCACTTTAGCTTTTCCATCTTAAATTTGCAAAGCACCTTCTCAATGTATTGCTTTTGTGACATGTGCAGCTTCTTTGAAGCTCTAACTCTAGTAATCTGAATGCCAATAATTTTTTTTGCTAGCCCCAAGTCTTTCATAGAAAAAGAATTTCTCAATTGTTTCTTCAGATGCATAATCTATTTGTATTCTTTCCAACAATAAACATATCATCAACATAAAGGAATAAAATGACGAAATCATCATCACCAAACCCCTAGAAGAAAACACAATGATCTGAAGTAGTCTTTCAGTAGCCTTGCTCACCCATGACTGACTCAAATTTCTTGTACCATTGTCTTGGTGCCTGCTTCAACCCATAAAGACTTTTTTAAATCCTACACATATAGTCTTCTTTGTCTTTAACCTGAAAACCTTCAAGTTGATCCATATTGATTTCCTTGTCCAATTCACCATGAAGGAAAGTTGTCTTGACATCCATCTACTCAACCTTAAGATCAAGGCTAGCAGCCAAACCAAGAATCACCCGAACTAAACCCATCTTCACGACTGGAGAGAAAATCTCATCAAAATCAATACCCTTTCTTTGATTGAACCCTTTGACCATCAATTTAGCCTTGTACCTAGCTCGTGAGGTATGTTTTTCAATCTTCACTTTGTAGAACCATTTGTTATTCAAAGCTGTCTTGCCTTTAAGCAACTTCACCAACTCAAAGGTATTGTTTTCATGCAAGGAATTCATCTCATCTCGCATAGATTCAACCCACTCTCTTTTATGCTCATCTTTCGTAGACTCTGAATAACAATTTGGACCTCCCCTATCAGTGACTAAAACATATTCATCAGCAGATTAACGAGTGGAAGGATGATGATCTATTGTAGACCGCCTAAGTGGGATAAATGGTGGTATACCAGGTACTGATAACTCTAGATGAAGATCCTCATCCAACCCTGACTGCTCTGGAACATCATTTTCATTAGTACCATGTTGTTCATCATTCTAAACTGAAGGGTTTTGAGCATTCTAACACTCCTAAGGTGTACATGCAACCCTAGAAACCTTGGATCTATGTTTTACCATGATACATGCAAAATTGTTTTTCCAAGGTTCTTAACCTTTCTAGCATAGCATGGGGAACTTTTAAATATAAATGCTAGAAGAAGAACATACCTTTTGTTGGTTGGATTTCTTGAGAACCTTGTGAGCCTAGCACCTCAAGTGTGATGCCTCAAATGTCTCACACAACACCACAACACTTGGAATAACCTTGAGAGAAGTTCACTAACACCTCAAAATCGGCTAGCCCACTTTTTGCTTGTACAAGTGCTGATTTTGCTAGTCTAGGGGTCTTTATATAGTTGTGGCACAAGTAGGGTTACACCATGTAAACCCTAATTGTCATGGCTTTCCATATTCCATGATCCATGGGTTTTAACCTCCATGAACTATCCATGGAGCACCTTATGGGTTTTAACCCAATCCATACAAACCATGGATCGTTAGCCCACTATACAAGAATAGATGATTTACACAATCAACCCCATATATTTAATTAGTCCCTTTTTGATCACTTAATTAATTCCTAAATTAATTCTTTGATTAATACTAATTAAATAATATTATTAATATATTAGCACTTATAATATATTAATAAACCTTATGTGTCCTTTCTCTCATTTAGTCTATCCAAATGTTGCAATGTCATCCAACCCAAATGGACCATGCTAATTTGTAGCACCTGGTTCTTGGTATGTATTTTCATTTAAGAGTTTTGCATTTTTGGCCTGGGACTCGGCGAGTTGAAGGACCAACTCGCCGAGTAGAAGCGGGACGGGACGCGGGATTTAAGTATTGGACTCGTCGAGTCGGGTCCCGGACTCGACGAGTAGGCTCTGACTGGACAAAACCCTAATATGAGGGTTTGCACCCTATTTAATCATCTCTTTCAGCCACCACTCGTCCCTATTGCTCCCAGAAACCCTCCATAGCAAACCCTAAGTGTTTTGGTGCAAGATCTAAGGCTTTTGATTGATTTTTGTGGGTTTTGACCTCAAGGAAGAAGGAAGAGCATAGAAGGATCAAGAGGAGACTGAAGGATTCAAGTTTGGTTCATCATTTGCAGTCTTTGAAAGGTATAAAGTCTGTACCTTGCTTGCTTGTTTGTTTGTTAGATCCCTTTTTGGGGAAGATTTAGGGCTTTTAAGCCATATGAGGTGGCGAACCATGATTGCAAACATGGTTGGGGGTCAAGACCTCGAATCCAAGTCTTGGGAGGGGTCACAAGGCAGATTTTGGTTACTTTTGCACTCAAGGAAGGTCCCATGCAACATAAGAGCCATTTTAGAGCCTTTTAGGCTCAAAAGTCCCATTCATGCACGTAAAGTTCGTAACTTTACGTGCTAGATCGAGCTTAGAGGCTTGGATCTATCATTTGGTCAAAGGTTGTACATCCGAAATCGAGGATTTAGGGTGTGGACTTTATCGACTCGGCGATTCCGTTCTTGGGACTCGACGAGTCCAAGGCATAAAGTCCCATGTTTGTTGAGGGTCAAAAGAACTCATTTGGGTGTTAGAAGGGTTGTAGAAGGTCCGAAGGAGTGACCCAATGTATTGGACTTAGCCTTAGACCTGGAGTTCATGGGACTCGACGAGTGCTAGAACAGACTCGGCGAGTCCAAGGCAATCTCCTTATGGTTGAAGATGAACTCGACGAGTTGTTCATAAAACTCGGCGAGTCAAGGTCAGAACTTGTTCATCAGATGAAGGTGAACTCGACGAGTTGTTCATACAACTCGGCGAGTCGGATGAAGGTTCATTCGATGTTCATATAGAAGAGGAACTCGTCGAGTCGTTGCCAAACTCGACGAGTCGAGTCGTGGGCAAGGACGGGTAAAGGGTTAGGGACTCAACGAGTTGACGGCCCAACTCGGCGAGTCGGGTCAACTGGAAGTTGACTTTGACTTGGACTTGGTTGGGGGTAAAATGACTATAGTCATTTTACCCCAAGAGTAGATATCAGTTTCTGACTAAGTGTTTTGTGGGGGTTATAGCCGGAGGATTTCCGGAGCAGCAGACGGAGGTTTCCCGCACAGATTATCAGCAGCTACTTGTTCGAGGTGAGTTACCTTCCAGTAGCGGTGGGTCTACGGCCACAATGCCGGCCCACCAGTAGGAGTTGTATGTTAGATGATTGTCTTTGTGATATCATCTAGGTTTGCTACTACCAGATATGTTGTATGCTGGCATGATATGTTATATGTGATAGTAGTAGAGTTCGGTTGTTAGGACCGAAGGGTAGGTCAGACACCCCATATATGTCTGACAGTATGTGATGATATGTTTATATGCTGGCATGATACGTTATATGTGATAGTGGTAGTAGGAGGGGAATAGTCCCCAAGTTCGGTTGTTAGGACCGAAGGGTAGTTCGGACACCCCATATATGTCTGATAAGTATGTTTATGTTATGATATATGTGATAGTAGCAGTAGGGGGTGGAATAGTCCCCGAGGGTCGGTTGTTAGGACCGACGGGTAGGTCAGCACCCCAGAATGGCTTGACGTGGGTAGGTCAGCACCCCAGAATGGCTTGACACGGGTAGGACGGCACCCCAGAATGGCCGCAAGGGTAGGTCGGCACCCAGAATGGTCGTACAGGTAGGTCGGCACCCCATAATGGTCGTACCGGGTAGGTCGGGCACCCCAGAATTGCCCGGCAGTATGTATGCTTGGTGATTGTATGGTATGTGGTACGATGGGGGAACTCACTAAGCTTTGTGCTTACAGTTACAATTTTGGTTTCAGGTACCTCTTTAGTGAAGGGGAAGGAGCTGGTGCGGTAGCGGCACATCATACACACACTCTTTGTTTTCCGCACTATGGATATTCTGGGATTGTACTCTGACATGTTACTACTTCTATGACTTGGGTTTTCAGACATGATACATTGTTTTATGAGATGATGTGATTTCACAGTATTTTCTTATGAATGTTTTTATGAGTCAGCTAATTAAAATGAAATTTTTGGACTTGAAAATTGGGTCGTTACATAATTGGGTCAAGTACATTCCAGAAATAGTTATGAACTTAGACACCTAATCCAACAGTCTCCCACTTGGATAAGTCTAATAACTATAACTGCAAGAATGAAATTAGGAACCGATCAGCAATCGTAGCTCTTTCAAGGTCTTGCGGAACTAAGATGATGATGATACACTATTTTAAGATAAGTGATCATATAATCCTCTGTTCTAGATATCAGCTGGACAAATACATGGAACAATGTCTTACTTATTGTCCAACAGTTAATTTCCCGATTTCCGATTTGTTTGACATAGAACTTAATTGAACACATCAACTTAGTTCTGACCGGGCCCGGTACATGGGTCAACACAAAATCATCGAGGGGGCCAAGATATCACTTCTAATCCAAGAAGGAACAGATAAACTTCGACTCATATGCTTGTTCTACTACTTGTTGAATCATACACAAAGGCATGTTTTCTAACATCGAGTTACCAATGTGTTTCCGTACAATCAATGTATAACCAACTCAGAGGCAACAAGTCATATCTCTAGGTTTGAAGACTTATATGATATTATCGTCTCACGATCACTCGAGATAAATTCCATGAAGTGATACCAGTGAGCGTGGGTTGAATCCAATGCTCAGAACTTATGAGCACTCATGAGTGTTGTAGCAACACTTTGCAATGTCCAACATCTTAGACATCTACAACCAACTACATGACAGTCTTGATTCATATCTACTTCCAACATATGACTGACTGTGGAGAATTTGAATAATATGATATACCATAACATAATTATTCTGGAAGTCAAAACATGCAAAATGAAACGATAGTAAATGATTGACATAAGATAGCAACACTTTACTCATAAATAAACAACAACTTTTATTCATCATCAAATGTCAATTACACTTTACACATTTCAAAGCTATCTAACTACTAAAACTAATATCATCCTTCATCCCTATGCGCCTCGCATGCTGGAGATGCTTAACCCTGCCCAGTCCCTTCGTGAGGGGATCTGCCGGGTTCTCATCCGATGATACCCTCTTTTCCACGAGGAGTCCTTCTTCTATTCGATGTCTGATGAAATGGTATTTTCTGTCGATGTGTCTGGATCTCCCGTGATCCCTTGGTTCATTGGCTAAGACAACTACACTTTCACTATCACAGAAAATAACTACAGGCTCCTTTATTGTTGGTACAACTCCAAGGTCTCCAATGAAGTTCTTTAGCCATATAGCCTCTTTTGCTGCCTCGCTTGCCGCTATATACTCCGATTCGCAAGTTGAATCAACCACTGTATCCTGCTTGGAACTTTTCCAAGAAATTGCTCCTCCGTTTAAGGTAAAGACCCAGCCTGACTGAGAGCGGAAATTATCCCTATCAGTCTGAAAGCTAGCATCACTGTACCCTGCTACTCTCAAGTCATCACTCCCACCGAGGGTAAGGACCCAGTCCTTAGTCCTCCACAGGTACTTGAGAATGTTCTTTACCGCAGTCCAGTGAGCCTTGCCAGGGTTCCCCTGATATCTGCTGACCATGCTCAATGCAAAGGCCACATCAGGACGAGTACAAGTCATAGCATACATGATCGCGCCTATAGCGGAAGCATACAATACTCGACTCATCTCTACTATCTCAGCCTCTGTAATCGGACTCTGAGTCTTACTCAGTCTGGCGTTATTCTGGATCGGTAACTCTCATTTCTTGGAATTCTGCATGTTGAACCTATTCAACACCTTCTCCAAGTAGGTACTCTGACTAAGTCCAATTAGTCTTTTACTCCCATCTCTCAAAATCCTTATCCCTAGGACATAGGCAGCTTCTCCAAGGTCCTTCATAGAGAAACACTTCCCAAGCCAGGACTTCACTTCCTGTAGAGTTGGGATATCATCTCCTACGAGTAGTATGTCATCCACATACAGTACCAAAAAGATAACTATACTCCCACTATCCTTGACATATACACAAGATTCATATTCACTCCTCGAAAAGCCAAACTCATTGACTTTCTCATCGAAACAAAGATTCCATCTGCGAGGTGCTTGCTTTAATCCATAGATGGATTTCTCAAGCTTACACACTCTATTAGGGTACTCTGTACTGACAAAACCCTCTGGCTGACTCATGTAAACATCCTCAGCAAGTTTTCCATTAAGGAAGGCGGTTTTGACATCCATTTGCCATATTTCATAATCATGAAATGCAGCAATGGCTGACATAACCCTAATAGACTTAATCTTCGCTACTGGTGAAAAGGTCTCATCATAATCAACTCCCGGAGTTTGAGAAAATCCCTTTGCAACCAGTCGCGCCTTATAAGTGTGTACATTACCATCAATGTCAGTCTTCTTCTTGAAGATCCATTTGCACCCGACTGTCTTGCGACCTGGTACATTGTCAACCAAGTTCCAAACTTGATTGTCATACATAGATTGTATCTCGCTGTCCATAGCCTCTTTCCATTTAGCAGCCTCAGGGCCTGCCATGGCTTCCGTGTAGCTGCTAGGTTCATTGAGACTCACCAGTGTGCTATCACTGATAAGTGTATCACCTTCCGCAATAATATGGAAACCATAGTAATGCTCAGGTGCATTACTAACTCTCGTGGAACGCCTCAGAGGTATAGACTCTTCTGTCGGCTCAACAGGAGTTTCCTCCTCAGGTTGATTGCTAGGTTTTGAGGTTCCTTTACCACTTGACTCTTGAATTTCTTCAAGGTCAATTTGCCTCCCACTGTTTCCTTGGCTCATTAACTCTCTCTCGCAAAAGACTCATCTCCTTGCTACAAAGACCACATTATCACTAGGTCTGTAGAAGAGGTAACCAAAGGATCTCTGTAGGTAGCCGATGAAAATACACCTCTCACTTCGAGGTTCGAGCTTGTCGTGAGACTCGCTCCTCATAAAAGCCTCGCAACCCCAAATCTTGATGTGGTCCAAATTGGGAACTTTTCCTGTCCACATCTCATGGGTTGTTTTGGCAACCTTCTTTGTAGGAACTAGATTAAGGATATGGACGATAGTCTCTAAGGCATACCCCCAAAATGAGATTGGTAGTGAAACTCGACTCATCATGGAACGAACCATATCCAACAAGGTTCGATTGTGCCTCTCTGCGACACCATTAAGTTGTGTTGTCCTGGGAGGTGTCAGTTGTGAGATAATCCCACATTCCTTAAGATAGTCAAGAAACTCTGTACTAAGATACTCACCACCTCGATCGGATCGAAGCATCTTAATGTTCCTGCCAAACTGATTCTCCACTTCCTGTTTGAACTCTTTGAATCTTTCAAAGGTCTCTTACTTATGCTTGATTAAGTAGACATATCCATATCTACTATAATCATCAGTAAAAGTCACATAGAAGCGGTTAGCATCTCTTGTGGTAGTTCTGAAGGGTCCACACACATCAGTATGTATGAGGTCCAACAAACCCTCACCCCTAGCACAAGAACTAGTGAAGGGTGACTTTGTCATTTTCCCAAGCAAACAAGATTCACAACTATCATCTGACTTTAGGTCAAATGACTCCAAGACTCCATCCTTTTGGAGTTGGCCTATGCATTTCTTGCTTACATGTCCAATACGACAATGCCATAATGATGCTTTATCCAAACTAGTGGAAGAATCGATACACAATACATTATTTCCTAGGTTATCTACAACCGACACAGTTTCATACACACCATCACAAGGTAATGCTTTAAAATAAAGAACATTATTAAAGAAAGCATTAATACCACCACTTTCATTATCAAACGAAAAGGTAAAACCTTGTTTGTACAAACCATGATAGGAAATAATATTTCTCGCCATTTCAGACGAGTAACAACACTTATTCAAATCTAACACTAATCCACTACTTAGCAACAAAGAATAAACTCCAATCTTTGTGACAGGTGAAGCTTTCCTATTCCCCATGATCAAGTTTATCTTCCCATGCTCCACATTCTCACTTCTTCTTACTCCCTGCAAATCAGTACATATGTGAATACCACAACCTGTATCAAGGACCCAAGAATTAGAATGGGGTGAATTATTATACAATATAGTGTATATACGTGCATGGTTGGGTTTCACTTTCCCATCCGTCACATCTTGTTGGTACTTTGGGCAGTTTCGCTTCCAGTGTGACTTTTCATGGCAATAGAAGCATTTAGCTTCTTTAGGATTAGCAGAAGGAGTGACGAAAGCTTTCTTAGTTCCACTTGAAGAGGAGCCATCAAGGGACTTTCCCTTGGTACCCTTCGAAGGGCTCTTCCTCTTCTTTCCTTTGCCTTGCCCGATTGCCAAGATAGGGGTTGCGGTAGGAGTAGGAGTGGTAACAATCGATTTACTCTTAAGACCAGTTTCTACGGTCTTCAAGAGTCCTTGAAGTTTGCTAAGTGTAACTTCCTCCTTGTTCATGTGGTATGTCATACGGAATTGATCATAACACAAAGGTAAGGAGTGCAAAATTGCCAACTCCTCGGGGAAGTTCACATTCAGTTTCAGCAAACGGTCCACATACATTTGCATTTTCTGCATGTGGCCCGTGATGGGTTCACCATCCTTCATTCGGGTTGTTATCATGGAGGAGATGTTTTCATACCGCTCTTGACGGGCACTCTGATGGTAGCGGTCCATCAAGTCCTGGTGCATCTCAAAAGGGTAGTAGTCCTCATAGGACTTTTGGAGCTCAGCTGTCATTGTGGCCAACATGATACATGTCACTTTGGTAGCATCTCTCTCATGTGCCTGGTATTCAGCGATCTCCTCAGGAGTAGAAGACGACTCAAGCTCCTTAAGCTCCTTGTCGAGGACATATTCCTTATCCTCATACCGAGTGACCATCCTGATGTTCCTGATCCAATCCATAAAGTTGGATCCATGAAAGATGACTCTCCCACAAAGGTTTATGAGAGAGAAGGAGCCGGTAGGGTTTGAGCCAGAAGCAGCATTGTTGGAAGACATCTGAAAAGGAAGAAATACAAGTTTAGATTAGATATAAAGATAGTCCTTAATAAGACACCCAAATGTAATATTAAGGCTAGGACCCAACACAATATTTTATAACTTAGAAGAGGGATGCCGTAATCCAAGCTATAAAATATTTGAAGGTAGGTGAATGACGATTCACCAATTTCCACCATGAAAAATGAAATAAATTATTAGGTTTTAATAGGTTTTGAAACTCCTAGATTCTTTGAGATTCATTGAACTTTTCAATGGCATGTTTCAATCTCGATTGTGCCCTCTCAAGTTTTGTGACTGGGATGCCGAGGATCACAAAACAAGGTGTGAAGTAACCATGCAAATTACTTGGTACCCTTAATGTTTGTCACTCAATCGAGGTGCCGGTTAACCACACGCGCTCCACCGGCCTATGATAAACCTTAAGCCACAATTTGCCTACCTTGTTAAGTCCAGGTTAGTGTGCCGGTTAACCACACACGCTCCACTAACGACTTAATCAAAGTGCAAAGTGTAATTTCATGGGTTAGCATCTTATTCACATTTTCCTAAAGTAACTAAGATTGGGAATTTATAAAAACATTTAGTTACTTTATATGCATCATACTTTTAATGAGAATTTAAAGTTCTTGTCTTACCCGTTCGGCTAACGACCCTCCACCGATCAAGGAAGCGGTGGGTGAGAGTGGACACCCATTAAGCTACCATTTTATAGGCAGGAACCTTATAGCCCCCTTATAGACCGGCTTCGTGAATGAGCCCTACTAACGGTAAAACGACTTGTTCTTATACATATATAATTATTATTAAACTTATAATATTATAAAGTATAAGGGTTGAATTTTAACTTTTAAAATTCTAGGGGTTGGAACTAAAGTTTTTAAAGAGACTTTACATATTCCAAAACTTGAGGGCAAGTTTCGTAACTTTAAAAACTTTTCATCTTTCATAACTTATGAGTTAATGGTTTATTAAAATGAGAGACTTTTCATTTTATGTAACCTATGTGTTTCATAGTGCACTTTAAAAGAATGATTTTTGGTAATCCATAACTTGAGGACAAATTATGGATTCCATTAAAACACATAATAATCAAGAATTAAACTAACAAGCAAGTTACAAATAATTAATTTGATCTTCTAAACTCATAAGTTCATGAACATGCATATCAACAATTTCAAGAATCATAAATAAACCATATAAAACTTGAAATTTTGATAATAGCCATTGAAAATGGATTAGAATAGCCATTACACCATCTAAAACAAGTCTTATAAGACCAAAACAGTTTAGGGTAATGTTTCTAGTCCATTTCCAGCAGCAAAACTCGAAAATCTGCATTCTGGGGCTCCGACTCGTCGAGTGCACGAAGCTACTCGACGAGTAGGATGAATTAACTCATGGACTCGTCGAGTCCCCCCGTGGACTCGGCGAGTTCATGCTTTAGAATGAAAAAAACTGAGTTTTTTCAACAAGATTGCATCAAGTATCAAATAAACAAGCCTAGGCTTTGATACCACTGAAGGGTTTTGAGCATTCTAACACTCCTAAGGTGTACATGCAACCCTAGAAACCTTAGATCTATGTTTTACTATGATACATGCAAAATTGTTTTTCCAAGGTTCTTAACCTATCTAGCATAGCATGGGGAACTTTTAAATATAAATGCTAGAAGAAGAACATACCTTTTGTTGTTTGGATTCCTTGAGAACCTTGTGATCCTAGCACCTCAAGTGTGATGCCTCAAATGTCTCACACAAAATCATAACACTTAGAATAACCTTGAGAGAAGTTCACTAACACCTCAAAATCGGCTAGCCCTCTTTTTGCTTGTACAAGTGCCAATTTTGCTAGTCTAGGGGTCTTTATATAGTTGTGGCACAAGTAGGGTTACACCATATAAACCCTAATTGTCATGGCTTTCCATATTCCATGATCCATGGGTTTGTAACCTCCATTAACTATCCATGGAGCACCTTATGGGTTTTAACCCAATCCATACAAACCATGGATCATTAGCCCACTATACAAGAATAGATGATTTACACAATCAACCTCATATATTTAATTAGTCCCTTTTTGATCACTTAATTAATTCCTAAATTAATTCTTTGATCAATACTAATTAAATAATATTATTAATATATTAGAACTTATAATATATTAATAAACCTTAAGTGTCCTTTCTCTCATTTAGTCTACCCAAATGTTGCAATGCCATGCAACCCAAATGGACCATGCTAATCGGGTCAAGTACATTCCAGAAATAGTTATGAACTTAGACACCTAATCTAACATAAACATCTTCTTTATGTGGCTTAGAATGTTGAGTAGGAACCGGATCAAAATCAACACGATCATCATTAGATTGGGGAACCATCTTTGTCTTTTCAATATCTTTCAAACCCTGATCTTCCACAAATACAACATCACGACTCCTTAAAAGTTTCTTCATAACTGCATCATATAACCTGTAATCAAATTCATCTTGGCCATAACCAAGGAATCTACATGGCTTGGTCTTCACATCAAGCTTTAATCTTTCATCCTTAGGAATATGCACAAAAGATATGCATCCAAAGACCTGTAAATGACGATACGAAACATCTTTTCCACTCAAAACCTTTTCAGGAACATCAAAAGAAAAAGGAACACAAGGAGTAAGATTAATAACATGTACCACTGTATTCAAAGTTTCTCCCCAAAAAGAATCAGACAATCTTGCATGTGAAAGAAAACATTTAACTCTTTCACCCAATGTTCTATTCATCCGTTCTACTAAACCTTTCAACTGTGATGTCTTTGGAGGAGTCTTTTCGTGTTGAATACCTTGCTCTGTACAATAAGCATCAAAAAGATCAATGTATTCATCACCATTATCTGTCCAAACACACTTCAATTTCGTCCCAGTTTGTCTCTCAACCAAGGCTTGAAACTGATTAAACACATCCAGTGCTTGATCTTTAGTCTTCAAAGTATAAACCCATACCTTCCTTGAACGATCATCGATTAATATGACAAAGTACAAGCAACCCCCAAGTGTCTTAGTCTTTATGGGACCACATACACCATAATTTAACAAATCAAGTATATTCTCCTTCCTGGAAAGAGGATGACTCTTAAAGGAAACTATATTTTTCTTACTCGCTAGACAGTGAGAACATCTCTTCAAATTCACATCATGCACACCGGTCAACACATTTTTCTTCAATAATAAAGACATCCCCTTTTCATTCATGTGACCAAGTATCTTATGCCACAAATTGGTCATGTCAGAATGTATCGATGCATGAATCGATTATTTGGATATATGTGGATGTGTCATGTATAATTTTTAGCTTCTTTAACCTCTTGCCACGACTGAATAATCACGATTGAGTTTCCAAATTCCACCACTAATGGCATTGTGGTAACCGTCATCATCAAGTAAGATAGTTGAGATCAAACTAAGTCTAATATCTAGAACAATTTTACATTGTGTAAAACCAACTCCATCCCACTCTCAAACTTCAAACAAATATCCTCGACGCCAACAATCTTTGATAACCCGTTATTACCAATCTTAACATTCCTAAAGTCACCAGGAATGTAAGATGTATAAAAATCCCTTTGTGATGTCATATGAAAAGTAGCACCATTGTCAACAACCCAACTCGAATCATCAAGTGCAAGGTTGACAATATCATAATCACAACAAATAAATAACTCTTCAGTAGCAGTGTTAACTTCAACAGTTTCATTACCACCATCATTTTTCTTGTAGTTGTTGTTTTTATTGTTGTAATTTGCCTTCCTGTTCTCCTTTTTCAACTGTCTACAGAATCGTATTGTATGACCTTTTCTACCATAATTATTGCACTCATATTCAACAAACTTTCCTTTAGACTTACTGTGATGATTCCCTTTGTTATTCGGACCTCTACTTCGACATCTCCCCCTGATTTCTATAACCAAGACATCTGAATGTGAAGAGGAACCTTGTGACTTTCTTCTCATATCTTCATTTAAAAAACCGCCTTTAGCCAATTCCATGGTGATAATATCATCTGGTGCAGAGTTGGACAAGGATGTCCTAAAAATTTCCCAAGAATCCGGTAAAGTGCCAAGGAGCCATAAACCTTGTAACTCAGTTTCCAGCTTGATACCCATTCATGCAAGATGATTAATAATTTACAGAAAAGAATTCAGATGATCACTAATAGGACTTCCATTATGATACTTCAAGCCAATCAACTATTTAATCAAGAACAATTTATTGTTCCTAGTCCTCCGAACATACAACTGCTCAACATTGTTCCACAAAGTATGAGCATGAGTCTCCATGCTAATATGGTTCAAAACATTATCATCAACCCATTGTCAAATATACCCTCAAATGTTTCTATGAAAAATATTCCACTCTGCATCTTTTTTCTCTTCAGGTTTATCAGTATTAAATATAGGCATATAATAATCCTTCACAAAAAGGTCTTTCATCTTGCCTTTCCAAACTTGATAATTAGAACCATTGAAATTTACAGTCCTACTTGTATTAGATTCCATTGTTCAAACAAGTAACCCAATAACAAGAACCATGCTCTGATACCAATCTTATGGAAAAAACATAGCCACAACGGTAATAACAATACGGAATCAAAATTTGTTTAACTAAACTTTTCCCGTAATGAATGAACCTTTGAGGATGCAAAAAATAAGGTATTTTCACTTGCATTAAAACAGCCCCAATGGAAGTTATATGATCAATATAATCAAGAAAAAACAATAAGTAATCAACCAATAAAGACACCTTAATTTTTAGCATGGAAACCTCACAAGAAAAAGAGAGTAAAAGAATGGGACGACTAGAGCGGCTTCAAATCCACTATCACCAATATTTGAGCAATACAAAGTCTTCTCTAGATGAACTAGAGGCATACAATAATCATCATACACTTGGAACTAAATCAAAACAAGCATATTGAATTAAATAAGCAAAGTCAAAGAAGAATATCACCAAAAATATTTCTGATTTCCAGCGGCAAACAGAAGCGACGATTCCCGAGCCTGTGTAGCTGATCTCGACAATTCAACCATTGGATTTGCTGGTCTCGATTATAGGAAGCTCCTCATGGACTGTTGGATCTCCGGTAAATGAAGGAACACTACAAGTGTATCTTCAAAAACAGGAAAAACAAAAACTCTTTCTTTTTCTCTTTTCTCTCACTATGGTGGCTGTAATTTTTTTTTTTTTTGTGTTTTTGAAATTAGGGCAGGTAACACATATATATACATGGGCTAAAGAAGTAGGCTTTCCTTATGGGCTTAAAAACCCAAGAGAAAACCCAAAAATGACATAAAATTTTTGACTATCCAATTTAAAGTACGAAAAATCCTTTTTTTGACATCACGGCATCATTGTTACAAATATCATAATCATCACCTTCGATCTAATTTGGATCCATGTCAAAATTTTCCACATCATCATCATCACCGCCAATATTAACATGTTTCTCATGATGACCAGATATATCAGTATTTGGAATCTTCAAAATAATTGGTGGGGTTGAGATAGGTAATATGGTAAAAGGATATTAAGGTTGATTTTAAGAAATCTCAGATATTGTTGGAGAATGAGATCAAGGAGGAGTAGTTGGAGTTGTATTAGGTAGAATTGTGGTTTCAATGGTTGGTGTTAAAACAAGAATATTGGTGTTAGTAAGTGGAGTTATTGTATTTGGTGGCACCTGTTCTAAATGTGGATGCTTAATAGTGTAGGGAATTCCAAAATTGAGATATCTTCCATTTTTTCTGTTTCAGATGATTCCTCTGCAAAAGGAACTTTTGATGACTTAGGCTTCATAGGTGGTGTTTGTTTTTTGTATGCAGATCATCTTGACCTCGGTTCTCTACGACGTGCGAACCATGCATTAGCCTTCATAGACTATTTGATTTTTAGAAAACTCAACATCTACTTCTTGGTAGATTCTTCTAACCTCTTTATACATCTTCTAGCCTAAAAAACACCTTCCTATTTTAGTTATTTTATATCAATGGTATAATTATATTTGCATTCAGTTACATTATGTTGTGCACCTAAAATCAAATTACTAATCGTAAAGCATCAACGGCGATCAAAATAATTAATATTTTTTTTCACATGCCTTTTTTGTAATATTTCCACAATTTAACTACACCGAAATATAAGAATATCAAATATGTTTGTTAATACGTACCATTTTACTTTAAATTTTATACATTACGACACACCGTTTAAAAATGACATAATTATCATGTTGTCATTAAAATACAAAATAATTTAGGCAGACATATTAATATTTAAATATAATGTCACAAGAAAGAAATAAAAATAAAAAATTGGTTATGAAAAGTGAAAGATTTGTTCTAGATTTGTTAACTATTTATAATAAAGTAGTAATAGGGCTAAGTTCAAAAGAGGATTTTATTATAGAAAATATTCATTAACGATAAAATATCTAGTTTATCATTTTGTTGATCTCTATGAATAAGTAACAAAGGGTCTATATAAAATATGTAGTTTCTCATTTTTTGATGTAACCTTTCAGTATTGTAAAACTAAAAATACTTACATTCCAATATTGAAAAACTATTTTAAGTTTTAAAACAAGTTTATTTAAATTTTAGTTTATTTTAGCAGCATGCAGACATTAAAAAACAAATAGTCTTCTTACAGACTGCAGACATTTGGTCTGCCTCTTCAACAACAGAGTTCTGCAAATTTGGTCCGCAGACTACAAACATTTTCCTCTAAAAACACAAACAACACCTTAGCCTTGTTGGGAGTTTGTGCTTTAGATTTCTGTGGCTGAGTAAGAACTTTTGCTTTTTCCTTCCTTTCATTTTTTTTGGACGTCAACTTTTGTTTGAAAAGAACGTTATGGATATAGAATCACTAAGGTAGATTTTCAAAGCTTTAATAACTCCAATTTGTAGGAACATTGTTTAGAATACTCTCTGGAATCTAACCAATCAATGGAAAAAGCAGTTTGTTCCAGAAAAGTAGTATGTGGTTTCATCAACTTGAATTTAATGAATTCTTCAGCTCGCTCATACATAATCTTATTTGTAGCATAACCATGAAAAAAATCAAAAGAATGTTTGATTGCTATATGTTAATTCATGTTGATGATGGTTTGATGATCGGCGAATATTAGATGATATTGTGAAAGTTTGACTAGCGATGTATGTATGATTGATGAAGGTTATGTGATAATTCATGAAAATTAGGGATAAAGTTATGGATTCTGGAAATAGAAATATAGAGATGAGGGAAGGATCAATGAAGGTTTGATTGTTTACGATACATTTTTTTAACTAAGGCACAATGAATATTTTTCGTTTTCTTTTAATAAGTCATTATAAATTCCAACACTTAAAATGGATGGTGCACATTCTTTCTTGCCTTCTCAACCTTTATTTATTCTATTTAATTCACTAAAACCTGAAAATTTGAGATCTGGATTTAATCGGGGGGGGGGGGGGGGGGGGGGAGGTGTGCGTCTTATTGGGTGCGACGCACCTGATCCATGGGATGAATGATCCTTTTAGGGTTTTGAGGGTATTTAAATTCCATTAACATGTAGGGTTAGATCATTCTTATCCTCCATCACCCATTGAGAAATTTTCAAAAACCGTAACTTCTTCCTTCTTGTTTTTTAGTTTGGTTTCCATTTGTAAGCTCATTTGTTCTTGGTTCGAAGTGAAGTGTGAAGATCAAAGGATTTGTTGGGTGTATTGAAGGAAGGTGCAAGTGTAGATCCAACAAGGTTGCACCTTTTCTGGACCATTGTGAGTATAAAGATTCAATTTTTATCTTTGAATCACTATATCATGTCTTATGTCATAAAATGCACTTTTGGTACCTTTTTGTTGGTGAGCTTGGTGTTGAGATGACTCCAGCATAATTTGAGAACTTATGATTGTTCTATGGACCTTCTCGACTTGTAAAATTGGTGCTCTTTGCATGTCCAATAAGCCATGCAAGTTGTGTTGGATTTTTAGGTCATTTTGGTGCATAAATTTTAGATCTTGAAGTTGGAAACTTTATCCATTAAGACATTGTTAAAGACCATATCTGGAAGTTTGGGGTTTTAACTTAATGGACTAAGTCATTTCACCTTATTAAGAAGGACTGAGTGTGGCGCACCCTTCCCTGGCACGACGTGCTTTTTAGGATTTTTTTAGGCACATTTGTTTTAGCCTGAGATCCCGACTTTTTCGTTCTAGTTGGTTTTGGGCGTCCTTAGAGGGTTTATGGTGCCTGTTTTACCAAATGTTGACTTTTGACTTGTTTACTAAGTTTGAATTTGGGTCAAACTTTAGTGTTTTTAGGTAATATATTGAGGTTTTACCGTTTGTTAAATGTTTAGGAGGCTTATTTTACCAGCCTTGACATTTCCTACGAGTTGTGGTGATTATATGCTTTATCTACGAGGTGAGTCTTATCACTATACTATGTAGGACACTAGGTGTCATGATATGCTAGATTGTATTTGTGAATTTTTCATGAAAGACTATGGGTGAACCATATGAAACTATATGAAAGACTAAGGGGGACCATATCAGGAAAGTATGTAGGTGGACTATAGCAACAGAAGTGATTGTAAGACTATGGGTGGACCATAGTATTCACATAGGTTGAAATATACGCCTAGGGTGGGGCCCATTGTTATGTGATGTATGTGGTTCTTAGGGTACTCATAAAGCTTTGTGCTTACGGTTTTAAGTTTAAATTATTTTAGGTACTTCTGATACAAAAGGGAAGACCCCGGCCTTATTGCATCGCATCCATTCGAGATTCTGCACTGTTTGTTTTTATGATTATACTCTGATGTTTATTTGGAACTACTACTTTTACTATGATTATCTCTTGATGGAATGGTACTTGAATGGTTTTATTATAATTTTAAAAATGAATAAATTATTCCATATTTTGGGACGTTACAAGTTGGCATTCGAGTCTTGATCTGAGGGATTCGGGCTACCATTGGGTGCGGTTGAACTCAAATTAAGGACAAATTTTTTTTTTTACAAAAAAAATGTTTTCTAAAAGTTTTTTATAAAGAAAAGGGTGTGATGCATGCAATCATCCAAAGATTAAGTGAATAATTGTAACGCCCAAATTTTTAATACAAAGTACACCAAAAAAATCATTTATAAAACAATAGTCATCTTAAACTCGGTGTACATTCATATCACAAGACAATACAAGTAGTTATCAAAAGGATCTTACAATAACCTCGTGTAAGAATTAAAAGGTCCGTGTTTCTGGCTAAGCATTATTATGATGATGTAATAGTTAGGATCAATAATTGTAACCTATTTGATGTAATGAAGAAGAATTATTTGAGTATTATGTTATTTACGTGTAAATTATGTGCAATATATGTTCTTATAACGATAATAATAAAATAGAAATAAGTACGCATCTAAAATAAAATAATAATTACACCCAATATCTTTGAAGAAAGTTGAAGTAGTCGTACAAGGATTTTGGAGATATATGGAACGCTGAAATCCGACTTATAACGAATAAGTTATGACCCATCGAAGTTTCGCAATTAAATCGACACAGCTCCACGTATCGTAAAAAGTAAATTTTTGACAAAATAATTTGTAGCCTTAGAAATCTAAACAAAAGTCGTAGTAGACGTTAAACCGAGAGTGTGCATATAGATAACGTCTAAATCGGACTTCGTTAGATGGAGTTATGATTTTACTAAGATTCAGTGTAGCAGTATACAACTCAAATCGAATTTTAGATCAGTCAATTTTTAGCCAAGACGATCTAAACGAGAATTAAAGATCTTATTATTAGGAGCTCAACCATATAAAGACAGTCGAAAACGGACGTCGGATGACAAAGTTATGAATTTTTAACGGACTTTAAATGCTTAAGATTGTTAAAATAAAACTTTAAAATTAAAGTCAAAATTAGCCAACAGAGTCTAAACGAAAGTTGTAGATCACGTCGATAGCTACATGTGGATATAAAGAACGTCAAAAACAGAGCTCGTATACAAAAGTTGTCAATTTTACAAGTAATTAATTTTCGGATTAACCAGAAGGCGACACGTGTCGCGATCTGGCACCACACTTTCTTCCCCAAGGCTTGCGATCTGGTGCTGACACGTGTCCCCCAGTACGCCCTGCGTAATTTGAGTACACCCTGCATACTGTACCATTTCCAGCCTATAAATAGAAGTCTAAATTCACTCCATTCTTCACACCATTCCATCTGGCTCTCTCCCACCCCCCTGCCCCCGCCCCCTAAGGCCTCAATGCCTTTCTCCAGCACTTCCTAGGTGTTAGTAGCAAAGCTCCGGAGCATCATAAATCCCCTAGAAGTAGAGATTTCGGCTTAGAAGCTCTTTCTGAGCAAACTCCGGTTTCTCGCTAAAGCAATTGTAAGATGATTTATGGTGATCGTACTTTAAGTATCACTTATGTTTAAGTCATTATCATTATTATGAACCTATAAAGAATATTTATCAATGATTCCAAGTCGTTATACTGATTGATCTACTTACGGGGATGATGTCTAGGCTGGATTTATTGAGGTGTTTAAAGTGGGATTTCTAAATAGTATACTTTGTATACCAAACGAACCCTACCTCCGATATGATCCTACCTGGTTGTTCCTTATCAACTATAGATGAGTAGAATTTGAATTAATGATGAATCTAGACTAATAATTAGTCGCAATGAATATTAGACTAAGACTTAGTGATAATGACATTAGGTGACGTCAAAGGAAAAGATAATTGCTAGAAGCGAAGCGTTGAACGAATTTTGAGTCGTCACTTTAAAAAGTTAGTGCATAGTTACTTTCATCTTACACATAGATATGATGTATTTAATATAAATTACTGGCTATATGTGTCTATTATCTATGTTCTTGATATCTATGTTGGATGAACAATTTATACATGTTTTACTTAATTTAAACTGTATATGTATTTTATAGCTATAATTATGTTGGGTAAAGATGGGTAGATGAAAGATGATATAAATGATGAATGATGAAAGATGAGATAAATGATAAGAGGCATTGAATTTGAAGATGATCCAGTCGTGTAGCAGAGTATAGAGGACGACCATGAACTATTTTGGACAATCCAGTGGAACGTCAGAAGGCTCGCCACGTGTATGTGTTTTTGAACTAAGTGTTCACCAGGTGTACTCCATCCCCCTCATGGTTGCCTTACTGACACATATTGATGAGGAATCCCCTGAACATTATTGTTTATCCAGAAGATAATCCTTAGGATAGGACCCTTAAATTAGATTCTTTAGGGACAGAAAGTGAGGATAATGGGAACGGGTAATCAGGTTGAATGATTTGATGAAAATAAAAATTTAATTATTGTAGGTTGAAAACCCTATGTGCTCACCACGCTCCCAAGCCTGACCCACTTAGTTTCTAGTATTATAGGTAGTGGCAAAAGAGCACAGGTGTTATGCACAGATGTGAGATATATGGATTATAGGCTATTACAATAATAGATGTTTGTAAGGCTTGTACTATTTTCGTTTATGCTTATGTATTGTATTGATGATTACATCCCAATGTTTTTAATATAATTAAAATACATTTCTTCAGAAATGATTTGACAATATCTATATCATATTTTTGGGAATAAATTCGGTAATATTATTCTTCAAAACGATACTCTGATTTTTAAATAAAGCATAAACAAATCGGTCTTTTCTGTCCATGAATTTGGGGATGTCACAAAGAATCCAAGTTGGACACTACTAACTCCACTTCTCTCTTTAATTCTACTTAATAATGAAATACATACACAACAAAATGGTAACCTACAATGAACTTAGTGACTAACATGTACAATAAAATATAAAATAGTTTCACAACTAAACACATAACATAGACGCCTTTCAATCAACCAACATACACTTAAATTGAGTGTTAGTATACAATCCTCCAATAATCATATTTACAGCTTTCTAAGCTACTATAACAACCCAAATTTTACAAACTTTTTTCAAACTTTAAAATGCTATGGTTTTAATAAAATCATTATGGGTATTAACCCACATTTAACAAAAACCGGTCCCACAAAAACATTTATGATTATAACATTGGGTATTACCATTAATCATCATACAAACCATAGCAAGCAAATAAGAATTATATAAATATCCTTTAAAAAAACTTAACAAGTTCCACTCCATTCTCTATCTCTTAACTTCTATCTTCCATTTATCATCTTTTTCTCCTTAACTGCAACATGGGATACATGGTATTAAAAAGTGATACGTAAGACAAAAATGTCTCGTGGGCTACATCGCTTTTCGGCCATAAAACATTTTCAATCATTTTCAAGAAAAAAAGTCCTTTCATACAAACCAAAAAGCATTTTCAATTATTTACATAAATAAGATTTTCATACATAACTTAACATGTCATATCATAAGTATCATTTCTTATCTTATCATTTTATTAGCTTCTTTTCCATTTCATTTCCATTTCCATGACCAAGGTCGAAAGAACAAATCAATCCACCAAGGCATCATGCTTTCAAAGGCCAATGTGAAAAGAACAAATGAATTCAGCAAGGTATCATTCCCTTGGATTCGTATCAAGTTCCAGCGTCGAGGTGAAAAAAACAAATCGATCCACCAAGGTGTCATGTTGATCATATCATCTATTTCGTGAAGGGAAGGTACCACCATAGTAGATTCCTTTAGTGCCTCTTATGAGGTATCATATCCCGGGCAGTTTTCATTATTTCTTTACTTTCTTTCCTTTTTACTTTCTTTTAGCTTTCACTTTCCACATTATCAATACTCATATCATCATTAATAATAACGTAGGTTATTAGGAAGATATACTTTAAAAAGACATATTTCACATATCAAACATCCGTTCTTCCAAAATATTGCATGCTTAAAAAAAATCTTACTTTCAAGACATTCTTTTAAAAAAACATTTAACACTTTCATTTCAAAACATTTCATATATGAAAGCATTGTATTTCATTAACGTAAAATCATTTTTCCATGTACCCCAAAGTGGGAAAATGTAACACGTACGAACCTCAGTCATAATAAGCTTAGGTAGTCCTCTTTTAGTTCCTTTCCTTAGACCAACACTCTCGAAACACCACATATATATAGTATAGACATAAGTCATTAAAATAACCAAAATACCCCTCATGGGGTTTTAGCATTTAGATAATCCCCATAAGCTTATTTATTTCCTATTAGCTTATAAATAAAGTTTGAGAGCAATCGGAGGTCATTTACTAGGATTTACGCGAAAAACAATACACTTAACAAGACATTTAACATGCCCAATGTCAAAATGACACGACCCTTTGTCAAAAAGTGCATGTCACGATTTTGTGAAGAATTTTGTTAAAAGCTTTGTAACTTTTTCCCTAGACTTCCTATGGCCACCAAACTTTACATAGTGGTTATTATGGACTGTTGAAAATTGTTTTTGTATGTGACCAACATTGAAATAAGACGAACTGTTTTTATTTTATCTGAAAAATATTATCAGTTATTTCAGGTTGCGTGGATTCGTGCTTAAATGTGAAATACAAAAATATGCGAAATACAGAATACACAAATACGGAAAAATTGTCGTATATTTGATCGTTTGAAGACAAATCAAATCAAGGGATAAATATGTCAAGACTTTAAACCTCAAGGGACTTTATTGTAAATTCAATTATAATAAATGAATTTAAGAGATTTACTTAATCTCATATTGTCTAAATGAGAAGCAAAAACACACGTCCATACTCCATGTTGCAAGTCATCAGGGGCATCCCGTTGATTTTGTGGGCCCAGTACGAAAAATAAAAATGCGACCCTATATATATATATATATATATATATATATAAGAAAATTTTATTCATATTACGATAACTCGATAAATGTTATAAAGACAATAAAAAAAATGATAATACAATATATAATCTTACATAGCGAAATGAATCGTGGTATTCTCATAGCACTATTCAGTTATTTAGAATATGTTTGTTAGTATGCTACATTCGTTAATCAACGACAACAATCAGAATATAAAATAAGATGTCGTCAGATTTAGAAATTAGGAATAGAAAAATACTTAGTTGTTGAATTTCATTTAACAATAAAAAAGTAGAGTGAGAGTGCAATATAAATGAAAGGTGGAGTCTAGTGGAATTAGAAAGCAAAGAAACAAAAAATGTCGTTTGAGCTTTGTAGTTGCTGCAAATTTGGAACTTTGGAATTGGAACAAAATATAAGCTCTTGTTTACCGTAAATTTACATTAGCTTGAATACAATTTCTAATTTTAAGCCCAATTTTTCAAAACGTGAATTGTTGCAATTTTAGTATCGTTAGCTATTGGAATTGGAAAATGCATGGGTTTTTTTCTTTATTATTATTGGATTGTCGATTTCTAGACTATAAACTTAATCATATGTAAAATTGGCCCCCCTCCATGACATGAGCCTTGTGCGGTCGCCCACCTCGCAGACCCTCAAAGACGCCCATGCAAGTCATAAAAGAAGAATACCACTTGCAAACCTAGTTACAACCTATACCCATATTTCTTTCATAATTGAACTCAAGTGCATTTTAGATATTTTATGTTTGTGTATATGTGTATGTGATCATGTGTATGTATAGGTAGGTGAGATCCAAAGTTTAAGAGAGAAATATACTTCATTTGATTCTTTTTGAAATATTTCTCCATACACCTTACATCTCCATACACAAAAACTCTCCCAACCAAGAACGTCACCTCCCTCTTCAAGAACAACTCTTGCAACTTCAACCTTCAAGAACAACTAAAACAACCTCCAAACACCCTCAAAATACCCTTCAAAAACCCTCCTTAAACCTCCTCCAAAAACCCTTTTAAATCAACTCAACCATCACCACCTTGCTATTTTCGTGATCAGAATCTGCAAGTCAGAAAATAAAAAAACTGGGTACAACACAGCCACGATACAACTAGGAAGATTTTCACCACAAATTCTATAGAAGCTTAACTACATCTAGGAATTTTCCGGATGATTTTGACCAAGGGAAACCCCAAAGAGACGCGAGAGAGTATTGGCTACCCATAGAGATTTCTGTTCACGAGATCAGAATCTTCAAGTCAGAAACGGAGAGAACTGGGTACAGTATAACCAAGAAACGACTAGGAAGATTTCACAACAAATTCTTCAGAACCTTTCCTAGATCCAGGAATTTTCGTGGACGATTTTGACAAAGGGAAACCCCAGAGAGACGCGAGAGAAAATTGGGTATCCAGAGAGATCTACTCCGAAAATCTACATTCATCACGACCCAAAGCTCCTTCAACATCACCCTCTTTGCTGCCATACACCACCAAAACTACAACTTTATTCCACCTACTACCACCCTCCAAATACCCACTTCAACCTCATCAAATCTCCTCAAAACACCCTATACACGTATACAAATACATGACCCGTGTACTTTGCACTGTTTTGTAAACAACCCATTTTTACATGAAAGTGAACTTTGTGTTACTTATCAAATATCAGATTGAACTTTGAACAAATAGAGACACAGTCTATTAAGATCCAGTCCAACCCTAAGCCAGTTCGGTCATTTAATTGACGAACCTACTTGATAGACCAATCTTTCCATCAGTCCAGTTCTAAACCAGTTCAGTCGACCAATCGTTCCATCAGTCCAGTTCTAAACCAGTTCAGTCAATTTATTGACGAACCTACTTGACATATATTTATATATTTATATATTTTATTATAGCTTAACGTCATTTAAATATAGTCATTTATATTATTTATAACTTTACGTCATTTAAATATAGTTATTTATATTATTATAGCTTTCAAGTTTATATTTATTCCGCAATTCTTATTCTTTATATATCCGCATCTTATCTCTTTAATTTATATATCTGTCACACACAATAACTGATATCCGAGCCTGTATTTGTGGTGATTATATTTCATATTTTCAACAATTGGTATCAAATTTTGTGTGATTTACTTTGAATTTTTTGTCAAAAACTTTTGGTTAGCGTTTATATAAACCTTCCATAAGCTTTTCTTTAAATTTTTCATTTTAATATCACTTTGTCAAAATCCTTCTTAAAAAAAATTATATTATACATCAAAAAGATGTCTTCTGCTCATTACTCTAACATGAACTCTGTCTCTTTTGTGAATAACTTAGGATCTGGTTCACGGGCACCCACACTTATTCCTGAAGAGTATAATTCATTGGTTGGTCGTTTGAATCTTCATCTTAACACCATAAATGAAGATGTCTGGAAATGCGTAGAAGGAACATATATTACTCCAGAAAATATGGCTATTGTTGCTACAAATCAAGCCACTCAAGTTGAAATCAGAAGAATGTTGGAACTCCAAGCCAAAAAGGAACTTGTGTCTGGAATACCTCACAGTAATCTAAGTCAAATGGATGACATTATATTGTTAACCGCAAATCAAATCTGGGAAAGTTTGAAAAATCGATTTTGTGGAAATAAAAGAACTATCGGAAACAAAAGAACAACTGTTTTGAATGAATTCGATATTTTCAAAATGCTTTCATCAGAAACCATCCATGGTGCTCACGATAGGTTCAATTTTATTATGGTTAAAATGAAAATTTTGGGTATCAAAAAGACACAACACGAGATAAATCTCAAGTTTTTAAACAATCTTTTCGAAAGCTGGAAAATGGTTAAACTCATTATTTAGGGAAATCCAGCTATTCATACTAAAAATTTGTACAATTTGTATGGAGAACTTCAATTGTATGAATCCTCGATTGACCCACCAACCACTATAGCTTTTGGAGTACCACTTGCTCTGGTGTCCACATCTTCACAAAACCAAACACCTTTCAATGATCAGAACTTTAATCATTTTAATCATAATACATCTTTTCAAAACCAAGCCTTTGTAAATAATTCTTTTGATCAGTCTGATTCGAATGACAAAGCAGACTATCAACAACTGTGTGCATTGGTTGGCAACACAAATCTCCAGAGATTTCTCCAAAATCATGGTCAATCAAATTTAGACCAAATTTTCAAAACAAGCCATCTTTTGAACAAAATAATTCACGGTTTCAACAAAGTCCTTCATCTAGACAAAACAACTCAGGTATTCAACCTAGACCTTACTTTAGACAAAATTCTCAAAGACCTTCCTTCCATAACAACTCAAACCAAGGTTTTCAAAACCAGGGATTTCAAAACAATCCCAACTCAGGTCATAATAATAGTCCAAACAACAGTTTTCAAAATCAAAATAGAGGTTTCCAAAATCAAGCTTACAACAATCAAAATAATAGTTTTCAAAACAACCAAAATTTTGGATTCCAACAGAACCATTCTCAACCTTCCCAACAAACCCAAACTCAAGCACCTGAAAGACTTCCAATTAAGAGTCAAAAGGCTGATAGTGATGAAGAAGTGGTCATTTGTCACAACTGCAAAGGAACAAATCACTATGCCAGAGAATGTCGAGCCAAAAACAAAACTAAAATCAAAGACTCAGCATACTACGCTCAAAGAGCCGGCGGATAGAAGAAACTGGAAAACCAAGAAAAGCAAAGAGCATTGATGGCAATCCATGAACTAAGCGTGGAATGCTGGCCAATTCTGATGAAGAAGATGAGAATGAACCAACTCAATCAAATTTATGCTTCGTAGCTGGTGTTGATATACCTTAAAGAGATCCCAAAGTCATAGAACAGGTACGGTCTATGATCTCTGAACTTGGTTTTTCAAAAACAGTTTTTAAGTCTCACATAACCAAGATTGAAAAAAGTCAGGAAGCTGATCTCAGAGCATATCATGACACAATGGTTAATTATGATATTTGCAAATATGAGTTACAAACCTTGCAACTCAAATTTGGAGAATCAAGAAGAACAAAAAGCAAATTGGAAAGAGACGTTGAAAGAAAATTGGAAGATTATAATCACGTCTTGGAACAATTAAATCAGACCCTAATTCAGAAAAGGGATTTGGAACTAAAAAATCAGTCAGTCATTTCTTATGAAATAAAAGATGTTTTAGAAATGGAATTACTTCGGTTGAAACAAGACTTTCAAGAATCAACTGACAAATACAATGTTTTAAATAAAAATCTGATTGATTCTTTAAAACAAATCAATTCTCTTGAAACCGAGAATAAAAGAATAATCTGGAATATGGATTCTATCAAAGTTGCTAGATAACTAAGTGATGATATTTTCACAGGATAATGTCACTGTAGCACATGAAACTTTTTACGTTTGGCTAATTTGGTCCTTTAAGTTTTTTTTTTTGGTACATTAGACCACTAAACTCATAATTGACCTATTAATTACACCATTCTCTAAAAAGTTAGAAGGTTTACCGGTTATAATGCTTATGTGGCACGCTGATGTGTCAAATAAACTTACGTGGGATGCTTATGTGTCGAAGAAGTCCACTTGCCGAGCTAGGCTTATTAATTGAAACCCTCAATCGGACCTCCATTAAAGTGTTACTTACCCTTCTATGAAAAGTCAAAGACTTCCTCCTGATTATTTTCGTCCTGAAGAACAATGTCTTTGAGCTCATCCACCTCAAGGATTCAGCTACAAGTGACTCATGTTCAGTCGCGAGAAGAGGTAAAGGTTTGTGATTGTGTCGTTCTAGTTAAACAACGAACGTGTTGGAAGATAACAAACCCTGGGAGGCATTTCTGGAATTGTCAAAACAGTATGGTAGGTCCCGATACTCCTAATATTGATAAGTTACTATTTTAGGGTTTGCTGTGTTGTTTCTTCCTGTAAAGACGATCATGGTGGATTTGTATTTTGTTTGCTTTAAAAAACCCTAATTTTATTTGCTTCTTGACGATGATTTGTGATTGTGAATCAAACCCATTTCGTTAGCACATTAAAGGTAGCTGATTTCTAATTGTGAATTAAACCCTAATTTTATTTGCTTTGTATAGACTAGGTTGAAGAAATGTAGCTTCTTTGAATGGAAAGATGAAGAGCAGGCAGAAGGGTACTACAAAAACCTTCTATATTCTCTGAAGCAGAAACTGGATGCTAAAGAGGATTTGTCTGAGATGAACAATTTCAGGAGAAGGATTGTTGAAGTGGAGTTTCTGCTGTCATAGGAGCAGTATAAGGTGGCAAGGAGTGAGAAAGAAGTTTATGATGCGAGGAAGGCAATAGACAGGTACAGGATGATAGTTGCCTTGTTGTTTGCTTGCCTAGTCATTTTTGTTTTGAAGTTAGGGGATGGTTGTACTTAGTTAGGTTGGTTGGTGTAAGCTTTTGTATTTTGGGATCCCATGTATTTTTTGTAAAGGCATACTAGAAAGTCAGTAATGATGGGCATTTTGTATGTTTTGAAGCTGCTTTTAGTTACAAGTTGGGGCTATTAACCTTGATGCGTTGATGTTGTAAGGTGGTAAGTCCCTAATGAAAGGGCACATGATAACTAATGTAAAAAAATATTCAAAGTCCCGATTATAGGGCATTTTGTATAATCAGATGTTGATGTTATTGAAACATATGCGTGGCCTGTATTCCCAACAATTATATTTAATTAAATTGGTTGTTGTGCATGTTTTCATTTTGGGAAGAAATTAGAAAGTGGTCCATGTGGAAGTACACTATATGTATGGGGACTATTTGTAGTTAGTAGTCAGTGGGTGTTTTAAAATAGAAAAATGGGAGCTTTCCGGTACTATATAAAACATTCACATGCATGCATATTATTCCAATTGGATTTATTTTTATCAAACATCATCTACGTCATAGAATACAATCCAATTTCATCATCCATTGCATTATCCTCAAATTAGATTTTTAGGGTTCATGAAGCTTTTTACCCAAATAATCAAATCCATCAATAGGATGATTGGATTGACATTAGAACCATGGAAACCACTCAATGGAGGTAAGAAACCAAAACTGTAATCATTGAATAATATAAAAATAGCCATTGGGGGGTTAACCCACTTATCAAACTCGAATTCAAGGTTAAATTGACGAGAAACTATACCTTTCAAGCCTTAGATGTAGAGAAGATGAAAATCACCATTAAGGTGCTCTCTTGAAAGAAGAATACGTATGGAAGAGAGAATGAAGAGGGTGTGCATCTTATTTCCCATCTTGTTCATATGTGGTCCTTATAGTTTTAGCATTTTGCCAAATTTTACCATCATCTCATTTATTTTCACATTTTCCTAAAAGATTGACATAACAAGTCCTTATCCTTCCATTATACAAATTTTTTAGTCCTCTCCATTAATTGAGTCAACCCTTTAGTCAACTCACTTTGCCAATTTGACACTTTTGGCCCATAGACTTTGAAGTTTTGTAATTTCCACTTTTAATTTTTTAAACTTCATATCAACAAATGATATGATTATCGAATAATGATTTATTTTCATAAATCATCATTTATTTATTTACTTACTTAGTTTATGAACGTGGTATTAAATTTTAGGATGTTACAATTATCTACACCTTAAAAAGATTTTGTCCTCAGAATTACTTCGTGAGCCATGTCATTAGAATTTCTTCCTCTCACTTTTTAATTCCCTCGATGGTCACATTACCTTGGTAATTTTTCGTAGTTGTAGTCTGCCTAATAATCAGTAATATATAAACAGGGGTTATTAACCATCTTGTATACTTTTACATTTTTTCTTGTTTGTGAGCTTTTAACAAATTACTCTGACAATGATGTCAATTATTTTAAAACATATAGTCTCATCATATTCAAACAAAGTTAAGGCATGTAAGAAGCCTTATCGAGTACTCTTAAACCTTTAAGCCATCATTTTTCTATTTCCTTACTTAGGTTCTAATTTTACTAAGCATGTCCCTTCGTGCTCAATCATGTCACAAACATTCCATTCTTTACTAATTCCATTAGTAAGCCATTACCAAGACTTAACTTCTGATATATCTTTTATCTTTCGCTTCTCACTTCCTTTGGTATTAGAGTATCATACATAACATAGTATCTTCAACTTGGCTTGAATACCTGCCTAAACATGATTTGCATGGTCTATATACTAACGTCTCATATGGATTAAATACCAAAACACACTATGGTACACATGTTATTCATTTCTATTTCTATAATCGCAATCAGTCCGTTGTCAGATTTTATATTCAAAGTCTAATCACTTTTCAAGATCTTTTCATTTCTATACTTTTTTTAATGGTCTTGATTTCCAAGTCATAATATTGACGATCTACCTTGAAGATATATTGCTTGTTCATTCACACTAGTGACGTTCTCTTTCTACACGTACTCATAAAATAACTCAACCTTGTGTGTTGCTCAGAATCTTATACTTTTGTACAAACATGTACCAGACCATCCAAGTTCATGTCTACTTCCCAACCTTACCGATATCCCCTTTCATTCACTTTAACGGTCGTGTCATACCTATAATCTCATTTCATGAGTTATTTCTTAGGCCTATAATCTTAATCATACCATGTCAAGAAGCTCTAAAGCACATGGTGTTGTTTCAACTCAACATAAAATCATGTTGGGTCCAAATTATCTCGTTACTACTAACTTGATTCTTCCAAACTCTCTACCCCTTAAAAGAAATGAGGGCATTTATTTTAAGGTTAAAACACAAGATGAACCTCGTCATGTAGCAATATGTTTTGTTTTTTTCTTCACAGAAACTCATTGTCTCACATTTACTTCCTATGGACCTCAAATTCTATATTTTCCCTTCACCACTGATCGCATACAGTTTCTATCATAGCTTCATTATATATGTGTCCTTCACTAATGTCGCTCAAGTACTCGACTCATCTATTCATCACTTTGTCAATTTAACTTCTCAATTATCATCATAATTGACTTCTTTCTATTTCTTGTCCTTCACTTATGAATACACAACCAACCTTTATATCAATTGATTCCCGCGTAGTTTAGTTACAGTCAAGTGATTGATAATGCTCAAAGACAATGTTTTATCTTATATATAACACCATGATTGGAGAACTCACTATTATAAGCCAATAATGGTATACTCTTTGACTAGTTGTCAAATCCATATTAACAGCAACACTCAATCCTAGTAGTTAGTTGTACTTGAGTGTTCTTTGTCCACATCCTCATGTTGTACACCTTGAAATCTCCAAATGTCATATCATTGGTTTATTCATGTCACCCATAAGTCCACGCACCACGTGTTGTCCATTGTTAACCTCTAATGTATTAAGAGTTCTTGTAACATCGCATCATCATGCTTCCGTATTCTTCTTGCCATCTAACCCTTAAAATAGATGGACATTTCTTTTAAGTTGCATGTCACTCTATGATTCTCGCATGGTAGTAAATTGTCTCACTGACACATCCTCGGAAATTTCAAAAAAAAAATCCTTTACTAATCATCGTCTTCTTGACAGTCATTTTCAACAAACTTCAAGTGTTCATTCTTGTCTGCACCTTGTTAAACTATAAGATCTTCGATGTTTAATTTGCATTCCTCAATATTTCATCATGTAAAATTGTCTTCCTCCTTAGTCGATCATAGAACATATTCTAGTTACTGTTCCTTCATTATCATGTTTTCACATCTTGGAGTCTTATTTATGTTGTCGTCCTCATTACGTTCCCTATGTAATCTTAATTTTTCATCACCATCCAAAAGTCAACTATGTCCCTTTTTATCTAATTGTTTGTTAACAACTTTAATAGCGCAATTTGTTTCATTCCTTGGTGTTTCTAACTCACTACCAATATTAATAAAAGAGTACAAACTCAATTTTTAACATCTATTATATGTATACCAAGTATTTTTCATTTTTATACTAGCTATTTGAGTTTGACAGAAAAGTCAAAGCTATGAAAGTTTTTTTCTATTACCCATTAACATACTTTAAACTCTTTCACAACTCTTATTTGACAAAACGTACACGTTTGATAGTTCCATACCTCTTTCAAATCCTTAGCACATTTCATAAAACGCCTTCATGGTTCCACCAAGATCATGTATGTATCATGTGTTTATAATAGCACGGACCCTATACTATTATACCCACATTATACATAACCGAACTTGACTTCACAACTTAGGAGGTTTTGATCCATTGGTTTAGACTGTCCATTACTCACTTTAGAAGAACTCAAGTAGTATTCTACAAGTCTATCTAACATATCTAGAGCCTCACAAACATCTAGCATGGCAATTCCATTCTATCACTTGTTGTATAAGATTCTACCTAACTTAAGGCATAACAATCCTATGACTCTTTCACACTTTCCATAACCAAGTCTAAGTCTAGGAAAGGAATGATCCAATCATAATTCTCTTAAACTATGGCTTTGATACCAAACTGTAACACCCCCAAATTTTACAAACTTTTTCAGACTTTAAAATGCTATGGTTTTAACAAAATCATTACAGGTATTAACCAACATTTATCAGAAATCGGTCCCACAAAAACATTTATGATTAAAACAATGGGTGTTACCATTAAGCATCATACAAACCATAACAAGCAAATAAGAATTACATAAATATCATTTAAAAAAATAACTTAACAAGTTCCATTCCATTCTCTATCTCTTACTTCTATCTTCCATCTATCATTTTTTCTCCTTAATTGTAACCTGGAATACATGGCATTAAAAAGAGATACGCAAGACAAAAATTTCTCGTGAGTTATGTGAGTTTTAGACCATAAAACATTTTCAATCATTTTCAAGTAAAAAAAACTCCTTTCATACCTACCATAAAACATTTTCAATCATTTACATGAAAAAGCTTTTCATACATAACTTAACATATCATATTATAAGTATCATTTCTTATCTTATCATTTTATTAGCTTCTTTTCCATTTCAATTCCATTTCCATTTCCATTTCCATTTCCAGGACCAAGGTGGAAACAACAAATCAATCCACCAAGGCATCATGCTTTCAAAGGCCAAGGTGAAAAGAAAAAAATCAATTTAACAAGGTATCATTCCTTTGGATTTCTATCCATGTCCACTGCCGAGGTGAAAAGAAAAAATCAATCCACCTAGGTATCATTTTGATCAGTTCATCTACTTCGCGAAGGGAAGGTAGCACCCCCAGTAGATTCCTCTAGTGCCTCTTTTCAGGTATCATGCCCCGGGCAGTTTTCATTATTTCGTTACTTTCTTTCCGTTTTACATTCTTTTAGTTTTCAGATTCCACATTATCAATACTCATATCTGTTGGATTAGGTGTCTAATCCCATAACTATTTTGGTATGTACTTGACCTGATTATGAGCATGTTCCTTTTGGGTTGCCTTCACCATAGCAACTGATAGGATGAATTAAGGAGAAAGAGGATTTATTATGATTTATTAATATATTATATGAATAATATATTAAAAGAGAAATCATATTGTTTAATTAATATTGATCAAGAATTAATTTTGAGGTCAAAAGAGATTAATTAAACTTAGGGGACTGGAACTGTAATTATAAGATAATTGAAATTGGGCGGATGGATCACCTTTGAATATGGGTTGGACGAATTCTATGGGAAGCCCATAAGGAATTCGTCCAAGGGATATTCTAAAAGGAGTCCATGGGCTGCTTAAGGCTTAAGCAATCATATTAGGGTTTCCACCTGAAAACTCTAGCAGCCACAAGTATAAATAGACCTCTAAAATAAGGATTTCGGCCCCATGTACCCCAAGGTGGAAAAATGCTAACATGTACTCACCTCAATCATAAAGAAGGTTAGCTAATCCTCTTATAGTTCATTTTCTTAGAGCAACACTCTCCAAACATTACCTATATAAAGTATAGACATAAGTCATAAAATGACCAAAATACCCCTCTAGGGTTTTTAACATTTAGATAATCACCATAAGCTTATTTACTTCCTATTAGAGTATAAATAAAGTTTGAGGGCAATCGTAGGTCATTTACTAGGTTTTCCAAGAAAAACAATACACTTAACAAGACGTTTGACATGCCCTGTGTCAAAAGTGCAGGTCACCATTTTGTGCAAAATTTTGTTAAAAGTTTTTGTAACTTGTTCCGTAGACCTCCATTTGCCACCAAACATTACCAAGTCGTTATTAAAGACTAAATGAATGTTATCAACTTCTCAAATACTCAATTAATCCATATCCTCATGATGACTTAATCATTAAGATCTTTATCAGGATGCTAAGTTCATAAAGCTTACAAAAACTCTAATTAAAGGGTTAGGAGCTCCAGTTGCTCAAGAAAACTCTTTAACCAATATGAATTATTCCCAAATTATATAATACTTCATTGGGTGTTTTCAAGTACATAAAATCACAACCAATCTCACTGTAAATACATAAACTAACTATTTAATCCTCAATTCCATTCTATGTTTCCCAAATTTTCCTTTAGGCCAAAACAATCACTAGAGTTAGAACTTCACTAAAATCCCTTCTGGTTTATGTTCCAATATCATCTCTTGAGTTTCGATTCATATTCATGAATATTATTCACTTCTTAAGTACCAATCTTTGTGTAGTAATCCATAGATTTCCCAAAATTCCCTTATGACCATAAACTCCATAGATTCATCCAATAATCAATCAACACTTAGTGTTTTGCATCCAAATCATCCTAATAGAATCTACTCATTGTTATGAACTTCATTTGCTCAACAATCATTCCAAAATCCAAAAAATTCATTGATGTCATCATGTTTTCCCAAAACCGCTTAAAACCCATGTTTATGAAACATTTTACCATCATGGATATGTTTGAGCCTTCTAATTGGATTCATTGTCATCAAACATCATATAGATTATAGAATACAATCCAATCTCATCATCCATTTCATCATCCCTAAATTAGATTTCCAGGGTTCATGGAGCTTTTTACCCAAATCATCAAATCCATCTAGAGGATGATTTAATTGAGATTAGAACCATGGAAACCACTCAAGGAAGGTAAGAAACCAAAACCATAACCATTAAATCACATAAACATGACCATTGGGGGTTAACTCATATAACAAACTTGAATTCAAGGTAGAAATGAAGAGAAATTATACCTTTCAAGCCTTGATTCCTTCTTTCCTTTGGGTGGTTGTTCAATTCCTCACTTGAATCAAGCCTTAGATTTAGAGAGGATAAAAATCACCATAAAGAAGCTCTCTTGAATGAAGAATATGTACGGATGAGAGAATGAATAGAGATTGCATCTTATTTCCCATCTTTTTCATATTTGGTCCCTATAGTTTGAGCATTTTTCCAATTTTACTATCAGCTCATTCATTTTCACATTTTCCTAAAAGATTGCCATAACAAGTCCTTCTCCATCCATTATACAAATTTTTTAGTCCTCTCCATTAACTGAGTCAACCCTTTAGTCAACTTAGTTTTCTTATTTGACACTTTTGGCTCTTGGACTTTGAAGTTTTGTCATTTCCACTTTTAACTTTTTAAACTTTATATCAACAAATGATATGATTGTACCATAATGATTTATTTTCATAAATCATCCTTTTTTTTATTTACTTAGTTAATTTAAGAACCTAGTATTAAATTTTTTAGGATGCTACACGAATAACCAATCCGAATATAGTGGTGTTAACGTCACAAAACCTACAACAATAACTTATTCTAATATAGTGTTGTTACAGTCATCAAGACCACCATTAAAAAATCATTCTCAATATCGTAGTGTAACACTCACCAAGACTACCACGAATATTATTCTATGATATTATAATCACTAAGACTATCATGAGTAACATTATTCCATTATAGTGGTATTTTCAGCACCAAGCATACCATTACAATCAATACCTACATCGAAGATAATACAGTGGTAATTACAACAGTAAGCATACCACTAACAACCGCTTCCCACACAATGGTAATTACATCACCAAGCATACCACTAATTATTTCTAGACATTCTACAAATATAGCGTTACAGTCCACCGTTAACTTGGATTTTTCAAATAATGGTATTATAATTACCCAGACTACTATTAATTTTAGTCCTATGGACTTATAACACAATATTGTTATTGCTATAATTCCATGATTTATATACAACCTGATCACATTGTCATACGTCTAACAAAACTATTTTAGTCTAGGACATATATGCAAATTAACGGTATACCAATATCATTCTACACAATAGACATAAAATGTATCTAATGATGTTATCTGTATACATTCCATAGTAATACTCCATTATATAAATTCTCTATTACTCATAGCCATATACGGTTATACCCACATTCAACTACTCACATTCAATGTAACTAGATTAATTATATAATTTACATAATTTATATATAATGCAGTTCAATCGACACATATTTCTATATAGCAATAACCTGTTATAATATTCAACTAGCTGAGTTCACCATAAATCTCAACCATTCCCAACCTTACAAGTTCTAATCCAATAATCCAATAATCATAATATTGTGTTTATTTTTAAATTAACACAATAACATGATCAACATACATCTAGAAATAAGTGTGGTTACCCACCTGTTTAGTTAGTGAAGACTAACTACGACTTTTGGCTTCAAATCACCAATTAATCATCTTGATCAATCTCTTTCCAATTACCTATTCACATAACATTTAAATTTCCTCCAAACTCATCTTAATCCATTAGGAATTAATAACATTCCAATTCTACAAAAATCATATATTTGTCCCTAAATTCTAACTTCACAAATTCTTGTCATGAAACTGATTAACCTCCATGAATTAATCTTACATATGACTAAATTAATTAAGTACTATAATTAATTTCACAAGTTCATCATTTTTGTAATTTAGGGTTTATAACCCTTACTATCAAATTTTATGAATTCAACCATGAAAACATATTATAAAGCTTGTAATTAGCTTCCAAACACTTACAATAACATCATAATCGAAATATTCATAAACTATTTCGAGTTTCTAACCTAAATTAAACATTTTCTATTAAAGTTCAAAGGCTTAATCAAATAGGAAATCAATACCTTTAGGTATTTCTAGAGATACAACTTATTTCCCTTGATTCTAGCCTTCCCTAGAACACTTCATAGATTCAAAATCGCCCCAGTAGAGCTCTGGTTCGAACCTTGTGAAATAAGTTCCAAAAAAGAGGTTTAACATACTAAATATATGTTCAGGCAGTGTCACCACGTCGTGGTGATTGCATTTCACAGATTCTAGCTTTGGCCATTCCAACTTCAAACAGTCATAACTTCTTCGTTTCAAACTTGTTTACAATGATCTTTATACACACGTGAAGATATTAACAAGCCCTACAATTCTATATAATTAATTTTGGCTTAATTCATACGTTGCATAATCCATTAAGCCATCCAAAAAGCTCAAAATACTATTTTTTTTTTCAATTTTACCCTTTTTGCCTAAATACACAATAAGTGACTTAAATCACCTAACCAACATTTTGATTTATTTTGGATCGTTACAATTACTCCCCCTTAAATAGATGTTGTCCTTAGAAATCTTTTCAGAATATACCAAGTCTATAACCCTTTTGCTTAGTTATTTCTAACTTATTATATTTTACACAATACAACAATCTACTTTGCTATTTTCTTGCATTCTTATGTAATTTCCAAACTTTCTTCACTAATTTCTGTCCATTCTTACATAATAATACATGTTATGAAAAAATAGGTGTTATGATCTCTTTCCCCTTAAGAAGATATTGTCCTCTTAATCTCTTCAAGATGTATACGACTAGGTTATATCAACCTACTTTATCACCCCCTTGCATTTATGTGCAAGTATAAATAATTTGTATATCAATGATTACTATATCATACCACAATATGTTTTCCATCCAATTACAAATTCTTCAACATGCTTGCAAGATCCACCATACCTTTCACCATTCTTTCTCTACTATCATGCATGTTAATAAATGATATTGTAGTTACCAAGACTACCATGATCAATAGTTTCCAAAACAGTGGTATTTCTGTCACTAAGACTACCACTAAATCTAAAAATTCATATTCGGGATATTACGGTCAACATGACTATCCCGAAGTATGTAGCCATCGTAAACCTTAGCATTACAGTCATGAAGACTGCTAGGTTCTATTATTCACTTCAGTTCATCATGCATATCTTATCAACCAAACTCATTTCCATGTAATCATACTTGGGTCACATTACAATTAGGACCAATTTTATTCATAATAATCGCTCATTCCCAGCTAACACCTGGTATTCGACTTACGACTTACACTTAGCCACAAATAAAGAAAATCTATAACTCACACTGAAACCAACAGTGTACTAATAATCAAATTATTCTTTATATATTGTGACATCCCCAATTTTCACAGCCAAATAAAACTTTCACATTATGCTTATTTAAAATACAATATTCTTTTGTAAAATATAATAGTGAGAAATTTGTCCCAAAATATTTTCTTTAGATTTAAATCAGAGTCAAAACATTTATAAGAAGCGTTTTAATATTAAAAACCTCAGATGTCAACAATAATACATAGACATAAACATAATCTACTTATAACAGATGCTACAAGTGTTTATTATACTAATGGCCCTAAACTCCTTAAATCTCTCAACATATATCACTATCCCTATATCTCCGTACCACTACCTGTGATACAAATAAATTGAGTGGATGACGGCTTAGGATCCTGGTGAGCACATAGGGTTTTCAACCCATAATAATATAAGTAAAATCTTTTAAATATATATTTCACACCAAATAACTAACCTGATTACCCATTCCTATTATTCTTACTCCATGATCCTAATTTGATGATCTCAAGGGACCTTTCTTAAGGATCACTATAAAAACGAGTAAAAGGTACTGCTTCAGGGGTTCAAAAGCAATATATGTCAATAAGGAAACCATGGGGGGATAGAGTACACCGAATGAACATATAGTTCATTAACACCTACAGGTTGCGAGCCCGCCAGTGTTCCACTTGAGTGTCTGGAATACTCCATGGTCGTCTTCTATACATTGTTAGATGACTAGTCGCCCTCGCCCCAATAGTACCTTAATAGTCACGGCCTCACCTTTATTGTTTCATCATTCTCAACCCTTTTCTACCCAATATAAATTAAGTACGATAAAATAAGTACATCAATATTTTAACAAAATATGATTTAAATCAAGTATAATCATTTCGAGCACGAGTATGAAAAATACAGATAAAGCACGTATAACATTAAAACAATTATATACTTTCTATTTATGTATAAGATGAAAGTAACTATGCACTCACCTGTTAAAGGTGGATTACCTTTAGTTAAGTATGCGCTCCAAATACACTTCAACTTAAACTTTTAAAAATAACCTAGATATAAATATTACTAAGTCCAGTCATCTTTTATATTATTCACGTTTATAATTATTTTTTCTCAGATTTATCAATATTCCCAAATGAAAAACTGACTTATAGCTGATAAGAAATAACCAGGTAAGATCGTATCGGAGCTCGGATCCATTTGGCATATAAAGATATATTGGTTGGAAAATCTACGTTAAACACCTCATTGATCTTACCTTGTCATCATTCCCGTAAGTAGCTAGATCAGTATAACAACTAGTATTACTGATAAGTCCTTTTTATAAGTTCATAATAAAGATTATACACATAAATATAAGTTATACTTGAAGCATAGAAAGCATAACTCAACTCACAAGCTGTTTAGCGGAAAACCAGACAATGCACGGGCAGAACTTTGAAACCAAAAACTCTATTTCTCTGGGCTCTCTAGTGCTCCAGCGCTTCACGACTAATGCCTGAAAAGTGCTAGAATAAGCAATCGAGAAGTCAGAAGAGTTTTTGAAAATTTGTAAAAGAAATGAACACCAAAACATGTAAAAAACGACTCATATTTATACTAATTTTCATAGGGTACGGGATGTCTAATGCCACGTGTCATGATCACATCCATTTCCTTAGTGAGCTAGATGCCTAAGATGTTGACACATGTCACCCTCTTATGGTGTCACATGTCAGCTTCTCGTTCGCCGAATTTTAATATTTTTCTAAAATTTATAACTTTTGCATATGAACTCCATTTTTGATAGTTTTATGTCCATGCATAGCTATCGAAAATTACCAAAATTTCATTTTGAATTCATTTGCTAATTTTCAATTTATTTTTCGTGATTCAGTTTGAGAAATCTTGGACTGTAAATAACGTTGTGAAAATCATAACTTCTTCATACGAGCTCCATTTTTTGACGTTCTTTTAATCGTCGACATCATATTTAAAAGTTGTACAACTTTTATTTAGCTTGTTTTGGCTAATAATCAACTTATTATCATTTCGATTACTGTGTCTCATACGACTGTACTATGTCACATTCAAAACTTCAAAAAATCATTAATTCCTCATACGAAGTCAGATTTTGGTGTTATTTATATCGAAACGTTCCTATTGATGAGTACTATGACTTTTGTTTGGATCACTTAGGATAATTAGATACCTATCTCCTATTCACGTTTTGATGACACATACACTTTATAATGTCGGATGCAAAACTTAGATAAATCATAACTTCCTCATACAAAGTCATATGTAAGCGTTCTTTATATCTACGGGCTCATGGTCATGACTACTACAACTTTCACTAATATTATATATCCTAAATAATCTTTTATTTTTAATCTTTATTTTAGCGTTTAAAGATAATTTTCTAATTAAGATTTTCTACAAATATTATATAATCATAATATTTGTCCATTTAATGTGTACATGATAATTATTTATTATTGCATAAAACATATGAAGAACAATTAATATAATCAAGGATTTTAATTGTTTGTTAAAATGTATATTTATCATTATTATACCTAAAAATTCTAGCCTAAAATTGCAGGCGTTACAGTTACCTACACTTAGGATGATTACGTCCCGAAATCATACAACAGTAAGACATCTCTAAATAATGGTTCCTAAATCGCCTCTCGATCCTCTATGGATTTATCTCAATACTTGTTTCCCCACAATAGTTTCTCAACCTACCCTATCATGTTATACATGAAATAATGTTTTAGGTTCCTTTATGATAACTTCACAGTCTGTTGATCTAATTCCATCACATTAAATCCACTAATTAAGGTTTCGTTTAAGCGATCATCTTATGTCGAATTATTCACACGACTATATCTCCTTGTACATAAATGGAAAAAATCATGAACCTAACTGTTATGTGTGTTGAGTATTTGAGATATTGAAACCGATTTAGCATTTCTGTTAATTATTGAAGACTTTTTAGTCTTGATAGTGTTTTTGACTTTTGGCAAATGTTTTATTTTCCCTATTTATAGTCATTAGCTTAGCATGTTAGGTAAGCTTTTTTCTCAAAAGGGTTTCTTTGTATGTCCAATTTCGAAATCAATGATATACAAAAACTTTGACAGATTACTTGGAACTTTATGGTGTTTGATTCATGATTCTTCTTAGATTCCGCACTCTTCATTTCGTTTTTCGTCCTAACAAGTGATATCAGATCCAATGGCGAGGGTTCGATTCTCTCAGGGAGAATTTTTTTAGGGGGGGGTTATTGGGGGTCAGAAATGGAATCGACCATGTCCTTGCACGATGGTCGGTGTGCCGCAATTGAATTTCAGGTCCTGGAGGGCTGAATGCGCTATTTGTGTTAGGTTGCGCCCTTTCTAGCACCAATTGGTTTTAGATTAACCGGTAGTGTTGATGTCCAACAATTTTCCTCTTTCTGGTTTCGACTTTATCAGACTACAACTGTATTCACATTATCACCATCATAAGTATTCTTAATAAGATCAGAGGATGATCTCAGATAAAAAATCTTTACTAATTCTTGATAACGAGTCTATGAAAACATTCTCTACAGACAAGTTCTCTACATATGTGATACCTAGAAAGGTATATTCTTATTTCTTGGTCTTATTACAACCCATGCCATATTATGTTTCTTCGCACTTGTAACAATTACGATAATTGTCACTGACAGTTATCAACAGAAAGTGAAAAACGTCGAGTATAATAGACTTAGTACGTAATATATATCAATTTATGATAAAAAAAAATATATAATTTCGTACTAAGTTAAAAAGGAAAAATTAAATAAATCGTCCGTAAACCGTAAAAATAAGTGCGCAGAAAGATAGGTTATTTATAACATATTCCGAAAGTACACGTTATCCCGAACCCGAAAATATAAATTTCATAAAAATTTGACTCCATATGAATTAGATATGATTTTTACAAGATATAAAAGTCAGTCACACACAAGTAATGTGTGATGTAAAAAACTATGAAGGAAATGGTTGACTTTTAGCTAAGTTCACCAAAAGGTGAATTGTAGTACTCTTTAAGACACGGGAAGTTTGAGAAAAAGAATGCAAAAGCCGGAGTCCGTACGGGAGAGATATGATTTTCGCAAAATCATTAAATTGTATAAAAATAAGGGCTAAAAATAAATCATATATAGCGAATGCAAATTAAAGGAAAGGTGTAATACTCATCGATAGCTACGCGTTAATATAAAAACATCGTAAACGGAGCTCGTATGAGGAAGTTAAGGATTTTACAAGAATCAGTCATTTTCATGTGCGTCCTGTGTGCACTAGCTTCTAGAAAGCTTCTAGAAGGGGTTACGTAGCACCAACAGATTTTGGACATGTGTTAGGGAGTTATGGAGCCACGATAGAAGAGCGTAACGCGCATAGTGAGGGGAGCGGCGCACCTAAGCCATTTTCGCCTATAAATGGAGTCGCTGCCCTCATTTCGAATTCATACTTCAAACCTCTTTCTCCCTCTCTTTTTTGCTCTAAAAATATCAAGAAAATTTTTATTTATTATATACTTTAATTATTATTGCTATTACTCTCAAGTCTGGCCGATCTGAGGTGATCTCCTAGGTTCCGAGTCCCAAGTCTACCCTACTTCAATGGACTCACGCATCAATGGTGAGTTTCACAGCCCAACTTTTACCGTTTTCAATTTTTTATGAGGGGTGAGGGGGGAATACAGGCTATAAAGCTATTTAATGATTTTAAAAAAGCATTATTTCTTGTAATATATCAATAGTTTTGAAACTACATGCAAATTTTAGGATAATATTATGTCGGTAGTTACCCTGCTTTAGCTTTAAGAACAATATTATGCCTAGTTGTTATAATGCCTAAGATTATACTAAAGGAATATACCTAGTTTTTATGTTGGCCTATTCCCTAGAATAAACCAGTTTCTAGTCGTTATGCTGGCAAATATTAGGACAAGCTTTGTAATTAGTTGTTACGTTGCCCTAATATCCTATAAATATTAAGAACCTATTAACTATTTTATGAATATATATATATATATATATATATATATATATATATATATATATATATATATATATATATGTGTGTGTGTGTGTGTGTGTGAATAATTATGTAAGGAAATTATATCAAATGAATAGCATTATATCTAGTCGTCATGCTAGGTCATTTCTCTAGGGTAACATAGTACCACAGTCGACCTAAGGAATAAAATTATATCCAATCGTTACTCTCATCAAATAGATAATGGTAATAGATTATGCCATCTTTGTGATCAAATTAAACATTTAATAGTAGTATGTTAGGCCGTCTCTCAACTCTTATAATGGCCATATCTCCACTCCGCCTGTTTGGCTCTCCTAAGAATATCTACTTTAAATATAATTATATATTAATGATAATTATAAAACCATTAAGATTCTAAATGTTGGAAAATTAATTTTGTTAATTTTCAAAAAATGGATTTTCTCCATTTTTGAGCACAAATTTTGGACTCTAAATATAATCAAAACGGGTTATTGATTATATATTCGTGTTCTCCTCCGTGATATCTTCATTTTGATATATCACACGTCAAAAATGAATTAAAAATGAATGAGAAATTACTTGTCAAAGTAGGGAAATTGGAAGAGAAAGTAAAGGAGTTAAGTGGTTTTTAAAACTCATCCCACATTGGTGGGAGAATGAAAAGGAAATTGGTTTATAACTACAAAGACTAGCTACCTTTGTAAGGGGGTATTTGGCTTATCTTTTGAGAGGCCAAAAGTCATTTTAGGAAAAGATAAAAGGTAAAAGATGTTTGGTAAAAGCATTTTAAAAACTACTTTTGGAGATATAAGGAAAACAAAAAAGTCAGGAAAACCTGACTTTTTGCAACTTTTCCAAAAAGAACTTTTGCCTCTCAAAAAGATAAGCCAAACACCCCCTAAGGATTATTAGAACCAAGGTTCTCTCTTGCGCGCACATGTAGGGGGTGCAAATGCGAGCCAAATTGGCTTCGGGCCATTGAACTTGTGTGCGAGCGCGCGTCCTGCGGGCACGAATGCACCACTGATCGACTAGAAAAGTTCAAGGACCTTTTTTGCATTTTTTTTCCTTTTGGTTAACAGTTACAAAAACGAATTAAGAGTAATTAATCATAGATTTCTTGATTAATTTTCTTATTTAATTGTGACAGTTACAATTTCGTTTTAATTACATCGGTTATATTGAGTAGTATATATACAACGCCTATGTGACTGATTCAACACACCGGAAGAAACGAAATCACTCTCTTCCTCTCTTAAGCTTCGGCTTCATCTTTTCTCTCTTACTGCAACCAAGGTATAATCCGGGCCAAGTGAGGGTTCGGGCAATCTAGAAGAATTGATTTCTACTGTTGTATCCTGGGAAACAAACACCCATATAGGACGAATTTGTTTTAAGAAAATTGTGTTAAACACAGGCCTCAGTCAAGAATTTTATGGTTTTGTTCTTTCGTACAAATGTGGGTTATATTTTCCTAACAGTCTTAAAACAAATCGTTTGCACGAAACGAACTTGAAGGAAAAAAAAATTGTTTCTGTTTCATCTTATAGTGCTAATAAAAATGAATTTTTTTCCTCCCTCACACTTGTAGAGTCTGTTTTCAGAGATCGTTTTCTAAGACATTTTCTATGTTTTTTTTCCTGTTTTTTCTGTTTACATGTATCTAGCTGTTTAAGGTTATTGCATCCATAATCTGTTACTGTTTTCAGAAACTGTTTTTTAAAACAGTTTTCAGATTCTTTCTTTTGTATTACAGCCTTTCAGAACCTATTTTCTGGAAATAGACAATACTTAACAGTTTAGTTGTTATTGAATTTTAGTCTTTAACAGTTTTACATTTGCTTCCTTTTGTAGCATGACTACTGGTGAAGGTTCCCAACCACCAAAGCCTAATGGTACTCCTAATGCTCAAGGAGCTCCAATGATGACCATGTCGGTCAATCATGCTGAGAAACCTGAGAAGTTCTCCGGACTGAACTTTAAAAGGTGGCAGCAAAAGATGCTCTTCTATTTTACCACATTGAATCTTGCTAGATTCTTAACCAGAAGAGGCTCATCGAATGCCCGAAGGAGAAGGAGATGTGCAAGCTTTAACTGCTATTGATGCTTGGAAAAATTCTAATTTCTTGTGTAGGAGTTATGTTCTTAATGGTCTTGTTAATTCACTTTATAATGTTTATTGTGTAACTAAGACAACCAAAGAACTATGGGACTCATTGGACAAAAAGTATAAAACTGAAGACGTCGGGACAAAGAAATTTGTGGTTGCCCAATTTCTTGACTATAAAATGGTGGATGGAAAAATTGTTATGTCCCAAGTCCAAGAACTACAAGTCCTCCTACATGACATGCATGCTGAGGGTGTGGGGTTTAATGAGCCTTTTTCTGTTGCTTCCATGATTGAGAAGCTACCCCCTAGTTGGGTTGATTTCAAGAATTACTTGAAACATAAGAGAAAGGAGATGTCCATTGAGGACCTTATTGACTGCCTTCGAATTGAAGAGGAACATAAGATAGCTCAAAAGAGTAGTTATACCCCTAATTCTGAGAAAGCTAATGTGGTGGAGCATGATAAAACTTCTGGAAAGAAGAAATCTGGAAATGGAAAATTCCAAAAGAAAGGCAAGGGTTCAAATTTAGGAGCCAAAAGTGGAACTTTTAAGAAAAAGTTTCAAGGAAACTGCCATAACTATGACCAACGGGGTCATCGGGCTGCAAATTGCAAGCTTCCAAAGAAGGCTAAAGAGGAAAATGTTGTGGAGAAGATAACCAAAGATTTATCTGACATCGATCTTGCAGCGGTTATTTCTGAAGTTAATCTTGTGGAGTCCAATCTAAGGGAGTGGTGGATTGACACGTGAGCTACCCGTCATGTTTTCTCGTATAGAGAATGGTTCAGAAACCTCAAGGTTGTGGATAATGGTGACAAGCTGTTCATAGGAAACTCGGCCACTTCTGATATCTAAGGTTTTGGCAATATTGTGTTGCAGATGACGTCGGGAAGAGAGCTGACGTTGAATGATGTGTTGTATGTACCCGAAATTCGTAAGAATCTTGTGTCGGGTTGGTTGTTGAACAAGCATGTTTTTCGCTTGGTGTTTCAGTCAGATAAATTTGTGTTAACCAAAAATGGTGTGTATGTGGGTAAGGGGTATGCTAATAGGGGTATGTTCAAACTTTGTGTAATGGTTCTTAAGCCAAGTGACAATGATAATGAAATGAACAACTCTTCTACTTACTTGCTTGAGTCTTCAAATATATGGCATTCTAGATTAGGAAATGTTAATTTTGATACTCTTCGTCGTTTAATTAAACTCAATCACATACCATACTTTCACATTGACTCAAAATACAAATGCAACACTTGTGTTGAATCGAAATTAACACGACAATCTTTCAAGTCCATTCAAAGGACAACCGAACCAATTGGATTAATTCACAACGATGTGTGTGACATGAAATCAATTCCGTCTAAAGGTGGAAATAAGTACTTTATCACTTTTATTGATGATTGCACTAAATTATGCTATGTCTATTTACTTAAAAGTAAGGATGAGGCTATAGAGAAGTTTAAAGTGTATAAAAGTGAAGTTGAGAATCAACTTAACAAGAAAATTAAAGTAATAAGAAGTGACCGTGGAGGTGAATATGTATCACCGTTTGAGGAATTTTATGCAACTCATGGTATCATACATGAGCTTACTACACCTTATTCACCACAACAAAATGGTATGGCAGAAAGGAAAAATCGAACCTTAAAGGAAATGATGAATGTCATGTTGTTAAGTTCTAGGCTGCCACCCTCAACGTGGGGGAAGCTATCTTTCATCTAACTACCTTTTAATTAAGGTCCCACGAAAGAAATCGGATAAAACACCATACAAGTTATGGTCAGGTATAAAACCATCCTACAAATACCTTCGAGTATGGGGTTGCCTTGCAAAGGTCGTGGTACCTGCACCCAAGGTGGTTAAGATAGGACCCAAGACTGTTGATTGCATATTTGTTGGATATGTACAAAACAGTAGTGTGTATCGATTTCTTGTGCATGACTCAAAAATTCCAGAAATTCACCAAGGCACAATAATGGAGTCAAGAAATGCATCGTTTTTTGAGAATGTGTTTCCATGTATTCATATGGTTGAGACAAATGCTTCAAAGTTAATTGAGCACAATGAATCCTCTTATGAAGCAGAAATATAAGAAGAAACAGACCCCCGTATAAGTAAAAGGGCATGAGTGGGGAAGTCATGTGGTGATGATTTCTACACTTACATGGTTGAAAGAGAGCCTCAAACTTTCAAAGAGGTAGTCACATCCTCAGAAGGACCGCAATGGAAAGAGGCAATAAAAAGAAAAGTGGATTCCATCTTGCAAAACCATACATGGGAGCTAGTAGATTTACCTCAAGGTTGCAAACCACTAGGCTATAAATGGATTTTCAAGAAGAAAACGAAAGCGGATGGAACCATTGAAAAGTACAAGGCAAGACTACTAATTAAATGCTATTGACAGAAAAGTGACATTGATTACTTTGATATGTGCTCTCCTGTCACACGTATTACATCCATTAGATTGGTACTTGCAATCGCTTCTATAAGAAATCTTGAAGTACATGAAATGGATGTTAAAATAGCTTTTCTAAACGGGGATTTAGAAGAAGAAATCTACATGGAACAACCAAAAAGGTATGTTTCCCCAGGAAAAGAATCAAAGGTTTGCAAACTAGTGAAGTCATTATATGGGTTGAAACAAGCCCCAAAACAATGGCATCAAAAGTTTGACCATGTGATGTTGGAAAATAGATACAAGATTAATGAATGTGACAAGTGTGTTTATGTTAAAAACACAAGTGAGGGTTATGTTATCTTGTGCCTTTATGTTGATGATATGCTTATTGTTGGTAGCAACGATAAAATGGTTCAATCAACAAAGGACATGCTAAAGGCAAGATTCAACATGAAATATATGGGTTTGGCAGATGTCATTCTTGGTGTGAAGATTACAAGGACTGCAAATGGACTTACTTTAAATCAAACCCATTATGTGGATAAAATTCTTGAGAAATTTAACTCCGGTGATACTACTGTAGCTAGGACACCAATTGATACAAGTCATCATCTAAGTAAAAATAGAGGTGAGGAGTTGCACAAGTCGAATATGAAGGAATTATTGGTAGTCTGATGTACCTTATGAGTTGTACCAGAACAAGTTGAATATGCAAGAATTATTGGTAGTCTGATGTACCTTATGAGTTGTACCAGACCTGACTTAGCTTTTGCAATAAGCAGACTAAGTAGATATATCAGTAATCCGAGTGATGAACATTGGAAGAGTATTAAAAGATTATTACAATACTTAAGGTAGACTCGCAATTATGGGTTGCACTATACAAGATATCCCGAGGTGATAGAAGGGTATAGTGATGTAAATTGGATATCTGACATTAAAGACTCCAAGTCAACCAGTGGGTTTTTGTTCACACTTGGAGGTGGAGCTATATCATGGAAATCTTCAAAACAAACAGTTATAGCTAGATCCACCATGGAATCTAAATTTATAGCACTTGATAAAAGTGGAGAAAAAGCCGAATTGCCACGACAATTTTTGGAAGATATACCAGGATGGCCTAAACCAGTTTCGGCAATCTCAATCCACTGCGATAGTCATTATATGGGTTGAAACAAGCCCCAAAACAATGGCATCAAAAGTTTGACCATGTGATGTTGGAAAATGGATACAAGATTAATGAATGTGACAAGTATGTTTATGTTAAAAACACAAGTGAGGGTTATGTTATCTTGTACCTTTATGTTGATGATATGCTTATTGTTGGTAGCAACGATAAAATGGTTCAATCAACAAAGGACATGCTAAAGGCAAGATTCAACATGAAATATATGGGTTTGGCAGACGTCATTCTTGGTGTGAAGATTAGAAGCACTGCAAATGGACTTACTTTAAATCAAACCCATTATGTGGATAAAATTCTTGAGAAATTCAACTCCGGTGATACTACTGTAGCTAGGACACCAATTGATACAAGTCATCATCTAAGTAAAAATAGAGGTGAGGAGTTTCACAAGTCGAATATGCAAGAATTATTGGTAGTCTGAGCACAAGTTGAATATGCAAGAATTATCGGTAGTCTGATGTACCTTATGAGTTATACCAAACCTGACTTAGCTTTTGCAATAAACAGACTAAGTAGATATATCAGTAATCCGAGTGATAAACATTGGAAGAGTATTAAAAGATTATTACAATACTTAAGGTACACTCGCAATTATGGGTTGCACTATACAAGATATCCCGAGGTGATAGAAGGGTATAGTGATGCAAATTGGATATCTGACATTAAAGACTCCAAGTCAACCAGTGGGTTTTTGTTCACACTTGGAGGTGGAGCTATATCATGGAAATCTTCAAAACAAAACAGTTATAGCTAGATCAACCATGGAATCTGAATTTATAGCACTTGATAAAAGTGGAGAAGAAGCTGAATTGCCACGATAATTTTTGGAAGATATACCAGGATGGCCAGTTTCGGCAATCTCAATCCATTGCGATAGTCAATCGGCAATTGGACGGGCACAAAGTGCTATGTATAATGGTCCAAGGATAACATTGCAAATCCGCTAACCAAAGGGCTAAACAGGGAGTTAGTTGCAAAATCATCAAAAGGAATGGGATTAAAACCCATGAACGAATAAGTTATTGCGAAGGAAAACCCAACCTAGTTGACTGGAGATCCCAAGATCTAGGTTCAATGGGACAACCTAATTGTGATTGTGGTGAGGTGAAAGTGTTGTAAGACTACGGGGGAGTCGTAGCAATCACTAATAGTCTCTTAGGGTGAAAGTGTTGTAAGACTACGGGGGAGCCGTAGCAATCACTAGTAGTCAATTGGGGTGAAAGTGTTGTAAGACTACGGGGGAGCCATATCATTCACTAGTAGTCAGTTGGGGTGAAAGTGTTGTAAGACTATGGGGGAGCCGTAGCATTCACTAGTAGTCAGTTGGGGTGAAAGTGTTGTAAGACTATGGGGGAGCTGTAACATTCACTAGTAGTAGGTTGGGGTAAAAGTGTTGTAAGACTACAGGGTAGCCTTAGCATTTACTGGCGGCCAGATAGGGTGGAAAGTGTTGTGAGACTGCAGGATGACTCGTAGCATTCACAAATTCTTTCTGATGGTTTAGACCAGGGTGGGTCAGTTCGTAAGGCTATCGGAGGGCCACAACATGTTTGGAATCAGGATATGGAAGGTCGTGAGATACCGGGTATGAGGAAGACTACAGTTGGTCATGTAGCATTCAGTTTAGCATAGGGTTGGTGACAAGGTGGTCTGGGTAGTTACTGCCTGTGAGGTTTTCTGTCAGAAGTCGCAAGGGGCGACTGTATGGGAGCCTTTGGCTCAGTAACCAGGTTGGAAGTCGACATTTCGGATGAATGGCTGACGAATTAGGACTAAGGAGGTCTCGATGGACTAAGGGAAAGCAACCAGAAGGCACCAGCCTGCTGTTTCAGGCAGTTTCACTATTTCGGGTAGTATTAGCGATTTGGGTTCCATGGGAATGAGGAGTATTTGGGTGTTTGGGTAATGCCAAGTCACTCACAGTGGGATTAAATAATCTCAGAGTAATTGATTTGACCCTGTTGTGCAGCTCTCGTCTGAGTCTAACCGATCAGGGATGAATCTTCTACTCGAAGGATTATTTGAGCCTCCTGTCGAGTTAAGTGTTCTTTAGCCATATATGGTCAGTGACTTTGTCTCCGTCGAGATGACAATGTGATTAGGGATTGAAACATTTTGTGAGGTGCAAGACCCTATGAGGATGGCTTGGTAGCAGTTCGGTGTGAGGGGTCTGACTGGGAGTCTGACCATTGAGACTTAGGTTTCGGATTCCAGATAAGTGGGGTCGGTTTCTATTTGAGAGTTTGAGGATTCGTTCTTCATCGGATTCGGGGAACTATTCCAAGGATGATTTCGGCAGATCTGGATAGATCATTGTTGGAAGTGTTATGATTGCTGCAACTCGTTCAGAGTTTGACAGGAAGTGGTTTCAACATGGGCGAGTTGTTGGGAAGTCAGGTTATTGTAGATTTTAGGTCTTAAAAGGTAGAAGTGGCTTGCAAGGGTTGAAGATTCGGGTGTTATTTCCAATATAGAAGTCTTGGTTGCCTTAGGAAGGCCATTGATTACACGGGGTAATGGTTGTACCCTCAGGATGGCGGGAGTCGGTACTCATGGGAAGCATCAGTTGGTTCATGGCGAATAATGGTGGTCGCGGGCATGGCGCGCGAACTATAGTCGGGATAGGTGACTGTAGCAAACTTCGAGGACGAAGTCTAGTTTAAGTGGGGGTGAGTTGTAACACTCGGAATCTAGAAGGTCAATTTTAGAAGTAAAACCCCCATTTCTAATGAACAACTCGTCGAGTTTGGGGCAAGAAACTCGACGGGTTGGAAAGTTGGAGCGCGCGTTTCTGGAAGACCAACTCGACGAGTTGGAGAGGATCAACTCGACGAGTTGGATGGGGTTTGGGAAACCCTAAAATCGGGACTCTGCACCCTATTTAAACAACTTAAGCCAAAGGTTTTAGCCTCATATCCAGCCTCCACTGTTCTAACCCTAAATCTCGAAACCCTAAAGCTATTTTGATTGATTTTGAGCCATTTTGGGTGCTTTTGGTGGAAGCGTCCCGACGAGTTGATTGGAATTCGACGAGTTGATTGGAAGTGTACCGACGAGTTTGGGGAAAACTCGACGAGTTGATGCGAGATATCGTGATTTTGTGGTTTATGGGAACTCACCGAGTTAGAGGACAACTCGACGAGTTGAGTCAACTCGGAGCGTTGACTTTGACCACGACTTGAATGTTGACTTTGAACTTGGCCAAGGTTAACACCTGGAGGGTTATGAAGTACGGAATGGGTTCTAAAGGGTAGTTCAATGTAAAGGTTTGGGCCCAAATTGGAAAATTGGGCCATTGATGGGCTTTCATGGATTTTATAGTTTGGGCCTAGATGGGACGGGTGTGAAACGGTCATTTCACCCCAAGTGAGGATTATGGATCATGGTTGAGACCCAGTTGCTAATTGGGTGATATTTTGGTATTGATAGCTCAGGGAGTTGTCAGGGCAGCAGCTAAGGATTTTTGCAGTGAGCTTCAGCATTCGAGGTGAGTCTCCTCACCATACCAATGGGTCGAAGGCACCAAGGTCGGCCCATTATGTGTTATGTGGTATGCTAGTTGATTATGTGGTACATGATATGTTAGTTATCTTTGTGATACTCGCATGGAAGACCCCGGGGGGGGAGGGGGAGCCCGTGGCGCTTGGATGTCAGACCATGTGGGGGTGCCCATGATATTCCAAGTAAAGACCATGGGGGTGTCCATGGCACTTGGTTTTCAGACCATGTGGGGGTGCCCATGGAATTCCATGTAAGACCATGGGGGTGCCCATGGCACATAGGTGTAAGACCCTGGGGGAGCCCATGAGATCTTGGAGTAAGACCATGGAGGGAGTCCACAACATCCATATATGTTTGTATGCATGACTTGCATGGTTGATATGCTTTATGTGATTATGTGGATTGTGTGGGGTATGTTATATATGAGGAACCCACTATGCTTCGTGCTTATAGTTTTGTTTATGGTTTCAGGTATCACTCGTTTGGAAAGGATGGGCCAGGCTTGATTGCAGCGCATACACTCATGTTTTCCGCATTATGTGATTTTGGGATGTAACTCTGATAAATGTTTTAATTAAGCAATGTTTTTGAATGGTTGGATTAAGTAACATTTGTGTTTGACTATAATGGAAAATGAAATTTTTACCCTGGATTTTTGGGTCGTTACACTTCAGAAGTGTTGTTCGTCGCCTAGAACCGTCTAACTCTTGAATCTGATAATGAGGGTCGTATTTATACTCAAGAAAGAAGCGCTCGGAGAAAGAAATCGAAAAATGCTATCGCAGAAAAGGGAATTGTGATCACAGAAAATGTGATAAATTCCATAAATGCCCTTAAATGATGTAGGATGCTATTTATGAAGTTTTTGAGGTTGCAACACAAAAATGGGATCGTAGAAAGGCCTTATGCGATCACAATATTTCATTTTTCTTCTCAGATGGATTTCAGATGACTTATTTCGACCCTGGAAAACTTCGTCCCATTTATGGGATCACGTATATGAAAAATGTTATCGCATTTTAGGTTTTTTGGCCCGTTTTGGTAGAGATTCTTGTAACACTCCAATCCAGGTATTCTATTGTCTATCTTTAAGTAATTTCATTTTGGCAAAAAAAAGACCCTTTTGTACACTGGGCGTACATGTGGTACGCTTAGCGTACATGAGAGATGCGCATCGGGTGGCTGAGGCTCGTACGATGGGCGTACGAGCAAGTACGTAGGGTGTACGTGTCAGGTGGCTAAAAACCTAATATCTTGACTTGCACGCTATTTAAGCAACCTTATATCATTTGGACCAAACCCTAATCAGCCTCCATAGCCTCATTTCGTCCCTTAACCCCAGATTTCATGAGAGTGTGATCCTTGAGCTTAAAGAGTGTTTTGGTGGCCATTTTAGAGAGTATTCAGGAAGGAGAAGGTGGTGAGCAAGTCTTGGGCGTCATTAAGCTTTTACATCCTACATCTAGTTCATCTTGAGGAACTTCTAGAGGTATAAAGTCCTAACCTTGTCATCTCTTTTGTTAGTTTGAGCTAGGGTTTTTTATGGAGTCCCTTTTTGGTTCTTGGACCCTCTCTTGTGAGTTGAGCAACGCCAGAGACTAGGATGGTTAGATCTAAGCTCTTTGAGCATGTTGGATGCATAAATGTGCCATCTTGAAGGTTGTTTTGATTCCATGCATGAGCTTGGAGTCTTAAATGAGGTCTTAATTGGAAGAGTAGAGTATGGGGGACCCTTATGGCATGCAAGGGCATAAAGTTGCCAACTTTATGCCCTAGGAAATCTTAATGGATTCATATCTGAAGTTTAACGTTGAAATCCCAAGTATTAAGTACTTAATGGCCGTGGTGCATAATCAGCTTGTACGTCGGGCGTAATATCTTGTACGTTGCGCGTACAACCAAGGGGCTAGGTACGCTAAGCGTACTGGAGTGGTACGCTGGGCGTACGCTCCTCAGATGGGTTTGGGCTTCGTGTGGACTTATGAGCTTATTCGGCCTTATTCAATTTTGGGACTGGTCCCATTAAAGTTAAGTGGACTGTTATTCTGTTTTGGACCATAGTTGTCTTGGTTGGGGTTGTTGGGCCATGTGGCCCATTAATAGCTTTTATCTTGGATCCGAGGCCTATTAGTAAAGGAAAGACTTTTGGGCCACCATGGAAGGGCTTAGGCTTAAGTGTTTGGACTCTTTGAATAGGTTGAATATTAATCCTAATTTAGGGTTATTTGTATTATTGTTTAGTGTGAGGTTATAGACTGTTAGGCGAGCAGTTATTGTGTTCAGCAGATTGAGGTGAGTCTTCTCACTACACCCATGGGTCGAAGGCACTAAGGCCGGCCCATTATTTGTTATGAGATGTTAGTAATTGATTATGCTATGGTTTGCATTAACTTTTGTGAAGACCGTAGGGGGAGCCCATGACACTGGGATACAAGACCATGAGGGTAGCCCATGGCATTCCAAATGAAGACCATGGAGGGAGTCCATGGCAAAATTATGTTTATGTGTGCATGGTAATATATGGTTATGTGTTTATGTGTTTTTGGAAAACTCACTAAGCGTGTGCTTACAGTTTTGTTGGGTGTTTCAGGTACTTCTGATTCTAAGGCAAGGGCTTGGCTTGATGGCGCAGCGTGCACTCCCCTGTATTTCGGCACTTAGTATTTGAATACTCTGATCTGTTAAACAATGTGGTTATGTAATGGGATTTTTGGAAAACAAATGTGGTTGATATTATTAATTATTTAATGAAAAACTTCCTATGAATTTTGGGCTGTTACAATTCTTCCGTTTAAGTAAACATTAAAGTCGTCCGAAATTTTGTCTAGTTTCAGGAACATTTTGAGCCTCGTCAATCGAAGTTACGAGTCATGAGATATGGTCAAAATACTGACAGGGGGTCAAAGTTACTAACAACATCCTTTAGGCTTCATATTGTAGCAATCTATCTTCGTATGATCAATTCAATCGAATGTTTCTTGACCAACACATATTCCAAGAATTACTCAACATCCTCCTTTAGTTCCAACTCCATTTAGGCTCCAAATATGCATCGAGCTGCTCCCAAAGTACCACTCCACTTGATTTATCTGAAAAAACAACACAAAAAATGCTGGCAGTACGGGACTTCTGATAAAAGACATGAGTTGAACATTATTTAAACAGATGACATACAAATGTACAAAATATTATGCTAAATGCTAATAAAAATACCCTAAAAGATGCATAAAGTGGCATCTATCAAATCTCCCCAAGCTCAGCCTTACTTGCCCTAAAGTAAGAAAAATATTAAACATTATAACCAAATGGAAAGATTTAGATGACCTAAAAATAATTTAGAATAAAAGTTGAAATTAAAAATTAGAACTAAAAATACTTCAATCTTTTTTTCTCTTCACATTATCAGATTTCACAACGAGGAATGAATGTGTAGCTAGGAATGAATGTACTTGATAAGTTTGCAGAAATTCTGATTTTGACGATGATGTTGGCGAAAAATATGAATTTCAGCAACTCTAAAGATCCCCTGATTTTCCCTATCTTGCTTGGACTGCGACCATCTCTTTATTGAAAGCGTAAAAATAAACTAAAAACTACATCTCAGGTTGCCTCTTGGAAAGCTGTCCATTTTTTAAGTCGTTGGCTTGACTTTGTCCAACCAGATTATTAACTGGTTTATAGCGTTCCAAGAGAGTCGTCCGCCTTATATTTTTTCCTATAAAACCACAAAGAGCGAAAAATATTGGCCCCTTTGGGCCTTGGAACAAACGTCCACGTGTTATTATCAATAAGAGCATCTTGCATGGCAATGGACCAATTACGGTCTTGAAGGGTTTGGAGGTGAGATTTAGGCAATGGAGATTTGGTAGTGGTGTGAAGATTTAGGCGTTGGATGGTCTTGGAAATGCCAACACGAGAGTAAGTAACCATAAGGTGAGGGGACGGAATCGGAATGGCGTTCTTGGATGTAGGAGAACCAAGAAGAGAAGGAGTAGTGTCAGGTATAGGATCTGAGGGGATTGTAGGAAGAGCTTCGGTTGTAGCGGAACTAAGAGGAGTGGTGGTGTTGGGTTAAGAAGTGTTTGATAGAAACATGTCACGAAACATAGGAGATATTTCATAAGTGGATGTATCAAGGAAGGAGTAGGAGGGTGAATGATATGGAGAGAAGGATTTGAAGGGAAAGACGGTTTCCTTGAAAACTACATGACGAGAGATTAGAATTTTTCGAGTAGAGATATCGAAACATCGAAATCTATGGTGATTTGATGGATAACCAAAGAAAATGCATAGAGTAGTTCTCTGAGCAAGTTTGTGAGGAGTTGGAATATGAGGATAGCATAAGCAACCAAAGACACGAAGATGAGAGAATTGGAGGGCTTTTTGGTATAATTTGGTGAATGGTATTGCATTGTTGCCGAAGGATGAGGGTGTGATGTTAAGAAGGTGGGTGGCTATGTGAAGGGATTTAACCCAAAACATGGGTGGAAAGTGAGCTTGGAAAAGTAGGGTATGAATTATTTTGTTTATAGTTTGAATCATATGTTCAAACTTTCCATTTTATTGGGAAGTGTGAGGGCATGAGAAACGAAACGAGATTACATGTTGGTCAAAAGGTTATAAAAAGGTTTGTTATCAAATTCACCCCTATGATCACATTGAAATTGTTTGATTTCAGTTTGAAATTGGTTTTGAATGTAAGCACGAAAGTGTAAGAATTTGCTAAACACATCAGATTTATGTCGTAATGGGTAACCCATAGAAAGTAGGAGAAATGATCAAGAAAAATAATATAGTATTTAATACCACTAATACTTGGAATTTGAGATTCCCACAAATCATAATATATAATATCAAAGCAAGAAGAAACACTCAAGTTTGAATTAATAAAAGGTAATCTAATGTGTTTTGCAAGGTGACATGCTGAACAATTAATATTAGACGATGTCTTATTACATGAAATAAAATGAATGGAAACTAATTGATTGAAAACACTAGCGCCAAGGTGTATGAGGCGTTGGTGCCATAAGGAGGGATTGTTGGTGATGAGGCCAACGGGAGACTGGAGAGATGGAGGAGTAGGATATAGGTCGCCAGAACTGTCACACCTACGCAGGACCTAATGGGTTGCCAAATCCTTCACAGAAAAGCCAAAAGGGTCAAATTCAATGGATACATTATTATCAGATGTAAATCGACTCATATATATTAAGTTTTTGATAATATTAGGTGTGACAAGGATGTTATGAAGATGTAATGTTATGACCAGATGTAATGGCTCACAAACTACTAGGTCATGTATTCCAGCGTCTTGCAGCTGGATCGGCTCACAAACTGCCGGATATCATTCCTCAACATCTCGTGGTACTGGGCCTTCTTCATCTCCTCATCCGCCACATACTGCGGAACCAGAAGTGCCCTCTCCCAGAACATAGCGGTGACCTCAGTCACCGTCTCAGTAGTCTGACGGAGATCCTGAAACTCTCGCGCCAGCTAATGCACCTCGATCACCGGTGCAAACTCAGCTCGGACCTGGTCGAGAAATCACTCCAAGTCATCAAATCAATAGCATCACCCCCCACAGCATGCCCTACCTACTCCCACCAATCACGAGCCCTGTCCTTCAGGAGGCAGGATGCTAGTCTGACCTGGTCCCCCTCGGGACAACAACTAGTACGGAAGGCATTGGCAACATATGCCAACCACCTACTGCTCGCAATAGGGTCCCTAGCGCCAAGATAATTTGGCGCTCTACAAGCCTGAAACTCCCTGAAGGTCAGAGAGCGCGTCCCAAATAAAACCACAATCTCAGCGTGAAAAGCACTTAATCTCTTATCAAGAATCTCCAAAATACCCTCCTCGACCAAGCCAAAAATCACTGGAGTCTGATCAAGGATACTGCGCATAATCTCAGACGAGATGAACTCCCTCGTCTGTTCGTCAAGCTGCTCGGCTCCAGAACCTAAGCCTGATTCCTCCCCGATACCGGAACTGCCCACTGGCCTACCTCGCAATACCACCATACTGAAAATAGACCATAAAACTATCAGAATAAGCATCAATGCACATATCGGGGAAATCATAACTACACAAGCTCCCTGGCTTCATTATAGCCCTCCTTGAATCGAGTACGAATCCTCTGCTTCCAATTGTATGGGACCAATACTACCTTCCACATCAGTCCGTACTTTCCTCAAGAAGTGCCTTCACTCAGCCAAGTTACTCTATAACCAACAAATCCCTCACAGCTAGGGCTCTCAGCACTAAATCTCGTCCTAGGTTTTCCTAGGGCAACTCCACACCACTATCCGCCATCAGCTACATAAGGAACTCATGCTAACCATCTCTTACTAGCTCAGGAATACAATTACATATTACAAAGACTAGATAATTCATTGAATGAGAGGTCTCTCCCTATAACGGTTGGACTCAAACAAGAGTTGCGCAATAGAGCTAAACCTAACCTTCTGAAATTATTTAGTTTTCATAACATGTAACTTAGCATATTCGCTTACTAACTAGATGAGATTAGCAAGAACTCCTAAAAGCACAAAGCAAGCAGCATTCAAGCATCAAGTAAACAGAACTGAGCATAACCTAATCAGGCTATCCTATCACTGATTGATCAGTACTAGCATGCAGATCTATAAGCTCATACAACATGCATACAAAGGCATCTCTCCTTTAGCCCTAATATAGCATGCGATTCACAATTCACAATTTATATATATATATATATATATATATATATAAACATGCATGGGTATTTTGGGATAACTTACTTGAGCTCGGATGATTGCACGCACCACACCCTTTTCTCTTTTAGAAATCATGTTTATAAAAATGTTTCCTTTTGAAAATTTCTACCAAGTCTTTAGTTTGAGTTCAGACACACCCGAAAGTGTGCCCGAATCCCTCAAACCAAGGCTCTGATACCCACTTCCCAAAAACATGGTCCCAAAAATTTTGTTTTTAATAATGGATAAAACAGTGATTCCAATAACATCCAATCACCTCAAATAAAAACCAAAGTATTAATTGTCATAAAATCAGAGTAAAAAAACATCAAATGCGTAATCCAATGGTGTGTGCGATCCAGTCATCCCGAGCTCTTCCCTCTGGAACCAGAAGTACCTGAAACATAAACTGAAAACCGTAAGCACAAATCTTATTGAGTCCCCTCAAAATACAACATACCAATCATATAATAAACAAATAGTGGGCCCACCCCGTCATCGGGCCCTACCCGGCTTCGGACCCCGTCCGGCATCGGGACCCGCCTGGCATCGAGCTGAGCTCGGTAAAACAGGCCCTGCCCAACATACAATAACATATATCAAAATAAGCACATACACATGCAATAATCATAGAGATATATAGCATACAAATATCCATCGGGCTCCGTCCGGCATCGGGCCTGGACCCAGAAAACATATAAAAATAGCACATGCAAGAGTCATGGAGACAACTAGCATGCTAACAACATAATATAAACATGGGCCGGCCTTGGTGCCTTCGACCCGCTAAACCCAGTAAGGAAACTCACCTCGAATGCTGAAAGATAATTGGCTAAATCCCCAGCCCCGAAAATCAGCTCTACTCAACCCCTAAATAGAAACAATCCCCTTAGATATCGATCGATGTTTCCAAAACCCCTTAATGGTCAAACGTGGTCAAATTCAAAGTCAAAGTCAACGCTCCGAGTTGACTCAACTCGCTGTGTTCCTCATCAATCAACAGAATCGTGAAAAGCCGGTCCAACTCGCCGAGTTCACCCATGAACTCGCCGAGTTTTCCCTTTAGCCAGTAGAATCGGGAAAAGTCGATCCAACTTGCCGAGATCACCTATGAACTCTCCAAGTTCTTCACGAGAAACACCCCTTAATCCATTAAGTCACCATTCTCGAAACTAAAAGGTCCCCTACTCAGATCTAGGCTAGAATGTCGACTAGATGGGTAAAGTTTCCAACTTTACCATGAAGAACCATCCTAATGGGTAAAGAACCCAAAACCCTTAGCTTAGAAGGTTAAGGCTTAACAAATAAGCACTTATTCATCAAGACAAAGCTCCATAATACATATATGGTCCCTAAAGGTTGCTCATACACGTAAAGTTTCCAACTTTACTCTCAAGTATGCATGGAAGAGGCTCAAAAGATCAAAAGAAGCCATAAAATGGACTTAATGCATGCATGGAGCTCTTAAGACCATAAAGTTGGCACCTTTATGCCAAAAGAGCTCAAGAGGACCATAGATCTGGAAAGATAGCACTTGGGACGACCTTCAACCCCACCAATCACCTAAACATGGCTAAAAGCCTCAAAACTAACCCAAAAAGAGTCCAAACAAATATTGAGCAAGTTTAGAACTTTATACCAGAAATATGTTGGAAATGAAGCGAAGAATCAAGATCTTGAAGGCTCCAACTTGAATCACTACCTTGCACCAAGCTTCTCCTTCTTCTAATGGCTTCAAATACACCAAAATACACCCTCAAAGGGCTCACAACACTCAAAAAGGCTTTAGAGTTTCACGATTAGGGTTAGGGACTTTGGAGGGTGCAAATGAGGCCAACACCTGGGACTTAAGGTGTTTAAATAGAGTGCAATACCCTAAAATTAGGGTTTCCTCCTGAGCGGCCAACACGCCGAGTTGAGACTCCTCAACTCGTCGAGTTGCCTCATGAAAATCTGCGGCCAAAATAACTTCAACACGTCGAGTTGGGGCTTCCAACTCGACGAGTTCTTCAGGGAAAATGCAATACTTGGAATAAAATCTTACCAGAAATAAGGCGTTACATGTTGACTTGGTACAAATGATCTGCGACATCTTCTCTATGATTGAAACACGTTTCACTGTTATGAATTTCACATGATAGAAATTCATTCGTTTCGGGTATGAACCCTTCAAGCAGGATGACGACGTAGTCCGGATCATACGTGCAAATCACTTGACCTTGATCTTCAATGATCATATTATGCATTATGTAACATCCCAAGTTCGGAAGCAAGAAGTTAAAGGGTGCTAAGTGTAAATTAAGGAAGCTACTCGACGAGTAGGTATGCTACTCGTCGAGTCGGAGCGGGATTTGATCGCGGGTTAAGTGGCCAACTCGCCGAGTCGGAAGATGTACTCGAAGAGTTGGTGCTGGAATGAGAAAACCCGAATCCCGAGGGTTGCACCCTATTTAAAGGACTTTATGTCCTTCTCCCAGCCTCCTATTCCCCCTGAGAGTTCCAGAAAACCCTAATTTTCGTGTGAGACTTCATTGTTGAGGAAATTGGAGCTTGGAAGAGGAATTTGATGTAAGGAGCTTGAGGAATTAGAGGCTAGCATCAAGGGGCTTGTGTAGACCTGGGATCTACATCAGTTTGGGCACATCTCAGAGGTAAGGAGCCATTATCTTAAGCTATTTCCTTTTTGGTTCATCCTTGGTGGTTGATTTGGAGTTCCTTAGCTTGTTTGAGATCTATTCCGGGTTTGGAGTTTAGATCTGAGGTTGCTACTCCAGATCTAGGTTTGTGATGGTCCAAAATGTCATAAAGCTTCTGTTTAAGAGTTGTTGGTGAAGCCCCCTAGTCCTTAACCCTAGCCCTAGTGTGTTTTGGGCCTATATCTCCTTGGTTTCACGTAAAGTTTGCAACTTTATGTGAGGGTTAGACTGTAGAAGAGTGGATCTATGGATTGGAGCCCCTGCATGGCTCGAAAAGCCACTGTATCGATTGAGAACTGGAGAGACTCGGCGAGTCACATGGGTGTACTCGACGAGTTGTATGAACATGTGCATGGACTCGGTGAGTTGGAAGAACAACTCGACGAGTCTGTTGAAGATTTCCTTGGACTCGGCGAGTCTGTTCTTGGACTCGGCGAGTCTGGTCGCAGAACCCAACCTATTTTGGTTAAAGCTTTGGATTAGTGAGTCGGTTGGTGACTCAGTGAGTTGGACAAGATGGAATTCCGAGATCGTTGAACTCGACGAGTCTTGGGGCGACTCGGCGAGTTGAGTCGTGTTATGGGAGTTTTCTGAGTATAAGAACTCGACGAGTCGACGGGTTGACTCGGCGAGAAGAGTCAACCAGGAAGGTTGACTTTGACTGAGGACTTTGACTTTGACCAAGAGTTGACCAGTTTGACTTCCAAGGGTATTTTGGTAATTTTGGTATTTATGGAATTGGTTCTTTGGTAGTGTTTTGTGGTGAAGTTCGTGTCGGTGGTCGGAGCAGCTTGGTCTTATCTCTTCAGTCGGAAATTGCAGGTGAGTTATCCTCACTATATCGACAGGGTCTACGGCACCAAGGTCGGCCCTTTATCGGATAGAAATCCGGGTATTGTTTGTTATGTTGTTGCTTTGCTAGATCTGTATCCTGGTATTTAGGATGGTGTTATGTTAGTGACATGGTTAAGGTCGGTACCCGGTATATAGGGTAATGTTATGCTAGTGACTGGTTAGGTCGGAATCCTGGTTAGGATGTTGATATGCTATGTGATCTGTTAGACTGTTTTGTCTGGTTAAGGATTTGTTATGTGATTAATTGTTTTATGTGCACATGGTTGTTTGACGGGGGTTGGGTTGAGGCGGGTCCTGCTTTGTGCTGTAGGCCAACATACCCAGTGCGGACCGGATATTCCGAAGGCCCAGCGAGCGGTCCGGATAGGCTGAAGGCCCCAAGAGAGCGGACCAGACGTGCTGAGGCTCAGAGAGTAGACCAGGCCAACTGAAGGCCCGGTGTAGGCAGACCAGTCATACTGTAGACTCAGAGAGTGGACCAGGTGGATTGAAGGCCCGGTGCGGGCGGACCAATCACACTGTAGACTCGATGTACATGGCTAGACTCGGAGGGTGGACCAGGTGGACTGAAGGCCCGGTGCGGGCGGACCAGTCACACAGTAGACCCGATGTGCATGGTTGTTCTATTTGTGATATGTTATGAGTATGTTTATGTGTGGTTGGTATTTTGGGGGTAACTCACTAAGCTTTCGGGCTTACAGTTCAGTGTATTGTTTCAGGTACTTCAAGAGATCGTGGCAAGGCGAAGGCATGATCGTACCGCTCCTCATGTTTTATGATTTATGTGATATGGTTCTGGGGGATACTCTGATGTTTAAACTATTTTGAAAACAAGATGTATGAACGTAATGGTTTTTGAATGAATTAAAATGTTTTAATTTGGCTCAAATTTTATGGGTGTTACAAGTTGGTATCAGAGCCTTGGTTTGAGTGAATTGGAGGAACATTCGTGTGAATCCAGTCTCAAATCAAGTAGGGATTTTCAAAATGATTTTCAAAAGGTTTTTCGAAATAAGTAAAGGAGGATGCAGAGGGTACGATCAGCCAGATCCAGTAAGTAGACCCCAAAATACCATACAAGTTATTTGATTATGTGATATGTTAGAACAGCATGCTAGTACTAGGCTAGGGATCTTCAGGAATTACATGATAGAATTGCCTGATTATATTATGCCTGCTAGCCTAGGGTTTCCTTTGTATGAAATTGACATCATTACTGTAGTTATTTAGTGTATGCATCATGGTTATACATAATTAAGATCTTATAGACTGAGAATGTTTGATTTGGCCTTATGTTTTGTTCCTGTATGATTGGGAGCTTAGGGTAGGATTGGATATTCGAAAGTCTATAGGGTCCAGCGTTATGTATGACTAGCATACACTAGTGCTGCAGGGTTGGTGGAAGTTTCATGGATGGGAGGGTTGCGTGAGACCGGTAGGTCGGTTATGGGATAGTGGTGCTCCTCTAGGAGTGGGGATCGAGTGTTCGTTATGTATATGCTATTGTTAGGGTGTTGTGGTGATACTTGATACAAATATGGGTAGGTGTGGAAGGTAGTATGGGCCCGTACTACTGAAAGCACAGGACCCGTACGCGTATCAAGGAAGTCACAACCCCTAGGGTTTTGTTGGGAGCTAGTTCTCGGGGTTGTTATGAGGAATGCCTAATATCTTGTGGCGTATTTTCTATATGGCGATTACGAGACGTCTCGGGGCAGGATCCGGTTCGGGATCGGGATCAGGAGAGGGTGATCAGGATGGTTCAGTGCCACTCGAGGTCATTGGTTAGATGAGTACGGATGAGTTGGATGCCAGGATTCGTGAGATCCTGCATGATGAGGTTGCTACGATGTTCCGGGCTGAGTTGCCGGAGATGTTTGGGTCGATCAAGACCGCCATGGTTGAGTACTTTGATGAGCGCTATGCATCTCTTACGGAGACGGCTGCCGTGGCAGCTACAGCAGCTGTAACAGCGGCAGGGGGAGGAACCGGTCGAGGTTTTCAGTATCGGGACTTCGATAATACGAAGCCCCCTACTTTCGATAGAGTTCAGGATTCGATCGTTGCTATGAGATGGTTGTCAGAAGTGGAGGGTTGTTTCTTCACGTGTTCATGCCCTGCAGATCAGAGGGTGAGGTGTGCTCTGAACCTTTTGAGGCTCGGGGCGAAGGATTGGTGGAGGTTGACTATGGGATCTTATTCTGATGCGTAGCGGGCTGCGGTTTCGTGGGATCAGTTCCGGGAAATGTTCAGTACTCGTTATGTTCCGCAGGTAGAGAGAGAGAGAGGTTGGCTCAGGAGTTCCTGGAGCTGAAGCAGGATTCAGAGTAGGTGACGGAGATCACCAGGATGTTCACTGAGAGGGCGATGTTTTGCCCAGAGTTAGCTTCGGAGCAGGCTCAGATGTCCCGATTTCTGAGTATGCTCAAGAGGGACATCAGGCAGTTTGTGTCCACGCAGAGGTGTGATACCTTTTCAGAGTTGCAGGAGGCCGCCAGGCGGCAGGAGTTAGAGATGGAGTTGCAGTTACGAGAGCAGAGGCAGGCTCCGGTGCAGTCGTAGCCGGCGCCGAAACGGTCCAAAACCGTTGACTCTAGGGTTGGAGGTCAGAGCAGCCACACTTGTGAGAAGTGTGGGAAGGGTCATGCTGGAGTTTGTAGGTCCGGTGGTGCGTGTCGCAAGTGTGGGAAAGAGGGGCATTATGCGAGGGATTGTCGTCAGTCGGTCCCGGCTCAGGCTATGAGGATCTGTTATTATTGTCATCCGGTTGGACACTTGAGGGTCCACTGTCCACAGCTTGTTGCAAGGCCGGTGCAAGCTCCAGCACCGGCCACTTTGAGGAGTACGGGTGGAGGTCAGGGTGGAGCGGAGCCTCTAAGGGCTCAGGGACGCGCTTTCCAGCTTACAGCAGAGGAGGTCAGGGCAGAGCCGGATGCAGCTGCGGGTATGTTTCCATTTTGATATCTTGTTATCTTGTTGATTATGTGGTATTGTAAATCTGTTCTCCTTTTTCGCATGATTCATGGTATCATTGAGGATCTTAGTAGTTAGGGGTTGTATTCGGTTAGCATCCAAGAGGATAGGTGATCGAAAGATAGGATATACGATCTCGTTGCTAGGAATAACAACTGCGATGCGAAAAGTGTTCAGTTGGGATTCGAACTTCCTTGGAGTTCGGGATGTGCGATGTCGAGAGAGTGTTCTGTGGAGATTGCTCACTCCGGAGGGATTTAGTTCCAGGAGAAGAGGGGGAACTTTATCAAGTAAGGTCGATCTAGTTATGTCGGTTTGTCAGCGGAAGTTAGTAGTTGGTACACTAAGTGGGGAGAATTGGAAAATTCTCCGGTAAAACAGCAAGTATCCAGGGTTGGTTAGCTGCTTAGATTTATCAGTGTTGTTAGGCGAGAGTGTGGCATGACTGGAGCAAGTGGTAGACAAGTGGGGCAGGGAACAAACCATTGTTTCAGGAAAGGTAGTTGGTCGATGTGAGGCCTGGGTTTAGGCCATGGAAAGGGTTCCGGGAACGGAACTGGAGTTCGGAACCCCAAGAGGGCTAGAACAGACTGCATGGGAGAGATTCCCGGGAAGGATGGTTCAGGGTGACGTACGACAATTTTGAGCGGTCCGGATAGACTAAAGGCCGGAAGGCGTACCAGTCAAACCGAAGGCTCGGGGAACGGTTCAGACAGGTTGAAGACCCAGGAGGGCGGTCCACACATGCTGAAGGTTTCGAGAGTGGTCCAGATAGACTGAAGGCCTGGTAAGTGTCACACCCCCGAACCAGACGGCGGAAACGTCTGGGGGCTTGCGCGTGACTTCATCTTGAAATATCATTACAGAGTATATAATTGAAACATAAATCATCATCATCACACATATAATATAACAACATTCATTGTTTACATCGAGTATTGTATTTGAATATTACATGTCAAAATAGTAAGAGTATGATGAAACAAAATATCACACAATATCCATTAGTTTGTTTCGTTCATCCTGCTTCAACGGTTTCCTGAGAATACAAGTTATTTTGGAAAACGGTCAACATAAAAATGTTGGTGAGTTCATAAGCATGTTTGTGAAAATGATTTGTATAAGTTTGAAAACCACCAGAAAATCCGATATCTTCTGAAAACTGTTTAGTATGTTTGTGTCAGATCTTGTATTAATGCATGTATGTTATGGTTTATTTAACTAAAAGGGTAAAGAGAATGTAGAGAGAATGTAAAGAGCATGTAAAGAGAATGTAAAGAGCATGTAAAGAGAATGTAAAGGGCATGTAAAGAGAATGTTCCCAGACAACCCGACGTTGTCTGTAAAAGAGAAAGTTGTCGTACCAACCCCCGAGGTTGAGTACTAGTAAGAGTATGTTTCCGAGTAGTCCAAGAGAAAAGAGAATGGTCTTCCGTAAACTTCATAACGTTAATTCCTCTAAGCGGGCCGTCATAACCATACTAATTAATAACAATTTCACCTGTCTTGGCGTCGTGGACGCCGACGGAAAATAGAATAAGGTTTTCGTCACCCTAGACTAAGTTAGTCTAACTGTAGCGAACAGCTCAGGTGTGGGGTGTCATCCCCGTATAGATCTATACACAAATCCCCGCTCTCCCTTCAAGAGACTCTGGTTATAACTACAGGCTACGATCATACACTTAATAGGTGCCAACCGATAAAAACTCACTAGATCCTTAATCGAATTTACGCGAAGAAAAAGTATAAACTCATTCTAGGCCCAATGATCCATGTAAGTGAACCACTAAGGCATCGCTAAACATGAAATCATTTCAAGGCCCAATGAGATTATATAACATGGGCCCGAAATATATGTGAAAGGACAACTAAGGCCCATTTCACATGTAAGGTATTTACAGGCCCAAATAGCACACAAATAGTATCCAAGGTCAGTCTCACATGTTAATGGGTCAATGAGGCCTAATAAACATATAAATAGTATATAGGACCTATCACACATAAAAATGGGCCACTAAGGTCCGATAACCTAGAAAATGATCAAATTAAATCCGTTTGTTAGTTTATCGTTGGTTTTGGTTCTAGTATTCACTTAAATAGCATAAAAGTCCACTTTTTGTAAAAATGACGTTCTTGGCCCAATAAGCGAAAAGTTTACAATTAAGGCCCAATTTTTGTAAGAATAACACTTTAATCTTCATTTTGTTCAAAACTTGTGTTGATGACTAGTTTGTGATAAAAATAACATTTTAAACCCATTTTTGTCAAAAATATCATTTTTGGCTTTATTTTTGGGAAAACACACAATTTTCTGGTTTTGGGCTTTTCTGAGCTAGTTGTTGAAAAATTTGTAGAAAATTTATCGTAAGTCTAAATTTGGATCCGTAAATTCTGGAAGTTTGGACATTTTGTCTAATTTGTTCACAATTTTTCTCCTAATTTTTAATGGCTTCTAAAAAGTGTGAAATTGCTCACCTTCACAGGCTGGTCCGAAAATATTTCAAATATGATAGACAGTTTTGTAAAATTCGTCAAAAATTGTAGAAAAATCGTATGAAAACGTGAGAGTAGTCATTTTAAAGGTATAAATCTGAACTCTATCCATGTAAAACAGTTTTGAAAACTATTTCCATTAAGTGGTTCAAAACAGTCCGAGATTGGACCAAAACGTTTCTGTCAAGGGCTGTTTTATGAGTTTAAATTATAGATCTTAGAACACAACACCCATTTTTTGCTATTTAAAGTGTATAAATCCCAGATCTACTAGTTTATATCTAATATATGTGATAAAACATACTTTTCTCAAAGTTCTTATGAAGATCCAAGTGATAAACTTCAAGTTCTTAACATATTTTTAGATTAATGAAGTAATCAACACATAATCACCAAATAATTCATGGAAAACACACATAGACATGCATATACACATAGATCTACACAAATCAACTTGTATTCTCCCCCAAAAACAAGTAAAAACTAAAAACAAGGGGGTATGAACTCACCTTTGCTTTGATGTTTCGGTTTTGAAGAAGAAATGGAGAGATTTTTGGTCCTAGCAACACCTTGAAGTAGCTTTCGGACTTAGATGGCTTCTAGGGTGTTAGATCACGAAATGAAGCTTTATAAGGGAGTGTTCTTAGCTTAAGAATGAAAATCAAAGACTTAAGTATGACAACAACTTACCAAAGATGATGATCTAGATGAAAACCTCTTTGAAGATACACATAAAATCTCGAAATTTGAAGGAGGATGTAGGGGTTTGTTGAGAGCTTTCCTTAAGAGATTTTGTAAGTGAAAATGAGTGCGTGGTGGTGATTTTTAGCTCTATGGCCGAGATTAAGAATGAGAGGGGAGATAAGGGTGGTGCATGGAAACATGGGATGAATTGCATGGATGTCCCATGTATAATGGTGAGGTGGCAAGTACAAAAGTCAACCCTTCCTCCAATTGTGTAGTTTGGGCCGAGAAGAGGAGAAGAAAGAAGAGAGATTGGGCCTTTTTATGCTTAAGCCCATGTGATGATCCTATTAGATGATTTTTGGCCCCAAAATAATCAAGGAATAATTTTTATGACCCACTAGGGCTAGTTAGATTTGTTATGGCCCAATAAGGCCCATTAAAGTTAACCTAGTTCATTTTAGGCTTATAAGGCCCAAAATATTAAGTTTCATGTATATGGGTCCAATTAGGGCCCATTTTAGAGTTCTATGTTCAAGATAGTTAAATTGGAAGCTTATTGGTCCATTAGGCCCAATAAGGAAATTCTAGTCCATAATGGACTTAAACCGGGATTTCAAGGGTTTCCAACCCTTATTTGAACATATGAGATGTATTTGGAATGAGAATGGAGTATAGTATTCACTTAGAGTACAAGTTATTACACTAGGTGAATGATTGCATGAGAGTAGAATTTCCTAGCAAAAATGCTAGTTGTGACATCATCCCCCCGTTAGAGGGAATTTCGTCCAGAAATTCTTTCGAAAGGCAGGTTCATGAATGATAGAATAGGTGAGGGTACTTCTGCTTAATCTAGTCTTCGCTTTCACTTGTGAATTCCGATCTACGCTTTGCGTTCCATTGAACCTTCACAATCGGAATGCGGCTTTGTTTTGTACGCTTTACTTCCCTATCCAATACCTCGACTAGTTCTTCGAAGAACAGGAGATTCTTGTTTATTTCGATCCCTTATAAAGGAATGATAAGAGTTTTGCCTGATAGGCACTTTTTCAGATTCGAAACGCTGAACACGGGGTGTACGTTGCTGAGCTCTACAAGCAGCTGCAACCTATAAGTCTTTGGACCAATCCGGGCAAGAATCTCGAACAGTCCGATGTATCGTGGGTTTAGTTTTCTCGTTTCCTAAAGTGAATCATTCCTTTCCAAGGAGATTCCTTTAATAACACGCGATCCCCGACTTGACATCCTAATGGCTTACGCCGCTTGTCAGCATAGCTCTTTTGTCGGTCTCGTGATGCTTGAAGTCGAGTTCTGATTTGGATTATCTTCTCTGTAGTCTCGTGAATAGTTTTCTGGTCCTGTGTGAGTACTGGCGAGTGATCTGCATTTATGACTATAAGAAGCTTCGGAAAGAGCATCCTTGATGCTCGTGCGATACCTGCTATTGCGTGAGAATTCAATCAAGGGCAACTGGGTATCCCCTGACTTGTTGAATTCAAACACTCAGGCTCGGAGCATGACTTCGAGTGGTTGAATGGTCCGTTCGCTTTGGCTATTGGTTTGAAGGTGGTAAGCAACGCTTATACTTAGCTATGTTCCCATAGCCCTCCGAAGTGACTGTCAAAGTCTTGAAGAAATTCCGTTATCTCGATCCGAGATAGTAGATACCGATATTTCATGGAGTCTCACGATCTCCTCGATATAGATCCAAGCTAATCTTTTCGTCTTGTTTGATTTCTGTACTAGCAGGAAATGGGCAGGTTGGGTTAACCTATCCACGATCACCCAGATAACGCCCAACTCAACTCTTATAACAATAAGCTTCGTCTTTCGACTTCGAGAGTTTTATCCATCCATGTAGTGCTTCCTCCGCGATATTCTCCGGCTTCGATGCTTTCAAGGCTGGTCGTAAGTGTTGACAGTGTTTTGTTCTTGCTTCGTGAGCAGACGAGTATGTTATTGATGAAAAAAAATGAAAAGGATGACTAGGAATGGTTGGGAAAACTCGGTTTGTAGGGTCCATGAATACTGTGGGAGCATTCATTAGACCGAAGGGTATCACAATGAATTTGAAATGGTCATGACGAGTTCGGAAGGCAGTTTTTGGAATGTCGTCTTCTCGGACTCGAAGTTGATGATAACCGGTTCTTAGATCTATTTTAGAGAAGTAACTAGCTCCTTGGAGCTGGCCAAATAGATCGTCAGTCCGAGGGAGTGGGTATCGATTTTTGATAGGGAGCCTATTCAATTTCCTAAGATCGATGTACCTTCTGAGGGATCCGTCTTCTTGACGAGAAAGACCGGAGCTCCCCAGGGTGAGAAGCTTGGTCCGATGGATCCTTTGCTCAAAAATTTTCTTAATTGACTGGATGACTTCTTAATTTCGGCGGGAGTCAACCTATAGGGTGAATTGGCAATTGATGTGGTTCCCGGTATGAGGTCGATTCGAAATTCGACCTGTCTCTCTAGGGTATTCCCGAAAGTTCTTCGGGAAACACATCCGGAAAAATCACATGCTACTGGAATACCTTGTATGCTTACTTCTTCCTTGGTCTTGTCCACAACATAAGCGAGGAAAACGTAGTTCTTCTGGTGCAGGCACTTCTGTGCCTTGATGCACGAGATAAGACGAGGATTGGCGCCGAGTTTATCACCATAGATTTTTAGGGTTTCGTGATTGGGAAGGTGAAGGCAAACGGCCTTCTCGCGACACATAGTATCAGCACGGTGGGGGCTTAACCCAACCATGCCAATTATCACATCAAAACTCCTAATATTTACTGGCATTAAATTTTATTTGAAATAAATGGTTGTTTAGTGTTAAGGTGTACTACACATAAATATCCTAGGTTAATTCGGTTTTTCCCCATTGGCCATGTTCACCGTAAAGGCTTAGCTTAGCTTTGGGGTTGTTGTTTTAGTAAGTGCTCGAATTTGTTACTAACGAAGCTTCACTCAGCTTCACAATTGAATAAGGGGTAAGCGAAAGAGTTGTTAAGTGGGAACGTACCAGTAACAACCGTCGGGTCTTGGACTGCTTCGCCTTGACCCAAGGTCAGGACCCTTTCTGATCCTTCTGCACCTTGATTGTTATCCTTGGGGCAACTGCGCCTGAAGTGATTGGTTCCTCCACACCCATAGCAGGTGTGACCGATCTCATCACTGGTGTTGTTGTTAAGGTTGTTGCGATTGTTGTCGTTTTCATTTGGCTGACGATTCTGGCATGGGTAAGTTCTACAGAATTTGGCGGTGTGATTCTTTCGGTTGCATTTGTTACAATGCATCTCCCGGCAGGCTCCATTATGATGGAAATTGCACTGGTTGCATTTTGGAAGGCTTCCAACATATGGTGTCGTGGCTGTTGGTGTAGTAGGGGTCATGGTCGCATGAACAGCAACAACATGTTGCTTCTTTGAGAACCCTTGAGTGGGTTGTCCCTTTCTCTTACTTCCATACTTCAGCTTCCTGCTCTTAAGCTTGGGGTTTGGAGTTCCTTGATAGGTTGTCACTTGTTGGTTTCCATGTTCGTTCCTTTGGCTGGAGTTGTCAATGTTATTCCCGCCTCCATTGGGGTTGTTTGCATTGATTTGTTCCATAGCAGCGGTTACTGCCACCGTTACAGCAGCTTGGAATGTAGCAGAGTCCATCTGCAGGAGCGGTGTCTCGCAGGTGCGCTTGTTATTCCTGCGGGGTGGCATTTTCCTGCTGCACGTTGGTAAGCCAGACCGTAAGTAATGATCGTCATTCCTGGTTTGTACCCTATAAATTTTGCATCTTGTTGTATAATTCTCACTGCTTCCATCTACATCCCTATGATGTATTTGTGGTAGTAGGTAATCATAGATTTGGCACGATCGTTACGTTTATCCTTAGAGTATATGGGTTGTTTCGGCTTCGAGATTCTTAAGTGTCTAGCCGTTTTGAGGGTTCGGTTGTGCATATAATTTGAGTTTATCAAATAAAGATAGCACACAATTGTTCCATTGGTAAGTACCATCTTAGTACACGAAAGAGAGTCTTATTGGATAGTAAGGGGGAAAAAGGAAAGGCTGATTCTAATCGTGGCGGAAAATGTCTGGTGGTGGCGCTGATGAAGTGGATGCACCTCGGAGACGAGTTACTTGTCGCTCGGTATCTCGTAGTCGTACCTCCCAAACTGACTGTCTCGCTCGGGAGTCTCCGTTCACTTCCTGTGTTTGTCTCTCATCTCTCAATAGCGAACCACATTTGTTCCGTTCGATTTGGGATGTCCTGAGCTCGGTTATCAATACCTTGGGTGCGCCGGACCGTGACTGGGAGAGCCCGGTCAGCTGGTCCTCTATGACTAAGATCGAAGAGACCTCGGTTCCTACCCTAGTGTGGTCGTATCCCCTACTGGTGACTCTATCTCCAAATATCGTGTGTCCAAGAGGGCATGGGGCCACCGGGGCCCACACGATAAGTCGGTACTCTGGCCCTACATGGAGAATTGATGACATCGGACTCTGCATCCGAGTCATCATCATCATTTCCCTCAGGCTCTTCCTCTTCGAGGTCTACTTATTGACTCGACGGGTCCATCTACAAGTTCTACTTCGTGTTCCTCCTCTGGTTCTTCCTCTGAGTCTCCTTCTGGGTCTCCTTCTGAGTCTCCTTCTGGGTCTTCCTCTGGGTCGAGTCACCCTGCTATTTCCTAACTAGGGAGAAAGGGGGTTTCCTGGCTAATAATACTCGTCTATAGTGTATTGCACGAAGGGGGGGTATAAACACTAGAAACAAATAGCATACCAATTACTCCTATAGTAATTTAATTTTGTTTAGGTTTGGTTCAATAAGCTCTTTGGATAACTAAATGGTAAGTTTTTGATTCATTGTCCATCACGATTACTCCCGAACACATGTTGGACGTATTTTGAATGAATGTAGTTGATCAGGCTACATTCACGCCCAATACGATTACATAACTGCCCGAGTTTAATAGCGATGTTCGAATCCTCCAAAGACTTTTATTGTTCTTGTTGTGTTATTATTCTAAAATGCACACAAAGGTATGTATTTTAATTATTATGTTCAGAGTTGTTTAGTCCCATTGTATTTATAGTTGCATATCCTGTATGATTAGATATGCTAGTTCACTATAAACAATGCTCTGATACCAATCTGTCACACCCCCGAACCAGACGGCGGAAACGTCCGGGGGCTTGCGCGTGACTTCATCTTGAAATATCATTACAGAGTATATAATTGAAACATACATCATCATCATCACACATGTAATATAACAACATTCATTGTTTACATCGAGTATTGTATTTGAATATTACATGTCAAAATAGTAAGAGTATGATGAAACAAAATATCACACAATATCCAATTGTGTAGTTTGGGCCGAGAAGAGGAGAAGAAAGAAGAGAGATTGGGCCTTTTTATGCTTAAGCCCATGTGATGATCCTATTAGATGATTTTTGGCCCCAAAATAAATCAAGGAATAATTTTTATGACCCACTAGGGCTAGTTAGATTTGTTATGGCCCAATAAGGCCCATTAAAGTTAACCTAGTTCATTTTAGGCTTATAAGGCCCAAAATATTAAGTTTCATGTATATGGGTCCAATTAGGGCCCATTTTAGAGTTCTATGTTCAAGATAGTTAAATTGGAAGCTTATTGGTCCATTAGGCCCAATAAGGAAGTTCTAGTCCATAATGGACTTAAACCGGGATTTCAAGGGTTTCCAACCCTTATTTGAACATATGAGATGTATTTGGAATGAGAATGGAGTATAGTATTCACTTAGAGTACAAGTTATTACACTAGGTGAATGATTGCATGAGAGTAGAATTTCCTAGCAAAAATGCTAGTTGTGACAGTAAGGCGGTCCAGTCATGCTGAAGACTCTGTATGTGTTAGTAGATATGTATGCGGAGAATGAGTGAATATGTCGCCATGCAATAGTAATCGATATGGTCTGGCCCCAAGTATTGATCCTGATGATGGAGTTGGCTGGAGGCCATACGTGGGCCTTGTTAGTTATGTGATTGGATTCGGAGTATATGGGAGTTCGAGAATAGCAGTTGCTCTACATGGATAGTGTGGAGTGGAGTTTAGCTCAGTGGCACTTATAGGTGCAGTAAGGGTTGTTGAGTAGACTTCCTGGAAAGGAAAGGTATGTAGCTCCGGAAGGAGTGTGGGTCCTCTGAAAGGAAGGCAGTGGAGTAAATGGATGATCGAAAGTGCTTCAGTTGTTGGTGATAAGCACCGAGATTGTACCAGATGTATGGAAGCACATACGGGTTGGATGCCCGTTGAGGTTGTGGAACGGTTAGCACTGACGCGGAGTCAGGTGAGGTCGGAAGTGATGCAATGGTAGATCCTTGGATCCTGAATTATGGTTGTGGTCATGAGCTATGGATGTAGTGGTGTTCCATCCTAGGGATGGCTGGACCATCGTGGGCGTGCCTGGTTTTCTAGCCCGAAGCTGATTGGTCCAGGTACGATGTGTATGAACGTTATAGCTGGGTATTCAGGAGGGTTGCTCGGAAGCTGTGAAATGTTCCATCATGTCAGCACGGTAAGGGATTTGATCCAGGGAGGAAACGGGATGAGTTTCCATCGGTGCAAGTTAATAGAGGTAGCGCCAGTTGGGCGAAAGATAGCGAGTTAATACTGGGTCAAGACCCGGTGGTTTAGAATGGTATCCAGTTTTCGCAGGTGGCGAATGAATGCATAAGACGGAAGTAAGGTAGTGTCTTCAGGTGGCACTTAGTTGATGAGTGTTGTCATCAGAGAAAAGAAGCCGGTGGCCGGCTTGAAGCAGTTGATCAGGACCCTGCAAGGGAAGAGATGGATTTTAGGGATTCGATAGCAGTGTTTGAAGGAATCTGGGTCGGTTTGAGATCATTGGATGCATTGTGGGAGTATCATCCGGAAGTTTGTGTTGCCGCAGGCTTTGAGGACGAAGCCTAATTTAAGTGGTGAAGAATTGTAACATCCCAAGTTCGGAAGCAAGAAGTTGAAGGGTGCTAAGTGTAAATTAAGGAAGCTACTCGACGAGTAGGTATGCTACTCGTCGAGTCGGAGCGGGATTTGATCGCGGGTTAAGTGGCAAACTCGCCGAGTCGGAACATGTACTCGACGAGTTGGTGCTGGAATGAGAAAACCCTAATCCCGAGGGTTGCACCCTATTTAAAGGACTTTATGTCCTTCTCCCAGCCTCCTATTCCCCCTGAGAGTTCCAGAAAACCCTAATTTTCGTGTGAGACTTCATTGTTGAGGAAATTGGAGCTTGGAAGAGGAATTTGGTGTAAGGAGCTTGAGGAATTAGAGGCTAGCATCAAGGGGCTTGTGTAGACCTGGGATCTACATTAGTTTGGGCACATCTCAGAGGTAAGGAGCCATTATCTTAAGCTATTTCCTTTTTGGTTCATCCTTGGTGGTTGATTTGGAGTTCCTTAGCTTGTTTGAGATCTATTTCGGGTTTGGAGTTTAGATCTGAGGTTGCTACTCCAGATCTAGGCTTGTGATGGTCCAAAATGTCATAAAGCTTCTGTTTAAGAGTTGTTGGTGAAGCCCCCTAGTCCTTAACCCTAGCCCTAGTGTGTTTTGGGCCTATATCTCCTTGGTTTCATGTAAAGTTTGCAACTTTATGTGAGGGTTAGACTGTAGAAGAGTGGATCTATGGATTGGAGCCCCTGCATGGCTCGAAAAACCACTATATGGATTGAGAACTGGAGAGACTCGGCGAGTCACATGGGTGTACTCGACGAGTTGTATGAACATGTGCATGGACTCGGCGAGTTGGAAGAACAACTCGGCGAGTCTGTTGAAGATTGCCTTGGACTCGGCGAGTCTGTTCTTGGACTCGGCGAGTCTGGTCGTAGAAACCAACCTCTTTTGGTTAAAGCTTTGGATTAGTGAGTCGGTTGGCAACTCAGTGAGTTGGACAGGATGGAATTCCAAGATCGTTGAACTCGACGAGTCTTGGGGCGACTCGGCGAGTTGAGTCGTGTTATGGGAGTTTTCTGAGTATAAGAACTCGACGAGTCGACGGGTTGACTCGGCGAGTAGAGTCAACCAGGAAGGTTGACTTTGACTGAGGACTTTGACTTTGACCAAGAGTTGACCAGTTTGACTTCCAAGGGTATTTTGGTAATTTTGGTATTTATGGAATTGGTTCTTTGGTAGTGTTTTGTGGTGAAGTTCGTGTCGGTGGTCGGAGCAGCTTGGTCTTATCTCTTCAGTCGCCAATTGCAGGTGAGTTATCCTCACTATATCGACAGGGTCTACGGCACCAAGACCGGCCCTTTATCGGATGGAAATCCGGGTATTGTTTGTTATGTTATTGCTTTGCTAGATCTGCATCCTGGTATTTAGGATGGTGTTATGTTAGTGACCTGGTTAAGGTCGGTACCCGGTATATAGGGTAATGTTATGCTAGTGACTGGTTAGGTCGGAATCCTGGTTAGGATGTTGATATGCTATGTGATCTGTTAGACTGTTTTGTCTGGTTAAGGAGTTGTTATGTGATTAATTGTTTTATGTGCACATGGTTGTTTGACGGGGGTTGGGTTGAGGCGGGTCCTGCTTTGTGCTGTAGGCCAACATACCTAGGGCGGACCGGATATTCTGAAGGCCCAACGAGCGGTCCGGATAGGCTGAAGGCCCCAAGAGAGCGGACCAGACGTGCCGAGGCTCGGAGAGTGGACCAGGCCGACTGAAGGCCCGGTGTGGGCGGACCAGTCATACTGTAGACTCAGAGAGTGGACCAGGTGGATTGAAGGCCCGGTGCAGGCGGACTAATCACATTGTAGACTCGATGTACATGGCTAGATTCGGAGGGTGGACCAGGTAGACTGAAGGCCCGGTGCGGGCGGACCAGTCACACAGTAGACCCGATGTGCATGGCTGTTCTATTTGTGATATGTTATGAGTATGTTTATGTGTGGTTGGTATTTTGGGGGTAACTCACTAAGCTTTCGGGCTTACAGTTCAGTGTATTGTTTCAGGTACTTCAGGAGATCGTGGCAAGGCGAAGGCGTGATCGTACCGCTCCTCATGTTTTATGATTTATGTGATATGGTTTTGGGGGATACTCTGATGTTTAAACTATTTTGAAAACAAGATGTATGAACGTAATGGTTTTTGAATGAATTAAAATGTTTTAATTTGGCTCAAATTTTATGGGTGTTACACATTATAATACATTTTAGGACTATATTTTTAATTTTTTCCTTATCCCAAAGTCGTGTAGCATATTTCACTACATGCCACGTCTGCTTAAGGACTCCAAAATGCCCTCTCGATGTCCTTCATCGTTGATTCTTGTCTCTTTGTGAACAACTTTGCCTTTTCACTTTGAGGAACCGAATATGCCTTCATAAGTGTAGAATAATTCGGATATATCCTATCACAAAGGTAGTTACTGTATTTGTACGAATGTCCGTTTACCATGAACATCATATTAGGTGCTTTACCGGTCCAAAATCGTTGAAAAATGGAGACTGCCAAGAATGTTAATGTCGTTGTTAGAACCCGCGACTCCAAAAAAAGAATGTCATATCCATAAATCCTGAGATGCGACAGCTTCTAGGATTATACTTAGTTCCTCTATATCTCCTCGAGTGAATTGACCACGCCATGGATTTGGATATTTTTCCCAAGCCACATGCGTAGAATCTAGATTACCAAGCATACCCATATTATGGCTCTCTTCATGAGCCGATTATAATCTCTCAATATCACGTGGAGTAGGTTTACATAGATATTCATGATGAAAAACCTCATACACACACGTGCAAAACCAATCTACACGATCAATTGCAGTCCTCTCGGATACTTTAAAGTATTCGTCGGATGCATCAAATGCTATACCGTATCCCAAATACCTAAGCGCAACGGCACACTTTTGTATAATACTAAAACCCATTCTTCCTCTAGCATAGGGGTTTTGTTTGAAAAAATCATAACGGGCTTCTAAAGCGTTACTAATACGTAAAAATATAGCCTTATTTAGACGGAAACGAAGTTTGAACAAGTCATCATTGTAAAGACAATTATCGGCGAAGTAATCACTTATCAATAAGTCGTGTGTGGCTTGACGATCACGATTGACGACCGCCCTTGTACGAGCAACAAAGACTTTCTTCATCGTGAATGTGTTGCACAACATTAAAGAAAGTCGAGATGAATTCCCCGTCATCATCCGAGTAAAAAAAATTAACAATTCCAAATCCTCCATGTGTTTTTTGGTTTATAAAATGAGAGTAAAATTTGTTGAAAGGTGAGGTTTTTATTAGATTTATATAGATATTGAGTTTTTAAAAAAAAAAAAAAAACTTAAAAAATTGACCGTTGAACGATCAAGAAGGAGGAAACATTTTCATTGGCCGTTTACATTTGTCGTCTACAACAGGAAGGAACACGACCACGATCGACCACGACCGGTCGGGATGGTGTGCACGATCGTGGTCGTGGTCCAGCTCAACCACAAATCATCTCGTGCAATGTATACCAGATGGTGTTTAGGAAAAAAGAAATGATAATTATTTATCTTTAATTTATGGGATAAAACATAATTTTTGGCTATTTAAATTTAGAATGTTTAATTAGATAGGAATGAATTTGAATTCTAATTTGGTATACGATTTATATCAAACGGTGAATTGATTTCGGAATATCAAACAAAGAATTCAAAATTAGGATTAGGATTAGATTTTTGATTTTTTTTCAAATTTTGAAGGTTAATTAAAATTGTAACAAAAATTATTGGATGCAATTAATAAGAACGAGAAGGGAAAAAAAACAGCCTTAGAAGAGTACATAGCACATAAAAATGCTACAAAAATGTCATGTGGCAAACTTAAGATTTATTTAGTAGAAGAGGTAGATTATATTTATTAGTTTGGAAACTAAACTATGTAAATAAATTCAAAATTAGTTAATTTGTTTAAAATGTAAAATCAACGCTAAATTGGTAAATTAAACAAAACCTAGTGTTTGGTTAAAAGTTAACCCGTCTAACCTTGTGAGGACCATTTTGTAAGAAACCTTAGTTGGAAGGTTAGTTTGAAAGTTTTAAAGAGACTTCCGAGTGCCTAAGCGCGGGTAGAGGAATCCGACGGCATCGGCGTCGGCGGACGGAGTGTCTGAGCGGGGGAAGAGGAGGCTGAGGAATGCGATGTGGATGGTCTCGTTTCAACGGCCGATTGAGGAATAAGGATGGAACGTAAATGCTATATGGGTAATGAAGGGCAACGTTGCCTAAATTCCCAATTTTCTCTCCTTACTTTCTTTTCTCTTCTTTTCTTTTCTCTGCTTCAACTTGAGAACTAGGTGTTAGTTAGTCGTAAAATGTTGAAAAGCTAGTCATAACACCTTCTCGTCTTTACCCATTTGAATGGAAAACGAATTTGAAGAAAGGGAAAGGAAGAAGAGGGCGATTTCAATGCTTGAGGTTGGATCTAGAATTGCACATGGAAGTATTATTGCTAGGAATTGATTACAGCTTAAGAAAGGTATAATCTCCCTTCATCTTATTTATAATTTCGATCTTGGTTTTGGTGACCACAAATCTAAAAATTATGCCATTAAGAATGTTTAGATGATACTTCTAATGAGTTTTAGTTAGTATATCACTAGTATACTCTCATTCTTCTCATTCATGGCTATTTTTTTTTAGTGTTTTTTGGAAGCGCTTCGAAGCTATAACAATTGTGGATTCCATCTAAGTTTAACAAAGCATTGGGAAGATTTTGAAGCATATATAACTTTTTTGGAACTTGATTCACTTTTTTGTTGTTCAAATGATTGGATCATCACACTTTAGTCACAAATGCTCATGTAATTATGCTTTGAAATGATTTGCAAACTAAATTAGAATGTCATTTGATTCAATAGAAGCCATTTCAAAACAATGTGGATGATCTATTGTAGCTTAACTTGGACTTCAGATTATCCGGTAACAATGGCATCAGGATCATTGCCAAATAAATGATAACAACCTGGCACCTGCAATAAGAAAAAGGGAGTGGTGAATAAAAATTAAAAGGTACATAGCTATTTCTTGCATTTATCTCTAACGGTTTAACGTTTTTGCATATCAGGATTATACACATAATTTAACACTGACAGTGCACGAAAATGAAATTTCACCCGTTGGATCTGTGAAGTCTGGCCAGTTTTTCAGATCGGATAAGGCTCCAATCTTAACACAAAGGATGAATGAATAGTCAATGAAACCATGTTTAGAACTATATCAAGGATTCTTCTCGTATGTATAGTACCCTTTATTGTATATAAATATAATTTGTTTATTTTTAGCTTATGATTTACTTATTGTCAGATCAATGTCCATTGAAATCAAAGTAAGATGCATGACCACTAGAAAACAGAGAAAGTACCTGTTACAATAGTTCTTTGTGAACTGGCTTTTCCAGGTCTTTTGAGCTTCTCAAAATCATCCCACCACTACGTAACACGACGTTTCGTGTTCTTGGATTCGTATCTCTGATGTAAAACCAGATGACTGAAGAAGCTCTCTCGACCCAATAATACGGAGACCTTTCAACAAAAGAATACTCTGTGGAAGATGGCTTATGATTGTACCTTCTATATCTAACTCTTTTAAGCAATCTAAACTTCCAAGTTCCTCAGGCAATTTCTCAATCCCAATACAATAGCGGAGATGGAAATATTTTAGACATTTCATCCTACAGATGCTTATCGGGATATTCTGTAATAACTTACAGTTTATTATGATTAGCTTCTGTAAACATTCTAATCGCCCAAGATCCTCAGGTAACTTCTCAAGCAACGAACAATTATGAAGGTCGATATGTTTCATCTGTTGCAACATACAAATGCTATCTGGAAGATGTTTAATCTTTGCATGCGACAACTCTAGCTTTTCCAGCAGTTTTAATCGGCCAAACTCCTCGGGTAACTTCTCCAGCAACGAACAAGAGAACAGTTCGAGAGATTTCAGATGTTTCAACATACAAATGCTATCTGGAAGATCTTTAATCAATGTACAAAACAAAGTTAGCTCCTCTAGACGTTCTAATCCACCAAGATCCTCGGGTAACTTCTCAAGAAACCAACATGATATAAGTTTCAGAGATTTAAGATGCTTCAGCATACACATGCTCTCTGGAAGATGGTTAATCTTTGTAGACAAGAAAATCAGCTCCTCAAGACATTCTAACTGGCCGAGGTCCTCAGGCGCCTCTTGAATACTGCCTTCTAGTTTAAGCTTCCTTAAACGTTGTAACCCACAAATGCTTCCTGAAAACGTCTCAAGGTTTGTGCAAGCACACATACCTATAGAAATAAGCTTCTCAAGATTTCTAGTAAATGAGTGGCGATCTTCCTTATAGAAATAAGTAAAGCGAAACTTTGGCAAGTCATTGTCGGGGTGAAGTGGGCAGCGTTCTAGGGACTTTGCAACCACATGTAACTCAGCTAAAGGAACAACCTCAAGTGATTCCTCCACACTACAAGAAGCATAACCCTTTAGGTTAAACAAAAAATCTCTAAATCTCAAACAACCACTTACGTCTAAGTAGATAAGCTTTTGTAGACATCCAATGGGAGTGTGAAGTTCTACTAAATTAGAACATGCTTTAAGATCTAACCTCTCTAGATTTGGAGTCAACCCAAGGTCAAGGGTTCTCAACTTTGAATAACTAATTTCGAGATTAATGAGCTTTTCACATACATTGGTCGTGTGAAGTTCTTCTAAATAATAACAATTTTTAAGATGCAAATACTTGAGATTCGGAGTCAGCCCAATGTCAAGGGTCCTCAACTTTGACCTCGAGAGTAGTAGTTCTTCGAGATTTAAACATCTACCCGGCATGTGAAGTTTTATCAAATCGAAGCATTTGTCAAGTAATAACGTCTTAAGATTCCGAGCATGCCCAAGGGCAAGGGTCCTCAACCTTGACATACTGATGTCAATAGACATGAGCTTTAAACAACCAATGGGAACATGAAGTTCTACCAGGTTGGAACATCCTCCAAGAGTCAGTGTCTCGAGATTTGGAGTAAGCCCAAGGTCAAGGGTACTCAACATGGAACCACTGAGGTCAAGGTATTTGAGCTTGTTAAGAACCTAGCATATATAAGCAAAAAACAAGATAATTAATATCTATTTAATAACAAAACAATAGATGTATAACATTATAATGTATCATGTAAAACAATGAATCCACAATAACTCTACCTTTCTTTCTCCCCCTTCCCAAAGTTGTAAAATTTTGCAGTCAACCATCTCAAGTGCAATAAGATTATCTGCTTGAAATGTTTTGGGTAAAGAACTAAAAGGGTAATGCTTCAAATCCAGATATCGTAAAGCATTTGGAATCTCTGGGCTGATCATTATATTAAATTCCCAACACTGCAAATGATCTCCCATATCCATTGAAAGAAATCTAAGTTCCTTCATCTTTCTAAGACCTTTTATAATCATGTGCGGATTGAGCTTCCCATTGTAGAATTTTATACATCTTGTTGCTTTGGTACCCTGTAATCCAAATGAAGTCACCATGAAACTTGTGTAGCAAAAATAAATAAATAAATAAATAATAAATTATCGTGTTAACCTTTTCCAACTTACAAATAAACTTGATCCTTACCAAATCCTTAGCCAATATATCTTCGATTTCATCACTAATCCACAATCGGCTATGCTTATAAGGCTTATCCGGATACGCGCGGCGAACAATATTCCTGCCCATTTCTTCAATATGGTCGTGCATGCCCACACGTAAATTATAATTAGAAATAGTTATGAGAGATTTTTGTTCAAGAACTCTTAAACCATTTCTAGCATGGAATCCACAGCTTTCAAGCACTTTGATTGTTACCACCTTCGTCCGACCTTTCAAGATGCATGCAACATCTAGGAAAATTTCCTTGTAATCCTCCTCTAGACCGATATAGCTTAATTCTAATTTTTTCAGAGTTTCTGTTAATGGAATCGTTTGAAGTCTTTCTACGGCATCTATCCATTCAAGCTCATTTCTACCACAGAGAAACGAACCCAAAACTCTAAGTGTTAATGGAAGACCAGATGCATAACGTACAACTTCTCTTGTTAGCTTCTCATACCCTTGAATTGGAATATCTCTACCAAATGCATACCTACTGAAGAGGCAAACTGCTTCTTTATCCGATAACAGATTGATGTCGTGTATAAACTGCACATTGTGTGAAACCAGCACTTGCTCATCTCTTGTTGTGATGATAATTCTACTTCCCGGCTTAAACCAATTAGGATCGCCTGCCAATGCCTCAAGTTGGTCGACATTATCCACATCATCTAGAACAACAAGAACCCTTTTATCATGCACCATCCTCTTGATCATGTGTTTCCCATCATAAATACTGCTTACTCTGATGCCTTTATCATTTAAGACGTCCCGAAGGACTTGTTTTTGCAAAGACTTCAAACCGGACAAAGAAGCATTTGAAACTTCCCTCACATTCTCCACGAAGCTTTTACCTTTGAACTGAAAGGATATTTGATCAAAAACAGCTCTTGCCAAAGTCGTCTTCCCACCACCTCCCATCCCCTTGATCCCAATCATGCGAACATCATCAAAACCAGTTCCTAAAGATGATACAACATCTTTGATCCGAGTCTCCATTCCCACTAATTTTTCATCAATTGTGAAACTAATGGATCGTAACTCTAGTGAAAGCTCTTCAACTATTTTTTGGATGAATTTTGCTTCATGCCTGTATATCAAAGCAGATTCAATTAGCATACTCAAAATCCAACATGCCCGACTACTTTCAGATCTGTAGCAAATGTATATGAAGTAATAACATAGTCCTATAATCATATTAAATTGATGTTTATTTATTCCAAAAAACTGAGAATTGTAGTTTAAATTTGACAATCCAACGTAAGATCCTATGTACGAGCTTCTTAAATTCAGTGTAAAAGTAGATCAGAAAGAAACAAAATTACAAGAATATTACATATATAGATCTGATGAAAGAATTACCCATCAACAGTGTTCTTTAACTCCCACCCAGCAAGATTAGCTGCTTCTTTAAGAGCCTCCCTCCATTTCCCAGCAGCCTCTTCCATTTTGTGCTTGGCAAAGGCTTCTTCAACTTTTCCACTTTGTCTGCGGACCTCGGATGGCTCCACATCATAGAAGACAGGGTATGCAGTATGCTCTGTAGTCCCGTGACATTCCATTATCTTCACAAGCTCATCTAAGCACCAAGAAGAAGAGGCATAGTTCTTGGAGAAAATAATGATGTAAAATCTAGACTCTTCAATCGATCTGATGAGCTCATCACTGATCCTTTTCCCTTTCTTGATTCCCTCATCGTCCTTGTATGTGTGAATGTTTTTCTGCTGAAGAGCGTAATAAAGATGATCCACAAAGTTGGAACGAGTGTCTTCACCCCTAAAACTCAAAAACACATCATACTTAAAGTTGTTGCGAATGGATGAAGTTGAAGAATATGCCATTGAGGTATGCTTGAAGGATTTTATAAAAATCAAATCTTTGGAAAGAGTTTCTGGGATACGATTGCAAACAGACTTGGATAAGAATATGAGATGAGTTGACTTACTATCAAGAGCAAGAGCAGAAAGAAAAAAGATGTGTGAACGTGATGTGCTTGTTTGGAAGACCTTTGGAATATAGTGGAGAAAACAAAGATGCTTTTTGGTCAAAAGAGAAAGGACAATTATTACTTATTTAAACAATTTAAAAAACTAAAGAAACTTTCATGTTTCATCCACTATTTATTTTCGTTTGAAGTTTGGAGATGACTATTACGCTTTATATGCAATTTTTTATGTAATTCTTTTATTCCAAAAATGATTCTGAATATTTCATATATATCCTATCTAATAAATCAAAATTTTTTTGTCACATGTCTTCTTCTCCTTCACTTGGACACATGACATTTTTCTAGAATTTTTGAATTTTTTATTTTCCACTTGTCATTTTATTATATTTTTCATTTTATTAAATTTAAAATTTCACATTTAATATTTAAGGTAATATATATGTAAGGTATTTATTAGAAAGGGTTTATATATGTAATGTATATAATGTATTAAAGTCTCATTAATTTTAATAATTTAAAATTTTTCTCATTTTTCTTATAAATTCAAACTTCTTAAATTGTTAAAATTTCATATTTAATTTTTTTTAAATAAACTCATGTAATACATGGCCTCACACCTATTTTCTTAATAATTTAAAAAAAATGATAATGTTTATTCTCCTAAAAATTGATACTGTTTTTTTCATCAATATTGTAAGTAATTTGCATTCCAAAAATATGATAGATTTCTATTATAGTTTCACATTCATTAAATCCAGAATAAATATCTTATTACTTACACATATAAATATCTAATTGTTTTTAAAAGGATTAAAAAAGTTATATTATTCTATTTTGTAGATACCTTCTAAAATTATATTTAAACAATTTGAAGTTGATATGTAGTTGTAGGATTTCGCATGCTGCAGTCCGGTACCTACTATCCACTGTCCCATCAACCAATCAACACTAGTTCCCTTCTCAATTCTCTTTTTATTTTCTTTTTTGATTGTCAGTTACTTACGTTAAGTACACAAGTCTTGCGATTTACCAAAATAATAATAATAATAATAATTGAAGGGTCTAGTTAGTGGTTTGGTCTAGGCTTACATTGTAATAAGTTCTTTTGAGTCTTTATGCAGATTTGGTAGGTTGTTTGTGTTTACGGCCATAGTAGTGAGTTTACGGCCGTAAGCCTGTTTACGGCCGTAAACCCAGTGTCCGGCCCAAGTCCACTATATATAGGGATTGTGTATGTCAATAATGGTTGTTGATGCCACAAGTGTTCACGGCTATAGAGAACAAGTTGTACCAGACGTTTAAGTAATATAAGCGTGTGCAAGCTTGTTTCAATTCTATTTATACTCCGATTCTTATTCTATTTGATTGTGTGATTGCTTGATCATTGGTAAAGATCCGTTTCAGGACCTTACAATTGGTATCAGAGAAAAACCGGTGTCAAAGCATCATTCAATCGAGTTTACAGCCGTTTAAACTCATATTCTTCATTGTTCGAGATTAGGGTTTGGTGTTTTCATTGCAAAGGGGGTCAAATTTGCATCCAAACTTGCGTTTACTGGGATTTTTGGAGTTTACTGCCCAAAGATTACAACCGTAAACCCTGTTTACGGCCGTAAACTCAAGAATATTCAAAGGCCGTAAATTGTGTTCTTGAACCGTAATCAGTGCATCTTAATTGACTGTAAACTGCCCGACCGTAAACACCCCAATCGTAAACACAGTTTACGGCCGTAAACTGCTGCTGACCGTAAACTCAAATTTTGACGATTTTTTTAATTTTTAAGTTTTAAAATCAGAATAAATGGATTCTCAAAGTCAAACACATCATCATGAGCTGGATTCTGTCATGGGTACCACTACACGCATTCCAAGACTACTGTCTGCAGATGGTTTTCCTGAATGGAAATACCGGATTGAAAAATATATTAAAATGAAGGACTTCAAGATTTGGAGAAGCATCATCAAGAATCCTGTCAGAATTACCACCACTGTTGCAGGGCAAGTAGTTGACAAAGCTATTGAAAACTACACAGATGAAGATTTTGAGAAAGTGGAAGAACAGGAAAGGGCTTTGGCCACTCTAACCATGGCTCTATCTCCTGATATAGCTCAAGGTTTCAGAGAGTATACTTCAGCAAAAGCTTTGTGGGAAGCTTTGATTGAGGTATATGAAGGGAATGAAGACATGAAGGAAAGCCGCCAGGATATGCTGCGTCAAAGGTTTAATATGTTCAACTACATTCCTGGAGAAACCCTAGAGGCACAGTTGCAGCGATTCACCACGGAGATGAACATTTCTGGGATCTTTTTGACCAAGTCAGAGATAAACAAAAAGCTACTAAATGCTCTTCCAAAGTCATGGGATATGAATGTAGCTGTCATCAAAAAGACCAAGGATTTGAATCGTCTCACTCTTGCTGAAACAATGGCCATCATCAAGGCATGTGATATTGATGATAAACAGCGGGAGATAAATCATGTGAATTCGTATTCGACTGCAAACCTTGGGATTTCCTCTAACAATGCTCTTTCATCAGTCATTCCTTCCTCAGGTCAAGCATTTGCTGTTCAGCAGCCTCAGATCCAAACAATTGTTGCTGCGTCATCCACGCCTCACTCGCAAAGCCAGCTGCATGTAACTCCTTAAGTTGCTCCCTCCTCTAGTGTACCAGTTGTGGCCTCTTCCTCAAACACAAAGGAGTGTGATGAAAATCTTGCCTTTGTTGTAGGACTTGTGAACTGCTATAATGCCCTTCTTGCTGGAGAACTTCCACCTCAGTTGTCATTTGTTGATCTGGATCAGATTCATCCAGAAGATGTAGAAGAGATGGACATCACATGGCAGATAACCATGGCAGTATTCAGGGATAAGCAGTTTGCCAAGAAGACTGGGAAGAACAACTGGGGCATGAATGCTGATAAAAAGGTAGGGTTTAGCAAAGGGAAGCTGCGTTGTTTCAACTGTCACGAGCCGGGTCATTTTGCCCGTGAGTGCCCGAAGCCGGATAGAAGATTAAACAATGACCGGACAATGGTTGTAGTGGGAAACAATCGGGGAGGTGCTCAGGTCAACAGTGAGCAGGCTATGGTTGCTCAGTCATTTGACTGGGAGGACCAGATTCAGGCCCTGAACATTTCAAAGCCTGAAAATGCTCACCTGGCCCAAGTTAAGGATGAAGCTTCCGTGGAGAGTGTTACAGCTGAAGAAAAGATGATGGAGCTTCAGTTTGCGTTGATGGTATCTTCTACTTCTGAACTGAAGAAAAATGAGGTAAGTTTGCCTTCTTGTTCTTAAGCTTGTATTGATTACGTTAAAATTCTTCGTGAGGAAATAGAATCATTACGTAGAGAAGTAGAGAACCTTAGATATGAGGGCTATCAACTTAGAAAAGGACAAAAACCCTTAAAAGCCCAATTAGAGACAAAAAATAAAGGACTTTAGGAGACTTCAGGAAGACTACAGTAATAAATGTGAAAACTATGACTATATCAAGAGACAGAATGCTGAGTTAATTGCTGAGCTTGATACATTAAAAAATAAATTTGATACTGCAAACTTTGATTTTAAAAAATATGATGTATCAAGCGAAGTAGTTGCCAACATGATTGACCATTGCCTGCAGTTTAAACAAAACCAGAAAAAGGGTTTGGGTTACGATAAAGTGCCTCCTCCTTTCAATCACAATTATCAGTATCACCCTCTCTCTAATGAGGAGATTGCCAATGAATCTTTCATGGTTTATGGCAAGCCAACAGGTTTGGTTTCAGGAGGATTTATTAATGTTGAAAATACTAACGTTTCTACTTCCCCTGCAGATCAATCCTTAAATCAGTCAAAACACGAAGTTGAAGGATCTGTTTCTGATAATAAAACTGAGTCTGAACCTAAAGTTTTAGTTTTAAATAAAGACTTTATTTTTTCTGATGTTAAAAGTGACAATGCTTTTTGTGATTTTTCTGCACCTGCTGATACTGGTTTGAATTGTTTTGAAGTGTTTGATGAGATGTTTGATAATTCTGATGTTTGTAATGATACTTATAAAAACTCACCACTTCCACAAGTCACTCCATCTGATACTCCCTCACTTATCTCACAACCTGCTTCTTGTTTATGTTCATGTGAGAAAAGTAAGGGTGTCTGTGTGGAAAATAAATCTGAAAAAGGCAGTACAAGTTTTAATAATAACAAACAGATTTGTTTTAATTGTGGTATTGGTGGTCATATAGCTAGGAATTGTCAAAATAGAATGTTTGTACATTATACGTCACAAAGAGGAGAGAACGAATTTAGAGGAAGGTCTTTAACTAGAAAGTCCTCTAAAGCTTGTTCTCGAAATGATGATTGGAAGAATGACCGTAGTAGAAAAAGGGCAGCTTTTCAAAATAATAAAAAGGTTTTTCATAACAAAGTCCCAAACAGTTTGCCAAAACCGAACACGGCTCCGCCAAGATCGGTTTTGTCAAGGAGCAGCTCTGGGTCTTCAACCATTTCTGGTAGAAAACCCAAGTGCTCAATGCAAACTGATAAGAAACCTATTTCAAAACCATCGGTGACTGTTAGGAAACCTAATTACCAATGGATGCCCAAAATAAATTCCAATCTATCATCAGCATCCTCTGAAAAGTTTGTAAATAATGATAAATCTGGAAAAGTGAAGGGTCAACCCGGGAAAGTGATGACCTGGGTTCCCAAATCTGAATGATCCCGCATATTTTGCAGGGACAGTTGCGGAGGAATGTCGTCAGACCTTGGTTCGTCGACAGCGGCTGCTCCCGGCATATGACAAGAGACATCTCCCAACCGAACAACATTCAATCTTTTAATGGGGGATATGTTTCCTTTGCGGGTGGAGAAGGTGGCAAGATCACTCAGAGAGGAACCGTTACAAATAGGGTGCTAAGTTTCGAGAATGTCAACTTTGCTCCCGAGTTAAAGCATAGTTTGTTGAGTGTGTCTCAGATATGTGACAAAGGATATTCTACACATTTCACCGACAAGGAGTGTATGATTCTCAAGCCAGGCATTGTCATCCCGGAAGAGTGGATTCTCGTCAAATCTAAGCGGGATGGAAATGCTTACATTATTGATATGAATAGCAACATTCCTGAGCAAGTTACTTGCCTCTTTTCGAAGGTCTCAGAACAAAACGCAATGCTGTGGCACCGAAGACTCGGTCATGCTAACGCCAAAAACCTAAATCGTCTTGCGAAAAATGAGATGGTCCGTGGTTTACCTGTCGGAGATTTTATAACTTTTGAGAAGTGTGTGTCATGTGCCCAGGGTAAACATCATAGAAAACCACACCTGCCAAAACAGGTTAACTCAATCAGTCAGGTGCTCCAATTATTACATATGGACTTGTTCGGTCCAGTCAACGTCCTAAGCATCAACAAAAGTTCGTACTGACTGGTTGTGATTGATGATTTCTCTCTTTTTACGTGGGTTTTCTTCTTATCCAACAAAGCTGGGGTTGCAGATCTGATAAAGAAGTTCATAGTGTTGATTGAGAACCAAACCAATAATCGGGTGAAGGCACTTCGTACCGACAACGTAACAGAGTTCAAGAATTCTATTCTTGATCATTTTTGCACAGAAAAAGGGATTATGCGTCAATACAGCTCCGCTCACACACCTCAACAAAATGGTGTTGCTGAAAGGAGAAATAGAACTTTAAAAGACGCTGCAAGGACGATGCTGTGTGACTCCAAGTTACTGGTTTTCTTTTGGGCCGAAGCGATTAACACTGCTTGCTACGTTCAGAATCGTGTGTTGATCAACAAAGCTCAGATGAAGACACCGTATGAGATTCTATATGGTCACAAGCCATTAGTCAGTCATTTCCGTGTATTTGGCTGCCCTTGCACCCTTCTTCACCTAGAGTCCAACCCAAAGTTTAATGCCAAATCTGATGATTGTTACTTCGTAGGGTATGCTGCACGAACTGCATATAGGGTCTACAATAAGAAGACGAAGCAGATTGTGGAATCCTATGATGTGCGCTGGTTGGAGGAGAATGAAACGGATGCTCGAGTGGGTCCGGATTGGTTATTTGATTACACATCGCTTTTCAAGTCTATAAATGTGTCTTCGGATAGTTCATCTGGGTCTTCCTCTGGTTCGAAGAATGTTTCTGAAGACGAAGACGAAGAAGTTGTCTACAGACCCCCAACGGTATCCTCTTCACCATCTGAGGGGGAGTCCTCTGCTTCACCTGAGGGGGAGTCATCTGTACCACCTGATAGTCCAAAATCTCCAGTTCAGAATGATACTCCTGATGCTGATGCTACACCTCTTACTCCTGTTGAAAGAGAGTTCATGTCTAGAGATGTTTCCGCTGTCACTTCAACTTTTATGGAACTACTCTTTCCTGAAGACATTTCTAATGAGTTTGTAGCAGAGTCATCTAATGTGGAACAATCAGCAAATGATGGAGGTGTCAATATTCACAATCTTCCCATCTCACTTAATGATATCAGCCAGGAGATACCCTCAAGAATTCCACGCAATCATCCGATCGAGAACATCATTGGTCAGCTGGACGATGGAGTTAAAACCAGAAGTCAGAGTGGAGATGTCAATACTTGTCTCTACTCTTGCTTTATCTCTCAAATAGAGCCCAAGAATGTTGAAATGGCTCTGAATGAGCCCAGTTGGGTAGATGCTATGCATGAAGAGCTAAATCAATTCGAAAAGCTCGGGGTTTGGAAATTGGTTGAGTTACCAAAGGGCAAAAAGTCTCTTGGCACACGCTGGGTCTATCGAAACAAGCAGGATGATTCTAGAGTTATAGTGCGAAATAAAGCAAGATTGGTGGTTCGTGGGTTTAGACAAGTCGAGGGCCTTGATTATACTGAGGTTTATGCTCCAGTAGCTCGCTTGGAGACTATTTGTATCTTCCTTGCATATGCTTCCTACATGAACTTCATGGTTTATCAAATGGACGTCAAGACAGCCTTCTTGTATGGCAAGGTGAAGGAAGAAATCTACGTTGATCAGCCCCCTGGGTTCGTTAACTCCAAGTTTCCTAATCATGTCTACAAGTTGGACAAGGCATTGTATGGGTTACATCAAGCTCCTCGAGCATGGTATGCGACCCTTACAAAGCACTCGCTCGAGCATGGATACTCTCGTGGCACTATCGATCAAACTTTATTCATCAAGCATGTTGGTAATGATCAGATTCTTGTCCAGATCTATGTTGATGACATTATCTTCGGATCTACCAGTCCGCAGCTATGCAAAGAGTTTGAAGGCGTTATGAAAAAGAGGTTTGAGATGAGTTCGTTGGGTGAGATGACCATGTTTCTGGGGCTTCAGGTCAAACAAAGTTCAACCGGAATTCTGCTACATCAAGCTAAGTATGTTGAGGATATTCTTGAGAAGTTCGGGTTTCAAGACGCTAAACCTGCATCGATGCCGATGGCCGAAAGACCTCTACTGACTCCAGATACTGATGGCGAATCCGTAGATCAGACACACTACAGATCGATGATCGGATCGTTGATGTATCTTACTGCAAGCCGTCCAGACATCATGTTTGCAGTTTGTCAATGCGCACGTTATCAGGCTAATCCTAAATTTTCACATCTTATTGCTGTCAAAAGAATTTTTCGGTATATCAAAGGCAGCCCAAAATTGGGTCTTTGGTATCCGAAAAATTCTGAATTTGATTTATATGCTTTTGCTGACAGTAATTATGGAGGCTGTGAGCTTGACAGGAAATCTACTTCAGGAGGGTGTCAATATCTTGGAGATAGGCTGGTGTCGTGGCAGTGCAAGAAGCAACACACCGTCTCAACTTCAACAACTGAAGCGGAATACGTTGTTGCATCTGCTTGTTGCTCTCAAGTTATCTGGATCCAACATCAGCTGTTGGATTACGGTTTGAATTATCTAGAAACCCCTATTTACTGTGATGATGAGGCTGCGATTCAAATTGCTAAAAATCATGTCCAACATTCAAAACCAAGCACATTGATATCAAAATTCATTTTATCAGAGACTGTTATGAACGTTCACTCATCCAGCTGGAACAGGTTCCTACTGCTAATAATGTGGCGGATCTGTTCACCAAGCCTTTTAACAAAGCTTGATTCGATGTGCTTGTGGGATTTTTTAAAATGATTCGTTTTGAGTATTAATTTTTTTATTTTTTATTTTTTTCTTAATTTAATTTTTATTTTTTTAATTTTATATTCTATTTTATTTTTGGTTAGATTAGTTTAAATTTGCGCATTTTAGTGATTTCATTCTCACTCATGCACAAATTTAGGGGGAGAAATAAACAAAAACCAAACAAAAAAATTGAAAATTTTCAAAAATCCAAAAACAATAAAAAAAATCAGAAAATCAAAAATATGTTGCTGATAGTTTTGCTTGTAGGTGATATGTTGGGAAGTGATATTATCAAGTGATAATAGGCAATCTGAATCTGCGTAAAGTAACAAAATTAAATTGTCTACACTCTGTGTTCGATGCGCTGGTAGGCACGAAAGATTCTAAATGGACTTGACTAGGAAGAGTTGAACTTAAGGAATTCAAGGTCTTGACAAATCTTAAACTAGTTAGATCTGTTTAGCCTGACAATACGAAGCTCGGATAGGTTGAGCAGGGAGATATACATGGGAATCTACTGGTCACATTAAAAGAACCCGTATCTAGAACTGTGGATTAACTTTTCCTCGATGTGCGGATTTTGTCCTTAATTCCGGTATTGATGGGGTGATTGGGGAATTCCGATAAATTAGGTCTGTAGAAAGTTGTTTTCTTTCTTTCTGTCTGTTAGTCATATGTTGCCTCCTCTGCGTGATCGAAAGATTCGACCTGGACTGTAACATATGCAACTCTATCTCTCTGCATCTTCTATCTATGCAATTCTTTTTATCTGTTAGCCATATATTGTCTCATTTGCGTGACTTACAATCCGACCTGGTACACAGTATATGCATCATTCTTTTCTTCTCAATCCCTCTAAAACTTCAGTTAGTCATATGTTTCACCCTCTGCGTGATTGGAAAAGATCCGACCTGGGTGTATAGCATATGCATTCTAAATTTAATATCTCTCCTAATAATTGTCTGCTCACCCGATGTAAGGAGTATTCTGGAAGTTCCTGATTACTGGAGCATATCAGGAAGCGGGAAACATGTTCTAGTACAATTAAAATTGAACATTTACAGATTGTCTGCAGATCTCGCTGCTCAATTTAGGTGGACAACAATATCCCTGATCGTCGTCAGATAAATGGTCCCTAGGAAATTTATTTAAGAATATAGAATCAAAAGTGTCTTATCTTTATTAGCTTGTCCAAATTTTATCACGATTTTTCGTGTTTAAGTGGACCACAATACCGGCGATCGATCAGGCATGGACATGAAGGTAGAGGTACTGACAAGTGGACTATGGTTGTCTAACAACTTTGATCCCAGTGTCACAAAATTACATTAAGCATTAGTTAAGATAAATTCAGTCTTATTTTAATTTTATTTTTAATTTTAATTTTATTTTATTTTATTTTTACTTTTAATTTTAATTTTACTTTATTTTATTTTTACAATTGTCAGAATTTAAAATTTTAAATTTTAGAAATTTTTATTTTTAATTTTTATTTTTTATTTTAATTTTTATTATACTTTTAAAATTGTCAAAGTTTTAAATTTTTAAATTTTAGAATTTTTTTTTATGTCTTAATGTTAATTTTAATTTTTTTTTTAAATCCTCAAAAGTTTTATTTTTGAAAAATATTTGAAATTTGGATTGTGCCTTACACTGTGTGGACAGCAGGTAAAATTGTCAAGGGTATAAAAGAGAGTTTACAGCCGGAAACCCTTTTATTCTTCACTTTTCAGCTTCCGGCCGCAAATCCTCTCTCTTTCTTTCTCATCTTTGAAAAAAAAAATTCGTTTTTTTTTGTGAAATTGCTCGGTTCATCTCAAAGGTAGTAAGATTCCGACCATGGATATGTATTTGTTTCACGAAATCGTTGAGTTTTGGGCCTAAAATCGACGAAAATTGGTTTGTCGGAGCTTACGGCCAAGGAGCTTACGGTCGTAAACTCCGTTTGCGGTCCTGAGCTTACGGCCACGGGTTTACGGTTGTAAACTCCAGGTTGACCGTAAACTCCTGGTTGACCGTGAACTCAAGTTTGGACAAAATAATTAATTTTTTAGGCTAAATTTAAATCGATTAAAATATTATTTGCTCAAATATCTTTATTTTCTTACTTGGTCTGTTTTAGTGCAGATCAAATGGCAAGCTTAAAATTCGCAGACATGCACAACTTGGCGATTGTACTGGCAGATCCTCCGGTTGCACATGGAGACTTCAGGTCAATGATTCACGGGCTAAGGGAATGCTGCCTAGCTTCTGCTCTCACCATGAATACTGTGGTCTATCAGAAGATCATAAGGGAGTTCTGGCAGACTGCCAAGATGAATAGGGATGACGATGGGGCGGTTACTATTGATGCAACTGTTAAAGGATGCAAGATTGTGATCAATGAGCAATTCATTAGAGAAACGTTGTTGATCAATGATTTACCTAGCTTTCCCACTGAGATCGGGATTGAGGACACTCAAAAGGTTCTCAAGAAGATGGGGTATGAAGGAAACTCTCCTCCTACAGTGAAGAAGCTCCTGCCACCATACTGGAGATTCCTGGCTCATGTGTTCGTGAGCTGCATTTCTGGGAGAAGGTCTGGGGCTGATGAGATTTCACTAAGAAACACTGGAGCCATCACTTCACTTGCGGCGGGAATAAAATTCAACTTCTCAAGATTTATCCTGGACGAGTTTGTGGACAACATCAACGCTATAACCCGGGATACTTTCTTGATGTATCCCAGGTTCATTCAACTATTCATCAACAAACAGTTTCCAGAGATGGTCAAGGTGGGAGAGACCCTTGATATGAAGTCCTTAGGTCCTCACACTGTCGGGCTCATCAAGCAAAATCGCAAGGGAAAGGTCGTCTTTCAAGGACGGCATCCACTTGTGAAGTTCGGGAGATTCGCTGAGCTAAATGAGGCATCCGAGTCTCATGGATCCACTGATAAGGCATCTTCTGAGCCTACTTCCTCAGAAAAGGTTATTTCAGAAGAGGATGTGATCACGGTGTCAGACCAAGAAAGAGAAGAGACAGTTGCTCCCAATGTTTCTGTAGCTGAGGAGCATGATCTGCAATCAGTCCAAGTCCAAAGTGACTATAATGAAGGGTCTTCTAAGAGTATGACTGAGACTGATCTGTATGAAGATCTTGATCTTACGGGCTTTGATAAGGATGAAATTCCGACAAACTTTGGAAGCAATGAAGATTTTTTGTCAAATGTCAATCTCAACACGCTACTTGACAATATCAATGATGTTGCTCATCCAGCAACGGAGATAAGGGACTCCGATGACGTTCTCGAGTCAACACCTATTACTACCGATCAAGTGGTTGATACGACAACTCCCATGGTGACAGTGTCACGGATTCCTCCCCTTGATGTTGTTTCACCTACAACTGAACCACTTCAGAGTGATGATGCAACAATCCAGACCTTACAACCTCCTTCAAAGAGAAGAAGACGTGATCCTAGACATGGACTTCTAGATTCTGATTTATCTCAGGGCCTGCCAATTACACCAACAACTACCCCTGCCATTGTCTCATCTGAACCTTTTAGTGAAGGTCCCAGCACCATCTTTGAGACTGGTGGATCTTCTGCTCAAGCAGGATTTTCTCCCCCCAGGCCAGATCATGATGCTGCCTCTGTACGGCTCGCCTTGCATCTGGCTCAGGAACAAAGCTCAATGCCTTCTCCCAGAGCTAAAGGAGTTTCTTTTAGAGAAGGTCATTCAGGGGAAGATAATTCATCAATTGAAGAGCTTCAGAAGAGGGTAAATGTACTTGATCAAAAGAACATCGAGCTCAGTATCCAAGTTAATGATCTTTTGAGCGAGAATGTAAATCTGAAAATTCAAGTTTCTGATCTTGAAGAGGATAAAGCTTTGAAGACCAAGCAGATTTCTGACCTACAAGAGCACTTTAATCTCCTCACTTCAAGTTACTTTGACTTGAAGAAAAAGCTAGAAGAGGAACTTGGTGACAAGTTCAAGACATCCGCTGACGAGTCTCGGGTCAATCTGCACATTCAAGCTCACCCCGTTGTAACTTCTGCTCAAACATCACGTATTGTTGATAGATTTGAAAAAGAGCCAGCTCAAGCTCCAAGTGTTGTGGCCTTAAAACGTGCCAAACTGGCCAAATCTGCTGAGAAGGGTCAATACTTGTTTAAGAGGAGCTCAGATCAGAATGCTCCGGCAGATCAGCCCACCATCACCTTTACAGATCTTGATGAGAATCGTTTCAAAAATATATATGGTGATAGGTTAGGGATCATTTCATGGGGATTTCACGACACTCTAAACATGTGGATCGTGAAACGGAAGAGTGGAAACACTAAGTTGTATAAAGATGCTCATGATTTCCACTCTTGGACCAGGGTTGATCTTTCAGAGTTATCAAAGGATCCGTTTGCAAATCCATCTCAGAATCCCAGGGCGACACAGTTCAAGCATTTCCTGGAGGATCAGGTACTCAAGGGTTTTCCTTCAATGAAGACTGTAGAGTCTATTATTAAAGTATACCCAAGTGTAATTGATCCCAAGACCAATCAACCTCTTCGGTCTGTGATATGGCCTGCTACCAATCAAGTTAAGCAGATTCCTATCCTTCAAAATCATCCAGATGGATCTCTGCGAACCATGGTGTACTGGGTGTTTGATGAAACTACTGCATCTGCTGTCATCAAACTTGAAAAGGGATGTATCCGCTTGTACGTCAAAAGAGACCTACTTCAGTTTGGAAAGTGGGATATACATCAGCTGAGCCATCATCAGATTAAAGTTGCAGAAGACATCTTTGAGCCAGCAGCCAAAGAGTCTACAGCTATGGTTGTGGAGATCATTAACAAACGGATATGGAATGGAGCAATGGGGAAGTCAGATGTACTGGTGGTCGACAAAGACTAAGCTCAAGCTAGCACTAAACCAAGGGGGAGATTGAAGGGTCTAGTTAGTGGTTTGGTCTAGGCTTACATTGTAATAAGTTCTTTTGAGTCTTTATGCAGTTTTGGTAGGTTGTTTGTGTTTACGGTCATAGTAGTGAGTTTACGGCCGTAAGCCTGTTTACGGCCATAAACCCAGTGTCCGGCCCAAGTCCACTATATATAGGGGTTGTGTAGGTCATTAATGGTTGTTGATTCCACAAGTGTTCACGGCTATAGAGAACAAGTTGTACCAGACGTTTAAGTAATATAAGCGTGTGCAAGCTTGTTTCAATTCTGTTTCTACTCCGATTCTTATTCTATTTGATTGTGTGATTGCTTGATCATTGGTAAAGATCCGTTTCAGGACCTTACAATAATAATAATAATAATAATAATAATAATAATAATAATAATAATAATAATAATAATAATAATAAAAACAAGATCTAGGAAAAGTAAATCCGTTAAATATTACAACATTAGATTACTTTGAAGTTTTCAACTTCACTTAAAACACAAGTATATAGTTCATATCTAATTAATATATTTTCTTGAGGATATTAAAATAAAGTTTTAGGTGTCAAACATTACACAAAATCCCTAAAAGACTAAGTATTTGTATAGACATGGAAAATCCAAAGATAGGCCCAATTTCCAAAGGGGAGGTAATAGATAGAGGGTCAAAATATTGATCAATACCTAGGATCGTATCACCCCAATTTCCCAACAATTTATCATCACATAAGATACCATATAACCAGGTACGCTACAAAATATTAGATTCCTCATTAACATACTGATGTTACCAAGTATTAATAAACAACACAGTTTTCCAAAGTGAGTTTTCAAAAAAAAAAAAATGATAACCGATTATAAATTTTTCTGGAGGGCAAAAGCTCTTTTTTATTTCTTTCTAATTTGGAAAATTGAGAGAACTAACAATCTGGAAAATGTACTATAACTTTTTCCCATAATAACAACGTACTCGCAACTTTAACCTGAAACCTATCAAAATTGTGTGCACAACACATTTATGGTTGCGATCAACAAACACAACACATGAGATGATTCTTAACTTTTGTTAATCAGGATCCGGTTTGGGTTGATCCATGAAAAAAATAGTGCAAGAGCAATAAGCTAAAATTCTATTTCAAAATACAAAGCATTAAGCTCTAAGTCTAAAAACGAAGTTACAAACAAGACCTACAATGACTTTGCAAAGACAACTTATGTGCAGGCTTTTAGGGTTGTCCATTAAATGATGAATGTAAACAACAATTTATTATCAAAATTTTGCAGTTCAAATAACTCTTGATAATGAGAAAGTCTCGACCTCATCATCAAAGGTATTCATGTACATTTTAAGGTGAACACATAGATTATATTGTGGATGATAAAAGATCAACCACTTCCAAATTGTAATATAATGCGGAAAATCATGCAGATACATACATACATACATTTATACAAATATACATAAATACATAAATATCAAACAAATCTTAGATATAGCAATGTACTTTCATTTATTTATGTAGTGTAGCATCCTACATTCAATTCTTTCGATTGCAACAATGTTCCTGTTTTTTCTTATTAAAGCATTGTACTTTGAATAAAAAATCTTATTAGAACATTATACTTTGAAAGCTCTACCAAAATATAGCATTGTACTTCTATTTTTTTTCTTATTAAAACATTATGCTTTGAAAATCTACCTAACTATAGCATTATACTTTCAATCTTTTTCTTATTAGAACATTATACTTTCTGGTTATAGCAATGTACTTTTTAATTTTTCTTTCTTATTAGGGCAAATACCATAAAAGCCACTACATTTTCACGAGTTTTTGAGAAAAGCCTTATTATTTTTTTTGGTTGGTTCTGGCCACAAATTGGACATAGAGTTACCACTCTAGCCCATTTAACAACTTTCATGGTTAACTCTGTCAATTTTTTTGCAAAATCAGTCATAAAAGTTCAAATTTGGTCCCTGTAGTTTGCAAAAATTTACACAACATGTCCAAAACTCGGTTTTATGTTTTTTTAACTTCTTTACTTTCATTTAATTTTTATTTTTTAATCAAATCTAAACTTGATTTTATATTTTTTAATTTTTTTATATATTTTTTTTATATTTTTCGTTCTTATTTCATTTTTTTGGTTTTTTTTTTATTTTTTAACTTCTTTTTTATTTTTATTTTTTTTGTTTTTTATATTCATTTATTTTTCATATTTTTTTATAATTTTTTTTCATTTTTTCATTTTTTCTTTATTTTTGTTTTTCATTTTTTTAGAAAACCAAAAAAAACTCAAACACCAAAAATGTAATATACTCTAGTATATTCATACACTGTACACTTTCTAAAAAATTATCAAAATAAATTATCAAATTGACGAAAAACAAAACGTAACAAAAATACGAAAAAAAAACACAAAAAATACAAAAAATATAAAAAAATATTCATGCACTTTAAAATTTTTGATAAATATCAAAAGAAGTTATAAAATGGACGAAAAACAAAACGTAAATTTCTTTTATCAAAAATAAAGAAAAACGAAAATAAATAAAAAATGAATATAAAGAAAAAGTAAAAAAGAAAAAGAAAAAAAATATAAAAAAATAAATGAATATAAAAAAAAAGAAGTTAAAAAATAAAAAATATATATAAAAAACAAAAAAAACTAAAAAAGAACAAAAATATAAAAAAATTAAAAAATATAAAAGCAAGTATAGCTTTGATTAAAAAATAAAAAAATAAATGAAAATAAAGAAGTTAAAAAACATAAAACCGAGTTTTGGACATGTTGTGTAAATTTTTGCAAACTACAAGGACCAAATTTGAACTTTTAGGACTGATTTTGAAAAAAAATTTAACAGAGTTAACCATGAAAATCGTTAAATGGGCTAGAGTGGTAACTCTATGTCCAATTTGTGGCGAGAGCCAACAAAAAAATAATAATAGGGCTTTTCTAAAAAATGTGTGTTAATGTAGTGACTTTTATGGTATTTGCCCTTCTTATTAAAACCTTACACTTTGAAAAATCTACCCAATTAAATCCTTTTACTTTCATTTTTTTCCTTAATACCACATTATACTTGGATAATCTATTCAACTATAGCATTGCACTTTTAATTTTTACTTATTAAAACATTACACTTTGAAAGATCTACCCAATTATAGCATTGTACTTTTGATTTTATTTTTTCTTATTAAATTCTTACACGTTGAAAAATCTACCCAATTATATCATTTTACTTTCAATTTTTTTCCTTATTACAGCATCATACTTGGATAATCTGTCCAACTATAACATTATACTTTGAAAGATCTACCCAATTATAGCATTGTACTTTCAAGTATCAAGTTTTTCTTAATAAAACATTATACTCTGATAAATCTACCCAGATAGAATAGTGAAATTGCTTTTTATTTTATTGCATTTGGTATAACTGGAATAGGAAGAAATGAAAATAGGATGCTATGATAAACAAACAAACAAAAGTATGTTGCTGATTCATGTATATAACCTCATACATACATGTCATATGTTATAAGAGAGACGGGATACAAAGAAATTACCAGAGTATGTGTTTCATTCATTTCTCAGCATTTCTTTACTCCAAAACTAATTATTTTAATTTAACTTTTTTATGGGAAAAAAATTGAGGATGAATTAGGTTATAACAGTCTTTTCAAATTATCTATGAATAAAATGAAGAAAAATACACAAAACTTTGGTAATGAGGCACTCAGATCCATATATGCATACTAGTTGGACGCAGTTGCAGAAGCTCAAGATCCTGAATCAATTATGACATTAAGTATTTATTAACAGAAATCCATGGGAATGATGAGATAAAGTAGTTATACCTTACGAGGAAGACCTATCTAGAGACCAAATTATGAGTAGAGGTTGCTGAGAACAAAGTAACACGGGTTGGGATAATAAGTAGATTCCCTACATAGATACCAAATTAATCTCAATTAATAAATATTCACTCAGTTATCACGATGGTTGAAGAAAACAGAATCCAGATAGTAATCAATTATATGATCAAATCAGTTTTTTGACATGTAAAAACAACAAGATCAGAGCACAAAATAAAACTAGTTTGATACTTCCATCATCCACATATATAAAGTGATCAAAACATCTACATGTAACACAAACGTTGTCTCTAGGTACAATACTTGTATCTTTTTAGTTATAATTGTTGACTTTGGCTGAAAAACTACTTATCATTATAATAATTTCAAAATGGAAATCAATGTGACATGATGAATAAGAAAAACATAGAAAGTACCTTTTACAATAGTTCTTTTTGAGTTGTCTTTTCCGGGTCGCACCAGAGCTACTCAAAATTATCCCTAGAGGACGGTAGAGGAGACTCCTGCTGTGGGTGTAAACCCACACGACTCAAGAAGCAGTCCCAACCCACTAATATGCAGACCTTTCAACAAAAGAATGCTCTGAGGAAGATGACTTATGCTTGTACCTTTTACATCTAACTCTTTTAAACATTCCAAACCTCCAAGTTCATCAGGCAATTTCTCAACTAGAATACAATTGTAAAGATTGAAATAATTTAGACATGTCATCTCACAGATGCTATTCGGAATATCTTGTAAACATCAGCAACCCATTAAATTTAGATTCTCTAAGCATTCTAATTGGCCAATATCCTCTGGTAACTTCTCAAACAATGAACAATCATAAAGTTTGAGATATTTCAGACGTTTCAACATGCAAGTGCTATTCAGAAGATGTTTAATCTTTGTATGTGACAAATCTAGATTCTCTAAACATTCTAATTGGCCAAGAGCCTCTGGTAACTTCTCAAACAACGAACAAGAAATAAGTTTGAGACTTTTCAGGTGTTTCAACATGCAAATGTTATCCGGAAGATGTTTAATATTTGTATGTGACGAATCTAGATTCTCTAAACATTCTAATTGGCCAAGATCCTCAGGTAACGTCTCAAGCAACAAACAATAAGTAAGTTTGAGGGATTTCAAATGTTTAAACATATAAATGTTATCGGGGAGGTGTTTAATATGTGTAGACAACACAACTAGCTCCTCAGGACATTCTAACTGGTCAAGATCCTTGATCACCTCTAGAAAACTGCCTTTGAGTTCAAGCTTTCTTAAACGTTGTGACCCACAAACAGGGGCGGAGCCAGAACTTTTTTTAGGGTGTTCATCATAAATTAGTTTGAAAACACACACACACAAACATATATATATATATATATATATATATATATATATATATATATATATATATATATATATATATATATACTATATTATTGAACATATTGTCTATTTCTTGAAAATTAAGAGGTACAATACTTATTACCTCATGTACAATAGTATTAAGCTTACAATCTACATGGTATACTAATTACACGGTATACCTTATCTTGTTACCCTAGTCTCCTCTATGCACAACAGCCGCCATCAAACCAAATCTCATCTGTCTGTGTTTATCTCTTCACCCTCACGACGTCAAGTGTTCTTCCCTGACTCCGGCAACATCACACACCAGCAGCGCACCACCACCTATCTCCACCAAAGATGCAATCGATGCCCTGGAAGTCCACCTTTTCCGTCACCGTTGTCTGCCACTTCTACCTTCTGTCAAGACGAGTAGCCCTAACCCTATCCTGCCGCCACGATCAACCACCTTCTCGTATTATCGACGCCCTGGGAGTCCACCGTTTCGTTCGATTCTTAGCAAACCACAACGATCGGATACAAAATGTGCTGATAAGCTTTCCCCTTCTCAATATCGGTCTCGTAGGTACTTCTTCTGTTATGATTCTATTAGTTTTAGAGTATTCTATAGCTATCAAATATCAATACTTTTTGTCTTTCTGATTTGTGTTTCACTTTTTTAACAGAGGAAAATGTTGAGCTACCAACACAGTCATCAGACGTAACCTCTATGACTTCTAATTCTCATCAAATAGAAAAAACTGATTTTGTTTTCTTGTAGATTTATATCTGTGCTACAGTTTTCTGCAGGCATGAATTTTATTAGAAGCCAGAGGAGGTTGTTGTGACCATATTTGCCAAGGGAATTGCAGCTAACCGTGTGTCTATCAATTATGGGGAGCAAATAGTATATTGTCATTTTACTTCTCTTTTTAATTCTGATTTTTTTTCTACAACTTTCATATAGGAAAAAGTGGTTCTGATATTTGACTGAATTGACTCCTTGCTGTTTTTCCAGATAAGTGTAACTATCGATGTCCATGGGGAAGATTCTTACATTTTCCAGCCTCGCTTTTTTGGGAAGGTGATGCACATAAACTTGTTTTTCTTTAAAACAGTCAAACCAACAGATTATTTGACTGTTTGTTTCTTTTTTTCTTAATTATAATACAACTAATATGCATATTTTTTTGTGATAATTGACAGATAGTCCCTGCAAGGTGTAGATTTGAAGTTCTGTCAACCAAAGTTGAAATCCAGCTTGTAAAAGCGGAACCTATTCAGTGGACATCTCTTGAATATGGTAATAACAATTTGGTTGCACAAAGGAGCAATGTCTCTTCAGGTACCTCACTTTCAATTGTATATATGATAATCAAATACTTTTATGAAGGATAAAAGTGTTGTTTGGATAGATGATATTTCAAATATATATCCTTGAATCACAGACAAGTTGGTTAAATTAATGGATAACTGAAGAAAACTGGTTGCATAACATAGTCTACTAGGAATTCAAAAGATTACATGGCATTTTTACTTTAAATTATAACACTTATGTATAATATCTGGAAATTAACGGTATTACAGTTCATGTAATAATGGTAGCAATTACATTTTTTGGAAATTAATATTGTCACGTAGTCTTTTTAGTGGTTAACCCATTTAAGCTAAAAAGAAAGAGCCAGATAATTCGAAAAAGGACAAAAATAAGAAACAAGAGGTTAGTTTTGAGGTTAACTATTGTGTTGTGTAATGTAGGTAATCAAAGACCTGCATATCCTTCCTCCAAACCAACCAAAGACTGGGATAAGCTTGAAGCCCAAGTGAAAAAGGAGGTATACAATACACTTTTATTACACAAACACACATTCAATAACTCACTTAACTTTTGTGTTTTGTGTTTGTGTTTTCAGGAAAAAGATGAAAAACTGGATGGGGATGCAGCTCTTAACAAGTTCTTCCGTGATATTTACAAAGATGCAGATGATGATACAAGAAGGGCCATGAGGAAATCTTTTGTAAGAGCTCACTCATTTAATTCTTTATTTCATCTTTTTAATAATAGAATAAGTGGTTTATATAAATGAAAATGAAAATGGAACAATAGGTTGAGTCGAACGGGACAGTGCTGTCAACAAACTGGACAGAGGTGGAAGTAAATGAATCAAATGAAATATGTCCATCAATGGAATCTGATTTCCAAAATGCTTCCTGAAAAAAAGCCATAATTTGGAACAAGGTGAAAGTATGATCTTTTTTTTTCTTTCTATCTATAAGAAACCCCCTAACATGTTATTTGTTTTTGGTTTGTTGTTGATGGTTGTTGCCAGGTAATTTTTTAAAGGCTTCATTTTTATAGAGTGGGATAATCAGGTAACATATCCATTTCATTTGCTCATGTTGACTATCTTACCATTAGTAAGTTGCATCTAATGAAGAAGGTGATGCTTTTGTAGTTATTCCATGTACTACATTTGAAGTAAACGAATCAAATGAAATATGTCCATCAATGGAATCTAATTTCCAAAATGTTTTTTTTTTAAAAAATCCCTAATTTGGAACAAGGTGAAAGTACGTTTCATCCCTATGGTCTAAGGGCAAAATGGGTTATTTAGAAAAACTAACAGACTTGTAGTTAGATTTAACAATTCATCGACCAAAAAATCGTTATGAAACATCAAAAAAATGGCCAAACTTGTAAATATCAGCTATTCTCAGGGACCAAAAATGTAATTTACTCTATTCTATATTATTTCACTTACCAACATTTTCAACTTGTAGTTCACTCTAATACTTGATCATTTTTATAAAATAGTTGTAGCTTTGAATTTACGATGCATGGAGAGATTATATGGTGATCATGGTCTTGATGCCATGGAAACACTTGGAAGAAATCCATAAGCTTCATTTCTTGTTATGTTAATTGTCTCAAACAGAAACAAGATGAGTGGACAAAATGTAAATCAGATTTTAATAAAGTTTGGGCTGAAATATATGCAAAAAATCATTAAAAATCACTCGATCACCGAAGCTTCTATTTCAAGCAACAAGATTCCAAGAATCTCAACATAAAATGTAACTAAACTTTGCCACTACTTTCTTTCTTTTTATTAAATCATGGGTGTGAATTTTTATCTTTTAAAGACTTTTTTTTATTGTTTTGAAAAAAGCATTGGTGAGTGAGATCAAGGAAATAAAGGGAAAGAGTTAGAGAGATGAAGATATTCTTCTTTCGATTGCTGCTGGAAACCGATATTCCATCATGCCAAATCTTGAATTTGAATATTCTGATAACGATATTCATGAGGATGCATTTAAACTTATTAAATATTCATGTGAAGAGATTTGCACAACGAAAGAACAATCCAACAAAGTTTTGAATATTTGGACAACTTTCTTGGAAGCAATGCTTGGTGTCTAATCACGGGATGAATGCAGTGTGTTAGATTCAGAAAAGGGTATTTTGGTAAATGGAGATAGTACTTTGGTCAAAGAAGATGAGCTTCAAGTTCAAACAGAGAAAGAGGGTGGTAAGAAGAATATGAGGATCAATTTGGAAATAGTTTTAGTAACATGATATTTTTAGTATATATGCGATTAAATTAACTTGTGTCATTTTTTTAATTTCAATTTGGGGAATTGTTTTTGAAGGGCGTGAGGCGACTACTAGACCAAGTAATGCTACTGAAAATGGTCATGAAGCAAAATCAAATATTCATGAGGTTCCTGTGTCACAGGTAAAACTTTATATCACCCATTTTTTTTATCTATGTTATTTGTAATTAAAATTTCATTTATACAAACAGCTAGATGAATAATTTTTGGGGAAATTTATGAGAAATCATTTTGTTTTTGGAAGTTTTGCTGTTTTACCACTTA